>NC_134022.1:11903172-12559422 GCF_040712315.1 Castanea sativa
CTCTTTAACTGCCTCGGCGTGCTCTTGAGATGCTCGCCGAGGAGGCTGCTGTCTAGGCGTCGCATGGGGGTTAATGTTCAAATGATGACAGATAACTTCTGGATCAATTCCTGGTACGTCATAAGTCGTCCATGCAAAAACATCCATATTGTCCCGCAAGAATTGAATCAACTCTTCTCTTTCCTGTACCGGAAGCTTGGACCCGACTTGAAAATTTTTTTCTTCATCTTCCCCAATAATTACCTTGGTTAGCTGCTCGGCAGAGCCTTCACCCTCTCCTAGGCCGACTTCCCGAGCAACCTCCTTTAATTGCTATGATGTCCCAAGAACTTCACCTTCCAACAGACCTCAGCCTGTATGAATAGTGGCAGACGTTAGACACTGCCTGGCTACCATTTGACTACCATGTAATACTCCCACGCTTCCTCGTATAGGGTACTTCACCATCACATGTAAAGTAGATGAAACTGCCTCCATTGCATGCAGCCATGGTCTAGCCAAAATGGCCATGTACGGAGAGTATGTCATAACAACTATGAAGTTTACCTGCACTTCGGAACCCTCCACCTGCACGGGCAGCCTAATCATTCCTCGCGGGATCACCTGGTTTCCATCAAAACCGACCAACGGATGGTCGTATTTTTCCAAGTCCTCCTCTTTCAACTTTAATCCATTGAATAGGTCCGGATACATAATCTCGGCACCACTTCCATCATCCACCAAGACTCGTTTCACATCATATCCCCCGATACGAACGGTGACGACCAAGGCATCATCATGGGGTTGAAACGTTCCCTCTTTATCCTTATCAGAAAAGCCCAAAATAGGCGTCGCCGAGGATCTCATTCTTTTGTTTGTTTGATGATTTTCTTCCACATCCTCATTCCCACACTTGTTTTGAACGGTCATGACCCGAGAAGGTTTCCCATAGTCTCCTCTCGGCTGGGTCAAGATGACGTTAATAGTGCCTAGAGATGGTTGAGGGGACTGACCCCAATATTTCTGAGTATCGAGTTGTTCCTGATTCCCATTCGGCTTTGCCAATAAGTGATTGATCTTCCCGGGCCTAATCAATTGATTCAAATGGTCGCGCAGTGTCCTGCACTTCTCCGTGGTGTGTCCCTTATCCTGATGGTAATGGCAGTGCAGGTTTTGGTTTCTCGTGGATGCATCTCCACTCATTTTGTTTGGTGGCCTAAAATATGGCTCATGCCGAATTTTCTCCAGTATGTGATGCACTGGTTCCTTAAATAATGAGTTAACTATAGGAGACTCGGCGGTCTTCGGATGGCTTGTAAAGTCTCGTCTAGGCCGAATACCTTGAAACCCCCCTACCCGAAGATCCTTCCTCTCCAGATACCCTTTCATCTTGCCTTTGCTTTGCATCTGATCCTCTTCTACCCGTTTGTATTTATCTATCCGGTCCATAAGCTGACGCATGTCTATCGCGGCCTTCATTGTCAAAGACTTCCTTAACCCATGCTCCGTGGGAAGACCCACCTTGAAAGTTCTCACGGCTACACTTTCCACATCCCCATCAATCTCGTTATACGTTTCCCAGTATCGGTCAAAATAGGTTTTGAGTGTTTCACCTTCCCTCATAGACATAGACAGTAGAGCATCCAAAGGTTTTGGAATCCTCGTGCAAGTTATGAACCTTGCTCCAAATGCCCTAGTCAATTCCTCAAAAGACCTCAGGGAACCTTTTGCCAAAGCATCAAACCACCTCATAGCCACGGGCCCCAAACTGGAGGGAAAAACTCTGCACATCAATGCCTCATTATTCGAATAAACGGCCATCTTCTGACTAAAATGACTAACGTGCTCTACAGGGTCAGTCCTCCCGTTATACATAGTAAAGATGGGTTGAGAAAACCTACGAGGTAGCTTTGCCCTGTTTATCTTTGCCACAAAAGGGGATTTGGCAATTTGTCTCAGGGCTTTACCCATTGCATCACTCCCGTCATCGCGATATATCCCATCAGTACCGGGCATCCTCGTCTCCTTCTGCGGCTTTGCCCCAACGCCCGAAGACACACTGGCATGGGTCACACTTCGAGTAGGCTCAAACATTGGGGGATGAATTCCTCCTGGGTTTGCTTCCGAACTATCACTGGAAGAGCTAGCATTACCCTTACGTCTTCGCTTCTTACGATTCACGCACTTGCGTAAGTACGCTATCTCAGATTGCATCTGTCGCAATACATCGTCGCGAGACATATGCCCTTCAGTTAACGATCGTTGCTCAGCCCCCTGACCGCCATCATATGCTTTCACCACCCCCGAAGTATGTCCCTTCCCCTTGTCACGCTGGAGACTCACAGCTACGTCCCTGCTTCGTGAACTTACTGATTCCTCCCCTTCTAGATACACCTCCGCCATACACTTCTAAATGGAATGTGTTACGTTGTTGTTGTTCCCACAGACGGCGTCAATTGTAAGGACCAAAAACTCATAAAACTAGCTTAAAACGCGGCTGCTTCTTTATTCACTTAAGGTCCTCATACAATACATTTGGTAGAGAGGGTTCAACAACAAAAATCCCCCTTCTATAGTGTCCCGACTCTTATTTATACTATTTGCTCCTTTCATCATGGCCCTACACCTCACAATCTACTATGTTTTTCCCTCTGACACCTGTCTGTCGGTAATGGAGCAGAGTTCTAACTTTGCGTTCAACACTGTTCAGGTCATATCCACATTAATGCAACGGATTGAACTGGTATCTTCCAATTAATGCGGCCAGAATGGTTGTTGCCGGGCATTTAATGCATCCCTCTAAATGAGCCTACCACCTTCGGATATTTGTAACCCTTATGTCAGCAATGCCCATGCCACGTCATCTTCGGGTATTTTCAGGTAACTTCCCTTACTCATTTGCTCCATCTTACCTACTGCATGTCAACCTTCCCTTCTTCGGGTCTTCGGGCTCTTGGGTCCTCATAACCTCACATATATATATATATATATATATATATATATATATATATATATATATATATATATATATATAAGTTAATTATAAGATCATGAAAAAATAAATTAAAACTTACATTTATTAGCTTCTGTATGAGAAATATATATATTATTATATAATTGTTTATATATTTTGTTATTAATGTTGATTAATATTTTTTAGATTAATTTTACTTTCAATTTTTGCTCTTAATCTTGCACCACTTGAATTGAAATCTTAACTTCACCACTAGATTTTACCTCCAAGAGGATCCTACGTTCAATTGTGAAGATCTTGTGGTTTGGGGTGTAATCAATTGGAACTGCAAGAACCTTTTCTCAAGTTTTTGAAAAAAAAAAAAGTTAATATACACAAAAATTTTCACAACATTTGAGTTGGCATGTATTTATAGGTTCTCAAATTTAAGTTTACAACTGACATCACTTTGTTACCTACAACTAATAATTTGTCATATCAATAATTGTCAAATTTTTTTGTATCTATAAATTTTCTCTTTTGAATATGAAATACTGTACCAAGGCCAAATCCCTTTTGAGAAAAGATTGTTGCAGAGTATAAAGCGTGAAGTAAGAGTTAGGATTGAGGATTGTTTTTCAGGTTACTTGGCTTGTTTTAATGTGTTGTAGGTTTCATTCCTGCTGTTCTTGTGCAATGCACTGCAGAATCAGCCTGCTTATATCATTTGTAATGAGTTTATGTGTTATCATGCTTATCATGTGTTAATAGTGTTTGTTAGGACTAGTCCAAATTTTATTCCATAAACATTTTATTATGTCAATTTTTAAACACAAAATTTTAATTAAAAAAATTAAATTTTTTTATTGTACTGTTGATATAGTTTTAATCACGTTCATTGTTACATTAGTTTATAAATATTTTATTTTAAATTGATAAAGCTTTCATATTTTTCATTATTCAAATTAATTCTACTTTGGATTTAGCAAAAGTATTTAATGTATTGTATCTAGCATCTATAACTCTCCTCTCACATAACATTGCATCTCATGTTTGTGAGATTTGTTAGGGGGGCACAATTTAGATTCCTACGGCTGCTCAAAAAATAAGCTTGTAGGATGTAATGTTGAACTCTATAAAAGACTTAAGTATGTATTTCTTATTATCAATTGATTAATTTTGAAGTGAAATAACATAATTCATGATCCGATAAAATGATATCAGAGCTAAGATGACGAAATCAGGTCGTAGGAGCCTCATTGTGAGGGACAATTATTGAGGGGACCATTTTAAAAACAGATTCGAGGGGTGCTATGTCAAATATCATTAAAAAAAAATCAAGTTTCTTACTCATAAAAGACTAACGTGTGTCGGACAAGATCAATTCATCCCTATGTGAGACAAACATTGCATATATTTATGATATTTTTTCCTTGGCGTGGCACACTACGTGACTATACAACATATTTAACTGTGGCAAATGAAATTCAAGAGTCGTTTTCTTTTACTTATTTACCTTGTCCGTAGCTTCCACGTCCCAACTTGCTGGAGGTCTAGTTATACTTGGAAGATGAGGAATTCAAGTTTGAAAGTGGATGCCCTTGAAAGTTACCTTGGCAATCACTCGCTTTCTTTTTCAAAAAAAAAAAAAATCACTCGCTTTCTTTATCGTGCACTTTCCTCAAAGGGACACCCTTTTGAATTTTTACAATCGAGACGTGAGAACCTCCAAATATATACGGGTCCTAGTCAGCTCCGAGTCAGGGAGGGCTTGGTAGTTGGTAAAATGTCAAGGCCACGTCATAGATATAGCTTTCCTGTTGGTCTCGTAATTTGCGCCTTACAGTGGGACCCTCCAATTTGGGAAAGTACCAATAAAAACAAGAACCTGAATTGGAACGTTGTTGTTGATCGTTGCCCTACACTATGTCGCCACGTCAGTGTGTAACATCAATGGTTTGGAACCAAGCTTGAAGGCTGAAGCTATTAAGCTAAAGCTTGGAGTTGTACTACTAACCTTGTCCTTTTCGGTGCGTACAAGGTTTTGCCTCGCGTACTCGAGGTGGCTACATGGACTGTACTTCCTTTATTTTTTTCTGCCATTTGGTCCACTTTCGCTGTTCTTTGCAGTGTTTGGTAGCAGCACCTTTTTATGAAATGCTATTGCTAACATCACTTTCAAATTTCAATGTACCTCCTTTCAAAAAAAAAAATTCAATGTACCTTAAATATTCAGTACTATATTACTAAACCAAATAAAGTGTTCATCAAACAAAATAAAGTAATGTACTTTGTTAGGTATAAATATCTATTGCTTGTTCAGCAAAAAAAAAAAAAAATCGATTGCGTGTTCTTTCATATGAATATACGAATGTAGTGAAAGTATTTTATTTTTAGTTGGGCATTTGAGCAGTGGTGCACTGCTGGCTTGTGAAATTTTCATTAGACGTACTTAGAATTGGCAAAAAGAAGTTTATAAATTAACTTAAAATCTATTCACAGGCCCCTCTCAACTTTTAGAATTTGCTCTCTCTCTCTCTCTCTCTCTCAAAATTAGAATCGGCCCCTCAAAATTTGGAATTAATCCAATAAAAATAAAAACCAAAAAATTAAAATTTAGTTAAAAATAAAGAAGCTAAAAGAAATCAAAATCAAATCTAGCCCATTCCTCAGCCTGTGGCTCTCCAAAGTCCAAATACTAACAAACTCAAATTCTCCTTTAACAAAATCCAAATCACACACACCTGCACATATATTAAAAACCCTAAAATAACAAAAAAAATATATTAAAGTGTCTTATAATTACTGTGTGTGCGCCCCCCAACTGCTAATTGCTCTGTTGTGAGTCCGTCTCTCCAGGCTTTGCTTCAGACCAAGCATGCAACCTCTGGTATCTGACTATATATCTCGCCCTTTTCTTTTCCTCTATTCTCTGTTGCTCAATGCTATAAGTTTCTGTCGATAGCAAGTTAGTTTACTGTTGTGAATAGTGAGTTACTTAGTGTTGTACAAGTACCAGTAATGGAGACAAGAATTTATAATTGGGAGGACCAAGTACTAAATAAGAGGATTACTTCCTTTTTTTTTTAATATATATCCATACTATGTACAAGTATATAAAATATCTAGTAGTATCATAAACACAATTCAATATACCATACATGTTTTTTTTTTTGTGACATGCATATAAACATATATATATATATATATATATATAAAAATAAGTGGATTAATTTATAACTCAATATAGTTTTTAATTTGCCTAATGACCTAGGTTTTCAAGTTAAATTACAACACATTAATTATAATGATTAAGATAAAAGAATATTATTAATATGTTGAAAGATGGCTAAAAATTAGACAACAATCATTGCATAAAAATAAATTGAATCAAAATATCTATTATGTAATATATTTTGTCAAATTAATAATAATTTATTATATTTATATGTTATATAATATATTTATCAATTAAAAAAATAAAGAACAGATGTAGACAAGCCATAGTGGTTCTAGGACCATAATTATTTTACAACTTTTTGCCACAACTTTATCACCAAAAGTTGTAAGTTGTTGTCTATTACTTATATATGGACTCATTATTTTTTTTTTCCACTAATTACACTTGTTTACATCTTATAATAAAAAAATTGTGAAATAAATTATGGTAATATATATTTTTTTCGTAACACACCTTGGAGTAAACTAAACTACTAAAGTGATATATCAAGTTTGCTTTTGCCATGTATGCTTTTAAACCATACACGTGGTCCTTTCTTAATAGCTTTATTGTATTGGAATTACAGAAGTACTGTAGAAGTCTTGGAGCCTGTAAATTGTATAGCACTAAATCAAATTACATGAAGTAAAGAGGAGAAGGAAAAGTTAAATGGGACAGAGAGACGAAGGAGAAAACTGAGAGAACATAAACTGCAAATCTACTGGCAGTGGCATCAACAGCGTAATTTTTTTGAAGATGAAGAAAAAAAGTGTGTGAAACATAGACTGCTTCAACTGTCAATACCAAAGTAAGCTAGAGAGGTTATTACTATTTTTTGAAAAACGAGAAAGAGACATTTTTTGAAATTATTTTTCTTTCTTCAAAAAACTGTTAAACCAAAGGAGTTTCTCTGAAAAACAAACGGAGGATAGGGGGGCTAAAAGAGTACATTCTTTGAAAAATCTTCTAAAATTTTGAGATATTTCATTTATAAGTGCATATATTTCAATTGAAAAAAAAATTGGGGGGCCAAGGCCCCCCTCGGCCCCAATGTGGCTCCACCTCTGTGTACAACACCTCAATAGTTGTGGCTGAACATGAAAAGATACATTAGTTTATTACTTTAATTTAATTATAATATATATTGGTGTTGTTCCATTTTTTCGGGGTATTAAGTTTATGTTATGTTATATATAGGTGTTTTTTTTTCAATATGTAAAGTTATTTTTTTATTAAATTTTGTATAATAAGTTTCTTAATAACCATTGTAGGGACTTGATTTAGCTCCTAAGCCTAAACGACTAAAGGACTCGAGCCCAAATAGTCCAACACAATGAATTTGTGAGAGCGGACTGTAAGACTAGGCTTCTATAGGTTAGATAACGTTCACTATAGGCCAAAAATAACATGAAAGACAAAAGGCAACCACAATATTGTGCAAGAAAATTCTCCTCGGCCCAGTCCGAGGAGACTGGTTCTTGAATATATCACTATGGAACTTGTTTACAGTTTCAGTTCTTTGTGTTGCAGTGTTTTTCTCTACTATTTTTTCGATCCACTCTCTCTGGGGGACCTTTTGTCTTATATAGACCCTTTTAAATGATCCGGGCCTTCCATTTGTTGATCATGCAAGCCACCACTCAAGTGGTAGTCCCATCAGACACCTTTTCAGAATCCCTGTGAAATGCAGCAACCAAGGCAGCACTGTTCAAGGGTCTTCTCCACATAAATACGGCCAGAAAGTTTAGTGGGATGCATTAAATGGGGTGGCAGCCACCATCCCCTCAGCATGTCAAGGCTAACCCTCGCTCCTAGCCCGTTTCTCTATAGTGCGTGCTCCTCTAGTGGCATACCACTGACGTATGGCACGACACGTAGCAATGCTACTTTACCAAACTGCTACACCCCACAATACCCATCAAAATTTCAGTGTTTCTCTCTTGTCCGAGGAGAAAGAATGGGGTTTTGAACTGAAGTGGCTGATCCTACATGTTTCCCTCCTTTCCCACGTGAGAATGTCGTTTCGCCTGTCATGTAACCGCTCCTGACACTTCAGAGTCCGCAACGCTTTATTAAATGCTCCAAGCGGCGCCTTGTTCACATGTCCTATGGTGAGATGGGGATCCTGCGGCCGGTATTTTTCCTCGAAATTTGGGGCGAGATAACTCCCACTAATTCTTCCTCCTATATAAGGCGCCTGGAGAGTTCATTTTTCTCACTTTACAAATCTTCGAACTCCCAAGGCTTCCCATACTCTCAAGCTCCCAAGATTTCCTAATCCTCCTGATTCTTGAGAAGCTCCTGAGGCATCCCCTGTCCTTATTTTCGTAAGTTCTTTGTTTTTTTAGGCTATTTTCTCCTCGGCCTTCTTCTCTTTACTTCTTTTTAGCAAGTATTTCCCACACTTTTCTTTAATCTGTCACGATGGGTAGGTTCGCTCATTTAGTTAATCCCGCCACGGGTATGGAGGGGTTTAGGGCCTTGTATTAGATCCCTAGGGGCGTCTCCTTACGGTATTGCCCTACGGGCGAATGGACTAACCTTAGGAGGGAAAAAGAAGTAGTTATCCCCATGATAACCTTTATAGAAGGCGGGATGAGGATACCCATGGGAATGGCGAATAGGGACTATTGATAGCCCATAGGCTTTGTCCCCACCAATGTGCGCCCAACCTATTTAGAGTATTGGGCAATGTAGACACTCTCAACGAGCAGATGGGGTTGGACCTCTCCTGGCATGATGTCGTTTGGATGTACGAGTGTCATTCGCTCGCAGATTTGGGCTATTACCTTAAATCTAGGTCTTCCATTGTTAGGCTTGTCTCCTGCCTCCCTAAGTCCAACAAGGGTATGAAAGATGACTTCTTGATCGTCTCAGGTAACTGGCATGACGATCTCTATTGCCCGGTCCGAGAGGGAGAGCTAGGTGGGGTACTCTAGGCTTAGGAATTTCAATGAGGGCATTAGTTAGGTATTTTTCCAGCTTTCTTCTTTCTTTTGATACATAGCCTCTTCTTGATTAAAGGTTTCACTATTCTGACCAAATTTTCGCCTCTCGGCTATTTTACAAACAAAAGGTACGTGGCACGTAACATCTGCTTTGTCAATATTGTAGACCTCAATAGAGTTCTAAAGTTCGAAATATTTGTAAGCGAGGACAGGCAGTTGAGAGCAGTCCACCTTATTCTCGGCTTCGAGCCCTTATCCAACATCTTCCGGGACGCGGGCAACTCGATTAGAGTGGGCGATTGTCATTTAGCTCGGATAGACGTTACAGCGCTAGGATTTTTGGCTCGGGAAGACTTTGCGCTAGCTAAGTTGCCCTCCCACCGTGTCCTTCCTAAAGCGGTTGCTCCGAGAGAAGAAATAGCTTCTTCACTACAATCGCTCAGGAAGGAGATAGACCAGTTCCACCCCGAGGAAGAAGAAGAGGAGCAAAGAGAGCCCGTGATCTTAGTCTCAAACTTCGAAGAAGATCTTGACAGGTCCTCTAGCATCCATACATCCCGGTTCATTGTTGTGCGGGTGGACGACAGCTCGGAGGAAGAAGAGGAGATGTCTCTACAAAGGAGGGGCATGCGTATGCTTCTCGCTGATAGGAATAAGGGGCTTTAGGGTCACAACCCCCATCAGCCCCCCCTCCACCTCCTGCCCCCCTGGTCAACCCATTCGTTGTGCCTCATCTGAAGAAGAAGAGGAAAGAGAAATAGGTTTCTAAGGAGGGGAAGGTGGACTCTCGTGACGAGACGATCCCTTCCAAGCAACAAAAGACTACCCAGGTTAAGGGCAAGGGGAAGGCCTCCTTGGCCGAGAGTAGGGAGGATCAGACTTTGGCTGAGGTGCGCCCTCCGAACCCGTGTAGGGCTAGAAAGGGCAGCCATACCGTGAAATTCCAGCATCAGGGAGTTCCAAAAAGGGCATGCCTTCTACCTTTCTGAAGTCAAGGAGCAACTGCTCCTGCTGCCGAAGGATATGACTGCACTGAGGTAGATGAGATAGTCAGACCTTTTCCTGTCCTTGAAGAGGGATTTGGCTTTGGTAAGTTTCTTGGCAGATCTTTCTTTCATCATATTAGGTCACCTCCCTTATTTGACAATGTGTTCTTCTGTCATTTCTGTGCAGTGCATCCAGGAGGTCTTTACAGCTGAGGAATAGGTGAAGGAAGCCAAAAACGAGGCTAAGGCCAAGGCTGACCTTCATGCTGAGGCCGACAAAGCCTTGGGTGCCTCTAAGCAGTAGGTCTAGGAGCTCTCCTCAAAACTAATTGTTGAGGAGAGGGAAAGAAAGAGCGCTAAGGAGCAGCGCGAGAAGCTCCACTACACCGAAATACAATGGGAAACGGCCAAGAAGGAGGCAATGGACCTGAAGGTGGAGCTGAAGAAGGTAAAGAAGGCTACCAAGGCAGCCAAGGAAGCAGTAGAGGCCTCGGCGCAAGCAGCCTATAACCGTGGGGTAGATGAGACTGAGATACGCCTGGCGGATGAGCTGGCAGAGGTTTGTAGGGACTACTGTAAGAAGGTGTGGATAGAGGCCCTCAACCTGGCGGGGGTCCTTGCCACCTTGGAGTGGAGGAAGAAGGAGAATGTCTTTTACCCTTAAGACATCCGAGCAATCCCATCAATGCTTCCCTCTCCTATTGCCACGTCCACCACGTCCGAGCAACCCCCCACCACTAAGGTCCCTCCTCCTCCTCCTGAGGTCCCCAAGGAGCCTGGCAAGGCTGGCAAACCAGGCCAGGAGGTGGAGGCATGCAAGAGTAAGGATAAGGGAAAAGGGGTTAAGCCTTTGCCCAAGGCCAAGGATGCTGGCCCCAAGACCAAGGATGTTGCACCCAAAGCAAAGGAGGTGGATCCCAAGTCCAAAGAAGCTGATCCAAAGGCCACGGACCCCCTTCACTCCAAGCCAGGCAACAAGGATGTCCCCCCTCCTCCCAAGGCCTAACCTAGGACTCTTCTCCCCTCCTTTTTTTTTTTTCACTGTTGTTGTCCTTTTATCCTTTTTTTTTTTTTTTGTAACCTTCTTTTGTTGTGGCCAATTGCCCTGTTTGACATGTACCTTTCTTTTTGAAGTAATGGACACATGATTACTTTTATTATTTTGGCAAGTGTAGTTTTGTTTTTCTTCTTCGCCTATTTTTGCAACGTTTACCTCTAACCCACCATGATTGGCACTCTGTACCTTGTTGAGAGAAATGGGAACTCGTGTTTTGACAAAAGGCTAGCAATAATGAACTGTCCCTAAATCAAGTAAACTAAACCTATATGAATAATGAGAAAAATCCACTAAGTGTTGATATTGAGATGCGCCTAACAGGACACTTAGCAAAGGAAGGGTCATTTGAGACTCCCCACTAAGGGGCAGGCAGGGCTGAAGCCCTGTCTAATCTTGGAGGTGTTAATGCTTAGAAGATTTAACTCTTAGAAAACTTAATCAAGGTGTTAATTTACCCAAGGCATGGTCGATGTTCTATTTAACACTCACAAGACTTGATCAAGGTGTTAATTTACCTAAGGCATAGCCGATGTTCTGTTTAACACTTAGAAGAATTAATCAATATGTTAATTTACCTAAGGCATGGCCGAGGTTTTGTTTAACACTCAGAAGACTTGATCAAGGTGTTAATTTACCTAAGGCGTGGCCGAGGTTTTGTTTAACACTTAGAGGATATAATGAAGAGTATTAATTTACCCAAGATAGGTGGTCCAAGGAGCCAGGCATGACCAAGGTTCTGATTAACATTTAGAGAAATAATGAAAAGTATTAATTTACCCAAGGTATGTGGTCTGAGGAGCTAGGCATGACCAATATTTTTTTTAATACTTAGAGAAATAATGAAGAGTATTAATTTACCTAAGATATGTGGTCCGATGAGCCAGACATGATCAAGATTCTGTTTAACACAGAGAAATAATGAAGAGTATTAATTTACCCAAGGTATGTGGTTCGAGGAGTCAGGCATGACCAAGGTTCTGTTTAACACTTAGAGAAATAATGAAGAGTATTAATTTACCCAAGGTATGTGGTCCGAGGAGCCAGGCATGACCAAAGTTCTGTTTAATATTTAGAGAAATAATGAAGAGTATTAATTTACTTAAGGTATGTGGCCCCAGGAATCAGACATGACCAATGTTCTGTTTGATACTTAGAGAAATAAAGAGTACAGCAAACAATAACATAAATAGCACACAACAAAAATACTTTTATAAATAGTAATACCTTCGCAGGTTATTTACATTTTAGGGTCGTGGTACAATTTTTTCTCTAGATCTTCTAAGAAATACGCTCTTATCCTAGCCACCAAGGTGATGCGGTATGGCTCTTCCTAATTGGGTCCTAACTTTCCCCATGTCGGGTTCTTCGTCTTACCCAAAACCTTCCACAGTACCAAATCTCCAGGGGCTAGTGGCCTTAACTACACATTTGAGTCATACCTTTGCTTAAACTTTTGTTGATAATATGCCATCTGGACCATGGCTTTTTCTCTCCGCTCTTCAATCAGATCCAAGCTTTTTTCTAGAAACCCCTCATTGCTGTCCGGAGTGAACAAATTTGTCCTCAGCGTTGGGAATCCAGTCTTTAGAGGAATCACAGCCTCGGTCCCATAAGTTAGGGAAAAAGGAATCTCTCCCGTGGACCTACAAGGGGAGGTTCTATACGTCCAAAGTACGTGGGGCAGCTCTTCCACCCATTTGCCCTTGACATCATCCAGCCTTTTTTTGAGCCAATTTACGATAACTTTATTCACAGCCTCGGCCTGCCCGTTTCCTTGGGGGTAAGCCAAGGTTGAGTACCTATTAGTGATACACAGTTCACCACAATATCTTCTACATGCTTTGCTATCGAACTGAAGATCATTGTCTGATATGAGGGTGTGAGGGATCCCAAACCGAATAATAATGTTTTTCCATACAAATCTCTTAGCGTCCATAACCCTGATGTTTGACAGGGGCTCGGATTCGACCCACTTAGTGAAGTAATCGGTGCCACCAACAGCCACCTCCTATTTCTTGCAGCTTTAGCGAAGGGCCCTACGATGTCTATGGCCCACTGAGCGAAAGGCCAAGGGCTGGATAAGGGATTAAGGACGCCCCTTGGCTTGTGGATGTTTGGGGCGCACCTCTGACATTGGTCGCACTTCTTCACGTATTCTTGCTCGTCCCTTTGCATATTTGGCCACCAGTACCCCTGGGTTAGGGCCTTGTGAGACAGCGACTTGCCCCCCGTATGACTTCCACAAATCCCCTCGTGCAACTCCTCCAAGAGGGGGTCCACTGCCTCATGATGAATGCACAATAAATACGGCCCAGAGAAATAGCATTTGTATAACTTTTGATCCTCGGACAACCAGAACCGATGGGCTTTTCTTTGTACTTTATCAGCCCCCCCATTTTCCTCAGGCAAGATGTTATCCTTAAGAAATAGCACGATAGGATCCATCCAACTAGGCTCCACCCTAATTTGGTGAATGAGGACCCTCTCCCCTTCCTTCTCAGTAAGCTTGTACAGATCTTTGACTAAGATCACCCGAGGTAAACCTTATGTCGAGGAGGTTGCAAGAGTGGCAAGAGAGTCAGTATGTGTGTTTCTGATCCTCGGGACTTGTTGTAGGGAGAAAGACTTAAACTCTGCCTGCAAGTGCTTGACACGGTTCATGTAGTCCTACATTCTTACGTCTCGGGCTTCTAGCTCCCCCTTCACTTGGCATACGACCAATCTCAAGTCTGAAAATATCTCCATTTCTCGTCCTTCCATCTTTTGTACCATAGTCATTCCTACCAACAGAGCCTCATACTCAACCTCATTGTTCGTGGCCGAGAAGCCTAGCCTTAAGGACTTTTCAATGGTGATTCGCTCAGGAGACACTATAACTAGCCCCACTCCTGATCCCCTCTGATTGGCTGCACCATCCACATACACCTTCCACAATGGAAGCTCCTGTATGACAACCATCACAACTGATTTTCCATCCATGCCCGACCTTTCCTCATTTTCTACCAACAAGGGTTCAGCAAACTTGGCCACCAAGTTTGCAAGGATTTGGCCCTTCACGGAAGTGCGTGGCATATATTTAATATCAAAACTCCTAGAATTGTCCCCCACTTTGCAATCCTCCCTTTGTAGTCCATTTTTTGAAGTAGTGATCGAAGGGGGAGTTGGGTTAGAACCACAACCGTGTGTGCCTGGAAGTAATGTGGAAGCTTTCGCGTAGCGTGCACTATTGCCAAAAATGGCCTTCTCCAGGGGTAGATAACGGACTTCTGCCTCATGTAGTGATTTACTCACATAATAGACTGGTTTTTGTGCCCCATTATCGGCTCGTACCAGTACCAGACTTACCGCGTGCGATGCTACTGCGATGTAGGCAAATAGAACCTCCTCCTCCTCGGGTTTGAACATAATGGATGGCTGAGGAAGATATTCCTTCAACTATCGGAAGGCCGAGGAACATTCCTCCATCCACTCAAACCCTTCCACTTGTGCAACAGCTGGAAGAAAGGTCGACACCTATCTACTGATTGGGAAATAAATCGGTTCAAGGCGGCATTCATTTTTGTTAATTTCTGGACTTCTTTGGGGTTCCGAGGGGGTTGTAGGTTGCTGATTGCCTTGATCTGATTAGGATCGACCTCAATCCCACGATAGGCAACCATATAGCCTAGAAACTTTCCAGAGCCGACATCGAAAGAACACTTTGAAGCATTAAGGCGCAGCTTGTGTTTTCTTAATATTCCAAAAATATTTTTGAGGTCGTTTACGTGCTCAGAGTCCACTTTACTCTTTACTACCATGTCATCTATATAGACTTCAATACATTTGTCCAGTTGAGGTTTGAACATTCTGGTCATCATTCTCTGATAAGTAGACCCTGCGTTCTTCAACCTGAAAGGCATTACCTTGTAATGATAATTCCCTATAGGCATGACAAAGGAAGTCTTCTCCTGATCCTCTAAGTCTAACAGTATCTGGTGATATCCCTGGAAGGCATCCAGGAAGCTCATCCGAGGATGGCCCATAGTTGCGTCTACTAGCTGGTCTATCTAAGGCAGTGGGAAGGGGTCCTTTGGGAAAACCTTATTTAAATCCGTGAAGTCCACATACACCCTCCATTTCCCACTTTTCTTCTTTACCACTATCGTATTGGCCAACCACTCAGGGTAAAACACCTCCTTAATGGCTCCAGCCCATTTAAGTTTGAGTACTTCTTCTTTGACGGCGTCGGAATGTACCTTGGATGAGCGCCAAGGTAGTTTCTTTTTTGGGGCGACAGATGGATTGACGTTTAAACGGTGGAAAATGAAGTCTGGATCCACCCCTGGAGCCTCGTAAGGGTTCCATGCAAATACATCAACATTTCTTTTAAGAAAATCTATTAGCTCCTCCCTCTCCCGAGGAGGGAGTTGAACGCCGACTGGAAAGAACTTCTCCTCATCGTTCCCAACAATAACCATTTCCAATTACTCACACTCTACCTCACTTTACACCACATCCATGGATACCACCGGCACCTTTGATTGTTATAGACCCTGCCCGCTAGGGGCTGAGGGCTCCCCTCCGCCTTGATGTCTGATTGCGGCCACCAAGCATTGTCTGGCCATAGATTGGCTTCCTACCAGCTTTTCGATCCGATCCCCAGATGGATATTTCACTTTCAAATGTTGAGTGGAGGGGACGACCTTCATGGCATGAAGCCAGGGTCTTGCCACAATGGCGGTGTATGGGGAGTAGGCATCCACCACAATGAAATCTACCTCCACTACTTCTGATCCTGCCTGCACAGGTAGTCTGATTTTCCCCTTTAGGATAACAATCTTTCCATCGAAACCCACCAGAGGGGAATCGTAGCTAGTTAGGTCCTCTGGCCTTAGCCTCAACCCCTTGTACAGATCGAGGTACATGGTTTCTACGCTGCTGCCCTAATCTGTTAGCACCCTTTTTACGTCATACCCCCAAATTCTTAGGGTAACCACTAGGGCATCATCATATGGTTGTGAGGTTCCAACTTTATCTTCGTCGGAAAAGCTCAAGGCTGGTCGGACTTCCACCCTACTCCTCTTCGGACCAGGAGTTAAGGCCTCAGCATGGCTGATCTATGGACATTACCCTGGATGGAAAGGAGCCAGTTCTCCTTGGAGTGGCCAAGATTATGCTAATTGTACCCAATGGGGGTTTGGAAGAATCATCTCTATGCGCTCTTGACCCGGGCTGGCTACCTTGTTCATTAGGTTGATACAAGAATTGCTTTAACTTTCTTGCCTGCACTAGCTGCTCCAGATGGTTCCACAAAGTCCTGCAGTCCTCGGTGGTATGCCCACACTCCTGGTGATATTGGTATTGGAGACTCTGGTTGCGCTTTGTGGGGTCTCCTCCTATCTTATTGGGCACTTAAAGTATGGCTTATTCTTAATCTTTACTAAGACCTAGTGTACAGGCTCTCGGGACATGGTGCTAACCACTTGGGTAACACCAGGACCCAAAGGCTAAGCAAAATCCCTCCAAGGTCTACTGTTATTGTATTTGTCCGACTTGAAATCCATCCGCTCTTAGGGGATCACCTTAGTCTTTCCCTTTCCTTGTTGCTAGTCCTCTTCGACCCACTTATACTCATCAATGCGATCCATGAGCTAATGCACGGTCCCAACAAGCTTTCTTGTCAGGGACTTCCTCAGGTCATGCTCGGCAGGCAGGCTGACCTTAAAAGTTCATATAGCAATGTCATTGAAGTTTCCCTCAATCTCGTTGAACATCTCCTAGTACCTATCGAAATACGTTTTCAAGGTCTCCCTTTTGCGCATTATCATGGACAATAGTGAGTCCAAAGGCCAACGAACCCTGCTGCAAGTGATGAAACGAGCCCCAAACGCCTGAGTGAGCTCCCTAAAGGAGCCAATAGAGTGTTCCTTCAGGCTATCAAACCATCTCATCACCATAGGCCCCAAACTAAAGGGGAACACCTTGCACATTAAGGCCTCGTTCTTGGAATGTACAATCATTCTCTGGTTGAAGTGGCTTACATGCTCTACGGGATCTATCCTACCGTTGTACATGGTAAATGTGGGTTGAGTAAATCGGTGAGGGATCTTCCTGCCTCGATTCCATGCGTGAAGGGTGACTTGAAGATTGGGTTCAACGCTCTGCTCATGGTGTTGTTCCCTAGACCTTCATAGGACAAGCTCTTGTTTTTACGCCTATGACGGCGCTCCTCATCCTTTAAGAAAGACTTGTTAAAAGGAGTCCTTGATCTGAGCCTGTAGCTGCCATCTCCGTCATTTTCGGATGAGTGGTCGGAATGTGAGGGAGTCCTTTTCCGCCTCTCACGGCGCAGCCTCCTGCGAAGGCAGTCGATTTCCAGCTACATGCTTCTGGTATTTTCCTCGTGAGAGATGTAGCTCCCTCCTCGAGATTGGCTCTTGCTAGTATGTGTGGTATGCACACTAACCTCCCTATCCCTTCTTCGTTCAAGGTTGAGGAAATGGTCCTAGCATTGAGAGCCATCAGACTTCTCCCGGCTCGACCCTGAGCCTACCATACTTAAACACTGAACGCCTTAAAGCTCAAGCCTTTACCACAGACGGCGCCAATTGTAGGGAATGGATTTAGCTCCTGAGCCTAAACGACTGGAGGACCTAGGCCCAAATAGCCCAATATAATGAATTTGTAGAGAGCGGGCTGTAAGACTAGGCTTCTATGGGTTAGATAACGTTCACTATGGGCCAAAAATAACAGGGAAGCCAGGAAAGACAAAAGGCAACCACAATATTGTGCAAGAAAATTCTCCTCGACCCAGTTCGAGGAGATTGGTTCTTGAATATATCACTATAGGACTTGTTTACAGTTTCAGTTCTTTGTGCTGCAATGTTTTTCTCTACCATTTTTCCGATCCCCTCTCTCTGGGGGACCTTTTGTCTTATATAGACCATTTTAGATGATCCGAGCCTTCCATTTGTTGATCATGCAGGCCACCAATTAAGTGCTAGTCTTATCATGCACTTTTCCAGAACCCCTGTGAGATGCGGCAACCAAGACAACACTATTCAAGAGTCTTCTCCACATAAATGCGGCCAGGAGGTTTGGTGGAATGTATTAAATGGGGTGGCAGCCACCATCCCTTCAACATGTCAGGGCTAACCCTAGCTCTTAGCCCATTTCTCTATAGTACGTCCTCCTCTGGTGGCATACCACTGACGTGGCCCCCCATCTGAGGGTGGGATCTCCTTGGAATTACCCTTGCCTCCTCGGCGTATGGCATGACACGTGGCAATGCTACTTTACGAAATTGCTGCACCCCATAACCATCATATGAAAAAATTCCTAACTGCCACTGCTTAGCCCCTGTAATTTTTTCTGAACCTGCCACTACATCTACATATGAGCATATAAATTATAGTATGTTTGACACTATAAAAAGTCAAGCCACTTTGCCCTAAACCTCAAATCAACCGTCCCTTTCGATCTTTTGATTACTCATTATCAGCAAGTATTATAATGAGAACCGTTTCAACTGCTTTCACAATGCAGTTTGAAGTTATATATTTCTATTTAAGAAGCTTCTCCTATTTGAAATCTTCAATTTAGATGTTCAAAATACTCTCAAATTCATCTACTTAAATCATAGGGTTCAACATGTAAAATTAGCAATTTAAAAACTTCTAATTTTTAGCTAATTTTTTATATAAAAAAAAAACATTCATTTCTTCCACCTCTACATTTCTCTCTCACGTTAATTGTCAAATACTAATACAACTTCTTCTTAAAAAAAAACTGCATTTTTTTTCCACAAACATACCAACTATTTTTTTCCCACCTCCACATTTCTCTTTCACATTAATAGTCAAGTACTAATGCAACTTCTTTTCAAATAAAAAAATAAAATAAAACTGTCATAAGTAAAACGTGTAAACCCAAAAAATTAAAAATAAAACGCCTCATTGCATACGCGAAACATGTATGATTAGGCTAGTGTGTGTGTGTGTGTGTGTGTGTGTGTGTATCTAAATATTAAGAGGATTCAAAAAATTAGTTATGGTTTCAAAAAATGTCAAAAATACCCTTAATCTAATTAGATAATCATTATTCTTAAAAAAAAATAGGGTTAAAATTGTAATTTAACAAAAAAAACTACCAGAAAAACTTTTTTCCTAAAAATTAGCACACTTTTTATCTAAACATATCTCAAGTATGTTTGATACATTTTTTCTTCCCTAAAAACTAGCACACACTAAACTCACTCATTCAAATCCTAAATTTTAGTTTTAATAAAATCATTTTTTATGTAACCTCACTAATAATAGATAAATTCAAATTGAAAAATTATATTAAACTTAAAATAAAAATAAAAGAGCATCATCACACGTGTGGAGTGCGTGTACTGAGGCTAGTATATATATGTTCGGTTTGGGGATATTGTGGATGGTAGACTACCATTATTCAAATGAACAAGTTGGAATTTATTTATCCCGCCCATACAAATTGCTATATATTTGCATTTCAATAGGAAGCGCAAATGTTGGTGGTTAATGAAGATCTGATAAATCCTAATTTTGAAGCAGTTAAGTATGAGAGGGTTCCTATGTTGAGTTTAACGACGTGGTGGTCACTAATTAATGATACTGTGATACCATGAGACTGAACACACGTTTTAGACTTGATTCTTTGGGAAATATATAGTATTTATTTTCTATGTGAATAACAAAACTAACTTCCTCTCTCTCTTATTATTATTTTTTTATTATGAGACTTTCTTTTTTAATTTTACAAATTTCTTATGGGTCATATTTTATATTTGAAAATAATGTTCTAAAGGTAGATAGAAAAGTCACATCAAATTAGGTTGCAAATTTTAAACCAAACTTTGCTATATAGGTATTAGCATCTTTTCATAAGTTAGCTAGAATTGGTTTGGTATGTTTGGTTGGCCTGGTCGAGCTTACGTAATCTCAGACCTTCACCTACTATCTGTATTACCAATATTGGCAGGAAAAAGAAACAGCAAAATATCCTTTTAAGAATCTATGGTGTTCTAATAATAATAATAAGTTTTACCAAAATAGAAAAAAAAAAAAAAAAAGTTTAGACGTAACTTTTATTATAATTGGTTGAAGTGGTATATTTTGAGTTAAAAAAAGAAAAGAAAAAAAGTGATGTATATGTAAAAATGATTGTACACTACTTACGGTCGACTATTTCAACAAATTATGGCTAAAGTTGCGTTTCTATACTAATTGATTCACATAAATAATAGTAAAAAAAAACATGTAATTTTGGCATACCTTGCATGCTGCGAAATCACTATGAACCGTGAGAGGCATCAGATAATAGATGACACAGATGAGGATTGTCCAGAGAACAAAATGGTGTCGTTGACTTTTGGTTGTGTTAGAGTAAAATTGAAAACGTTGTCGTTCTGAAGTTGTTGTTATATCTTCAGTACGCATCGTATCACTTAAAGCCAAGACCAAAACGCTGCATTTCTATTCTAAGTCTGTTAGTTAGTTTGTATCAAAAAATAAAAAGTCAATTAGTTTCTAATTACTGTTTTACGCACGTGTAATAAGTGTTTAAGTTTGTTATAACAAACTTTTCCTCTCTTATGTTTATCCTCTCTCTCCTTTGTGTATATATATAAACAGATCAGGGACTCATAATTTAATTAGTTAGCCATTTTATGAAATATCTGAAAATCCTTTCTATTTAGACTTCTTTCAAACCGATGTTGTTTCATGTTGCAAATAATGTCTCTCTCTACGCATTCTAGTTGTCCATAACACCACAAGCCTCTAGTTTCTCGATTTGTTTTATTCTACAAACCAAAAAAACACACACAAAAAAAAAAGACCTTTGATATTGTTGCACATTAATAGAGTCGATAAACACAGTGCCCATAATCTAAATTCTTGGTTGGGTGTAAATTGACCCTAGTTAACCAATAAGATAAGTTTATTAATTAGTCTAACTTCATGCAATATTCAATTAAGGCACAACCATATAGTCAATCTAGAGTTTAATGTAGTGAAAAAAAATTCATTGCAATATGTTCACATTGGGAAAATCCTCACTGGAAAAAATCCCAACTGATGATATATAGATTACCACTCCTAAAAAATCTACTAAAAATATTGAGGTTATAAGTACAAGAAATCTTATTCAATCTCAAATACCTACTTATTGTAGAACCTACAAATCTCAACTCAACTCTGTATTTGTTTGGATTCGGAAGATTGCGTCCGCGTTTGTTGAGTTTCATGTTTCAGGTTTGTTTTTTTTTTTTTTTTAAGCCATAAAATTTGACTTTTCCACCCATGCACTATTCACGCGTTTCAGATTTTCTCCAACAGAGTGTACTATTTAGTACTGTTTATGCATTGTTCATGGGACCTACAAACACTTTATTTAAAAAAATATATTAAAAATAGGTCTCACGATACTATTTACACATTTAAAATTTATTTTATTACAATATTTTTAATTTTTAATTTTCAACTATATCCAAACAGATCCTCTATCCGAGTTGGACTTCCTTCTTAGAAAATCTATTTGGCTGCATGGATCTACCGATTAACAAGACTGATTACTCCACAATAGTTTGAGATTGTTGTAGTAGTTGGTGCAAAGCTTTTCGTAGCAACACGCTTTAAAGGCTAAATGAAAGTAGCTTGATTCAAAACCCTAGGAGTACAAAAGCTGCAACAACTTCTCTTTGAGGCATTTCTATTCTCTCTATGATGACAGGTTTGACAAATACTGTATAAGTAGTCCTAGAAAGCCTAGCGCACATATCCCAAGGTTGCCAAGTCATCTAAAATAGAGCTGTGAATTCAAGATCCTCGAAGATCAATCAATCGACTGGTGTCGAGCTATATATCTATTGAGACAATAGATGTAGCACTTAAATGATTACAACTATTTGAGTAATGCCCTAAGCGAATAGGTGTTACTCCCATACAGAAGAAGTGACAACTAGGCATTGCTCTGTGCATCTTGGTAGGTTGTCCATTGTAGTTGTCACTTACATCTACCACTCGAACACAATAGGCATTCTTTCAAAAAAGCACATCTTTGTTGATGAATTTAAATGAATACAATGTTTGCAAATTATAACACTTTGGACCTATAAACACATTCTAAAAGAGAGAAAAGAACGGTGCTTAATCTCCTAATTGCAAGTGAGAGTAAAAAAGGTGATTACAAGAAAAGCACTTAATCTACATCCTTAGAGATCAGGTTTGGGAGCTAAGTTATTAGGTGGGAAGGTAATAAAAACCCCATCCCGCTCAACCAATTAGCCTGCCTAGAGCAAACCAATGAATATAAACAAATCCACTTATTCCCAAACAAACAAGGAATAATAAAAACAAAGAATTCACTGTAGCAACAAGTAGAGTGGACTCCATATCTAGTGATGCACGAAATGAAAAAAAGAGATAAAGGTCAGTAGTAAACATGTAACAAGTGTGCAATAAAGAAATAAAATGCAAAAGGAAACCCTACATGTACCTTTACATGGCATATGAGAATAATTATGAAAACCTAATTGAAATTCTAAATTTCATGTGCATGGACTTAATTAAAACCAAATATATATATATATATATATATATATATATATATAATATATACATGTATGTATGTATTTTATGATGTAAGGAATAAATTAAAACATACTGAAATTCATAATTAAAAATGTATGAGAATATGTTATGATATTGTGAGAGACCAGCCCCGACCCACTTGGATCAAGGTTTAAGCCAAACTCACATGAATGAAGGGAGTCATGTTGGTGCCTCCCAAAAGTGGAGGTTTTATTAATTATATTTTTTCCCTAAATCAAGGGTTTTACAATAGATACATCACTAATTTTAATTAAAGAAAAAAAAAAGAATCATATAAAAAATACATCATTTTTATTGATATATTTGAATGTACATCATTAAAAAAATAACTAGAACACTACATGGTTTTGGACCAAGAGTGCTGAGCATCAAGCATGACTCATGGATGAGCAGATCTAATCCTTCAAGGAAAAATCTCTATAGCACCGAAAAGTGAGGTCGCGAAGGGGCACACGTCACTTTGTAGCAAATTTGGTTGTTGCGAGCATTCATGGTGAAGAGTGCTCACGAGTCACGACTAATGGAGGATCGTTGAGGGAGTTCTATTGTGTCCCCAGCCAATCTTCATTTCTTGAGAGAGAGAGAGAGAGAGAATTTGTTGATGAACAAAATCTCAATGGAGTTATTAGGGTACTTTTTATTTGTTATTTGTGAATGCTAAAGTGGTGATCCAGAGGCATGGTAGTTTTGGATAGGTTTAGTCATATATTTCTTGGAAAGTTATTTCATGGCAGTTTTGGGTATAGGTTTAGTCATATATTTCTTAAAAAGTTATTTCACATAGCCTGATGCTAATGCTCTTTGTGGAATTGGATGGTTTGTTTTAATTGTTTTCCTTCCTTTTTTTTTTAATTAGTTGTGGAAATAGCATTTGTATAACATGATAATCTGATTTTTTTTTTTTTAGTAATTTAATGTTTGATAGAAATATGGATTGTTTAAGGTGGTAACGAGTTTGTTGGCAAAGTTTGATTGGCAATCTTCTATTACAAATTTGGTATCAATGTTTCCCCAATAGTCAAATTCCAATTTTTTAAAAACATTTTTAATGAAAATATTTAGGATTTAAATCGTCATTTGACAAAAGATAAAAAGAGAAATAAATATAATTTAATTTTGTCGTTTTTTACATGACAATAGAACACATAATTGTATGTTGTTTTCCCAGAATTTGGTATATGAAACAAGCGTGCCATCCTTTGGTCGATGAAGTCATTTCCACTAGTAATCTAGAAGCAACAGCTCGGTTTTAGATGGAGAAGAAAATGTCATTTTCCGCAGCTGAGTTTGAGTCTTTTCATGAGATCATAGGGTTAGGGTTTTAATTAATATCAATTTTTTTTATATAAAAGAAAAATTAAAAACTGGTTAGGGGTTTCAATCAGGTGTTTTCAATATCATTGTTGAAATTATCAAAAGGCTATTGACTTCCTATGTTAAATTTAACCTTAGTTTAAAGTGTGAAACCACAAGGAAATGACATTGACAAGTAAATCTTAATTAGTCAAATTTGAATTCACCAAGTCATGGAGAACTAAAGAAACAATTAGTTGGCTCACTGTCAAATGTTGTTTGGTTCCGTGTTCCTCGTATCATTCTCGTCTTATTAATCACAAAACAAATTGCACTGGAGTGTGGACCATGTCGTTTTGTGGTGCAGCCGTGTGCTTACTGCGTATATATCCTCTTGCCGTCCATATAAGAAGACTCATATATAAATCATCCCATATCATTAACTCCATTTCCTGGAAATAACCTAGCTAGCTACCAAGCATAGTGTATTTGCATTTTGCTTCAAAGTTAAGTAACATATTTAGCTTATGCACATTGCTCAAGCTCGAAAGTGTCCCATTAGTCAAAAGTAGCTTATATTATATGGTTTATATATATAATGTTTTGCAATCTCTCTTTTTTTCTTGATTTTTTTTTTTTTTTGTTGCCATTGCATGTGTTGCAGCCGTGGAACTTGAAAAGCAAGGTACCAAAAGGTCCAAAACCCCTTTCCTCAAAAGACCATTTATAATTGAAATGTATTATATATAAACTAATCCCCACGTTTACAATGACATGAACCAACATTTGACAAAACAAGGTTTAAGAAAAGTGTAGAAAGACTAGGGTGTGGGGGACTCATCTATAGCTAAATGCAATGCCTATTGGCCAATGAGACGGAGAAATTAAACAAATAACTCTGGTGTGTTCACATGGTTTATCAATGTTGTCCAATCAGGTTTGGTCATTGACCTACTTGTTTTTTTTTTTTTTTTTTTTTTTTTCCTTTCTCGGTGAGAAGAAAGTCTATATTTGAATTTCATTGGATGAGTGTTTATTATATATAGTTATCACAAAAGATCCTTTTCTTTTTTGCTACAGTAATAGCTCAAAAAGATGTTTAAAAAAAAAAAAAACAAAGGAATAGAGAAATCTCTTTCGGTTCACCCTCAGTGCTTAGTGGGAGTAGTTAGCTTGACTCGAACTTTCCATTTTCTACCCTAGACTTTTTTTTTTTTTTGGCTAACCACCCTAGACTTCTAATATCTTTTCACCTTGACAATAATGAACAAAATTAAGCTTCTTTCTGAGAGTTGATTAAGTCAAAGTTGAAGAACGAATACTGCGGGTCCTGAAATTTTATTATTAATAAATTAGCCTAAAATTGCACATGCTCAAAGCCTTTGTTATTTTTTAGAGTAAAAGTTAATAATTTTTATCTATTATAATTTAATAATTTTTTTTTTAAACAAATAAAAATAATAATTTTAAAAATAAGCAATAACTGTAATTTTTTTTTTGAACATAAAGAAAAAAATCCTAAATTTTAGAAGTTCTCTTTCTGAATTCAAAATGAAATTTGTTATTTGCCATTTATGACCTTATTTCTAAATGAAGTTACTTTTCATTAACGAAGGTTTCTTGAATCACATAAAAATCCAATTGAAAGAAGGGAATTATCTTAAATATAGTATAAATTATTGTACTTAATTTGGTCTAATATTTCTTTTTTTGATAGATATAATAATTTTTTACTTATAGTGTGTGTTCTATAATAATTGTTCTTTTTTTTATATTGAAATAATAATTGTTCTTTATCATTATAACAAAACACTAATTGTTTTTTTAGGAGATATTTAAATTCAAGTCTTTTAAAAAAAAAAAAAATCCAAATTCCTAATTCAACAATAAAAAAACTTTACTAATTAAAACCCAATTTTGATTTAATAGTTAAATAAATGCACGGTGCAAAATGGTCAAGTAATTGAGACACGGTCAGTATATAATATATATATATATATGCTATGAAATATTTGGTCAAGCTCAAGCGTTAATTTATTTTTATTTTGTAAGGTTTACTGTTCTTACTTTAAATATAAAAAAGAAAAAAAGGGTGTAGTTGTATATATATATATATGCTATGAAATATTTGGTCAAGCTCAAGCGTTAATTTATTTTTATTTTGTAAGGTTTACTGTTCTTACTTTAAATATAAAAAAGAAAAAAAGGGTGTAGTTGTCATAGTGTGAACGAAATCACCATAGCTTCTAACAAATAGCGTCCCATGTTTATTGAACTTTAACGGTTTTTAGGGTTTTAAGTTCAAAGTTAATTTGAACTCATGACACCCTTTTCAACTAGAATGTGGAAGTTTGCATTCTTTCAACAATTCAATTATTTACTAACTAGCCTCTAAGCAGCACATTGCGTGTACTCAGAAGCTCTTCTATTTTTTTAGATAAAAATTACTCATAATTTGCACATATTTTAATTTAGAATTTTTTTTTTCAAAAAAATAAAAATTATTAATTTTAGAAATAAGCAGTAACTGTAATTTCTTTATTGAATGCAAAGAGAAAAAAAATGCTAAATTTTAGGAATTCTTTTTTTGAATTCAAAATAAAATTTGTTATTTGACATTTATGACTCTATTTTTAAATGAAGTTACTATTCATTAATGAGGGTATTTTTAAACCACATAAAAGTTCACTTAAAAGAGAGAAATTCTCTTATATATAATATAAATAATGAATGGACCATGTTGAGCATTGCCGTGATCACTAAGGTAACTGGAAAATATTTCACATCTAAGTAGGACCTTATCATTGAAACGTAGGAAACATGTCAATCATATCTCACATCGACATGATACCATATAATTGTGATTTAGTTGCATTTCTTGATATGTATACACTACCGGCTAACCCTTCACCCGGTTCTAATGACTATTGTCTTCTCAACACATAAAAGGTAACTTGTGTGAACAGGGACCATATAAATATATAAATACGTACAAATTGTAAATTTGTAACTACAGGACAACTTGGGAACTGTTCATAATTCATAGGTATAAAATAGTTTAAGGATAAAATTAATCGAAAGAATATGCTGTGCACATGTAAATAACGAGCTGGTGCCACAAACGATAAGAGTTCCACGCTGAAAAAATAAGTAAAAAATAGAGTTCCCACACGAAAAAATAAAAAATAAAAACTAAACACTGTAAACTATACATACTATGTACTCTTTTAGGAGATAGAAAAGGCTGCATAGGTGGAGAAGAAAGAAGAGAAACCTGACTTTTGTATCAATTGATTTTTCAAAGAGTTTTTGATTGTCTCTATTATTAGTAGAATTTGACATGCTAAAAGCTTTGCCAATTACTGTACATTATACATCCTAGCATTTGGTTTTTTTTTTTTTTTTTTTTTTTAAGGGAAAGCATTTGGTTTGGTTTGGTTTGAGGAATATCCACAACATCCAGCTTTTCAGGAATAAAAGTACGTAAGAATCTACATGCCGGAGATTAAGTCAAATCTCCTAACATTAACATATACAAAAAACAAAATAATTATTTCAATTTTTTATGGTTTACTAGGACATCATGCAATCAAAATTATTTATTTATTCCATTAAGGCACTAACAGAATAAAAAATTCTAAATATGAGATAAACAAAATAATCAATGAAGATGAATATAACTATAATGTGGCATTTGGTACAGGAGAATTCACATTACTCCTAGCATCCAGATTCTTGGGATTATAATGTCTTGCAATCTGGATGCCTAGGAATGTAACTATTCTTATGTTTTGGTTTCATTGGGAATCTCTTAAGATTCCTATGAATATGAGATAATAATGTTTAGTTTACTTCCAAGAATCTTAAATGAATTATTTATTTTTCTCATTCTATCTTTATACTTGAATGTGAACTATCAAGTCTTTTAAAAAAAATCTTCCTCTAAATAAATAATGAAAAAAAATATATAAACTATTAATTATAACAAATTTATTAAAACTGTAGTCTAACATTTCAAAATGACAAGTACAGTATAAAAATAGCTATTTAAATTCTCAAATGTTTTATTCTTAATAATAATTTTTAAAAGATCTTCTAATATTTTTCAAAATCCAAAGATGCGCATACAAATATGATGGGTATTTAAAAATTACAAATCTACACATTTTGTATCATTGTATAACAAACATCAAAAGCACCATGTACGATACAAATTATTGACATCTACTATAACATATGAATCTAGAAACAAAACCATTAATCTAAAAAAAAAAAAAAACTAGATAAAGCCACCATTCCTAATCTATATTTCTAGCAACTAAACAAAACCAAGATCTGAGATATGAATAGATACATTAACAAATCTCCATGAAAATAAATTCATTAATAATTGATTAAGCAACACACACAACAATAAAATTGAATACTTGGCAATAATGGAGAGTCCCCTTAAAACTCTTTTTCTTTTTTTCCACACATGAAACCTAAATAGAACTTTGTTAAATAATATATCAACAGAATTTTCTTATCCTATTTATATTGTTTTTGTGGGAAAAGATAAAGACAAGGGAAAAGATATTAATGATTTGTTTTATATTTTATCTTAATTGCTTAAATAATAAGGAAAAATGGTTAAATTGTCAATTTATAAAATAAAAAAAATACAATTTCCTTTAAATTTGAGAATTTGGATACTCACCTATTTTAAAGGGAATCCATATTCCTACTGAGAGGGGCTTAAAGGGAGAATCCGGATTTCTCTAGCATTTGATTCCCTAGCGTGATTTGTAACCAAACATGAGAATTTTTAAATATTCCTGAAAAATCTAAAATATTACCCCGTACCAAACGCCACATAATATTAGAAGAGTGGAATAGATAGAAAAAGTATTTTATTAAAAAAAATTAACAAATTCCCTAACATAAGTACTTTACTAAAAAAAAATTAACAGATGTTCTAAGAGCATTTATTAATTAACCATTTTAGAAAAACATTTATAAGAAAATAAATAATTAATTAATTATGTTTTGATGGCTTTTTTTATTTCTCATAAAAGTGATATAAAAAATTTATTAAAATGGTTCACTAACAAATGTTCTATGGATACCGAGCAAAAAAAAAAAGTTATTTTTCTAAGATGGAATGCACAATCCCCCAAAATGAGAATCATGTTGTGGATTCCCTTAATTGATCTATTTATAACAAAACAAAGGAATGCCTAGAATCATGGGATATTATTGTAAATCAAATTACTAATACTTTTTTTAATAAAGAGAGATAGTTAAAGAAGCTATTGTTTTAGGAGGGAAAATTACATTGATCTCCTCTAAGGTTTTCTGTTATTACTTATTACACTAACCTCTCCTCTAGTTTGAAATAAGACATTCATCTTCCTTAAAATGCTAATTATTTACATTGACATCTCCTGAATGATTGAAAAAAAGCTTTAAAAACTCTAATAATCATAGAATTTCCAAATAGAGTGGGTTTGGATGTTCGATTAAGTGGATGATAAAATAGAAATTTCAATTTTTTTTTTTCTTTTAGTCAATTAGAGGAGGTCAATATAAATAATTTGCATTTTAGAAGAGAAGTGAGTGTCTTTTTCCAAACTAGAGCATAAATGTGTCTTATTCCAAACTAAAGGAGGGGTGAATGTAATAACTGAAAATCTCAAGAGAAGTAATCGTAATTTATCCCATTATTTTATGTATATAATAATAGGATAACCGACATTACAAAAGGAGGGAGGCGAATTACAAAAACCTTCGTGAGGCTTATTATAACTTCAACATTGATTCTTTTATTTTCAATATACACTAGTTTTCTCCCTAAATATATGATTTACACTTACCTTAGTCTATTAACCATCTATAATAACAAATTGTTCATTTATGCCACCACCTAATCAATAGTATAATTGAGAACCTAAATTACCTCTAACATTATTAAAATAAGTTTCATTAGATAGTATCAATTATCTCACAAATCAGTTGTGACACTCTCTTTACATCTTTACCAATCATATATATTATACTAAAGTCAAAACATAATCAAAATCTAGATTGTATCTACACTAACTTTTAATTGTAGTCTAATTTTACACTATATATGCAATCTTTCTTCTTCTTCTTTTTTTTTTTTTTTTAAATTTGGATACCAAGTGATTCATTCACAGTGTTCATTGGAAACATCTTATTTAGTTTTTTACTTGAAGAATTTTTTGATAAAAATATTGCTGATAAAAATTAAAAACTAAATAAAATAAACTGATTTATTTTTTTTGCTAAAAATATTATAATAATAAAAAAGTAATGTAAGGCTCACAATAAGCAAAAAACAAGAAATTTTATTTACGTACATTTTTTGAATATATGTTAGCAAACCGCTTTAAGAAAATTTTTATCATACCTAACTTTTTGACCAATAATGACTTTTGGACCAGGGCATTTTAAGCTAGATGAAGCAAAACAAAAGCTTTTGTTATGGGACCCACAAATGGTACATGTTTTAAACTTTTAAGTAATAATCTAGCTTCTAAGTTGTAGTCTAACGCACATATAATACTCATGAGTTAAAACTTAGTTCTTAGTGAAATATTAATTTCACAAATAAAAAAGAGAAGTATTTAACAAACTTCCATTTAATTTAGACTAAATGAATTTCGGTTTCATGATGTAAAGTATAAAAAGTCATATCAGATTTTTTTTTTCTCATTTGAAAAATAATGGTTGCCGTTAACAATGGAACATTGGAAGTCACAAAATTATGTGACTAGAATTTTTTTACAATGAGAATGGAGATTCATAGTCATAGGGACCAATAGTGATGGGACTGACGAAGTGAAACATAGACGAGGTGGCCTCGCGGACGAACCTAACCCGTTATCGTCATCATCAGAGGAAGAGTTAAGGCCATTGAATGCTGCCAATAAAGCCTCAACCGTTACAAGACCAGCTGGACGAACTAACGGGAAGGCATTAACTCCCATTACTCCCCTGAAGACGTTATCAGAAGAGGCATTAATGCCCCAACGGATACAATCCCCAAGGGTATATAAAACCCTTTCAACACCAAAACAAGGTACACACAAAAAAGAACTACATCACAATTTTAACTACTTTTATTCCTGATATCTCAACAACTGTCTTTTTTCCGTACTGACTTTATCATCGGAGGTGTTGTGGCAGGCACCACACCGGTGACCACTTGATTAAATTCCTGCTCCCACAGGTTCGTCAAAGTACCTCCAGGAGCCATCTGGACGAATCCTAGCAAATCAACGAGATACTGCTTCATCAGTTTGGCGCCGTCTGTGGGAACGACTTTCTCATACAACAAGAACACAGTTCCTACCAGCTCCAGATGGAATCCAACCAGGACTCAGCGGCCTTGGCGCAGCAAGTCCGAAATCTTGCAGCCACCGTCGAAGAACTTACAAGACAGAATCAAGAGATGAGACAGAGGTTACAGCAAGAAGAGAACCGGTCAAGAGCTGTTCAAGAGGACGAAGGGGATAGCCATGGGAGAAGTGACCGACGGAGAACGGTAACCCCAGAAGAGCAGCATTCTGACATCCTCCAAGAGATGAGGAAGGAGATGGATGAATTAAGAAACGCGATCAAAGAGAAGACGGATCGAAGCCTGGATAAAATGGTCAGAGCGACGGACTCCCCCTTTACCATGGCAGTCCTAGAACGATCGGTACCAGCGAATTTCGGCTACCTCAGCTTGAGCCTTTTGACGGGCTCAAAGACCCCCAAGATCACCTTAACACCTTCAAGACGACCTTAGGCCTTCAACAGCCCCCTGACGAGATCATGTGTCGTTCATTCCCCACTACGCTGAAGGGAGCTGGACGAGAATGGTTCACGAGATTGCCCACTTCGTCCATCGACAATTTTGAGCAGCTAAGTAGTGCTTTCCTGCGCCATTTCGTCGGGGGGCAACGTCCCAAAAGACCAGCGGATCACTTACTCACTATTAAGCAAGGAGAGAGGGAGACCTTGCGATCGTATGTAAAACGCTTCACTCGGGAGACTCTAGAGGTGGACGATGCAGACGATAAGGTCCAGCTGACGACATTTAAGGCAGGGCTTAAGTCCAGAGAACTCGTCGTCTCGTTAGCAAAGAATCCACCCCGGACGATGGCAGAGATGTTGTTGAAAGCTCAAAAGTACATGAATGCTGAGGACGCACTGGCGGCCATCGTAGACGAGGGAAAGCTAAGGACGGAAGGAAGAAAGGAAGACGAACGCAGGGGCCAAAAGAGGGAGCGTCCAAGCCGCCGGGGAGGTGACATCGACAGACGAAAAGACGAGAAAGCTCCACGACCGGTAAAATTCACTCCTTTAATTATGCCTGTTGACAAAATTTTGGCACAGATCCAGGATCAACACCACCTAAAGTGGCCGAAGCCCCTGCACTCGTCACCAAGTGTGCGGGACAAAAGCAAATACTGCCGATTCCACAAGGACCACGGCCATTACACAGAAGATTGCCGAGATCTGAAGGGACAGATAGAAGAATTGATACAGAAAGGAAAACTTCAGAAATACGTAAGGAAGGGGGACTCCAACAGGTTCAGAGAGGGCAACGCGAGCCAACGCGAGCCCTCGTCCAAAAACGAAGGTCGCCAATCTCAACCACAAGAAGTGATCGGAGAGATAAGCACGATAGCAGGAGGACCTTTCGTGGGGGGATCGTGCAAGTCCCTCAAGAAAGCATACCAGAGACAAGTAAACAGTGTCCATTAGGAACCCCCATTGAAACAAAGACGGACGAACCAAGATATATTCTTCAGTGAAGAGGACGCAAGGGGGGTCAGGCAGCCCCATAACGACCCTCTGGTGATAGCACTCACAATTGAAGGATTCAATACTAAAAGGATCCTCGTCGACAACGGTAGCTCTGCGGACATTATGTACCTGTCGGCCTTCCAACAATTGAAGCTAGGTCTTGGTAGATTGCGTCCGTTTGAGTCCCTCCTCGTCAGCTTTAGCGGTGACAGGGTATACCCCAAGGGCATTGTGACACTAAAAGTAACGATAGGCGCCTACCCGAAGCAGCAGACCCGTCATCTGGACTTCCTGGTTGTGGACTGCCCTTCTTCGTACAATGTGATCATTGGTAGGCCCACGCTCAACCGGTGGAAGGCAGCAACGTCCACCTACTGCCTAAAGATAAAATTCCCAATTGAAGACGGAGTCGGTGAGGTAAAAGGAGACCAAGTCTTGGCCAGAGAATGCTACCAGGCCGTGTTAGCTGCAGGAGAAAACCACACATGGACGATCGAGAGAGAAAAAGAAGACAAAATGGAAGCCCTGGAAACGGTGGAACTCGTTGAGGGGGAAAGCTCAAAGGTGACGAGGATAGGTACAACCATAAGTCCCGAGATGAGGAATGAACTTGTCCGTTTCCTTAAAGAAAATTTGGACGTATTTGCATGGAGTCACGAAGATATGCCGGGCATACCATGCCAGATAATCCAGCACGAGTTGAAGACAGATCCCGAGAAGAAACCCGTCCAGCAGAAACGACGGGTCTTTGCCCCCGAACGAAACCAAGCAATCATGGAAGAAGTTAACAGATTGTTGCAGGCAGACTTCATCCGAGAAGTTTATTATCCCGAATGGCTGGCCAACGTCGTGTTAGTGAAGAAAGCAAATGGAAAATGGAGAATGTGTGTAGACTTCACGGACCTAAACAAAGCCTGCCCGAAAGATAGTTTTCCCCTGCCGAGGATAGATCAGTTGGTAGACTCTACGGCTGGACATAAATTACTAACATTCATGGATGCATTTTCAGGTTACAACCAGATAAAGATGGCTGAGGAAGATCAGGAAAAAACCGCTTTCATCACAAGCCAAGGACTCTACTACTATAAGGTAATGCCCTTCGGACTGAAGAACGCAGGGGCAACGTACCAAAGATTGGTGAACAAGATGTTCAGCGAGCAAATTGGAAGAAATATGGAAGTGTATGTGGACGATATGCTCGTCAAGAGCAAAGAAGAGTGGACTCACCTGGACGACCTGGGAGAGACATTTAATACCCTCCGAAAATACCAGATGAAGCTCAACCCTAGTAAGTGTGTTTTTGGGGTAGCTTCGGGAAAATTCTTAGGGTTCATGGTATCCCAAAGGGGAATAGAAGCAAATCCGGAGAAAGTGCAAGCGATACTCGACATGGCATCCCCCAAAACCATCAAAGAAGTCCAAAAGCTCACGGGAAGAATAGCTGCCCTGAATAGGTTCATCTCTAAAGCGACGGACAAATGTCTCCCATTTTTCAAAACGTTGAAGCAAGCGTTCGCCTGGACTGACGAGTATGAGGCAGCTTTTCAAGAACTCAAGCGCTACCTAGGCAGCCCGCCCGTCTTGAGTCCCTCAAAAACAGGAGAGAACCTTTATTTATACCTGGCAGCCTCATCCACAGCCGTCAGTGCGGCCTTAATCTGAGAAGAAGACAAGAAGCAGCTTCCAGTTTATTATGTCAGTCAAGCCTTCCAAGGAGCAGAGGCCAAATACCCCAGGATTGAGAAGATTGTCTTCGCCTTAATAGTAGCTTCGCGAAAGCTACGACCATACTTTGAAGCACACCCTATCCTTGTAATGACGGATCAACCCATCAGGAAATCCATGAGCAAGCCTGAAGCAGCTGGGAGAATGGTCCAGTGGGCAATCGAACTCAGCCAGTTCGATATCGAATACCATCCCAGAACGGCCATCAAGGCGCAAGCTCTAGCGGACTTCATAGCAGAATTCACCCTCCCAGACGATGGTGACGGCATGGACAAGGCGGAACAGTGGACGATTCAAACTGACGGATCGTCAGCCCAGAAGAGGGGAGGAGTAGGGATCATTATAAACACCCCCAATGGAGAAAAACTCCAATATGGAGTCCAATTAAAATTCCCGGCAACCAACAACGAGGCTGAATACGAAGGCATACTGACGGGACTAAGACTTGGCAATGCTCTCGGGATTAAGAACTTGCTCATTCAGAGTGACTCGAAACTAGTGATAGGGCAGATCAGGGAAGAGTATGAGGCGAAGGAAGAAAGGATGCAGAAGTACCTCAAGTTGGTCAGACATCTAGCTCGTGGGTTCGACAAGTTGAATTTTGCCAGGATCCCGAGAAGCCAGAATGTAGAGGCAGACGAGGTCGCCAAGATGGCCTCGTCTATAGAAGAACCAACGAACAAGGAAATTCTCATGGAGATTCAAAAACACCCCAGCATCGAAGAAGTCCCGGTATTCTCCATCCAGAACATAGGTGGATGGATGGAATCGATCGTCTCGTATCTCCAAGACGGGCATCTCCCTCGTGACTCAGCGGAAGCTAGGAAGGTTAAAGCAAGAGCGGCCAGGTTTACAATTCTGAATGATACCTTATACAAAAGAGGGTTTTCCTTGCCTTACCTGAAGTGTCTCGACGAGGAAGAAGCCAAGTACGTCCTCCACGAAATCCACGAAGGGATTTGCGGAGACCATGCCGGGCCTAGATCCTTGGTAAGCAAAGTTGTTAGAACAGGATATTTCTGGCCAACCATGCAGGAAGACGCCACGGAGCTCGTCAAGAGGTGCGATAAGTGCCAGAGGTTCGGGAATGTCCAGAGGCTGCCAGCAGAAAAGATGACGACGATTACCTCCCCGTGGCCATTCGCACAATGGGGGATTGATATTGTCGGCCCATTACCCCAAGGAAAAGGACAGGTAAGGTTCTTGCTCGTCGCTATTGATTACTTCACTAAATGGGTCGAAGCCGAGGCAATGGCAACGATCACAGAAGCAAGAATCCGTAACTTCGTGTGGAGAAATATAGTCTGCAGGTTCGGGATTCCAAGAACAGTTATTTCGGATAATGGCCGACAGTTCGACAGCCAGGGATTTAGGGACTTCTGCTCGGGGCTAGGCATCAAGAACAAATTCTCGTCACCTGGACACCCGCAGTCAAACGGACAAACAGAAGTAACTAATCGAACCCTGCTCAGGATCCTCAAAGCCCGGCTAGACGAAGCCAAGGGCGCATGGCCGGAAGAATTGCCCAATGTCTTGTGGGCCTACAAAACGACAGCAAGAACCCCAACGGGAGAGACACCTTTCAGGCTCACCTATGGCACCGAAGCTGTAATTCCCGTCGAGGTAGGGATGGCCAGCATCAGGCGAGAAGTGTTCCATGAGGAGGACAACGACGACCAACTTCGAATCAATCTGGATTGCCTAGACGAAGTTAGGGATAAGGCCTCGGACGTGACGAAGAAGTACCAACAGAAGATGAATGAGTATTATAACAAAAGGGTCAAGCTCAGAAGACTAGAAATTGGCGATCTCGTCCTACGCAAGGTGACTACTGCAACTAAAAACTCCGCCCACGGGAAGCTCGGTCCCACGTGGGAAGGACCTTATAGGGTCGTGCACTACTCTCGACAAGGTAGCTATCATTTGGAGACCCTAGACGGACAAAGACTCCCACGACCCTGGAACATAGAACATTTGAAGAAGTACCACCAATAGATATAGATCAAGAATGTACCAATTCCTCAAAATTAATGAAATTATGGTTCAAATGATGTGCTCATACAGGTACCAAGTATCGGAGAATTAGAAATAAAAAATGCCTAAGCAATAAGATTCCGCATCGACGGATGTACATTACTGACGAAGGCAATACAAAATTTTCCTAAGTAATAAGATTCCACAGAGACAGATGTAAATTACTGACGAAGACAAAAGCAAAGAACTTTTGTCTAAGTAATAAGATTCCGCAGAGACGGATGTACATTACTGACGAATACAAAAGCAAAGAACTTTTGTCTAAGTAATAAGATTCTGCGTCGACGGATGTACATTACTGACGAAGACAAAAGTAAAGAACTTTTGTCCAAGTAATAAGATTCCGCATCGACGGATGTAAATTACTGACGAAGACAAAAGCACAGAACTTTTGTCTAGGTAATAAAATTCCGCATCGACGGATGTACATTACTGACGAATACAAAAGCAAAGAACTTTTGTCTAAGTAATAAGATTCCGCGTCGACGGATGTACATTACTGACGAAGACAAAAGCAAAGAACTTTTGTCCAAGTAATAAGATTCCGCATCGACGGATGTACATTACTGACGAAGACAAAAGCACAGAACTTTTGTCTAAGTAATAAAATTCCGCATCGACGGATGTACATTACTGACGAAGAGCAAAGCAAAAAAAAAAAAAAAAACATGAGAAGACTTAAGTAATAACGTTCCCATCAAATGAGCGAACATTACTGACGGATACAAAAAATTTTATAGAGCAGAACATGTGAAAGTAGATATGATATTATAAAAGCCTAAAAACCAGAGGCCATTGTTTGTACGAAAAACAAAAGAGAAACCCATAAACACCGGGCTAAAAATACACATAGAAACCTTTAAAATGTTCTGGAAAGCAAGCCTTACAACATAGGGCACAAAAAAAAAAAAAAAAAAAAAGATAATTTTTTGCTGGTCAAAAGCAGGTTCAAGCGTCCGGATCAACATCGTCTTCAGCGGGGACTTCGGGAGCAGAAGCTTCAACGACTGGAACATCAGGAAGGCCTTCAGGAGCGTCAGCAGCCGCGGCTTGAGCAGCCTCGTCAGTTGAGATTTCCCTGTCTACCTCTTCCATATCCAATGTCTCCAGGTCGATCCCAGAAGGATGCTTGAGGCAGTACCTCCTTAGAAGCTCGAACCCTTTGAAGTACCAGCTGAAGAGTACAGAGTTGTACTCCTCCGTCTGCTGGAAACCCTCAATCGCTCTGGAGGCGACGACCTTGATTTTTTCCTTCGCAGCTGCCAGCTCCCCGTCTTTTTCAAGCACGAGCTGCTGCTCTACCTTCAGCTCGTCACTTAGCTTCCTAGCTTCCTCCCTGGCTTGTTGGGCGCTCTCCATCGAAGCAATTAGTTCCCTCTTCATCTTTGAATTCTCCATCTCCAAGACCTTGATCCGGGACAGCGAAGACTCAACCTTAACCTCCTGAGCAAGATACTCAGAAGAGAGGTGAACAGTCTCCCCCAGCACCTAAAAATATACATGTTAGTTTATACACGACGACATTTAGCTCAAAATAAACCAGCGTAAAAGACACGTATGTTACCTGGACGAGCTTCTGGAGATGACGACCCATCAATTCACTTGTGGGCATGCCCGAGAACACCTTCAGGTCTTCTGCAGTCACGACTCCACGAGCCCGGTCCATCGCCAGCTTCTCGTCATCCCAAATGGTCGACGAAAATGTAGTCTCCTTCCCCCTCTCCGCTGTACGAGGCCTCTTCGAAGCAGGGGTCGGGATCTCTTCTATTGAAGTAGCCGGCGAGGCCGTCCTCGTAGTGTCGGCACCCGAAACCACGGGGGTAGGCGAAGTAATCGGGGTGACGAAGGTAACTTTCCCTTTCACCCGGACCACTTTCTTCCCTATGTTGGACAAAGGTTCGTCCTTCCTGGATCGCATTTTTTCGTACATACCCTTATTAAATTTAGTCGTCATCTCTGCAATAGAAGAAAGTATTGTAAAAGAACAGAGCAAATAAATACGAATGTAGATCTGACGAACCCAAACACTTACTCTTCTTCCCTTCAATATCGAGGCTCCGGAGGACGAAGGGAAATGGATCGGGGCCTAAGTTGTAAAAAGCGAGCGTCCGAGGATCTACCAAGTCGTCCCAGTTTTCGATGGACTGAGCATACACAATGGCTGCCTCGACACGCTCCTTGTACCTGCTTTTTAGTTTCGGTCTCCTTTTGACTGCAAAAAAAAAGGGAGAAATTAGCAACGATAACATCGGATTCAATAAAGAAGGGAAAGGAAAGGATACTAACGCACCTAAAGTCGGGGTTCCCCACCGACGAAGCAATCAGGGGATATCTCCCCAATCCTGGTTAGAGGGGGTCTCAAAGTCGTCCCCTGACACAAATACAAATCTGGACTTCCAGTATCTGAAGGACGAGGGTAAGCCCTTGACGATTTTGGTTCTTCTCTCCCAAGGTACTAGCTCATAATACCCATACTCCTTCGACTCTTTCAAACGGTACAAATAAACAAGCTCGTTCACCTTGATCATATCCCCATTAGCAGCCAACCATATCTCCATACAGTTGACTACTATCCTCCACGAATTAGGCATAAGCTGCCCAGGAGCAATACCCAAGTAAGCTAAAAGCTCCATCACAAACGGGTGAACGGGGAGCCTTAATCCACAAGTGAAAGCGGCCTCATAGAAGCACACTTCACCGGGGAAAAACTGATAAGCCCTCTCATCGTCAGAAGGCCGACGAACCCGAACTCGCTCCGGGAACTGAAACCTATCCCTAAACCTACCCACGGCATCGGAATCTAGCCCACACGCCTCCACGAGGGCGTGGAAAGCCTTAATCTCTCTCAAGGACGACGCGGCAGTATCCCCCTCCATAAGATCACCACTAGACGATAACCCCGTCTCTAGATCGCTAGACCTAACTTCAGACATCGGCCGTTGTTTCTTCACCAAACCCTCAAACCAATCGACTGACCGGCGAAGCAGGGGAAACAAATCACCCAAAACAATGCCTAAGCCACTACCCGCAAAAACGAAACCCTCCAAATTGGGAAAAACACCTAAGGACCCTCCTAAACAAGCAAAAAGAAAGGAAATCGAAGGGCAAGTTTCTCTAACTTCTAAGCTACCGACCATCGACACCCAAACAAAGCACAGGTAAATAGGAAAGTACTGAAAAAACAACAACAAGCAGAAACCAAAAGGAAAAGGGAATCAAACGCCTGCGAAGAAGAAAATAAAGGGAAAGAGAAATAGAATAAGAAACATACCTCAAAAAGAAGAGACAAGAAGCCCAACGCGCACCAGCTCAGAAGGAGATGAAGAAATAGGTGAGAAAGAAATAGCTAAGACAAACTAAGAATTAGAAAAATGCAAGATAAAGCAAGGGAGAAGAAGTTTGAAAACCAAATGGAGGTGAAACTGAAAATCGGCGGGAAACCCAAGGGACATAATTCTCCGCCAACCACATCATGCCACGTGGCCACAACCCACGTAACGCCGCCACCACGCATTCAATGCGGCACGGAACCCAAAAAAAAAAACTGTTCGGTTTCCACAGTCGTCACTGACGACCGTGAAACCCGGGGGGCATCTGATGGGACTGACGAAGTGAAACATAGACGAGGTGGCCTCACGGACGAACCTAACCCGTTATCGTCATCATCAGAGGAAGAGTTAAGGCCATTGAATGCTGCCAATAAAGCCTCAACCGTTACAAGACCAGCTGGACGAACTAACGGGAAGGCATTAACTCCCATTACTCCCCTGAAGACGTTATCAGAAGAGGCATTAATGCCCCAACGGATACAATCCCCAAGGGTATATAAAACCCTTTCAACACCAAAACAAGGTACACACAAAAAAAGAACTACATCACAATTTTAACTACTTTTATTCCTGATATCTCAACAACTGTCTTTTTTCCGTACTGACTTTATCATCGGAGGTGTTGTGGCAGGCACCACACCGGTGACCACTTGATTAAATTCCTGCTCCCACAGGTTCGTCAGAGTACCTCCAGGAGCCATCTGGACGAATCCCAGCAAATCAACGAGATACTGCTTCATCAAATAGGATATGCATATATATCTTCCAAACACAAAACACTTGTAATTGCACCTACAATAGTGATGGTTATCGATAATTATATAGGTAAATAAGAATTCAATTTCTAGTTTTCCATCTAAATAGATTTGAAAAAAAAAATGCTATGTGATTAGCATTCAACTTTAATGTAAATCTTATTTGTTAATGTTTTTTTAATTTTAAATTTATATTTGTTAATGATATTGGAATGAAAATTTTAATTTTTGAAAATAAGATGATAGATTTCAAGAAATATTTTTATAATTTCAAAAAAAGAAAGATAAATATTTTTTTAAAATTAAGAGAAATTGATAGCGTCCATAGTATTGAAGCTTTTTTTTTTATACGCCACAGTATTGAAGTATTGAAGCTTTATTCTAGAAGACTGAGCACGGACTCCGGCCACACATTAGATCCCAACGTTATAGCCGAGAAAAAAACCAAGCAACCGTACCTGGACCCCAAGGTGGGCCAAATATAGCACCGAAATCAATCTCGGCCGTTCTCTCTTCCCTGGTATATATTGAGCATGAATCTTATAAAATGTGTGTTCTTAAGGCACACAATAGTATATCATTTAAAAACAAAAATTATCGAAAACCAAAAAAGTTTTACAATTTTTTTAATTTTTCATAAAATATTTTTAAAAATAAAAGACTTAATGTGTGCTCTAAGGACAAATATTAACCCGATCCATATAATATATAATAATATAGTACTACTTTTATATATATATTTTTACCGCTTTCAGCTCTGAATTCTTGGCTCTCCTTTTTTTAGGCACACTGTACTTAATTAACTATAATAAAGGCCTATTTGACAGCTCGGATTGTGGGCATGAGCCACGTGACCTCTCTCCCACGAGATTCTTGTGGCTCCAGCTGTTAAAAATATAAATAAATAAACCAAAAAAAAAAAAAAAAAAAAAAAAAAAACCTCTTTTACACAAAAAAAGAACCATTTTTCCATGTGACACCCTTTTCATACTTTCCTTTATCAATACTCCCTGCTTGTTGCACAAGATTCAAATACATGATACCAATAAAAAAAAAAATTTAAAAAACCTTAAAATATTAGGGTAAAGTTTAATGGATCGTTACACAAATTTATGACATGAAATTATCATCACTATAATCAGAAGAAATTTATTTAGTGGTTATGTTAAGAGTTTGTTCTAGTGATATTCAATACCTCATAAGATTCATGAAGTTAAAATAAAAAAATAAAAATTCACAATTTTTATTTAGCATCTATTTGGCTAAAAGCTTATAAACTTAGTATTATACTTTAATTTTTATGTACAGTTTTTTTTTTTTTTAATTTAGTTTTTTTTTTCTTACATTTTCAAAGTATAGGTATACTTTTGCATACTTTCAACAATAAAATTAAATAAGTTATTCCGAAATGGAAAAGTAATATCTTAAGATCACTCCTAATGATTCTTTGAAAAGGTTATCCCCTATAATTATTTGTTTCATATATATATATAAAAGGATTGGATAGGCGAGTTAAGGGAAATTTTTTCAATAGCAAGTTGGAAATATTCCAAATTGCCATCGACCCACCAACCTTCAAAAACAACAAGTTGGTTGAAAATTTAGGTGATTTCGACTCAACAAATTGAGCGAGTTAATTTTAGTTATGTGTTGTATACTAAATTTTAGAAATAATTTTACCATTTACATACAAATTTAAGAAGTTGTATTTTCTATAAATCCTATTAACCCTTGAAGGAAATCTAGGAAATGACTCACTTTTTCCATAAATCAAAGTACACGTGCCTTAAGGAAGGAGTATTTTCTAACTTTCCTATTAAAAAAAAAAAAAAAAAAGCTATGAGTACGATATCCATTTCACTATTTATACTTTTGAATATATTGGACATGTATAATTCACTTTTCATATTAACATGTCTAAATCATAGAGTTAACACAAAAATAAAAATGATATTAAATTTTGACTAAAAAGATATGCATATATAGGCGGGTTCAGTAGGTCTTGGTGATTTAAAAAAAAAACTTAACACACCACCCAATTTAACCCTCCACTTTTATAGTTGAATTCACCCAACTCGCTTAGAAATCAATACCATATCCATGTAGACAAAGCAGGTTGAAGAACTTGAATGGATTGAGTGGGTTTTTGATAATAAACATAACTTTTTACATCTATGTACATTTGTGTGTGTGTGTACATAGATATAAAAGTTATGTTTATGATCAAACTCAATAACACAAAAAATTCAATATGTATATAAAATGCACATATGTACAAAGTTGTAAAAGTGATTTTTCATTATCAAAATGGAATAATATTACCTAGAATTTAAAGTTCCAATATTCCGTCCTCACTTACATTTCATTTGATTGGGGTGATTTGGGGGAGGATAGATAAGGGGGAGGAGAAATTAGGAGGAAGGGTTATTTAGTTAGGGCCCGGTTGTTTTCTCCTCAACCCACTAGAATCTCATCTCCCCAATTTGGGGAGAAAATGAGAGAGAATGGTAGATAAAAATGACTTATTTACCCCTTTCAATTCCTCTATTGTAAGTGTGTTTTGTTTGATTTTTTTTATAACTAAAACGGTATTTTTTTATTTTTATATAAACTAGTAAAAAAATTGTTTTGGTTTTTTATAACTCAATTGATAGTTTTTTTTCATTCTTTTTATAAAATATTAAAAAAATTATGTAATTGAAGTATGAGAATAAAGTCATACAAATTATATTTATTTTTCTTCTCAACCAAATAAAATAATTTTCATCATTTTACTTTTATATTCTCCTAATCAAAAACTCTCAAATCTCTTTTACCCTGCCATTTTTTTATCATATTCTATTAATTATCCAATCAAATAGAGTCGAGAAAAAAAGAAAATAATTTTCAAATAACTTTTCTTCTTCTCTAAATAAAAATAACCTCTTTTCACGAGATAGATCTATGCTCACGCTTAATATGTTTTAAGAGAAGTACCCAAAAAAAAAAAAAAAAAAATTGTATTTCCGTCATGATGAGGACTGCCAGCTGTGCAGGAAAATGACGGGATCGCGAAATCCGTCCGTTCTTGCGTGGAGGGCCCAGACTGACACGTGGCCACGTCACTGTGATACGTTAACAGGTGTTGTCATCTCAGTACCCAATACAATAATACCCACACGTGTCCGTCCACAGTTACCTTTTCAAGTCAGTCTAACTAGGACCCCACAAAAACCATGTACAAAACTATTTATTCGGTTAAACCCCAAAAAAAAACAAAGAAGAACAGTGGGTTAATATTGAATTTGCCATATTTTATAGTATTATTTTTTAAATATTATATACATTTTAAAATCTGAAATAAAAAAATTTAGACTATTCTGCGGGTTTAATGGTAAATTAGTGGGGGTGTTTCCCAATTCAACAACCGTGTTACCTTGTTAAGCACGTCTTTTGTTTCCCATCAAACTCTATAAATACCCAAACTTCTCTCACTTCAAATCCTTCCTTTCCTTTTTGTGGTACACAACACACATATAACATCACATTTTGTCGTTTTTTTATATTATTTATTTTAGTTTTATTTGCTTTCTCTCTCTGAGTGAGAAACATTCTAGGGTTTTCTTCTTCTCCTTTCCGTTTTCTCGGAGGTGATTAATTTCTAGCTTTTATTAAATTTTTTTTATTATATTTCAACTTTGTTCCTTGCAATTTGTTTTTTGGTTTCTCTGGATTCTGGATTCTTAGTTTTCCCAAACGTTTGAAACGGTCGGTTTCATGCCGTGTCTTTCGTTTTGTTTCAGGTTTTTCTTTTTCGATCTGGTCGTGTTTGGTTCGTAGGAAAAAGAAACAAGAGGAAAAAAAAAACAAAAAACAAGTGACCGTTACATTTTTTTTACCTCGTGAATCAGGTACAGTCCTAACCTTTCTGTTATGTTTGGTTTTTGTTTGGTGTTTTTTCCCGCTATTTTTCAATGTGATTGTAACGCAAATGCAACGTTGTTGGGCGATTAATATCATAAAATTCAATGTTATTTTGTGTTTTCATATGCGTTTTTCTGGATCTTTAGCCAGACGTAGATTTAAAAAGCGAAGCTTTTTCTTTCTTTCTTTCTATTTTGAAAAATGAAAAAATAAAAAATTTAAGCTTTTCCTTTTCTTTTTCATGGTTAAGATTTTACATACTTTGGTTTTGGACAGTAAGGTATATTTTTAGTGAATTAATTGTTTGGTGCATATATTTTTTTAATAACATGTAGGTGTGGAGCTGTATGAAATGTATAATAAAGAAAAGCAAATGATTTGACAGCCAATTTGTTTATTTTCTTTTCTTTACTTTAGTACAAATTTCTATTCTGTCGGTTGCTGTGAACTGGGGAAATATATTCTGAAAATTTCAGCAATGTGTCCTAATCAATTTCCCTTGGATGTAACATGTAAGTGTTATCCTCAAAAGGAAATTTTCTTAACCAATAGCCCATGACTTTTGAATGGGAAAGAATGGGTGTTGTTTTTAGGTGTAAATTTTCAACGGCGTCCTTCATGGTCGTGCCAAGAAGTTTCTTTAAGCATTGACTTGGTGGTAGAGACTAGGAGATGGCTGAATATTCACGTAGCATGATAAAAATTTTCCTGTTTTATTGCATTGTTAATGGAAAAAAAGTTTTTATGTTTTGTGTTATCTCTGTCTCTCTCATATTTAGTCTTAATTATTTTTCATTGTGGGGTTCTAGTTTATGTTCGTTTTGGCAGTTGTATTGTCCAATCGATGTTGGAAAATTATATGTTTTTTTCCTTATTATTATTATTATTATTTTTTTACGAATTTGAAAGTGACCTACTAGATCTACCAGTGAAAGCCACTTTTGCTCCAATTTGACCCCACGTAGGCCCACACTTTGCATCATAAAATATATACACTGATATGTGATGATGCATGTATAGGCATTAATTATGAACAGGGCTCCTAGACATGATGGTGGGTTTAGTAATTCAATTTTCATTTACATCTTTTAAATGTAAAGATACCTCCACAAAATGAAGCAACACAAATAAAAAATGGCTAGCTCTTTGGATCTGGGTTATGTGATAGTTGGAGATAATATTTATTATGGTTGCATGATTTCTTATGAATTTATATATTACGTGGCTTGATTTTATATGTATTTTCATTAAGCTGATTATATAATTCTTGGACACATTCTTGGTATATAATATGTATCTCACATCCCCATTAACATGGGAACACATATACATGGATTGTTTCTATTGAGGCAAAGAATATTTTTTTGATAAATATTGAGGCAAAGAATATTAAATATTCATGGCGATGAGTGATATCCTGGGAGTTCTTAATATGATAATTTTGCTTCTAAAACACATGTTTGTCTCTATGGTTACGTTTCTTAATCTTTTTCCTGGAAAAGAAAAAAGTTTGTGGTTCATTAAATCGCTTTGAATGCTCTTTTCTTTGTGTTCTGAGTTTTTCAAATTCTTCATCCATACATTTCATGGAGAGTTATTATCATGTCTTCACCCAGCCTTTGGGGGAAAGCTGTCTCTTTAGTCTTTAGATCTGACTTTTATTTATTCTCTTTAAACAAGTTTTGGTCAAATTGTCCATTTAACACAAATATACATTAACAAGACAAGACAGGTAGTAGTCTTTTTCCTTGTACATTATTTATAGGATCGCTATTCCTTTCAGAGTAAATAAATAAAACTCTTCAAGTTGAAACATCCAGAAGAAATTTTGTTCTACTACTTGACAATTTTGACAAATCGATCTGTTGAAGGCAATTGAACCGTTCAAACTTGAAAGGTTGGCAACTTTCATGACTAAAAACTAAAGTGGTTCTCTTGTGGGATCTAATACAAGTCGCCTACACCTAAAATCTCGGTAGTAGGTGTCCCAAGCTATATAGCATGGACATGATTAAGTTTGTATGAGACGAAGTCAATAATTCATTTGTCCTTGATTGTATCTTTTCAAATGCTTCAGTGTATTGTCCGATTGAACTGGCTAAACTTGGTAGGAATAATTGTTTTGAGGAATTGCTTGACTCTTTCATTATGAGTTTGCTTTTTCATCCCTTAGAATGTTACATCTCATGCAATGCATTTACTTAGAACTTTTTCTGTAACCGGCCCCCCCATTTTTCTATCATTATTTTCTTGTTCTTGGACTTTTTTATATACCACTTCAATTGTCGAACTATTTCATTTCCAAGAACATTAGTATAGAAATCCTACCTTTAGTCTTTTATGAAGTGTCGTTGAGTATCTCTACTGCACTAGTAATAAATTGTAACACTATTTTTTTTTATTAGACCTTGTTGTCTGGATATCTCAACAGTTATAATTAATGTTGCTTACTCAGATAATTCTCCATGCAGAAATTAGGTACAGTTTTCTGGTATTGGAAGGCAGAAATCAGTTCTTTCCCAAAGAACTTTGTGCAAATGATGTGCAGTTACCTGCTATAAATGCAGTGTAGCTTTGGAAATGAGAAGGTATACTTATTGGTTGGACATTTGCTCTATTTAATTTAAGAGACTTTTTTATTCTGTGTGAACAATTTCAGCCTTTGATATAATGCTTTGATGTCATCAATAGTTTCCAGGAATCGTGTGCTTGATGGACTGCGCGCCCAGCAGCAGTGACAAGAAAACATTGAAGAGGTGGTTTTTCATAGACAAAATGGTTGGGTAAACAAATCTGGATAAGGCACCTGATTCTGCATATTGACTGACTGGCAGTTCATATCAAAGAATTAGATAAATTCCTTTTATAACTACTTTCCAAGTAATCTGGATCCAATGGACTTGAAAACAAATCAAGCTTCTCCTGTTTTAACTGATCCTGCACCCATAAAGAAGTCAAGACTAGGCATCCCTTCTAGTTTGCTGTCTTACTCACAGCACTCGAGTAAGTTTATAATGATTCCAAGAAAAAAGCCTGGCATGTTTGATGATGTTCGATCTAACGGTTGGCTGGATGCCATGAAATCCTCTTCACCCCCTCGGAAGAAGCTAATTAAGGATTTCAATGTTGAGGTCGCTTCAGATGATACTGATATTGCTTATTTCTCCTGGATGGTATATGCTTGTTTCTTTTGTTTAATTTATCAGTGGTTTAATTAAAAAAAATTAAGTCGATTAACGCTCTTGTTTTACTGTTGATTCTAATACTTCATTTTCATTCCTGTTTCTTTGTGATGGTGCAGCTGAAGTATCCATCAGCACTCAACTTTTTTGAGAAAATTACTAATTATGCAAAGAACAAGAAGATAGCAATGTTTTTGGATTATGATGGTACTCTTTCTCCAATAGTTGATGACCCTGATCGCGCCCTTATGTCTGATGATGTAAGAGAGCCTCATATTTATGTGTTTTATGTCTAGATAGCCCTTTCCTTTATTTCCCTTACTGGTCTTTAGTTTTATGAATTCAAACAAATTGTTGTCAGATGCGTTCTGCTGTGAGAAATGTTGCAAAGTATTTTCCAACAGCGATCATCAGTGGAAGAAGCCGTGATAAGGTAGCTAAGTGTTCTCTTATTGAAGTATTTTTTGTTTTATCCATCTATATACATATCCTCTGGACACCCTCAGTGTCTGATCCACTACATCTGCATTTTTTTTCAGGTTTATGATTTGGTAGGACTTACAGAACTCTATTATGCTGGTAGTCATGGAATGGACATTATGGGCCCTCTCAGTCACACGGTGTCTGATGATCCCATTTGTGTTGAATCTAATGATCAACAGGTAAAGCGATGACAAAATCTTTTACAACCACCCTTTCTTATAATAAAGTGATTGTAGAATTGGATTTTTTGGGATATTTTCTGCTGAATCTTTTATGCTACACTAATTATATAAGTACCTTTCTAACTATTTTGGATTTGGTGTAGGGTAAGGAGGTGAATCTTTTCCAGCCTGCTAGGGAATTTTTACCTTTGATCGACGAGGTGCATAGTCCTTTTTATTGTGAATATCAATTTAGGGTAGTGTATAGACATATATATTCTAATTCTTTATTGTTTGTGTAGGTTTTTAGAACCCTCGTTGAGAATACTAAAGAGATCAAAGGTGCAAAAGTTGAGAATCACAAGTTTTGTGTCTCTGTACATTACCGTAATGTAGATGAGAAGGTGACAGATTAATTTTGTTGCCTTGTTACCAATTTTTATTTTTATTTTTTTATAGTCGACCAAATAGATCATTTCTGCACAACTATAATTTCGCTTACAATTTTAAAGATGTTTCTATTATTTTCTGATTTCAGAATTGGCCTGTTATTGCACAATGTGTTCATGATATTCTAAAGGGCTACCCTCGTTTGCGATTAACTCATGGGCGGAAGGTATTTATTATCTTGCCTGCATCTTCACACGTTTTATATTCCCTCTTGCAGTTTTCTATGCTTGTATGTAAGAGTTATTTTACAATGATTTTGTTAATTTGTTAACAATTTAGGTTCATGTTGACATAGAATTACTTGGTTTTTCCCTTTTTTAGGTTTTAGAAGTCCGTCCTGTGATTGATTGGAACAAGGGAAAAGCAGTTGAATTTCTACTTGAATCTCTTGGTATTGATTCCACTCTCTCTATTTCTGATTATAAGCAATAAGAACCAACATTGGTTTTCTAATAGTTGGTTGTGTCATTATCTTATTGTTGCAGGGCTTAGTGATAAGAATGATGTTCTCCCAATCTATATAGGAGATGATAGAACTGATGAAGATGCATTCAAGGTAATCCTGCTGTGATTGAATTCCATTGGAGTTCGTAATTTTCACATAAGCAGCCAATTAACAATAAATTCTTGTATTTCAACAGGTGTTGCGGGAGGATAATCGAGGTTATGGAATATTTGTATCTCCTGTCCCAAAAGAAACCAGTGCATTCTACTCTCTCAGGAACCCAGAGGAGGTTTAAAACTTTGATTTACACATATCTATAACATCTTGAACATAATTTAGCTTTCTGCACATACTTACATATAATTTTAGAACTGTTCAATATATAACAAACCCATCATAATATATGCAGGTCATGAAATTCCTCAACACCTTGGTGAAATGGAAGAAGCAGGAAGAAGCTAAATGCGCTATAGATTCGAAGAGGAGCATGTAGTAATTTACTTTATGGTGTAGGCATTATTTCTAAATTCTATGCTTACATAGCAAATGAAGGCTATTATAGCAACTGCATTATTTCCTATTGGACTTGGCACTTTAGTTTTTTTTTTTTCTTTGTAAAGCCTTTTTCCCCAAAAGCAGTCTTAGTTCACAGTTTATCCCTTTAGTTGGGATGATTATCATTTAATATTATTTTCCGACATTGGTTTACTAGTGGAATTTCTTTTCCTCTAAACGTGTGTATCCTTTGAATTATAATGCTCTAACTAGTTACATATGTTTAGCTCTACTTGCAATATCATTTGACGCTTAATGTGTCAGTGTGCCTTGTCAGTTGTCATGTAATGTTTTAAATGAGCGTTTTTTTTTTTTTTTTTAAAGCAGAGATGGAAATTCTCATTTAAGGGTAAACTTTTTAGTACAAAAAATTTAAGGATCATGATAAAATAAGACCCCTAGTTCTACTGGAGTCTAGGAGCCCTAGGCCTTGAGAAAACCTCCAATTGTTTTAGAGGTTTTCAGGAACTGCTTTCCATTGCAGTCAAAGCTTCACAAATGGTGTGATTTCATTTTCTGAAGACTGGTCAGAATAGGCTGATTAATTAATTAATTTTTTTTAAGCTGATCAGACTGATTTTTTTTTTTATCAGACTGGATTTTTTTTTTTTGATGGATTATCATCAGATTGATTTGATTCTTGCTATCAAAGAAACCTAAATGAAAGATATGCTTTAGGAGCTTATTTAATTTATTTATGTACAGTTCCTTAATGTCTCTCACTTCTAATAAATAAGAATAAACCTTTAATACATGTTTTATTATTGTCTTCTCTCCCCTGTATGGCAACAAACATGATTTTGGGTTACCTCAAAAAGTAGGAAAGGAGATGTTACATTTACCCGTTCAATAAGATAAATTTCTGATAGAACTTGCATGGATGCTTCTCTATTTTGACTAGGTCTGATTGAATTACTAGCTGTCTACAAAACGGGCATACTTTTCTATTGTACCTAGGCTGAAACTTGCTGTCCCTATGCAATGATTTTTTTTTTTTCCTTCTTCCTTATCATTTGTAGTTTATCAGGGTTATGAGCTATATATTGAGGAAAATTTGATCATATAACTTCAGCTATTTCTTATTTGATATTTGTTTTTTCACATGTATTGATATTGATATACACTCCGTACACACAATGTCCATAATTTCACATGAACATATATATGGACAGACTTCAAATAAGCAATCAAGTTATAGCTTGTAATTTGTCCAAGGTGGATGGGTAAACTTTTACAAATCATCTCAAATAATCTTGTGCGCATATTATTGAGATAATCTCTAGGTGAAATCGCATTAAAATTTTATTAGTGGGTTATTTAGACTTGATTCATTAATCTTCTGAATCTAGCAACAGTAAGCAGTAACAGGTAATTTGATCTACTTGCGAAGCTTATTTCTAATTTTAGTTTGTGGACTTATTATACCCATGGCTAAAGGCTGGGTCAGGCCCAGATCTCTTGGCTATTGAATTATTGATGGGTAGAATTAAAGACCGTTCACTCCATCTATTTGTCCTAAAGCAATAATATGGGACCCGAATGAAGGCCCAAGATTCGCTCAGGCTTGTGTAATCAATCAAAGTTTGGTTTTTTTTTTTTAATATATATATATATATATTTTTAAAAGTGAGGGCAAATCGCTCAAGTTTTCAAGACTAGATATTTTTTCAGCAAAAAAAGAGAGAAGAAAACTACTAGTTTTTTGGTTTTGTTTTCTATCATCATTTTAGTTAAATCTCACGAAAAAATTCCATCTACTCTCTACCCTCTATTTTGAAGGGAGGGGTTAACTACTCTTTTAATTTCAAATTTCATTAGATTTAATCATAAAATAGACGAGAGAGGGTTAAGTGTTACAAATTTTTAACTTTAGGAGATTAATCGTGCATTTCAATAATTTAGAAAACAAAATGTAAAATAAGTATTTTCTTTTCAAGAAAAATATGATATAGTTTAAAGTGGAAAAGTATAATTTAAAAAAAAAAATATATATATATATATATATATATATATATTATTAAAGCAATGGCCCCTCGATTCTCCTCTAAACTTCTCTCTGGATGGATTTTTGGCTACTCATTGGACTTCTTCTTTTATTTTTTTTTATGGGCCCTTGAAAACACTAAACTACTCCTCACTTTGGTAAACTCGATCCCAACTGGCCATATGTGAAAATCATCACTCACTATCTTTTAAGTTACAAGAATTCACTATTGATCTCATTTATGCCACCTCAATTACTATTTTAAAAAAATCAAACTAGACCACCCTTTTCGACTAGTTTGATCAAGAACCGGGCACCAATTTGGTCTGGTAAAATACCCTAAAATCGGAATAAAACTGGTCAAAAACCGGGTTAAACTAGAAATTGGAGTCAAAACCGATTCATTGATTGTACTAGTTTTGCATATTTCGCCCAAACTCATGATACTTGTATCTGGAATTTGATTTCAAGTATCTTCAATTCTTCATAGTATAATCTACCTACAAATTTCTCTCTCCCAAATCCCAACCCCGCATATTCTTCCTCTTAAAAATGATGGACTTTATTTTGGAGCTTGTTTTGAATTAATTCATTTTCTTTGGAAATGTGCTCATAATCGTATTTGGATGTGACAAGAATTTTTTTTTTTTTTTTTTTTTTTCTCTTATTCCTCACCCTCTTATCAAAATTGCTCCAAATATTTACTTAGAAACTATCATGGGTTTAAAGAAACTATCATGGGTCTAAACTAGTTTGCCACTAATTTTAGACTATTGTCCACGCTCCAAAGTCTGCCATGGTTTTTAATTTTTATCTTTTCTAATTGAAATATTTGGCTATATTGAACAAACCAAACGTCATTGAATGAATATTAGAAAATGTTTCAATATGGCTTCAAGCATAATAGAAAAATGCTTTAAAAGAAAACAAAATCGAATGACTTGGAATGAAATAATATTTATTTATGATAGACAAATATATATATATATATATATATATATATATATATATATATATATATATATATGTAAGGACTTAATTTGAGTCCCTAGCCTAACGGATGGACGAACTTAGGCCCAAAAAGTGCAATACAATAAATTTGTAAAGAGTAGGCTGAAAAACTGGGCTTTAATGAGTTAGACAGCAAGTGAAATGGATTCAAATGACAAGAAAATGAAGATAAATTGATTTATCTAAGGAAAAATTATCCTCTACACAGTTTGAGGAGATCAGTTCTTGCATATACTCCTTAAAGTTGGTTACAAATACAGTTCTAATTGCTTCCGTCTTTTTCTTCCTTCATTCTCCGATCCCCTTCTCTTTGGGCATCCCTTCTCATTTATACTATTACTTCCTTTTTCTCTTTACCCTCCACGTGGACAGTAGATTGCTTGTCTTAATTCTTGTCCCATCAACACCTTACGGAAGTCTTTAGGGATAGCTATAAGGTTGAAAAAACACTGTTCAGATATCACTTTCTCATTAATGCGGCCAAAGAGTTAGCTACAGAGCATTCAATGCGGTGGTAGCAGTTTTCTCTTAGATATTTCTTAGTTCCCATCCTTCCCGTACATTCATAATGCATGTCCTTATCAATAGAACTTCCTAGAATGTCACCCTGGATGATAGGATACACATTTTGCTCCCCATTGTCCTTAACATCATCTGAATGCTCTTTAGATGAGCACCGAGGTGGTTGCTTCCTAGGGAGGACTGTTGGGTTGACATTCGAATGATGAAAAATGAAATCCGAATCCACCCCAGGGGCCTCATAAGCATTCCATGCGAACACATCGATACTTTTCCTTAAAAATGATAATAGTTCTTCCTTCTCCCGAGGAGGCAACTGAGCTCCGATCTGAAAAAACTTTTCCAGATCACAATCTATAAAAATTTCCTCCAACCTCTCACACTTTGTCTCTCCCGACACTGCATCTGTAGATAGGATCGGAATCCTTAATTTCTATGAGCCCCCTCAGTAAAGGTTAAGGACTCAGCTTCAGGCTGGTGCATAATTGCAGCCACTTGACACTGCCTAGCCATGGATTAACTCCCAATAAGCTTCCCAATTTGATCCTCGGACTGATATTTTACCTTCAAATGCAGAGTTGAAGAAACAGCCCTTAGGGCATGAAGCTAGGGTCTGGTCACAATGTCCGTGTAAGGAGAATATGCATTTACCCAATGAAGTCCACCTCTACCACTTTTGAACTTGCTTGCACGAGTAGTCTAATCTGATCCCTTGGAATGACCATTTTCCCATCAAAGCTTACCAAAGGTGAATCATAGATTGTCAAATCCTCAGACTTTAAGTTCAGCCCCTTGCACAAGTTAGGGTACATAATCTCTGCACCACCCTAGTCTACTAACACTCTCTTCACATCGTATCCTCCTATCCTGAGGGTGACCACTAAAGTATCATCGTATGGCTGTATAGTTCCAATCTTGTTCTCTTCTGAAAAACTCAACGCCAATTGGACCTCCACTCTAGCACTTTTCGGCCCAAAGTTAGAGTCCTCGATGGGTAGCCGAGCTACAAACATCACCCTGGAGGGATGAAAACCAATTCTCCCAAGAGCAGCAAAGATGACATTAATTATGCCCAAAGGGAGCCTCAAGGGAGCATTCCCCTAGTTTTCTGACCTTCCTCAGTCTCCTTGCCCATTGGCCGATACAAAAACTGTTGTACCTTCTATCTCTGATCAGTTGCTCCAGATGATTCCACAAAGTCCTATAGTCCTCGGTGATATGTCCCCATTCCTAGTGGTATTGGCAATGAAGACTTTGGTTGTGCCTCATGGGGTCTCCTCCCATCTTGTTTGGCCATTTGAAGTATGACTCATTTTTAATCTTCTTCAGGATTTGATGCACTAGCTCTCGGAATACCGTGTTGACCACCAAAGGAGCCATAGACCCAAATTACTTAGCAAAATCCCTTCAAGGTCTGCTATCAATGTATTGGTCCGACCTGAAATCCTTCTTGTTCTGAGGGATAACCTTAGCCTTTCCTTTCCCTTGCTGCTAGTCTTCCCTAACCCGCTTGTATTCATTAATGCGGTCCATAAGCTGACGCACGCTCCTTACCAACTTCTTAATTAAGGACTTTCTCAAATCATGCTTGGCACAAGCAGGCCGACCTTGAAAGTCCTTATAGTCACATCATCAAAGTCCCCATCGATCTCATTGAACATCTCCTAGTATCTGTCCAAGTACATTTTTAGGGTTTCCCCCTCTCTCATGGACATAGACAACAAGGAGTGCAAAGGTCAAGGAACCCTACTGCACGTTATAAAGCGAGATCCAAACGCCCGAGTAAGTTCCTTAAAGAAATCAATGGAACTTGCTCCTAAGCTATTAAACCATCTCATAGCCATAGGCCCTAAACTAGAAGGGAACACCTTGCACATCAAGGCATCATTCTTAAAGTGCACAGCCACCCTTTGGTTGAAGTGGCTCACATGTTACATAGGGTCTATTCGACCATTATATATGGTGAACGTAGGCTGAGTGAACCACCGAGGAAGTTTCCCTCCCTCAATTCTACTCGTGAAAGGTGACCTGGAAATTTAGTTGAGCACTCTGCTTATCGCATCATTTTCCAAGCGTTTGGAAGATGAGACCCTGTTTTCGCGCTCATGGTGGTAGTCCTCATCATGGGAGAAAGACTCATTAAGGGGAGTACTCGATCTGGTCCTGTAACTGCCATCTCTTTCCTCACTAGAGGAAGAATCAGACCTTGAGGGAGTTCTTCTTCGTCGTTCACGGCTCAACTTCCTTCGCTAGTGGTCAATCTCCAACCACATGATTCTAGCATTCTCCTCATGAGAGACGTGGCTCCCACCCCGAGACTGGCTCCTAGTAAGGGTAGTGTGCACACTTACTTCTCGGTCCCTCCTTTGTTCAAGATCACGAAAGTGATCTTGACACTGAGACCCCATAGATTCTGCTTGGTTTGGGCTTGAACCTACCAAAGTTAAACGTTAGACTCGCTATCACACTAGAATTTTCCACAAATGGCGCCAATTGTAAGGACCTGATTTGAGACCCTAACCCAACAGATGGATGAACTTAGGCCCAAAAAGCCCAATACAATGAATTTGTAAAGAGTGAGCTAGAAAAATGGGCTTTAATGAATTAGACAGCAAGTGAAATGGATTCAGATGACAAGAAACTGAAGATGGATTGATTTATTTAAGGAAAAATTATCCTCTGCACGATCCGAGGAGATCAGTTCTTGTATATATTCCTTGAAGTTGGTTACGAATACAGTTCTAATTGCTTCCATCTTTTTCTTCCTTCATTCTCCGATCTCTTTCTCTTAGGGCATCCTTTCTCATTTATACTATTTCTTCCTTTTTCTCTTTACCCTCCACATGGACAGTAGATTACTTGTCTTGATCCTTGTCCCATCAACACCCTACAGAAGTCTTTGAGAGTAGCTGTAAGGTTGAAAAAACACTGTTCAGATGTCACTTTCTTATTAATCCAGCTAGAGAGTTAGCTACAAAGCATTTAATGCGGTGATAGCAGCTTTCTCTTAGATATTTCTTAGTTCCCATCCTTCCTGTACGTTCATAATGCATGTCCTTATCAATAGAACTTCCTGGAACGTCACCCTGAATGATAGGATACACATTTTGATCTTCACCTTGTTTAGCCGAGGGGATATTCCTCCTCGGCCTACCTTCCCCAACCCTCTCATTTGTAGCTTACTTATGAGGCTCTGAGTCTTACATCTTCAATACTATTTATATTTACTCAGATCACTCAACGTCCTCGGCCAAGACCCAAGGCCCAATATATATATATATATATATATAGGGATGATAGGCCTAGTAATATGTATTGGGCCTAGGGCCCGGTCTGAGGATGCCTAGTTGTCCGAGGAGGGTAACATTGCTATAGAGGTCGGCATTGATGAATAAAGGAAAGGGTCTAGTTATAATGATCCGAGAATGGGGTCTAAGAAGAGATGCTTCCTCAGCTGAGCGAAGCAGGGATTGGAAGGTACGAACTGCCATCTAGGAGCAGTGTTCCGGGAGATTCTATTGAGAAGGATATACATCGCGAGAGCACAGGACAAAAGAAAGTTATGAAATATCTAAGAAAAAACTGCTACTACTGCATTGAATACTCTATAGCTAACTCTTTGGTCGCATTAATGAGGAAGTGATATTTGAACACTAGTTTTCAGCCTTACAGCTAATTCCTAAGGCTTTAGGAAAGTGCTGATGGGATAAGGATCAACACCAATAATCTGATCTACATGTGGAGGGTAGAGATAAAAGAAGGAAGATAGTATAAAAAAGGGAGAGGACCCTGAGGATAAGGGATTGAAGAAGAAAGGGAGGGAAAACACGGTAGAGTCAAGAACAATACTTGTAACTAGTCCCAAAAGATTTAGATAGAAGATTCAACCTCCTCGGACACAATCTGAGGACGATTTGCTTTAGATAAAATCAGTTCATCTTTATTCTATTATCATTTTGGCTCACTATGATCATTGTCTAATCTCATTAGAACCTAGTTTTCTTATCCACTCTCTACAAATTCATTATATTGGGCTCTTTGGCCCTAATCCCTTTCTTCTTATGGGCTTAGGTACAAATTGCAACCATACAATATATATATATATATATATATATTAAAATAATCATATGACGTGGTTTTGTTCTTAAGATTTTGCGTTAACAACATCATTGTAATTTATTTTATGGTTTAAATTCAAATATTTTTAAAAGTATAGAATTTAATTTGAAATTTCTAAAAATAATGAGATTTAATCTGAAATTACTTCTAAATTATAAAGTCTAAAATGTTATATATCTATTATCTAAAAACTAGCCTTATCATAAGCGCAAAGCACGTGCTATGAGGCTTTTTTTTTAGTGGTCCTATTTTGTAGGAAAAAAAAATTGTATTTTTTTATTTCATATATATAGTTTTTATTTTGAAAATCTAATTTATAAGTGGATAAAGTAATTTGAAAATTAACAGGAAAGTTGTTTTATTTTTTAGGCAATATTTTAGTGGGAGTTAGTATTACATTTTTACCAGATTGTCATTTAGTTTTATTTCTACTTAAACATAGGGGAATAGGGGCATTTTTGAACTAAAAATGAGGAATCTAAACAGAGAAAACCCATTAAATAATAGTATAGATAAATAAAACAAAGAAACTAATATACACTTTTTCTTTTTGAAAGAAAACTAATATACACTTTCATATGAAGTAAACTCTAGTGACAAAACGAGGAAAGTGGAAACATAAGATGTGACAATTTTATTAGGCAAATTGTCTCGAAGTTATCGAACTTCTCCGATTTTGTCACACTAACACATATTATTTATACTACTATTTAAGGAATTTTTCCTATTTGGACCGATTTTTTTTTTTTTTTTAAATTTCAAAATACCCTTACACTCCTAGGTTTAAGTAGAGACAAAACTAAAAGATAGCCTGACAAAAATACATGTCTAAATTGTACTAAAATATTTACTAAAAATTTTTTTTCACTAAAACATTGCCTACAAAATAGGAACACTCTTTCACTAACTCACTTCTTCAAAGCAACTATACGTTTATTGTTTTTTTTAATAGAAAAATAAGTTAAACACCCCATTTATCCAAAAACAAATCTAAATATATATAAAAAAAACTACATAGTTATTAAAAAAAAAGCCTAAACTAAATAGATATATACACAATTTTTTTTTATAAGTAGATATATCTTTAACTTCCATTAAAAAATTGCCTACAAAACAGGACTACTCTCTTGAAGATTTTCAAATTGTTTTATGCATTTATAAAAAAAAATTAAAATTAAAAAAAAAAGTCTTTTTATAAAAACACATCTGCCGTATTGATATATATAAAAAAAAAAAAAAAAAAGGGACACATCTACCGTTATTGAAAAAAAAAAAAAACCAGTCGTACACCCATATTTTAATCACACAAACAACTTCAAACTTCTACCCAATAAATTTAAATCTCTCCATTATCACCCTTATGTATTTTTTTTTTTTTTGATAGGGCCCCTATGTATTTTTGTGATTAGAAAATGTAGTAATCTCAAATTATAATAGATAACCTTTACATAAAAAATAGAAGAGTCTATGAGCACGAGTGTGCTCAGAGGCTAGTATAATATATTTCCATTTCAAAAAAAAACATATAATATAATATAATTCATTCTCTCTCTCTCTCTCTCTCTCTCTCTCTCTCTCTCTCTCTCTCTCTCTCTCTCTATATATATATATATATATATATATATATATATATATACACTTTTACACTTTACGCTTGCGATGAGACTTTTTTTAGATTTAGTGTTATAATTTTCTATTCAATTATAGCCACATCAAAATCCTATAAACACTTCATCTATATGATAGCTGACTCCATACTTCTTTAGTAGTTTTGGTTTGTCAAAATTCCATAACCTAAGTTTTGACTTGGAAAAAATTAAGATTATTTTATTAAAGTGTATAAAAAGAAAAGAAAAAGAAAAGAAATAGAAAGAAATCAAAATACCAACTGTAAGCGCACACTGTACCTGATCCCAAGAATAGTTATGGGCTCAGGCCCAATGAGCCTTAAACAATATGAATTTGTAGAGTGTGGGCTTGAAACCCAGGTTAGAAGCGTATGAGGATTAAATGACAAACTAAAGATTGCAAATGCTTGGAAACAACAAGGAGTATAGTCAATCAACCTCCTCGGACATAAGCCACGAGTTGTTCTTATATTATCTCTCTCTTTGTTTCTTTTCTTTTTAGGTTACAAAAAGTCCGTCCTCTCTTTCTGTCTTAAATTGCTCTTTATATACTACTCTTTTGAATGCTTTGTACACGTGTTGCCTCACCTCCCCCTTAGACTAGATATTTCTTTTCTCAGTGCCTTTGAATAGTAACCAGAAGTTTCTCTTCCACTGTTCAGGTGTCACTTCCCCATAAATGCGGCCAGGGTGGTAGGTGCAGGGTTTTTAATGTGGAGGTAGCAGCCTTTATCTTTGACATTTCTTCAACACCGGTGCTTCTGGGGCGTTCTAGGGTTCACCCCTTTTAACCATTGGCCTTAACTGTGTCATCCCCTAACCTTTACTATGAAATCCCGAGTTCTTCGGTGCTCATCCGAGGGTAAGTTCACCCTCGGCTGGACCCTCGGATCCTCGGCGTATGGGCCGACCCATAGTACTAACAACTTCTAAACCCAGGGTCAGGTCGGCCTTCCTTAACACGGCCCAAAAGGGCCACGTTCCTATCAGGATCTTTTTACTCCCCACAATAGCCCCTCAAAACTCTAATTTTCAACGTCCGAGGAGAAAAATAGGGTTTTGATCCGACGAGAACCCACTCTACTCACTTTGCGAGTAATGGCACGTGTGGAAATCGTTTCGCGTCCCAGAGTATGCCATTTGGCGGTTTTATTTTGAACAACGCGCGTATTTATTACTGCCAGTTACATTTTGTCCCTCACGTTCAACGGTGAGATGGACATCCAACGGCCCTCATCACTCCACGAAATTTTAGGCGGGACAAATATAATTTCGAGGCCGCCTTTTCGCACGTCGTGACGCTTCGGGAACCTGCGCCTTCATTTAATTCCTCTGGGGGTAATCCCATCAAGACATCAGCCATCATTCCTTACTTGCAGAAAACCGTGGAAATTTGCACTCCTTCAACCTTGTAAGTTCTTGCTCCTATTCTTAACCTTTTTCTCCCTGATATTTGTCCTCGGCTATCACTACAAACACTATCCCTTTTAGAGTTTAGTCTATCATTCCTCTGTAATGGGAAAATTCAAGTGTCTAGTTGATACCGCCGCTGGGATGGAAGGCTTTAGAGCCAAATACCATATTCCTAGCGACGTAGGGTTAGAATATTGCCCGGCAACAGCCGTGGCCGGTTCAAAGAAGGAGGGAGAGGTTATCATTCCTATGATAGCCTTTATAGAGGGTGGGATGACCCTTCCAATGAAACCTGTAACAAGGGACTACCTTCGCAACCACCGGTTGTGTCCCGATCAATGCCTCCCAAACGTTTTTAGAGTGTTGGGTAGTGTAGATGCTCTAAACGAGCAAATGGGTTTAAACCTCACATGGCACGATGTCGTGTTCCTATATGAGTCCCATTAACTTTCTAAGGTAGGTTATTATATTAAGTCTCGGTCCAGCACCGTTAGGCTAATCTCCTGTCTGCCCAAGTCAAACAAAGGCATGAAGGACGACTACTTGATCGTGTCTGGGAACTGGCACGACGGCTTCCACTGCCCATTTGAGTGGGGGGATCCAGGTGCGACGCCGTAGGATTAATTTCCCCACGACACAACTTCTCCTAACACACACACAGAAATGCGTATTCGTACTCACTTAAATTTGTTAAACATCTATGTAAATCTGACCAAGTTTGTTTGTTTTGACGTCTTTTTTGCAGATAAGCAACACGTGCGTCCTCGTCTGAGTCACTGTAACATCGCAGATCTAAACCGGGTACTTCGCTCCGAGGTGTTCGTTAGTGAAGACCTACAACTCCGAGCTGCTCACCTTATTCTTGGGTACACCCCCCTTTCCAAAGACTTCCAAGAGATAGAGAACGCCATAATTGCGGGCGACCGAAGACGAAAGAGGATAAACGTAGCTCGGCCCCACTTTTTGGACGACCGTGACCTCCCGGACGCTCCTAACACCATTTTGTACAACCGGCCGATAGCAGCAGTCCCTCTCGCTGTGCACTCACAAGCAACTGTCGTTCCAGAAGAGCAGGTGTCTTCTTCACACACACTTGACGACGAGATAGACCAATTCCATCTCGAAGACACCGAGAGACCTCGCGGGAACCAGTTTGTGGTACTTTCCGACGAGGAGGGAGAAGCCACCGAGGCCTCTAGAATTGCAGGGTTTGTGGTTGCCCTTCCGGAGGACGAACTTGAAGAAGACATGGGAAGAATGGAGGGTCTCCTCACAAATAGGGCTGCCAAGGTTGCCGAGAAAAAGAGAGGGACATCTCAAGTTCCCCCATCCTTACCACCTCCCCCTCCTCCATCTGAGCCAAAACTTCCAACCGAGGATCCAAAGAAGAAGAGGAAGGGGGACAACGAGGGGACGATTAATAAAGACCCCAAGAAATCACGACAACAACTCCCACCGGCCCAGCAGCAGAAGGTGGATAAGGGCAAGGGTAGGGCCCGCTCGGTTGAAATCGGGGAAATCAGGGACGAGGCTGAAGTGCGCCGAGCACCGACCACCTGGTTCCCCGATTTAAGACTGGACGGCGCTCCCATCTCCTGCCAGTCCAGTATAAGGGCGGTTCAACAAGGCCATGCCCACCACCTGGCCGAGGTCCTGGAACGCCCTCTCCTGCTGCCCAAGGACATGGAGACCTTGGAAAAAATGGGCCAGCCACAACTATTCCTCTCCCTAAAAAGAGACTTAGCGCTGGTAAGTGTTTCTCCTTTTAACAATATTTATAAGTAAGTTTGTTTTTTACTGCTCCTAACTCCATCATACTTTACTACAGGCTATTCAGGAGGTCTTCGTAGCTGAGAAGTTTATTGAAGACACTCGGAAAATAGCCAGGACTGAGCTCGAGATCAGGATGGAAACTGAGAAGTCCTTGGGCACAGCCCTTGCTGCGAATGAGAAGTTGACCTCGGAGGTGGCTGATCTGAGGAGAGAGAAAAATGGGGTCGAGTCAAATTTGAAGACCATGAAGACCCCAATAGAAGGACAGCGCAAGCTCCTTCGTGAAAGAGATGAAGAGCTCTCCCAAGCTCAAAGGGAGTGCTCGGATCTGAAGGAGGAACTGGAGTTAATGAAGAAAGAAGCCAGCTCCTTCCAACTTTCTCTCCTCGCCGCTAAGTAGGAAAGTTTCGATGAAGGGGTAGCAACCACAGAGGAGCAGCTGACAGAGGAGTTCGCGGCTTTATGCCGGGAATACTGTCAAAAAGTATGGGGGGAAGCTTTAAACGCAGCAGGAGTTCCTCCATCTTCGGATCTGAGGAAATCCGAGAACGTTTGGCTTCCTCTGGAAATACAGGAGATTGAAGAGGCTCCTGCTGCAACTCCTACCCCCGAGACAATTCTTCCTGCTCTTCCTCCGGCGGTCACACAGCAGATTCCTGATCCTACAGAACCTTCTGGTTCCCACAAAGAGAAGGAAGGAGGAGGGGATGCAGAGAAGGGCTTGAGCCAGACAGCAGAACCCAACGTCCTTTCAATGAAGACAGCAGATAAGGGAAAGCAAGTCTTGACTCCCTTTGAGCTAGAGTTGAGAAAGACCGAGGGCACCAGTACCTCTCAGCAAGATCCTCCTCCACAAGCTTAGGACTTTAGCTTAGGGCTTCTCTTTTTCCATTTTTTAATTATATATGTAATGTACATTTAACAGATTAATGAAGAACAATCTCGTTTACTTTTTTATTTGGGTTATATCTATTTTTACTTTATTCTTTTTGTACTTATTACAAAAGCTTCCCATTAAGCCATAGCAAAAGTTTCTCAGAGTACGCAAATCTAACTCCAAGGACTGCACAATCATAACTTCCATATAATCACGCGTATATTATTGAAGATTCAATAAAAGGTGACATGGTTAATATATTTGAATAATGCCTCGATTAAGAAGAACAGAGGGCCTGATTATACGATTAAACCCTCGTAATACATAGCTTTGTTTCTAGTAAGATGTAAGATCCGAGTTAAGAAACAGTAACACCTTAACATCCAGACATAATAAGAGAATGACTTTGATAAGAGTTGTGGTCAGAAGATAAGGTTTAATCAATTCTCCGTTTGACTCTTAAAGGTTATAACTTCAAAAGTAAAATTCCCCAAAGCAGGAGGTCCGAAAACCCAACATAACTGAGATTCTGTTTGATTCTAAAAATTGTAACTTCAAATGTTAATTTTCCCAAAGTAGAAGGTCCGAAGACCCGACATAACTAAGGTTCTGTTTAACAAATGACAAGACATCAATTTCCACAAGGTTTGTGGTCCGAGGACTGCACTTAACCAAGTTTCTGTTTGATTCTTAAAATTGTAACTTCAAATGTTAATTTTCCCAAAGTAGGAGGTCCGAAGACCCGACATAACTAAGGTTCTGTTTAACAAATGACAAGACATCAATTTCCACAAGGTTTGTGGTCCGAGGACTGCACTTAACCAAGTTTCTGTTTGATTCTTAAAATTGTAACTTCAAATGTTAATTTTCCCAAAGTAGGAGGTCCGAAGACCCGACATAACTAAGGTTTTGTTTAACAAATGACAAGACATCAATTTCCACAAGGTTTGTGGTCCGAGGACTGCACTTAACCAAGTTTCTGTTTTATTCTTAAAATTGTAACTTCAAATGTTAATTTTCCCAAAGTAGGAGGTCCGAAGACCCGACATAACTAAGGTTCTGTTTAACAAATGACAAGACATCAATTTCCACAAGGTTTGTGGTCCGAGGACTGCACTTAACCAAGTTTCTGTTTGATTCTTAAAATTGTAACTTCAAATGTTAATTTTCCCAAAGTAGGAGGTCCGAAGACCCGACATAACTAAGGTTCTGTTTAACAAATGACAAGACATCAATTTCCACAAGGTTTGTGGTCCGAGGACCGCACGTAACCAAGTTTCTTTTGATTCTTAAAATTGTAACTTCAAATGTTAATTTTCCCAAAGTAGGAGGTCCGAAGACCCGACATAACTAAGGTTCTGTTTAACAAATGACAAGACATCAATTTCCACAAGGTTTGTGGTCCGAGGACTGCACTTAACCAAGTTTCTGTTTGATTCTTAAAATTGTAACTGCGAGCGTCAGAGCTACTCATAACTTTGAAATACAAACTGACAAAAGCTCATTTTATTAATAATAATACCTTCTAAGATTATTTGCATTCCATGGACGTGGTACAATCCGTTCGTCTAGATCAGCTAGCCTATATGACCCTATGCCTGCTACTGAAACAATGCGATAGGGGCCTTCCCAGTTAGGTCCCAGCTTACCCCAGGCCGGGTTCTTAGAAGTGCCTACAACTTTCCTTAATACAAGATCACCAGGTGCAAGTGGTCTTAGCTTCACATGGGCATCATATCCTCATTTTAGCTTCTGCTGATAATAGGCCATTTGGACCATAGCTGTCTCACGCCGTTCCTCAAGTAAATCAAGATCTTTCTCTAGAAGTCCCTTGTTATTCTCTGGGCTAAAAGAACTTGTCTTTAGAGTAGGAAAACCAGATTCCAAAGGTATCATCGCCTCGGCTCCATAAGTCATAGAGAATGGCGTTTCTCCAGTGGATCTGCGCGGTGTGGTCCGATACGTCCACAGGACATGAGGGAGCTCCTCTACCCATCTTCCTTTCGCATCGTCCAACCTTTTCTTGAGCCCGTTAACTATGACCTTGTTAACGGCCTCGGCTTGTCCATTTCCCTGAGGATAAACAGGGGTGGAATATCTGTTTATGATACCCATGTCACCACAATACTTCCTAAAAGCCTTACTATCGAACTGGACACCATTGTCAGAGATGAGTGTGTGTGGTACACCAAATCTAGTAACGATGTTTTTCCATATAAATTTCTTTGAATCGATATCTCGGATATTGGCTAAGGGCTCAGCTTCAACCCATTTAGTGAAGTAGTCTGTTCCCACCAGCAGCCATCTTTTGTTGCCAGCAGCCCTCGGAAATGGCCCTACAATGTCCAAGCCCCACTGTGCGAAAGGCCAAGGGCTGGAGAGAGGGTTAAGAACCCCTCCAGGTTGGTGGATATTAGGGGCGAACCTCTGACATTGATCACATTTTCTGGCATAGTCCTGAGCTTCCCTCTGCATATTAGGCCACCAATAACCCTGAGTCAGGGCTCTATGGGCTAAAGACCTTCCCCCAGTGTGACTCCCACAAATTCCCTCATGCAATTCCTCCAGTAATGCCTCTGTTAATTCAGGGTGCACACATAACAAATACGGTCCTGAGAAGGATCGTTTGTATAGCTTCTGGTCCTCGGACAACCAGAAACGCGGCGCCTTTCGACGTATCTTCTCTGCTTCAACCTTGGCTTCGGGCAGAATGTCATTTTTAAGAAAAGATATGATCGAATCCATCCAACTAGGACCAGGCCTTATTAGATGGATGCGAGGTGCGTTAGCAGTTACAAGAGAAGGTTCCACCAAGTCCTGAACGAGGATAACCCTTGGTAACCCTTGAGCCGAGGATGTTGCCAACGTAGCCAAGGAATCTGCATGAGTGTTTCCACTCCTAGAAACGTGAGCTAAGACAATTATTAGCAAACCATTTTAAGAAAGATTTGACATTGCCTTTATGGGAAATATGAAAAGTTGTCAAAATATTAATAACTTATTATATTTTCTCATAAAAATTTTCCTAAAATAGTTCATTAACAAATGATCTTAGGACATCCATTAATAGCTCCCTCAATAAGGTTATCCACCAACTTATTATTAAAAAAAAAGAAGGTAAATTACGTATTTCATCCCTATCATTTATATCATATTTCAATTTAGTCTTTAACCTTTCAATACTATGTCAATTTAATCTCTACCGTTATCTCTTGAATGAAAATTGTTGATAGGGCAATCGGCCAAAATATAAAATTAGTTTATTGTCACATCAAAGTAAACTAATTTTTTATTTTAGTTATTTGCCACATCAACAATTTTCATCAGAGAGATAACAACATAGGTTATATTAACACAATACTAAAAAATTATGAATTAAATTGATACAAATAAAAAGTTATAAACTAAATTAAAATACAGTAACCAAAAAAGAAAAAGAAAAAAATAAAACCATAAGTCTCTTACAAACATGTTAAGACTGTCTTCAAAACCTAGATAATAATAACACCGTATATTCCACACTGTGGGGACGTGAGTAACTGAGTGTATATATATATATATACGTGGGATCCATATCCGCATGAGTTGAAAGTAGAGAGTTAAAAGTCCCTCCTATTCCCAACTGAATTTCCAAATGTCACTGACTTTGCAATCTCCGCCCTTCTCTGCTCTCTCTTCCTCTCTGCAGGTTTGTATATAACGCACGACTATGAATGCATGTATGAGTGATTTTGATTTTTGATATTGATTGATAGCAGGGGAGATCGAGGTTCTTACCTGGAGCTGGGTCGACAGCTTCAAATCTTGTAGTCTTCAACAACGTTCGTAAATCGTTTCCGCTAATTCGAGCTTCCTCGTCCTCGCTCGACACCGGTCAATATCTCTTCTATTTAGTTTAGATCCTAACTGTCACAATCTCGAATTTGTTTTATTTATTTATTTAAACATTGTTGTTGTTGTTGAAAATGATTGGTGGTTTAATTTAGGTTCCAACACGGAATTGGATGCTGTGTCTAGCTTCAGTGAGATCGTTCCTGACACTGTCATTTTCGATGATTTCGAGAGGTACACTATTTCGAGAAAGAATGGAATTGGAACTAGCTTTCGTTGAATTCCTCTGTTTCCTTCATTTCATTGCTTACTCATTATGGTCATGAAACTGTACGGACAATATTGAAAGTACCAACATTGAAATTTGCAAAATGATATTACATGTCATTAGTACTAATTTGACTCTCTTCTACTTCAAAAATATGGAAACCCCTCAAAAGATTTTAAAAAATAATAATAATCTTCTTTATTTATAATTGTTATTGTTATTATTATTATTAGGAAGGTAGCACAATTGGAAGAATAAGACTTGGAAGTTTATTTCATTTCATTTTATTTTATTTTATTTTTTTCTGAGCAATCAAAATGAAGAGATAATGCTTGAATTGATGGTTTTGTTATTATTCAAAATTTAGGTTTCCTCCAACAGCAGCTACCGTTAGCTCCTCGCTCCTTTTGGGTATATGTAGCCTTCCTGATACAGTATTTAGAGTAAGGCTTCAATCTCATTGAAAACTAGATAGAAAAACTAAATCTAGGCTTTCAATTTTGGTATTTAGGATATTGTTTTTATAATTAGCTATTTTGATTTTGTGTAGAATGCTGTGGAAATGGCTTTGGCAGATTCCACTTGTTATGGGCTAGAAAACGCTGATTTGAGATTGTCATGTTTCGTTAACAAGGTTTGTTTTCTTATAACTTGATCGCGAGAGATGTATTTGTTTCGTTAAATTGATCAAGATGGTTTGCTATGGGTCATGGACACTTAGGCTTTAGTGAATGTTGGCGGTGATTTGGCAAAACTAGTACCCGGTCGTGTTTCAACTGAAGTGGATCCACGCCTTGCTTATGACACACATGGCATTATCAGGAAGGTTGGTTTTTGTAATTTATTGTTTTAAAGAAATTGCTTAAATATTCATATTTGAATCAGAGTATTAGCTATGACTTGGTTGTTCGTATTCAATTTCCATCAATCATTCATTGCTTGCTAATTCAATCTCTAACTACGCATTTACGGTGTACTTTCTTGAAGGAATTTTGGGTTGGTAGATGGCAATCTAGAGTTGTTCTTTTTCTCATGATATGTCTTCCACATTTAATATCTTGAGCTTTAGATTTAGGGATATTAAAATCACCATATCATTGGTGCAGGCAAAGTATAAAATTTAAAATTTTTTGTACTTTTTAAACCCTCTTTCATTTCAAATAGATTTGTACATCAAGAAGTCCAGTTAGAAGGAAGGACCATGGTGCGATAAACAGAAACATGAGTTCTGGGAAAAAAAAAAGGAAAAAAAGAAAAAAAGAAGAAGTTGTTGAGAAGAAATTGATGTCTTCCACTTAAGAGAACTATCATATAAGTTCAAGCCTTTTTTTTCCTTTCTGAAATTGCACATGACTCGTCCTCTTTCTGCACATGAATACTAATGGTGTTGTCTTGTGTAGAGCATATGATGCAAAATGGAAAATTGAAAAAACCAAGAAATATTGCTTAAGGGAAACATAAGCTTCTTGTAACATTTTAAACATGTAGAACGACAATGCCTAGTTGGCTTGAGCATCACATGTGAGGCAATGCATATGGTGCTGACAGAAATAGTTTGGCTATAGAACTCAAGCTCCATACTTTACATGCAATTTTTAAAAAAACATTTTCATCATTTTAGCTTTGCTGTGGTGTGGACAACCAAATTGGACCTATTCACGCTGATTGATTTCGATGGACCTTGAAAAATATATTTTAGAACCCTACGTGTTTAGCCTTGTGGAGATAAAAAATTTGTCGATTAAACTCAACAAATAAAATTATACACCCAGCATAATATATACACACACACACCACAGTTTATGCAATCAAATCAACAGCAATAAAGAAAGTCAATTAGAGATTGGTGACGAAGTGGAAAACTTAAGAAAAAACTGTCCAAAGGAAAAGCTCCTAAGGGGACAAAGGCAGGTCCATAGAAAATCCACTATGAAAGGAACAGTTACAAAAGTCAGAGACTTACAAAATTTTTCCTAGCCTAGACTCTATGCAACCTCTGTGAATGCCTCGATTTCCTTCTTACTACAATAGTCCCCAAACCTCTGAAATGCTTCTGTGTAGTGATCTCCTCCAACTAGAACCTTTGACACTGCATTGAACCTCACTGAAAATTTGTCTATGTGATTTCAATCTCTCAAATTTTAAATTTATGATTCAAAGTTAAGATCGTTAATGAAAGGGGTATTTTATTAAAAACTTGCCATGGGTTCTAGGACCTTGGCTAAGACAAGGGTATGTAGAAATAAGGTACAAGATCAATAACTAAGGAAGAGAGAGGAAGATTTTCTGGAGCTAAAAAGCACAGGCTGAAATTCTATCAATAAGCTTAGTACACAAAAAATGCTCTCTCCATAGGGGTTTCTTTTGTTCAGCACAGGAACACCATGAAAATGCTCTTAACTTGGTTACCCTTCAACTAAAAAGCTTAAGAGCACAAAAAGAGCAAAAATGCTACTCGGTGCTCCTTTTCCTTTTCGCTCAGCCCAGCCCATAGAAATACCCCTTGCCTCTTGTTGCATTTAAATTTTCTTTTCCCCTCACAATGCTCTCACCTGTGCCATACAAAAACAATGGCTCAGGAGCTTCAAAAAGCCAATCTTACTTCTTTGAATGGCTTAACGGCACAACCCCACACAAGGCATTCCCATGGTCTTTTCTATCCAGTGCAAGGAGCACAAGAGCTTTTAGTAGAGAATCTCTCATAATCTTCTTGCAAGCCCAAAATAGCAGAGAAGAACCACTACTGCTTTTTCACCCATGCCTGGCTTAATTTTTGACCCAAGGGAACAGCTGCTGGCCATGCAATAAATTCCGATCCCATCAGTGACCTCATGGCACATGAAATAAGCAATCTATACACCCGGCTTCTTCAGCAAGCTTTGAGTTAAACAATATCTGAAGGGCTTGCTCAAGCAAGCTTTTAATTGCTCGAGCAAGCAGGTCTCAGTGGCTTGAGCAGTCCAAAGGCAACACTTAGGTAGATCTCTGATTGTACTGTTCGCTGCTACTGTGTTTGCTCAAGCAGCTTCATTTCATGCTAGACCAAAATTCTGTGGATGCCAATTTTTAGATGCAGTAACCAGACTTGATTTTTTAGATTAGGGATTTCCCACCCTAATCTTATTACGCCAACATGGATATTATCCAATTAAAATCCTACAGACCTGATTGATCGTGAGTGATGCTAATTGATGATATTAGTGGATTTAATTCTATCTGATTTTTATATCCATATCTTCTGTCATCTCATTATGAGTTTATTTTATTTTCATGTTGAATGCAATTTGGGAACCCTATAAAAAGCCTATGGACTCGCTAACAATTTATCATGGACTAGTGAAATTTGGGTTGGAAGTTTTCCTATAGTGCTTAATGGTGATTCCTAGGCTCCTATCTTCATGTCAATCTTGGAGATGATGCCTAGTAAGTCTAGGTGGTGATTCTTGGGCTACTATCTTTATTTCGTGTTAGATGGTGATTTCAAGCAACCCTAGGTGACGATTCTTGGGTTTTATTTTTCTATTTTTATTGCTAGATAGTGATTCCAAGAAAACCCTAGATAGTGATTCTTTGGTCTAATCCTATCATTCTTCTTTTTTTTTTTCTTCCTAAAATACCATGTCCCTTCTTAATAGTTCCATTGTCCTGCATCACACTGTGCATGTGAGAGACACATCCTGCATGTTTTTGCCTCCTGTTTTTTATCATATACTTTGTATCTTCAATATTTTTTGCTCATTCTCCTAAATTACCATGGAAATCTGTCTCCATTCCTTTTTTTTCTATTACCTTAATATGGACTATTATTTTTAGTTGATCAAATTTTGCAGGTGCATGACTTGTTGAAATTGTACAATGAAATTAATGTACCTCCTGAGCGTTTGCTGTTTAAAATTCCTTCAACTTGGCAAGTGAGTATTTTAGCAATATATGTCTCTATTGGCAATCTAAGAACTTTCTTTGAGACTTGAAGCATGGAGGTTAATGAATCTTTTCATCCCTTTGTGGCCCACAATTTATTGACTTTTATACAGGGAATAGAGGCCTCAAGATTGCTGGAATCTGAAGGAATACAGACACATTTGACTTTTGTATACAGGTATACAATAAGATGTATAATGGTGCTACCTTGAAACTTCACTATGACAATCAAAAAAGGATATGACTTGATTATGGTGACTAAAAGCTTGTCTTCCTGCTGTTATATGTGCTTTTATCTGGAACAATTTTATAATGATTAGTCACCAATTCTGAGTTTGGAAAGCGAGATTGTATGCTAATACACTGTAATTAAATTCACACATTTGAACTGTGTTGCAACCAGGTGAGGTACGCTGAAGGTTTTCTTGATTATATAGTCAATATTTGGGTCTTCATTGTTGATCTTATGTTTGCACCAAGCAACAAGATTGGTTTTTCCTTTTCTCCTTGGCAGCTCGGTGATAGATTTCCCCATATTATGTGTCCATATATCTTTGTTGTTTGTTAAACTTGCTTAACATCTATGATGTTGATTTCTGGGTAGGGCAAGCTACTTCAGAGGTTATGTGAATGCATTTTTATTCTCAGCCTTTGATATTTCCCAAGGTTAATGCTAATGTATGATTTGCTTCAATCATCATTTAAGGAAATAAGCTTGTCATTAAGTAGCTTTGCCATTTTGTAGGCAGACTAAATTTGATCAACATTTTACATCTAGTGATCTTTCTTAATCATTTATGTTTTGATCTGTTTTTCAGCTTTGCTCAAGCTGCAGCTGCGGCCCAAGCTGGTGCTTCTGTTATTCAGATTTTTGTGGGTCGTTTAAGGGTAATTTTCTATTAATATTGTGTATTTCTGTTGTTTATAGAACCTTTAGTTTGGTCGTTACTGAAATGCAATCACTGTCCTTCAGGATTGGGCACGCAACCATTCTGGCGACCCTGAGATTGAAGCTGCTATCAGCAGAGGCGAGGATCCAGGGTTGGCTTTGGTTAGTTAAACAACACTGATCTTCTGATTTTTTAATTGTTTCAATACAGTCAACAAGATTTTAGTTGATTTAATTAATGATTTTTCAATTGTTTCAATACATTCAACAAGATTATAGTTGATTTAATCACCTGCAGTTTATCAGTATTATTATAAGAAACCACTTTATGTTTATAAGTCGTGTAATTTTGCAATCTGATATTGGGGTTGTTTTTGGGACTGTGGGCAAACTTGTCTCTAGACAGGCCCTGTGCATCGGCTAAGGTGGTAAGCGACTAAGGAGAGATTGTAGGTTCAGTTCTCACTTAAAGTAGAGGAAGAAAAGGACATTTAGATTGAAGTTAAACAACTTTCATGGTATTAATTTTGAATTTTGTAACCTACTGAAATTTATTGTCCAACTATTGTTTTCAACAGCATCATGTTATCTTGTGAAATACTATTTCTCAGCATACTGTTTTCTGAATTCATTTTCTGCCATCTGTTGATGATTTTATCTTGCTCTTCACTTTGTATTCTAAACCAATATTAGTTCATAATTTTTTGGCCTGGTGGTGTAGACACCAAGATGCAACAAGATTAGTGCTAATTTGAAATTCCATTGATGTAATTTTTCTTGATTGAGGATTTTGTGGAATTATGTCCCCCCCACCCCCCCTTTTTATTGATGTACTGTCTGAAAGCCTATTTAAAAGAGGCTTTAATAAACATGTAAGACAGGCTTTGATGAAGTGAAAATTTGAATTGGAAAATTTCTAATTTCTGGGTTCTGATTCTTAAGTTTTCCACGCTTGGTGCTGTATTCAGGCAAACTCCTAAGTGTTGAGCCTTAGGGTTTATTATTTTCCCCTTTATCCTCCATTTGAAATTGTTTGGCATCATCTGGAGCATATTGATTGTTAGAATCAAATGTCATTATGCCTTTCCTACCATGTCTATGTTTCTTCCTTTACCTATTTAACATTAATGGACTATATTACCCCATTTTTGTGCTGAGGGGCTATAATTGGCTAAGAAGGACGAACACAAACAAAGATACAAGTTTGTGTACGAGTACATAACGGCGGCATGATAGTTTTTGAAAAAACAGGACATGGATATGGCAGGACTCGTCTATTAAATAATTATTAAATATATTATCATTTATATATTTTTTTATATTATTAAGCATCTATTTTTCATAAAATGTTAAATATATATCAAATTAAGAGTAATAATGGATAGTAAAGTAAATCCATGACTAATAAGGATGTTTAGAAATTAGAATACAAACCAAGAATAAATATACTTATTAATTTTCAAATGCATTATTACTATTTAGAGCATGGATGCTCTCTTTTTTTTGTGAAAGGGTATTTAATTCCTTTTGTTAATGTATCCCGACTTAGTTTTGTATTTATTTATTTTTTTTAAAAGGATACGATTAAGACACATGCAGAAGTGTCCTAGGTGTGTCAAGTGTCTGACACGGGTATGACACTCCAAATGAAGTGTTTCTGCTTCCTAAGTAATTGGTGGTTGATGCATGTGCATTGTGATCATAGTACCCCTGACCAGATTTCCCTCATTTTCAAGCAATTGGGACCTCAATTTTCCAGCACCACATGTGTTTCTAGCAATATCTGTGTACAGCATGATGTGTTTCATACTCTATGGTTTCATAACCTCAAAGCAGGATTCCTACAACCTTTGAAGCTAATCCTAAAGGGCATTTACTTCAGCATTGATACAAAGTCTGCTTAGTTGGTTAGACTTCTGGCACTGTGTTTGATCACTCAACTGACTTGAGTCTACACTAACAAACCGCGAAGATTAAAATAAATAAGAAGTAAAAAAATAAAATAAAAAACAAAATAATGAGGAGACTGAACTAGACATACTATATCCATCCCTGCAGGTGACAAAGGCTTATAATTACATTCACAAGTATGGACATAAATCAAAGTTGATGGCTGCTGCAGTCCGAAACAAGCAGGATTTATTTAGTCTTCTGGGGTAACCATATGACATTTTATCATAAATATCATTAAATTCTTGACAGGTTTCATGTTTGGAATAACCTTTAATGCTTCTATTTGTCATTTCCCAGGGTTGACTACATCATTGCACCATTGAAGGTATTACAATCTCTCAAAGACTCTGTTACTGCTCCTGATGAGAAGTACTCCTTTGTTAGGAGACTTTCTCCACAGTCTGCAGCCCTATACAATTTCAGTAAAGAAGAGGTCTGCTTTCTTTTCATATTCTCACTGCATATTCCTCTTAAGCATTTGGAGTTTCGTTGTTTTACTGATAAAAATTGTGAGGAATGGAGCCAAATTTACCTACTTTATGATCACAAAATGCAGTCTCAAAATCCCATCTAAGTTATGGATGTGTGTTGAACAGTGATAGAGAAAAAAAAAATAGTTAACGATATTGCTGTTCCAAGCCCGCCTAAGTTATTGTATTGGTTTACCTTTGTATTCTCTTGAAAAAAATAATAATTACCAATGTCCTCACCACATCACTAGCCCTTAAATGGGCCGCAGAACACAACCAAACCTCCTTTCCCCCTGTTTAGGTTTTTAGAAAACTTAAACATGAGAGCAAGGCTTTTGTCTAATGCTCCAGTGCACTAGACAGGATGCAGACCCAAGGCCACACTGAGTCCTAAACACAATCTCCTCATCCAACACCATTGCTTCCATCACCATTTGCACTTCTACGGTTCTACTAATACTACGACAATAGCTGCCACCATCACCTCATCAGTGCTACCATCTCACCACAATCGCTATACCACATCTACTATCACTCCTATACTGTCATAACTACTATACATCTTCTATCACTGCCACCATAGTGATTGTAGTGAGATGGTATCATTTAAAGAAGCCTGAGCAGTTCATGGTTGCTATGTGAAGGTTCACAGTTAATTTTGCTGACAACAGCATATTGTGTTGGTGGAAATCAATCCTAACCAGACTATTAAAATATTGCTGCTCATTCACCCATACCCTGGCCTCTTTCTATAGGCATTCCTACTTTGATTTCTCTAAATACTCTTAGATGGTTAATCAATCATCTCTTCATGTCCAGCTCGTGAAATGGGACCAATTAAGCCTTGCATCAGCTATGGGACCGGCAACTGTAGACCTTCTGGCTGGTGGACTGGAAGGTTATGTTAATCAAGCCAAGCGAGTGGAAGAGTTGTTTGGGAAGATTTGGCCTCCCCCAAATGTCTGAGGTGTTCCCATCACTTGCTAAGCAGATCTTCTCTTTATTGAATAAACAGTGTGAATGTAAGTGCTTTTTTTTTTTTCTTTTTCTTCCTCCCCTTCCTTTTTTCAAACTTTCCTCTGACCTGGAAATCAGTGTTTATCTTTAGCAATACTTGTTTCCTGCAAAGCTGTTGATTTAGACATGAATGTTCACTCTTAATTTACAGCTTTTTTTATTTTTATATCACATAATGTGACCACTTGCCAATTGAGGGGCATCTGCTTTTGAGTATATTTGTGCTCTATCACACACCTTTCAAGATCCTTGATGCCCCTATTCCAACAACTTTGACTGTCTATCAGTGCTGCTCCATTCCAACTTTATGGTACTCTCACCCAAAAAGAAAAAAAATGTCATTTATTCTGTTTTTGAAATGTCATGCAATAGCATTGACTTACGGGAATGGTTGACTTCTGTAGTACCTATTAAAACGTAGTTCGTGTTATGAATAAGGATAATGCAGCTGAGCAGGTCTTTGCCAATACATTGACATCTGATGAGATGCCATGAGTGAGAGTTTTGAGTAAATATTTATGAATGCTATTAAAGTCTATTGGGGAAATTTGACAGTTTATTGTTGAGAATAGGATTTTAGGGTGAGATGTAAACAAATTAGACATGTGAGGGATACATAACTAGGGTTGAAGGGCCGGGTTTCATGAAACCTGGTTATTGTAGAACCGGATTGAATGCATGGGTGACACCAAATTTGCCACGTAAGGGCTTGATCTGCTGTTGTGACTTGTGAATTCAGCTGTTGAAATTTGGGACCCCAAACTTCAAATTTCGAATAATTTAAGGAATGATTTAGTTGTTGAACAACCAGATCTAATTTTGCAATGTCCAATCACTTTGTGTCATTCACTTCCTAGGTAATTGTTAACGGAAAAAAAGAAAGGAATAAATTTTGAACCGGAAAGATGGGAGGGGGGGGGGGGTGGGGGTTGGAGGAGAGAAAAATGCACAGCTTTGGATTGATGAATAATCGAACTATATTATATTCTTTTTTTCAGGGAGTTTTAACTTATGGTATCCGCTTCTAATGATAGTTCTTTATCATTAAACTAAGACACCAATTAGTTTTTTGTGTAGACGGAGATTGAACTTCAAACCTTTTATTTAACCATCAAAGACTATATCAGTTAAGTTAACTGTAATCCACACATTATATTCTTGTTAGAGTTAGATCCCAGTTGTTAAATTGCAAGTGAATTAACAAAGTTGTTCAATTAGTCCGATTTTGCCAATATGTGATTCACAAGTAAGGTAATTTAAAACATGCAAAGGCAAATTAAATAATGTGTACTAATAGTATAATCTCATTCACAAGGAGATGATAGTATGATGACAAAATGGAAAATTTAAGGAGACCTTTTGAAAAAAAAAAAACCACTACGAGAAACTTTTCCCGATAAAATAAATCCACTATGACAAGAGAAGTTTTATAATTAAGGAAAAATCTTGGGCCAAATTTTTTAAATAACTATAAAAATCAAACTATATCATTAGTTAGCCAAGGTTTGACACAAATTTGGTATATAACAAATCGAGTTCTTTGAACTCGATTTTGGAATGCTAAATCGAGTCCCTTGAATTTGATTTCAACCTCATTCGTAGCTGATGTGGACACCTGGTCCACGTCAGCATAGAAATCGAGTCCCGTGGACTCGAGTTCTATCAAATAGAATTCGAGTCCATAGGACTTGATTTTGTACCACCTAAACCTAGAAATCAAAATGCTGAAGAAGAAAATGCTGAAGAACCAGAGATGAAAACCCAGGCAAAACCCAGAGATCAAAACGCCAAAGAAGAAATCTGGAGATCAAAACCCAGAAATTAAAACACCAAAGCAAAACCTAGAGATCAAGACGCCAAAGCATAACCCAGGTGCCGATTCTGACGAAAACTTCAGGCGATGGAAATCGGATCGTGGTTTCTTGCCACCGCTCCAGTGGAGGAGAAGAACACCGAGTGGAGAGTCGGAACCGCACTTTTCTCGTATTTCTTTACCAACCCTGAAAACAAGAAGGTTACACTCTTCCCTTTCTACTTTGATTCAAAATCTTCTTCAAATTTCTGGGTAGAAATCTTTTTCAATTTCTTTACCGCTGTTGTTTGAGGTTTTGAGGAAGCAGTTAGACTGTCTTAGGTTTTCGGGGCTTGGAAGAAAGGAGTGGAACAACAGATTGAGAAAGAAAAGGACGGCAGATGGAGAAAGAAACGAGAAAGAAAAGAAAAAGAGTGAAGGTAGAAAATGACGGAAATCGAGTTTTGAAGACTCGATTTCCACGTGGATTTTTTTATCCATATCAGCTACACACCTCATGCAAATTGAGTCTTTTAACTCGATTTGCTACAGTAAAATCGACCCCAACAAACTCGAGTCGTTAGATAGCAAAATAGTTTCAAACCTTGGCTAACTAATAATATAGTATAGATTTTATAGTTATTTGAAAATTTTGGCCAAAATCTTGTCCTAGACTCTATTGACCCATAGACAACTTACATAAAAAAAACCCTTTCACTTCATTAGAACATGTGGATTCTTCAACCTTGTGGATAGCTTACACGGATAACTTTCCAGCAATTACAACCAAAGCTCCAACAGACTTCAAAAACCTCTTGTAGGTTTTCTTCACTACAGCAAGTATGTGGTAAGCACTATACCTTCAACCTTGATCATCAAATGATATTTAAATCTACTTTGATATCTCCAGTATAGTGAAACTAAGAGAGTATTTTTTTTTAATGGAAAATTGAGAGAATCTTGTTTGCACACAAACACAACTTTCTCTTCTCTAAAAAAACCTCTATAGGTTGACTTTTAATGTGCCTTTTATACTCCAATAAGTAGGACTAAAATTGGGCTTAAACATATGACTTAGGATTTGTTTGGTTAGAGAGATTTTAGGAGAACGGAAAAGAGGGATAGAAAAGTGGAGAAAAAATGGTTTTTGTGGGTGTTTGGTTGGAGTAAAGAGAGGAGGGAAAATTGGTAGAGTTTGAGTGTATTCTCTCAAGCCCACCACCAAAATGTTCTCTCTCCGAATCGAAGAGAAAATTGGAGAGAAAAAAGGCGGAACAAATGTTCCTATTTATGTGGAAGAAAAAACTCATGTACAAAGTTCACATGGGTTTGTCGTTTTCATCTTTGGCCTCTTTTTTCTTTTTTCTTTTTTCCTTTAGTTTTTAACTTTTTTTGTTTTACCCATCTATTTCAATTTTTTTTTGGTTTTCTTCTTTGGTTTTTGTCTCCTTTTTTTTTTTGTGCTTCTCATTCAGTTTTTTTTTTTTTTTTTTGGGTGCTCATTTGTTTTGGATCCTTTGACTTGTGTTTTATTTTATTTGATTTTTTTAAAGTGTCCATACACAATTTTTTAATTAAAAATATGTTAATTTTTGTTTTATTTAATTGAGACATAATTCTAAATTTAAAAAATCAACAAGCGCACACAAACACTTAGATTTACGTGATTCACTTAAAAGGCCAAAACTAGGGCTACGAAACTATGTTTATAGATTTGTTGTAATTTTATTATAATGGCTACAACAAAAGTTATATAAATCATTAGTGCGCGTGAGCACACACATAAGAAAGAGATGAATTAGTGTAACTTTATAAGAGTTACGCTTTTTTAAATCCTTCATTTCTATTAAATCTAACTGTAGAAAATCATTAGATATCATAAACATTCTATAAATTAGTGATACAAGAATATTAACCCTTTTCAGCCTCCTTCTTAGGTGGCTTCCCTTGTACGCTTTGTCAGCTGACTCAGCTCTAAGCCAACCAAGCAGCAGCAGGTACTATTTCTTTCCTCTTTTCTACGTCATCTTTCGTTTTTCTCAAAATCCCAACCCACACATACCAACAGCATGTTGATTGACACCATTAACTACTTCAGGCCACGAAGAAATTCCAAGCTGAGATAACCATTTAAAAAACTTGATGAAAGCTCCCCTAAAAATACGGTGAAGGATAAAAGTTTAGAGTCTTGGGTATCTTAAATGGTCGGAGCCTATTCATCTATTAAGAGTACGTTTGGATATAACTGAAAATTGAAAATATTATAGCAAAATAAAATTTAAATGTGTAAATAGTACCGTAGGACCTATTTTTAATAAAAAAATTGCTAAAAAGTGATGTTTGTGGGTCTTATGAATAGTGCATGGGTGTACTGTTCACTCAAAAAGTCAACAAAATCGACTTAAAAAAAAAAAACTGAAAACGCGCAAACGCAAAATGCACTAAACGCGCAACCCAAACTGACGCTAAGTGTCGGTTTGGCAAAAATTATTTTTATCAACTTATTTTACTATCCAACTTATTTTTGCTACTATTTATGAGTCTTACTGTACTTTTTGGTACTGTTTATAAGTCTCACAGTACTATTTCAGCTAACTTTTACCTTTATATATAGTACCAACAAAAAGTTTTTAATTTCAGCAAAATAACGGATTCCAAACAGACTCTAAGAATCCTAGTCTCATCTAAACCAAATATGGGACACAGCTAGAAGGTTGCTTTTAGCGACTTCAAATAGGCAAGAATGCTCACCATGAGCGACTGCCAACTTGAATCTCATTAACAAGTCCAAACCTCAATGAGGTGAGCCATGAATGTGGGGCAGGTGCCATTTCCTTTGCCCTAAAGGGATACACATGTAAGGTTTAAAATTCCAATGCCTTTCTTCTCAACAAAATAAATAAATAAATAATAATAATAATAATAATAATAATAATAATAATAAACAAACTGGGTTAAAATTTAAATTGGGTTCCGGAATCCCGATCCATAGGATGTTTTTTTTTTTTTTTTTGAGATACCGATCCATAGAATGTTGAAACTTGAATAAAGAGATGTGGATAAATTGAGGTATATTATTATTGGATGGCTTTCTTATCGGAAAGTTCAAATTGGTGTTCCCAAATATTTTATCAGATAAGTTTCCTAAATTAAAAGGAAGTGTACTTGTGTGAAAACATACAGTTCAAAGATTTTCTAGCTCTTAGCTCTCAAGTCTCAGATGTCAACTTCCAGAAAATACTCTCTTGGGCCATTCTCTCTAGGTAACCACTAACTCCCTAAGATTTGCTGAGCCAAATTAAGTACAAATGATGATATGAACATGCTTGGAAATAGGACTGCAAAAGGTTTATGAGTCCACGATGCATCTGGGCCTATTTGGTATATGTGTTTAAGCATATGTTTTCAGTTTTTAAACATTACACGTATTTTTACACACTTTTTCACTCACATGTTTTTCCAAAAAATACAAATAACACTACTAGAACAATATTACCAAACGGCCTCAAAGGATCGCAAGAAAAACTAGCAAGTCTTACTTACGAGAATTTTGGTCCATAGAAGGTACAACACAAAACCTTCTTTAATCTACTTTGATGATCTTCGTTCAAGGTTTTTATTTGTTATATATATATATATATATATATATATATATATATATATATATATATATAACCGAAGTTTTTGGAGCTTCTACAATTTTTTCACATCACAATTATTTTATTTTTATTTTAAATTCTTTTTATTTTTTATTTTATATCTTATATATTTATTATTTCTCTTTAACTTGTAATTATCTTATCAAGTAATACTATAGCTTAGTTTAAGTAAAATTCTATTAGATATATGTTTCAAGAGCTTGAAAATTTTACTTCAACTAAAATTCTATAACAAAAATAATATATCCAAGTCGAACAATGTGGAAAAGCAAATCCAGTTATATTTGAAGCGAAATTTCTCTCAAAATGTCTGAAGAAGCTATCCTAATTTATACTTCCAGTTAATTGGCATGATCCAGTTTCTGACATGATAAGTGTATGGTGTAAGAGAGTAAGGTTATGTTTGGTAACAGTTTTTATTTTCTATTTTCAAAAACTTGTTTTTGGGTATATAAAGAAAAAACAATTTTTTTCTATTTTTTAAATAAAAAACATGTTTGGATAGTTGAAATTAGAAAAATCGTTTTTTGGAGAAAAAATAAAAAATACTAAAATATGTTGTTACTAGGATTTGAAATCTAATGCTAACTCATTAAATGAGACAGATTCATTAAATTAAATGCGTGTTTTCATTGATTTTTGAAAATTAGAAACTGAAAGCAGAATTTTCAATGTTTTCAGTTTCCTTCACAAATTGAGTTTTAAGAATAGTTTTTGTTTTTTGTCCATTTTTTGTTGCTAAACAAGTTTTTTAGTCTCAAAAATAGAAAATTATTTTTGAAAACAGAAAATAAAGAGAAAAAACAGTTACTAAACATAGCCTAAATTTTTTGTATGCATGCGCATGACCCATATGTCAAAATGGAAATTGAAAGTAAAATACTTCTGAAACTCCCACAATTTTCCACGTCAGCACAATATTTAAATAAAATTATCATTTTATTTAAATAAAAAAAATTTTAATCCAAACTTAATAATGAGTGAAACTCTATCTTTTTAACATATCCAACTTAAACTCAAATTCATCATTATCATTAATACATTTAAATAAAATTATCATTTTATTTAAATAAAATTGTTTTTGTTTTAGTTCAAACTTAATAAGGAGTGAAACTTTATTTTTCTAACAAGTTCAACTTAAACTCAAACTCAAAAACTTAATTTTTTGTAACATTAAATTTTTTTTCTTGTAGATTTAACAATTATAGCAATGGATTAATCTTTTGAGAGTAGAATATATTTCTTTATATTTCTCTACATATAGTACATATTTTTTTGTTTATATTTTGTTTCAATAATTTGTAGGCATTGAATTTTCTAATTCTTTAGTTTCATATGAATTTTTTAGTTTACTTTTTGCATTATATGAAACCATCTGGCATATTTCAATATATTTCCCTTATATTTCTCTTTTGTGTGTAATGACTGTAGTCATATATTTTTTCCTATTGTTTCAATAATTCTAGGTTTAGAATCTTCTAATTTTTTAAAATTATTTTTTTGGCATTTTAGAAGTTTTAACATTTGACTTTTTGCATTAGTTTTAGCAATATTTGAGTATGTTTGGTAGATTTCAACAACTATATCATAGGTAATTCCTTTTGAAGATAACTAATATTTCTCTTATATTTTTCTATTGTGTAGCCATATATATTTTGTTTTGTTTCGACGATTCCTAGGCAATGAATCTTCCGATTCGCGAATATTTTAAGTTTTAACTTCTTCATTAAATTGTAAGACAAATTCAAGTAAGATAGGAGCAATTTATGCAATTGTATAGTTTCATAATCAATTTAAAGTTCCCGTGCCTTGCACGGGTTAGCAACTAGTCAATATATATATATACACACACACTTTAGCAATAGGTTTCAATGTTTCACTATAATTTTTTTTTTTAGAATGCACTATAAACTTTTCAGTTTGTGTTTTACAGCAATACGTTTTAGTTAGTGTTTTACTTTATTTACTTTTTTATTACAGTTTTTTACTTTATTGTTATAACGTATAAGATATGAGATATGTTCAAATATAGGTGATAAGGCTTGACTTTAGATTAGTTTAATATTTTTGTTATCTTATATCCATATTTGAGCATCCGAATGTTACGGGTTGTGATTATTACGGTTTTTTTTTTTTTTAACTTTCTAAGAGCTTGCCACATCAGCAATGTTAAAAAATAAAAAATAAAAACTCCTTTTCTCTCCAAAATCAAAACTCGATCTTTCTCTTTCAATGACTAAACATACGGCTTCTATTCTCTCTCCAACGAGAAACCCTAAATGGCCAAACATGCTTGAAGAAATTTGCTTCTCACTAATGGAGCTACAAAGAAGGAAATTGGTCCAGCAAAATAATACACAGTGGGGACTTTATGGTGAGTTTTTCTCTCTTCTCCGAAGTAGGACGTAAATCATAACTTCTTTACAATATTATTGAATTTATAGGTGGTGACTAACATAATCTTTAGAGCCGGTTTTGTTCCAGTCTTGATATGAATAATCAAGCGGTCAAAGCTGCCTAGGAAGTTTGACATAAGATAGTTATGTTTTCCTCTTGTACTATCATGTTTTGTGCAGCAAATAAAGAGATGTGCTATGTCCACAACATTTTTACAACATTTTCACAACAAATCATAGGTGGTTAGTTGTTATTGGTTTAAATTTGAACCTAACACTAAGATTACTTTTTTGCCCCAACAATAATAACCAGTAACAACCTGCCACTTAGGATTTGTTGTAAAAATGTTGTGGACATATTATTTCTCATAAATATACTTGTGGGGGTAGAAACTCCTGAATAAAAATTTGTGTTTTGGGCCTGATTGGCTGGTACCAGTTTTTTTTTTATCATGGCCTCCAGGCCCATAAGTCAGTCTGCACTGCAAAGGTCCGATGAGTTATCCGAGGAGGAATGTCTCCTCGGACAGGCCCGATGATGACCCTGGGACTTGCTAAATGGGTTAAAGGCAGAATTCTAGAAAAACTGATGGGTAAGAGGGTGATCCAAGCACCATCTAGAAGCAAGGATGTGAGAGAAATATCTAAGAAAAAGACTGCTACCTCCACATTAAAGACCCTGCATCTACCTCCCTGACCGCATTAATGGGAAAGTGACCTATGAACAGTAGTATTTAGCCTCCTTGCTATTATTTGAAGACTTCAAGAAGGTGGTGGATGGGACAAGTATCCAAGAGGAAGATTTGTATGACACGTGGATGAACCAGTGAAGGAGAAGTATATAAGGAAAGAGAGGGGAGATCTACACTTTCTGTTGAGAGAAAACAAGAACCAAGAGTTGTAAACTTTGGCATAGAAAGAGAGTATATGTATACAAATCGCCTTTGGCTTACGTCCGAGGAGGTTTCTTTGTTGTATTCATTCACCATTTGCATAGATTGTGACACTCCAGCCTGCTAATCAAACTTCCAACATCTCAAACCTAGATTTCAAATCCATACTCTACAAATCTTATTGCATAAGGCTCATTGGGCCTGAGCCCAACACTTGTTTTTGGGTCCGGGTACAATTGTGCACTTACAATACCTTCATGACTGAAGTTTCGCCTCTCTTTTTCTATTGATTAATGTTCTCATTGGAGTGTGATTACATAAAATTCATTTTACAACACCAATTAAGGTATATGCACTATTCTGAACGTATGAGATATAATCTAATCTCTATTGTTATGATACTTCCCAAACAAAACAATGGAACCAAGGACTTTGGGAACTAAATACATATATTTAGTTTTATGGTTGAATTTTTGTGATAATTTTTAAATTCAGTTTGTATTTTTTGTATTACACTTTATTAAAAATTAAATTAAAAAAATTGAATTGTTGGTTTCGAGATTTGGATTACTAACATCTTTAGTAAAGTTAAAGTTTAAAACAAAGTTGAATTGTTAATTGGTAACTTTTAAATTATACAAAAAAAAAACTTGAATTGATTGAGACAAATAAGCAATGGGGGAAGCAAAAGAGAAGATAGATAATGAGGGCATCACAATCCAATGCATGATTGCCAAAGTTAGCACATTACCTTACTATTTGAATTAGGGTGGTTTAAGAATTATAAATTACGTTCTCTGTTTTTTTATGTTATATATGATCCATTTTTCATTTTTACTCAATTACCGCTCTTTTGCCTTTCAACTGGTACTTCTTATTCTATTTTTACATTTAGACATTTTAAAATCTATTCTTTCCAAATTTCTCTCATTTGTGTGCGGAACGAGAGTTTGTTTTAATTATTGGCTTAAAAGTGTTCAGAGGATTTTTTTTTTAATAATTCTAATATTTAAGCCAAATGACTAAAGCAACCTTTACTTAATATTCAGTACATTTATTTGTCTTCACTCTCTAACAAAGTCATTTTATTCATCTAAAGGTTGAGACTATATAACATTATTGGCATTGGAGTTATCACTATTGATCTTTGTGTTTTATTTTTCTCTTAAGTTGTAACTTTTATAAGTGAAAATTTACAACTTTTGTTTGACTCTTCCACGGGTTAGCGACTAGTTATTTTAACAATGAAAGAGTTTTTTATTCCCACACATTTGTCTTCACAAACTCGTAACTTCTTGCTAATGGAGTAGAAGATTACCACTAGGTTACAAACTTAACATAGCAAGAGGATGGGGAAAAGTAAGGTGTGAATTTGGGTGTGAGAATGAGTATATCCCTAGCATTACTCCTTTTTTTAGACTCCTACTTTGAATTCTCTTCTTAGTATAGATATCATAGGATTTCAATTTATAACATCCGTTCAATAATGATTGCTCTTTATCTTCTAGAGACAATGCATCAATTGATTTTTGACATGAATGAGATTTGAATCTAGATCTCTTATTTTATAATAAGGAATTTTACTAATTAAGCTAATTGAAACCTACAATATAAGAGAATAAATGTTGATAAATGATATATATGATTCTTTAAAATAACATAAAAGGTTGAGTGAAAATTAATAATTTTTTAAAATTTCAATAAAGTTGTTTCTGTAAAATTAAACCTAATGTATATTTTTATAAGGGACTAGCATATATTATAAGGCCCTCAAATTTATCTAATTAGGTAAGTTTTTTTATTCTTGATTTCTTTTTTTAAAAGGTTAATTTTGTAAAATGAATAAATTAACTAAATTACAGGAAAAAGAAAATTTAAGAGAAAAAAAAAATGGGAGAAAGGAGGCCAATAAATTATATCTGAAATATAGCCAAAAAATAAGGAAACAAATCAGTAAAGGAGGCCAATAAATTATTCCTGAAATATAGTAAAAAATATAAGGGAAAAAATAAGTGAAAAAATTTCGGGAAAGGAGGCCAATGAATTATACCTGAAATATAGCCAAAAAATACAGGAAAAAAAGTCTAAGAGAGAGAGAGAGAAAAAAAAAAAAAAACCGTGAGAAGATTTTGTGACATAGAAGCTGAAATCTTTCTCCCTCTCTCTTTCTCTCTCTACAAAATAGAGCAAATCAACAAAACATAAAAATCATTAAAAAAAATAAAAGCTTAAACTTTTTTGTTGGGGGAGGGTATCAATATCACTGGAATTTTTTTTTTTTCAATTTTTGGCTTGGCCTCAAAATGCATAAATTAAGCTGCCGCTGCCTCTCTTTCATATAAAACCTTATAGACTCCTCCTCCATTGTTGCAATAATTATTTTATGCATTCAATATATGCATTTTCTCTGGTACAATATATGCTCCCTACATAATTATAAGATCCACATGTAAAAAAGATAATTTTTATACTAAAAATGCACAAATATCTTCTTTTATCACTAGTTTCAAACATTTTATTTTATTTATTTTTATACAAGATAAAATTTCTACTCTAATTTAAGTATGTGTGTGTATATATATATATATATATATATATATGTGTGTGTGTGTGTGTGTGTGTGTGTGTGTGTGAAGCTCTCTCTTGAAATAACCACCACACCAAGGATGCGCGATAGTCAAACATTTTAAAATAAAGTAAAAAGAGAGAAAAAAAAAAAAAAGGAGAAAAATATTTTTTTTCCCCAGGTGTAATAATCTCAGTTATTTTGTTGCAAAACTAAAGAACCAATATATGTTTCTTAAAATGATTAGTGAAGAAAAGTTCCACTCTAACTAATGAATCGTTCAATTGGTACGACCCCTACGTCTCTAAGACAGAACCAATAACGATTTCAATGACCATCTTCTATTTTGCTTCTAGCAAAAACAACCCCACCATAAGAGAAAAAAAAAAGAATCGCCATTGCAACTCAACTGGAATTTTATTACATTTCATTCAAATGTATACAAATAAATTTATGATAATACTTCTCGAATCTATAATGTTTATAAGAGAGATTAATCCCTTGGCCTTGAAGTCTTAGCTTGATCAATTAGTTTGAATAAGTTATTCTTCGTCATGTTTGCATGGGCCATTCTTGTCGTCACTTCGACATACAAAAAGTAAAAAGATTAACGTGTTTGGTTGAACGGTAATGCTTTTTCTTCCTTGGTGTATCTTTCGCCACATCATAATTAATTCGAAATAAAAATAAAACGAATTAAAATATAAGGTGACTTTACAGAGTGGATGGGTTCCAAAACCTGACACTTGGATCATAATGCAACGAAGCCACATCATATCACCAGGCAAATTATGTACGACGTGGCATGAGCAATAATTTGCTTAAAGAAAGTCGGAAATTTGTATTATTTTAAAATAAAATAAAACACCAAATATAATGTATAATGTAAATAATCAGTAACTTAGAAACACATAAATTTCACCGTTTTTTGTTATAACTAACCTGATAAATTATTATTGAAGTAACATAACTTTTTTATAGATCTATTATTCACATAATTTTTTTTACACTAATAGTAACATGTTATGTAATAATTATTAAAAAAATGAAAAATATTATATTTATTGACTTATTATTTATTTTTTTTATGAATATTATTAGTTAAAGTCTTTAATGGTTGAATAAGAGATCTGAGATTCAAACTCTGCATATACCAAAAACCGATTGATATCTTCGTCTGATAATAAAGAATTATCATTTAAAACGGACATTATAAGTTAAAATTTTCTATGAAAAAAATAAATAAGGAGGGCCGACATGCATATAAATGATATGTGAATAGTATAAAACAAATTTCTAAGGTCCAATTATGACAAGGAGTCAAGGATTAAATCGGTGATCTATTATATTATATTGCATTATTGCAATAGCACATGTATATAAGAGAATGATCTCATCTCTTCCTCAATTTCATTGGAGAGGCATTATATGCTTGTGGAACCAGCGAGATCAGAGATGGCCCAGCATGTGAAACATGACACAGCAGTTGGGCATATAAGATAGCTAAGATTAATTACAAAAACAACAAAACGATATGATCTGATTTAGGTTGTATCGGTTTTAATATGTTTTTGTTTTTTTTGTCAATAATGAAAGGGAAAATAGTAGGAGATAGAGAATCACTATCATACTTACTCTATTATTGGATTAGATTAACATGGTTTTAAGCTTAGTCATCACTTTGAATGTGGCTGAAACTTCCTCTGTGGTTCAATTCAATCCTAAGAAAAACAATTTTTAGTAATTGCATTTATTTTTATACGACAAAATTAATTGGTGGCCCAAGTTAAAATGGTAGTCTACTTTCAATCTGAGTCAGCATTTAGCAATTAGTAAATTATTAAAACCTTCTTACCTAAAAAAATTGGAGGGAAATGATTGCCCAACAAAATTTGTGGAGCAAATCTTTTCGAGTGATTAGATTACACGTGTAAATTCACCATTCTATACCAACAATCAAGTGTGTTTATTTTGGTTCTCTATCCTTGTGTAAATGTGGGGTCTCCATTACCTCTCTCCAATAATTTCATATTAAAATATATTTATTGATATAAAAATTGGTTGATTAACATGTAGTTTTTTTCAGTTTTTCAACTTCCATCTTCTTTGCTGTTGCCAGGTGTTTGTTTCTTCTTTTTATCATAGTCTATCTTGATACTGTTAGTAATATGTGGATTTGTAATCAATTGGTTTCGCCTAATTTCAACCCAAAATAAGAAGCAGTTTTTTCTATTTATTTTATTTTATTTTTTCGACTCTCTTAAAACGTGACTTTGAGTTCACTTTCGTGTCTAAATTGTATTAAAATTGTTGTTATTATGTCCTGGTCCAGCTCTGTTTCAATCGAGGCAGAATGGAAAAGGTTAGATACCTAACCCTTGTTTTTTTCTTTTTTGCTGAAGAGTTAGATACCTAACTTGCATAAGTTACATGTGTCAAAGAACATAAAGATAAATAAAAGCACATATTCAACTAAGTGTGTATAATGTGTATTAAAATTTTGTGTAAAGAGTAAAAACATGGCAAATAATGAAGGACTTAAAAGTTTGGAATTGCGTAATGGAATGGTCCAAGCTGGTCTCCATAGCATGTCACCCTATACCCTAGTTAACCAATCACCTATTAAAAAAAAAAAAAAAACAAAAACAAATTGAGCTTGCAAAATCATTTCCAAACCTCAAGTAAATATAGATAATTGAGGGAGCAATTATGACACCAAGCATTCATGACCTATCAATGCAGAGTCCCAATCAATGCCAGAAAAAAATGACATTTCATTTTCACCTACCACCAGGCTCACATGGAACTATTTTATCCAATGTTTTTAAAATTGGCAAATCTAGCATTCCGCAACGTCCTCCTCGTCTATATAAGCATTTATTGTATTCATGGATTCTGATTCATAGATACACATACCTTTCCTTTCCTTCTAGTATTTCTTAGATATCTCTCTCTCTCTCTTTCTCTTTCTAGTTCTTTCCAGCCAAGCAAGAAAACCAACCAGCACTATAAACGTATACAGCTACCTCATTGATCCTCCATCGATAAAACAAACAAAAAAACAAAAAAAGAGTTGTCACTTTTCATTAAAGTCACAACCTTGCTCTCTCCTCTCTCTCAAAAATCATGTCTTTACTTCGTTTCTGATCACAGCTTTAATTCTCTACCATTTTGCTTGTTGCAAGGGACACCAGATATTAACACAATGGAGGATACCCTTCCATGCTCCTACTCTCCTCTTCCCAATGGACCTCCCACCATCGAAGGACCTTTAGACAAACGTAGGCCACGAAAGAAGGCGACCCTCATAATCTTTTCTGGGTTGTTGTTGTTGTTGTTGCTTGCTTTGTTTGTGGCCATTACTGTAGGTGATTATAGAAATTCACACAATGTCCATGAAAATGAAAATGATGAAGCTTTGTTGGCCACGTCCGAACCATCATCCGTGTCGATACCGTCGGAGCCAGTGCATTCCGTGTCACGCGGCGTATCGGCCGGCGTGTCTGAGAAGTCGAACCGGGTATTCGCCGACCACAATGCGATCTCGTATCCATGGAACAATAGCATGTTGTCATGGCAGAGGACATCTTTTCATTTCCAGCCTGAGAAGAATTGGATGAATGGTATGTTTCATTTTGAATATTGAATATGTTTCTTTACAATTTTTTTTTTAATTCGTCAAAAAAAAAAAAAAAAAAGGTGGTATACCTTTGTGAAAATTCTGAACTTGATCTCTCGTATACATGTATTATTGTAAATGTATATTGATTTAGTTAAGATTGTCTTCTGGGTTCTGGACATAGAAAGCGTTCTTTAACATTTCAAATTCTTGTATAATAGGGATAAAGGTATTCATGTCATTATATTGGGGAAAAGTGTGCCTAATAGTGTGGTTGATGAGCTTATTTAAATTGTTAGTCTTGTTAAAAAAAAAAAAAAAAAAAAAGAAGTTAAATACAACTAAACTTAGAAGAAAATACGGTTCCAATTAGCTTTACTAATAAAGTTTCTCATAATTGTATAAGAGATCAGGGGTTCAATCCCTGTCTATATCAAAAACTGGTTGGTGTCTTGGTCTGATAATAAAGAGCTATTATCATGAGCGGAAAATGAAAAAACTTAGAAGAAAATGAAATTCTATTCCAAAAAAACAAAAATAGAGGTTTGAGAAGAAATAAATAACTGCCCATGATAAAATATGCTTAGCCTAACTGGGTTTACAGTATTACATGCTTACCATGTTGGATGGTGATGTTACAGGCACTGATGACATTTAGAATATCAATATTTATACTAAACAATTATCATTACACTTTTTATTTGATTTATTATGTTATTATATGCTGATTTTGGTCCCTTTTTTGTGGTTATGTGCTTGACTTTCATGCCATTGATGGGGAAATCTGGTTGGTTCTGCTTCAGATCCTAACGGTAAGACCATTAATTTTCTCTCTGAGCCTTCACTATCACTATCACAGATTTTATATAACCAGATATAGTCTCTCTCTCTCCCCCCCACCCCCACAGCGGGCCACGCCTTCTTTGTGCTTGATTAATATTTGCCACATATTGAATAGCTGGACTAAACATCTGATGGTGATCTGAAAACAATTAAAAAAAGGAAAGATCAAATCAAGACAGTATGATTGCACTATTATGATTAAAAGTTTGGGAATGAGGTTTCAGAAAATTAGTTCATTACAATATTCTATTACCATAGTGAGATAGAATTGTTCGATGGTATAACTAGCTGAGAATCTGGGTCATTAGGACAAGCTAGACCAATCTGAAAATATTGAAAGATTACACTACAAGTTTTAATAGTGTTGGTATTATTCCTTTTAGTGAGAACATGACTGGTTTAAAGTTAGTCTTCATAGTCTATGTAAGAAAAATCAGGTTGCTTGGTATCTGTTGGTTGGCGATGAAGACCATCATAGGTTGAACTGTTAGAATTCTTTTGGTCAAATCTTACCAGCTGTCAAATTTCTACATGACTTTCACAAGAGAGGCAGGAAATTATTATGAGAAAAGGGGGTTTGAATCAATCCCACATGCTTAAAAAAACGTTTTGTAGAATTTTGAATAGGGAGCAAGAATCTAGTCTAACGAGTAATAACTATCCCAATCCCACCCCACTACACACCCTATCACCACATATGTTGAATCTTTTACACCTTGTGCAATTTTGCCTTCATCCATTATTTACTAAATTTAAAATCTACTTGGAAAATATTACAGGACCTATGTTCTACAAAGGATGGTACCACTTCTTTTACCAGTACAATCCTAATGGAGCAGTGTGGGGTGACATAGTTTGGGGCCATGCTGTGTCAACGGACCTGATCCATTGGCTTCACCTCCCTTTAGCAATGGTTGCTGATCAGTGGTATGACATAAATGGTGTTTGGACTGGGTCTGCTACAGTCCTTCCCAATGGCGAAGTTGTCATGCTTTACACTGGATCCACTAATGAGTCAGTGCAGGTTCAAAATCTTGCATATCCTGCCAACCTGTCCGATCCCCTCCTCATCGATTGGGTCAAGTACTCTGACAACCCAGTTCTTCTCCCACCACCAGGCATCAATAAGAATGACTTTCGTGACCCAACAACAGCTTGGTACACATCAGATGGGAAATGGAAATTTGCCATAGGGTCCAGGGTTAACACAACAGGCATTACCTTGGTTTACCACACTAAGGACTTCAAGAGCTATGAGCGTTTAGATGGATTGCTTCATTCTGTCCCTGACACTGGCATGTGGGAGTGTGTGGACTTCTATCCTGTGTCCAAGACGGCTGGAAAAGGCTTGGACACATCAGTTACTGGTCCTGGAGTGAAGCATGTGATGAAGACCAGCCTGGACAATGATAGACAAGATTATTATGCACTTGGGATTTATGATGAGAAGACTGATACATGGGTTCCCGACAACCCCAATATTGGTATTGGAATTAGGTATGATTATGGGATATTTTATGCATCCAAGACGTTCTATGACGAGCAGAAAGAAAGGAGGGTGTTGTGGGGTTGGATTGGAGAGTCTGATAGTGAATTTGCAGACATGAAGAAGGGCTGGGCATCAGTTCAGGTATGCTGATTTCTTTCTAGTTAAATCATAGGTCATCATGTCTTTTTTCCTTTTAAATCAAATTGGATTCATTAGCATGTATCTCTTGCGATTCACTTCCTTGACAAGATTTTATGTTTGTGTAATGATCTTCTTTAGGGTATTCCGAGGACAGTATTGCTTGATACAAAGACTGGTAGCAATTTGCTTCAATGGCCAGTGGAGGAGGTAGATAGTTTGAGATTGAGCGGCAAAGAGTTTGACAAAGTGGAGGTCAAGGCAGGATCAGTTGTTCCACTAGATATAGTATCAGCCACACAGTTGGACATTGTCGCAGAGTTTGAGTTGGATAAGGAGGCTTTGGAGAGGACAGCTCAAAGCAATGTGGAGTTCAGCTGTGGTAACAGTCGGGGAGCTGCTCAACGTGGTGCATTAGGACCCTTTGGACTTCTTGTTCTTGCAGATGAGAGCCTTTCTGAGCAAACTCCTGTGTATTTCTATATTGCCAAAGGAACTGATGGCAATCTCACAACTTTCTTCTGTGTTGATCAATCAAGGTATTCTACACATCTTTCTAATTCTGCTGCTTGTTTACTAAATAAATGGAATGTGTGTCAATTTTGTCAAATAGGACTTGGTTATGTTCTTATACTTCATTGTTTCCTATAGGTCTTCTGAGGCAACTGATGTTAATAAACAAATTCATGGGGGCTATGTTCCTGTACTAAAAGATGAAAAATTATCTGTGAGGTTACTGGTAAGTTGAGCCATATTTTCACTTTCAGTTCTACATGAATGAATATCTTACCATTATCAACTTGATCAATCACCTTAATATTGCATGGAAATGTATGATCATCCAGGTTGATCATTCAATAGTTGAAAGCTTTGTTCAAGGTGGGAGGACATGCATCACATCACGTATTTATCCGACAAAGGCAATCTATGGGGCTGCTCGGCTATTTCTGTTTAACAATGCTACTGAGGCCACTGTTACTACCTCACTCAAGATATGGCAGATGAATTCTGCATTCATACACCCCTTCCGTGCTAAGTGAAATATTTATATTAAATAAAGAAGAAGAAGAAAAAGAAGGAAAAGGAACAGAGTGCTCCTGTGGCAATCTACATGATGCTGCATCAAAGTGTCCAATTCCAATAACCTCACATCAACACTCGACATTATTGCCAGTTTTGTTAGTTCATCAATCTCTATTGATTCAATGTTTTTTGGCTTGATGGGAAGGTAATCCATTTGAGTTGATTGGGAATCCAGGCACTTGTTGCCACATAGCTCGAAATTGGCAGCATCAGCAATTGATGCACTGAAGCTTCAAAGTCCAATTTTCTCTGTGTACGTATTGATGCTGTGTTTTGAGCATATCTTTTTGTGCATATAAATGGAAAAAACAAAAGTTCAGTTTCTCATATGACTTGTGTCATGAAGAAACCCCATTTATCATTTGCTTAACTATACAGTGGGGGCTTGTAGTCTACATTCCCAATCCTACACTTTATTTATTTAAGTATTTTTTTATATATAATTATGCAGATGGAAAATTTGAATTTAGATTTTCTCAATGAGCATGAGCTCGATGTGACCAACGGAAACTTACAGGGTTTAGATCCTCTCTGCCACAACAATTGAATTAAAAATTTAAAAAAAAAAAAAAAAAAAAAAAAAAAAAAAAAAAAAAAAAAAAAGCTAAGAAGCCCTTGACTATTGTCAATTCTACAATTGCATTAATTTGTAGAATTTTGTTGATAAATAATAAATTGCTTCACTAAAAAAAAAGATAAATAATAAATTTCAGTCCTGATGAATTGCTTAGTTCCAGTTACATCATACATGGCTGGGTTGATTACTCATTTATTCAAAAAGGATTTATTCTTTTTTTTTTTTTTAATACCTTAAAAGGAGTGAATCTTAAAGCGTACTCAATTGCTCATATTAAAGCTGGTAACCTTAAAGCGTACCCAATGTCTCCAAAAGTAAAAGAGGAGGCCCATTAGCCCAACCAGAATTTTATAGCCACAATGCTGTCCAGGAAGGCAAACAATGGCCTGGCCTAATATAGTGCAACAGGCCCACAGTTTGGTGAGTGTGACGACCAAACAATGCAAAAGCAAAACAATCAATAAGACTACAAAGTACAAACACCAAAAATTTCACACATTCCTCCTTGGCCCCTTTGTGGAGGGTTCAGGTGAGGTGAGTGGCAACTCTATTTGAGGGAGTGTGTGAATTTTTCACATGATACTTAATAACTTTATGAAGTTAAAATCATTTCCTATATAATTTAGAAAAACACAATTTTTTTTTCTTTTCATCTCTAATTTTACTCCGATTTGTCAACAATAAATGTATTTGAAATTACTTATTATAGAGAAATCATAGTGGATAAAAAGTTGAACCTTTATTAGGTGAATATTCAATCCATGAACAACATAGTATGAACCATAAGGTTGATAATCTTATTTATTTTCTCATTATATATCTAATATTCTTCTAACTAAAAACCTTGTTGCCAAACAAAAAGTTTTAAAAAAAAACCAAGCACAAAGTCAACAAAAATTAATAAATAAGACCCAAAAATCTAGCGGAGCAAAATAGTACAATAATACTCAAATCCCAAAATGCAAAAACTTCAACTTTCCCATAAAACAAATAATTAAAGTGTCATGCCAATCACAAATTTGAGATAGATGGCAAGTGACAATTTTTTTTTTTTTTTTTTTTTTTGGGTTAGCGTTTAATTTAGAGGATTTAATTTTCAATTTGGGATGGCTTTTTCCCTGGGTGCTTGTAAACTTGTTATATACAAAAAGGTAATTTGAACCTTTTTTTTTTTCTAGAAGGCATTTTACACTTTGAAAAGTACTAATTGAAGACTTTTCTTTTTGAACAATAAGAGAAATTTTGGTCTAAATAAATGTTCTACTCCTCTCATTCTTCTTACTTAGCAAAAAAATAAAAATTTCTAGTAAATGTTAAAATTCAAAACCAGGCCTTCTGAATCAAATCTTATAGAGAAATTCATGTATACATTTATAATAGTCAGATTGCCTTCTTTATAGAGTTTACCCAAAAACATTGTTGCACAACTTTCATTCATTTCTATTAGTTCTCATTCAACCAAATCTCCCAAAAATGATTAAGGATGGTTTCCGTTAATCTCTCTAAAGTAAGACTAATGTTCTCACCAAGAAAATTTGAGAGAGCTCCATCAACCCCAATGAAATCATATTATTGAATGTGATCAACTTATGGGAGATTGATAGTCCATTCATCAATAGATAAAAGTATTACTACTGAACAAACTAATTGTACTACCTGATGATTCCTCTATAAACCAAAAACCTCTTGTGCTTGAATAGAGGAGGCTTCATCAACGATGTGGGTTATGGGCTCACCTTGTATGCATATGACTTTATCTTTATCAAGTCCAAATTTGTCTCCTTGACAAAATTGGTGGTGAATCCCAATCTACAACACCAACTCTTTCAATATGTTTATCCACATCTTTGACATCACAATCCTCCTCCTCGACATCAAAATTCTCCCCTCCTTCACATAAAACGAATTTGGATGGCAGTTTTAAGGCCAATTTCCAACACCTAAGGCGGCAAGCTGCTCCAATAATGCATCAAATCATTCTTATATCCACTAAAAGAACAACTCTTGTTGCAAATTGCATACAACATAATTGTGTTGGATAATTTACTGAATATAAAAGATAATTAGTCAATTTGAGATGACTAATCTCTTGAGAGAGGAAATAGATATTTTTGGTTTAATTTTCTGCTTAATTCTCATTAATGCATTTAACATACATAAATAGCCAAACATGAGATAACCTCATTAACAAATCCTAAAACATAGGAACTAATCCTATCCTAAAACATAGGGATCGATTTGAATACAAGCAAATAACAATACTAATCTACTACTACTACCTTATTTAGATAAAGATCTATCACTAAGCCTAAATTTAAATAATTCTAATTCAAATAGAATTTATCGGGTCATGACAATCCTTTCACCTTGAAATGAATCTTGTCCTCAAGATTCCTAGATAGGAAAATTGGTGCTTCGTCACACCACGTCCTCATCCCTCAACTGAAGAAAAGTCAACCTGTAGTTCATAAATGTTGAAGGATAAGAATATTTGTGTTAGGCATGTTGTGCAATTCTTGAATCACTTCTGGGTGCACTAAGGATAGAGAATTCTTGCATTGCTCACCATTAATTCTATTAGGAATTATAAAATTGATGTGCATACACATTGGTATAATCAAGGCTGTCTTTTCTTGAGTCAAAGGAAGCATCGTAGTCTCAATCTTTCTAACTTCAATATGCTCGATCTTATTAGTCATGCACCATGGAGGACTGATCATAAAAACATACATCAAGCTCAAACTTTTTAGCATGTGCACCATACAATGAATCGTTTTCTTGTAGAACCTTCTCTTGTTAATGCTCTTTAGTAGGTTCTTGTTGAACAAAGATTGAAGCAATACTTGTTGTTGTCATCGGTATTTCTATCAGAAATTTTGGTGACTCCATAGTATTAGCTTGAATGTGTAAAACATTGCCTTCAAAGCTGTTGGTCATTTTCTTGAAAGACTACAATGATTCAATTTGGAAGCTCAATCGATTTACTGCTATAGAGAAGTTTTGAATGGCATGTGTTAGATCCAGGCTTGTCCATAAGTGGTGACTGATTGCGCTAATGGATATGGGTTAATGGTGGATTATGAGTGGTGGCTAGATGAGAAAGGGAGTGGTCGTTTGGTTGATGGTGATTTGGAGGATGGATTTTCTATGGTTTGCTAGAATGAGAAATACAACAAAGATTTTTTTTTAATAACTTTTCAACAAGATGGATTGGTTGGCTCTAATACCAAATGTTGTGAACCGGGATAAAATACTTAGTGTAAAAGTATATAGTCAATTCGTGATGACCAATCTCTGAAACTTAAGAGAGGGAATAGATATTTTTGATTAATTTTCTGCTTGCTTCATTCATAATTTCTATATACATAAATACTGGTGAGGAGATAAACGTCATCACAACGAAGTCCTATAACATAGGATCCAACTCCTATTTAAGTCTAAATACAAATTGAAAATTAAATCTTAATCTTCATCCTAATCTACTATAGAATTTTATTCAAATTCAAACTTCTTCAATTGCTACCAAATTATTTGTCATTTGGCCTTGGGACACATTGATCGGAGAATACTTGGCCTCGGATTTTGAAGTGTCGAAGGAGACCTGCGCCAATTCTTTAACCATTTCTGTGAGCATTAGAAACAAAAACATGATGCTTACAATACACTTGAACTCATTGGGAACGATGAATTCAATGTGTGGAATTGAGATCAGCTTATTTAAAATCATAAAAGTATCCCTTTGATCAATCTTTTCCACTTCATTGAACCTTTGATCTTTAAACTCAAATATTAAAGAAACATGATACCAAAACACATGTTTTTGCATTATAAGTACTCACAATACACTTTTTAGGTCACAGTTTTCATATCATCTTGAAAATCAAATACCTAAATACTACCACCAAACGCGATTAAAGCTCTATATCCCAAAAACTCTACTATTAAAATTCAGATTAAGCTTCTACAGAGTCGCTAAGAGCTTTATAAATGGCATCCATTCATTTTGAAACGAGTGGTTTAGACTTTACCATGTCATCAACAATTAAGAAAAAAAAAAAAAAAAAAAAAAACTACATTTACAACACTTTCACGATACTTTGATCATAAATCTTAAGTGGCAGATTGTTACATATTTTTAATTTGAATCCATCACTGAAATTACTTCTTTGCTTATCAGTAACAGCCCATAACAAACTGCCACCTAGGATTTATTTCAAAAGTATTGTGAAAATGTTATGAACATGACATTTCTCTTAAAAAATAATATACAAACAATTTTAAAAAAAAAGCAAAACATTGACTCTTGCAATTTTGATAGCAATTTAAATTTTGCTGATATGGCAAATTCTTATCCAATCCACTTATTTCAACATTAATGGATAAGATTTTTAAGTACTATTTTGGTTTACTCTAAAAAATTTCTATCCTATCACTAAAATGCGGCAACACCAAACGAACTATTTTATATCTTCTATAATTGGATTTATTTCTCAATTTTGAAAGTGCACCTTTTATTAAAATTTGAAATATTATAAAAATAATAGCGAAAAGATTCAAAAGGAAGCACAACTCAAATAAGATTAAAAAAAAAAAAGACAAATACCAATTTATAAGTTATTACATTTATATTTTGAATTTAAATTTTATATCAATAAAATTTATTTTTCAGATCTCGTAATTTACTCCAAATAATCACTTCTTTATTTTGCTCTTTATGGTATGGAGAGTGAATCATACTTTCCTATTTCTTTCTTCAATACTGGATTTATGAAGGACCTTGTATCACTTAAAAAAATTACCTTGTTTTCGAAGCCTCTTCTCCTTATTTAGATGATTGCTTGTCAAGTTGCATAAGAATACAAATCTTCTGCTTCACTTTTTATCTTTCAATTTATGCTCCACCAATTATTGTATGCCTTGTATTTGCTTTGTTTCCATTTTAAACTTTACCTATTTTATAAAATAAATAAATAATTGAATAAATACACGATAAGTTGTGATTGGAGAAACATGAGGTGAGACAGGATTTATATTCTTTGTATAAATCTTTGCTATCATGGACTTGGGAAATATATTAGCCCATCCCTAAAGTTTTAAATTTAAACTATTCCCTATTGTGCTCTTGAGAATAAGTGTTCTGCAAGCTCTTATAAAACTATTCTTTTGCTTTATTTAATTATGCATTGGTGTGGCTCTGACAGGATACTTAGGGTCCATTTGGTTAGGGTGAAGAGAGGGAGTATAGAAAATGAGGGAGAGATGTGCATGATTAGGAGGGAAAAATGGGAGAAGAAAATAATGGGACCTGACAATTTTCTTCTTGGGCCCCAAAACTCTATCTATCTCCCCAAATTGGGGAGAAAATTGGGAGGAAACAAGCTTTACTTTTTCAGACAAAATTACCCTAAGCCCTAGTAGAGTAACGTTCAAATTTTGAACAGTTTTCCTTATGTCCTTTTTTTGTATTTTTCTTATTTTGTCTCATTCATTTCTCTCGCTCTTTTTTGGGTGCTCATTTGTTTCCTTTATCATCTCTACATCAAGTTTTATTTATTTTTTAAATTAAATTTTTTTTTGAGTTCTTAAACTCGTGTGTGTGTATTTTTTTCAAATGACATAACCGTTTGTACACAAATTTTTAATAAAAATATAATGTGTTACATTTTATTTTATCTAATGATGACATAATGGTAAATTTATACAAATTATTAGGAATGGTAACGAGTTGGGTTCGGGGCAGATTTTTTTATGCCCTAACCTGATCAACCTGGCCCCGAAACCTGAAATCCGAACCTGCCCCATTTAATAAACAGGTTTTTTTTAACTCCAAAAACACCTTGTTGAACCCCGCCCAGCCATGCCATGATTTGGGCCCAATCCATGGCCCAATAAATAAATATTAAAAAAAAAGATTGTATGAAGCCTAACCGTGGCCTAATAAAAAAAAATTATGTTTACCCAGATTCAAGTAGCTTGAATTTGGGGATATTTTTATTTTTATTTTTATTTTATACTAGTAGGAGTATACTTAGGTATAGAAAATCAAAGAAATCAAAGAATGAAATTCCCATGTACAAAAATTGTTGAAAAATAATAAATATTTGAACTTTGGTAGAGAAAATTAAAGAATGAAATTGAAAAATAAAAAGACCCACCAAGAAATTATGGATGAACAATGACCAAAGATTTATGATTTTCCCTTTCAAAATCACAAACACAAGTACAAAAATTTCAGATTTATGATTTTCCCTTTCAAAATCACAAACACAAACACAAACACAAACACAAATCCTAACACAGAAACCACAAACACAAACACAAACACAAACTCACATGATTGAGACGAAATGAACCCAAAAAAAAAGGAAAAAAAAAAAAAAAAAAGGAGAACAAGGTAGTCCAATGGAGAAACATTGAGGGAGCGAGGCGGCTGGGCTGAGGTAGTGAGGTGAGGGAACAAATTGGGGTATGGCCGGTGATGGTGATGCAAGGATAAGACTGAGAGTGGCTGAGGCTGAAGGGTGAGGGAGGGAAGCGGTTAGGCTAAGGCAGTGAGGTTGAAACTGAATGAGAGTGGTGAGAGGCAGCTGTGTGTTGAGAGATAATTGAGAGAAAATGAGAGTGGTTAGGATTAGGTTTTTGTTACAAGTTATATATATATATATATATATATATATATATATATATATATATATAGGTTTTTTTGTAATTTTACTTTTATTCTAAACGGATTGGGTTCAGGTTTGGGTTTGGGTTTGGGGCGGGTGTTACAAAAACTCAGACTCACTTTGGATTTTATTTTAGAAACCCAAACCCGACCCTACTATTTATCTGGTCGGGTTGGGTAACAATTGTCATCCTTACAAATTATATTTTCTATCTTCTATTTTTTCTTTTCAACCAAACAAATGAGTTTTCCATCTCTCAACTTTTCCATTCTCCTAAGTCCCAACCAAATATATATGAGAGAAAACTAAATTTATTCTAGTCTCTCACTTTTCTATCACTTTTCCATTTACTATTTTCCCATTTTTTCACCATTCCAACCAAACTGCCCTTAATGGAGGATATGGTGAAATTGTCTCTAATACATAATCAACGGGACAGAGTTTAGTTACAAAATTTGTTGTAGCTTAACTCGATATCTTTCTATTGGAAATGAATTTTGACAAATCCACCATTGGATTACATTTTCTTTTTATATCTTCCATGCTTGCAAAATTTCTAGAAAATTAGGCATTGTTTGGATTTTGCAAAACTCAGTTAACAAAATTGAGTTTTGTTAACTCATATCCCAAAAACCGTGGGCCCCACATGTATAATGTTTGTTTGGCTGACTTTTGGGTGTGCTAACTCAGTTAACAAAACTGAGTTTTTAGAGAGTTGAGTTACCAATTTTGGAAACTGCTGGAGCTTGTTTTCAAGATATGAGTTAAGGGATATCAGTGGCAATTTCGTAATTTTCCAGCACAAATGGGTCCCACTGCCAGTGTCCTGTCCTGTCCCATCCCTATGCAACTCCAATGAGTCTTTTTTGCCTTTACTCTCTATTTCTCTCTTCTCCGTTTCCTTTACTTTTCTCCTATTCTCATTGTTTTTCTCTAATCTATCTCTTCTCGTCTGTGGTGGCATTTTAATGGTGGAGTTGAGTATTGATGTGTGGCGTTTCGGTGGTGGATTTCGGTGGTGGAGTTGAATCAGTGGCCGGCGTTTTAGTGGTGGGTCTCGTGTATGGGTCTGTTTCAGCGAGGGTGGGTCTCATCTATAGGTTTGAGTCGTGGCCGTGGGTTTTAGATCGGGTTTCAAGTTATGGGTTTCCGGTGGGCGTAGGCCGTAGGTTTGATTATGGTGTGGGTTTCCGGTGGGCGTGGGCCGTGTGTTTGATTCTAGTGGGTGTGATTATGGTGGTGGGTGTGATTATGGTGGTGTCTGTAAGTTTTGGTTTGGCCATGGGTTTGGGGTTTGGTGTGTTGGGTTGATTCGGTGGTTGTTTAGGGGTTTGTATTGGCTGTGGGTTTCCGATGGGTTTGTGGTTGGTAGGCTAACAGTTTTGCTCTGACCAAGTTACATGTATGGGCCCCACAAAAAGATGAAAAATTTGAGTGATGTGTGCCAAACAGGTGGGTATAAGAAATTGGGGTATTTTGAGTGATGAGTAATGAGTGATAAGTGATGAGTGATGAGTGACGAAAATTAAGTGAAGAGTGATGAGTGATAAAAAAAAAAAAAAAAAAACCAAACAGGGCCTTAAAGATCAATAACTATGTCATCGATTGTTTATATTGCAAGTTTCTATAGTTTAAAATTATGCATAAATATAAGCTTATAGATCATATAGTAAATAATATCCAATTGACACAAAATTTGATATGTGTATTAAGAGCATAAAGAACATGTAATTTTATGGTTAGATTTTCAAAATATGTAGTAATGTAAATGATATTGGGTAAAGTTGTAGCCTTAGGTTACAACCAATTTTATAGCTAAATTTTATCCTAATCGAGGATAATCAAGCAATTTGGTCCACCATCCATGTCATCAATCATAGTAGAATCTCTAAGATTTCACTTAGGGTCTATTTGATTGGAGGTAGAAATGTGGGGGATAGAAATAAGGAAGATATGAAAAAGTATGGGGATAAAAAAAAATTTCCTTATGGATAGTAAACTCTTTTGTTTGGTTGAAAAAAAAAATAACATAATAGAAAATGTAGATTGTATAAATTTACTCATATTCTCCTAGTACCAAGAAAGAAAATTAATAGTAATTAAGGAAACAAAATTTTAAGTGTAGAAAAAAAAACAAAAAACAAAAACAGACATGAATCGAAATATACGGTGAAAGAGAAAAAAGTATCTCGTATTTTCATTGTTTTCTCTCTAACTAAAATGAAAAAGAATTATTTAAAAAAAAAAAAAAAAAAGCTTAATATGGGTTATGTCATATATGGATAATCGCGGCTGGATTGGGCTTCCTTTGTTTAATAATAGATTCATAACCCAAGGTTGAGAAATGTGTCAACCTTGGTCAGTTATTTAATTAATTAACAATAATTCATTATGAGAATACTTTTCTTAAACGATTCCCCCAAGGCTGGGCTATTGGAGCCAATCGCGGCCAGATTTGCGCCGATTGGCTTCTCTTTGTTCGTCTCATTTACCTTGCCACCACAAGTTGATTCTCATCTATGTTTAATTTAGTCTTAGATTAAAGTAATTGATTTTTTTTAACCCATTTTTATAAGCAACCTAATCAGTTTTATATTAAGAGTATCAAATAAATTAACGTATTGACAGTAATCCAAGCAAGTATCAAAGTAAAACATTCCTTATGCAAATCAACGACCTTTTAGGGAGAAGGGTTTTCTTGTTTCTATAGTCTATAAAGAATCAAAGACACAATATTCTGTCAGCCACTTTTTCTAGGATTTGAATGGTGTGTCTTGCAGTCTTGCTTAGGCGTTTGCATGTGAACTCAGTCAACCTTGAATTTCATTTCTTCAAAAATGATCGCCCATTGGATCCAGCATTTCATGACTTGATACGATAATATATATACACAATATGGAAGAGGTTAACTTCAAGTTATACCATTCAATAATTGAAGCTCTCCTATGAAGAAGGATTCAAATTCACACTATTTGCTTTAGTTCTTTTTTTTATAACATATGGAGACTTAATTATATAGTAGATCATTTTTACATGGTACATTCCAAATCCAAGGAAAGATGCAAATAAGATCAATGAAGCGTATATGGATCGTATCTCAGTATGGTGTATTCTAACATACCATACTGTTTTTTCATGGTTTTTACCTAATATTGTGTGGGTGAAGATTAATTTTGATGTTGCCATTAGATCTCAATCTTCCTTCATAGTAGTTGTGTGTCGCAATGAGTATGGGGATGTAGTTTTTGCTTATTCCAGCCTATTCCCTCCTATTGATCCGATTCAAGGAGAAGCCTAAACAACCTTTCAAGCTATTGAACTTGCAATCTTCCACAAGCTCAATTATGTAATTTTGTAAGGGGATTCAAAAGGTGTTATTGAAGCCTTGTTGTAGTTACACTCCTCTCCACTTTGGTTCTTGCTCATTTCTTCTCTTAATTGAAAGATGTCTTAAACTCCAACTCTTGTTGGGATTTCATTTTATATTCCTAAAAATATAATTTTTTTGGCTCACAATGTTGTAAGATGGCTGCCTTTTATAATTGAGATGAGCCTATTTCCATTGTTTATCTTCCTTCTTGAGTTCTTGTCATTGAAATTAGAGATGGGTTGGGGCCTCCTTGGTCTCTTAATAAAAATATTTCTATTCATCAAACTTTTACATTAGGTTCATATCTTATGAATCTTACAATTAAATCAAATATTTTGTATGATTATCGAGTATGTTAAATCATATCAATTATATATGATTTACTATACTCTTCATAAATTCAAGTATTTAGTATATTTTAAAACATAAAATTAAGAAGAAAAAAAATGAATAGGGAAAGCATATAACCCAAAGATAGATTTGATCAAATAATCAAAAGATATTTTTATTTTTATTTATAAATCAGATTTGATTCTATCTTTTACCTCAAAAAAAAAAAATCAGATTTGATCAAATTAAATGTACAATGAGAATGTTGTTTTTCTTTTTTTTTTTTTTTTAATGATTTTTTTCTCAATTAACCAAGTAATTTTGCTATATAGAATCGGATGATGTCATCAAATTTGTAATACAATATTAAAGAAGATATTTGGATAAGTTACAAAATTTTTAGAATTTATATTATATATCATATTTAGGCCCTAAGTTCTTAATTTAAATCAAATTTCAAATTAAGTGTCCGTTTGGCAAAAATTATTTTTGCCAACTTATTTTACTATTCAGTTTATTTTTGCTACTATTCATGAGTCACATTACACTTTTTGGTACTATTCATGAATCCACTATATTATTTCAGTTAACTTTTACCTTTATCTACAATGCTTTCAGTAAAAAGTTTTCAGTTTTAACAAAATAAACAAATAAACAAACCTTAAGAATGAGAAAGTGATTTCTAGAAGATCAATACTAGTCACCTATACAAAATATAAATTTCTATCAACGGTTTCAGTCTCTCTCATATGTTAACACTTAACACTTAATTAATTGACAAGGCTTCTTAAGTTTAGAACTTTGACAAACTCAAATAATTATTTTGTCTACGCATGGGTGCACTATCCCCATGGAAATTATATTATTATTAAAAAAATAAAAAAATAAAAACGACTAAGAAATTATTGTTTTGTATAAGTAACGTAGCATTGATATCTACAAATTCCTCTGCTATCTAAAATCGTTTTGGCAGTTATTCAATCCAATAACCTATTCAAGCAATGACTTTACACATTATATACAGGGTCTGCAACTGGAAAAAGCTGTGTGTGAAGGTGATGATGTCTATGATACGCAAATCTAGTTCAGATGGAATGTAAACTGTAAAGTGACAATGCAATAAAGTGGTGTCCTATATATATATGCGCGCGCATAAATCCACTTGATACAGACAGAGTGAATTAATTGGTAAGTATTATTGTCACTAACAGCCCTCTTAAAATTATGGGTGATTGAATTGAGTTCACATATCTAAACCAATAAATATCTCAACCTTCTATACTGAGCCTTCATCTACCCACTTTGTTTTTTTGGTATCCAATGGATAAACTAGAGATATATACAACCCAATGTGTATGGAAATGGATCTTCTAAATAAAATCACAAACAGAGACCTAGCTAAAAGGTTAGATGAGAAATGTATACTGTAGTATATTCCAACAAAAAACAAACAGAATTATTTGTAGGACAAAAAAGATGGAAATAATAAGTAAGATGTTGGAAACTCGATGCACGTAACTGCTCATCTCCAGGATGGAGATGGATATAAAATATTCAATTTTACTTTATTTATTATTTAGATCAAGTTAGGTGTGGTCATCACTGAGTTGGCATTGTCTGGACTTTTACCTTGGCTCGGATTGTTTCTTTCTCTCTCTCTCTCTGTCTGTCTTCTTGTTCTTCTTTTTTCGTGTGAACTGGCTTGGAGTGGTTAATGGAGATTATCACTTTAGCACGTGATGTACTGATGCCAATTTATGCACACTTTTTTTTTTTTTTTTTTATATAATTTTTAATTTTTAATTTCCATTTGACCCACGCAACTTTACCAACGGTCTAGATAAGTGGTAACAATCATTGACCAGACCCATGAGCCACTAGTACGTGTCTGGTTATGGAATTTTTTTTTTGGGTCGACTATTATTATTTAGGTTGTGTACATAAATTATGTCCTTTCACTTTCTTTTTTTTTTTTGTGTGTAAAAATTTTGTTTGGTAATGTTGTTTGTATTTTTTGGAATTACATGTAGGTAAAAAAGTGTGTGAAAATACATGTAATATTATTTAAAAAATCGAAAACATGTGTTTAAATTCCTATACTAAATGGCCCCCAATCTCTGTGAAGGAATTGGATAATATGTCACCTTCATCATTAGATTTGGCAATGTTTTTAAAAATATTTTAGTTGTAGAGTGAAGTGAAGAAATTAGAATGTACCAAACGGATGAATATTGATTATTGTTCACACAAGTTTTGGATCATGTTAGCTACTCGTATCTTTTGCTTGTGGCTAGAATAGATCTGCGTAATTGGATAACTTATCATTGTCAACTAGTTCCTCTTACATAATCCCCCCCACCCCCCAAAAAAAGCTTTATTACACGATTTGTGATGTTATTTTTGGTTAAGAGCATTCCAATTTTTTTATTTTGCAATAAGTCCTATTAATATGTTTTAATAATTTTTTTCCCCAAACTCACCCTAATGCACAACAGTACTACTAACGACGATATCGTCCATTAGGGAGTCCCGTGGTAGCAACTAGCAACATCCCACACTCAACAACACCCGATATCAAAAAATCCAAACGACCAATGACTTCCCAAGCCTTGCAACACCCACTAAGCTAGATATCATAGCACTAGTATTGGTGGTGTTAAAAAGTTATATTGTTATTTTTAGCACCACTAAATACCAAAATGTGGCTACATTGGTGGAGCCAAAGTCATATTTTTTTGCTCCACAGCTACAATACACAACTATTTTTGATTGTGCATCGCAGCTCATATGTAACAAAAATATTATTAAATTGTTGTGTTCAAACTGCTTTTTAATAAAAATAATTTCTTTTATTTGTGTTCACATTGCTTTTTAATAAAATAATCTCTTTTGGTTGTATTTATACTGCTTTTTAATGAATTTTTAAAATTATTTTAATAAAATTGCTAAAAATATAGATTCATTGATATTTGGTGTACATAAATTCCTTTAAAAAACATGGGAGTAATAATTTTGATATGAGTTTTGTTAACCCTTAAAGGATTTGTTAATTGACAATTTTAGGAAAGTTATAATACTACTTTCATTATAAATATAAAAAACAGTAAAAAAAAAGTTAGTTATTTATTTTTCTCATAAAAAATTTATTAAAATAGTTATTGAACTGATACTCTTAGAACATTCGTTAACTTTTTTCTCTTAGGTAGTACCACTAAGTAGTATTAATGACAAGAGGCCTAAAACAAGCCATTGATAGGCTTGTGAAGAAAAAAAAATGTCACATGATTTGTCATTACTGAGTTCTAAATTTTTTTTGAATAATTTTATGGTGCACATTCTGTTTAGTATGTAAATGAGAAATAATGTAACGGTTAAAATTAAGTAGATATGATACATGTATAAAACAAAACACGTATCGTTAATAGATAAAATGACCATTTGTCTTCATCCTTAAGAAGAACGTTAGTACTATTTTTTTAAAAGCGAGTTTGCTCTAAAAAGAAAGGAGGATATATTTGAACTAGTGACCTGCATGGCTGCAACATGAAGCAAGATTTTTAGTTTCCTATGTTATATGTTCTAAATTTTAGTACTATGGTTCGAGATTTATATATTTAGATAAAATGCACAAATGAGATTGATTATCATTAGAAGCAATATCAACATAGTGAAAAAGGAAAAAAAAAAACAAAAGCAACATAGGCTGTTTTTTATTTTATTTTAAGTAATCAATGATATACTTGATTTTCCAGAAATAAGATAGATATGAAATATGAAATGAGGGCGAATAAAATGTTTATGAGAAATGGTAATAACGCTGTTTTTTTTTTTTTTTACCATGCATTATTATTTTGGGATGGACTTAAAGGTTTAGGTTATAAAAATTATCACTTGCTCCTTCATCCTTAAAATTGATTACCCAAAAAAATAATAAAAAACAGCTATGAGCCTATGATGTGTCTGGATGGAAGCATTGAATATAAGGATTTAGAGTTCCATATTTTGTTTAAATGACTCGAATAAATTATGAAAATACAAGTTTTTTTTTCCTAATGATGAAATTCATGCATGAATGGGGAGTCTTATTTATATGCTGTCAATTCCAATATCAATCTATGCAAAAAAGAAAAGAAAAGAAAAAATCCAATATCTAGATAAAAAGATTACACCTATGAATCTAGTCAACCCTGTGTACCAATAGGCAGCTAGTCAACTTTAAAAAAAAAATTTATACATAAAGATAAAGATATGTCTTTGTGTATTCTAATTATCGATTCCAAAAAGTCTAAGGTCATTCACTTTGCCACAACTTAAATATGTGACATATAGTGATTGAATTACTTTTTACTAAGTATTAGTGGTAGACCAATGTATATGTGATATAATCCAATCACAAATTGAAACTTTTGCAAGCTATGGCAAAGTATGAGATCAAGTATGTTAACCTAAAATAACTCGATTGTTTATCTTGTTTTCCAATAAATGAGCACCTACAAAATGTTTCAACAAGAATGACTATCCTCAAAATCAATATCCTCAAAAGCTAAAATCCATCATGTGTATTAGTTATAATTTGCATTAATTAATTTATACTAATAATTATTCACCAAATATATATATATATATATATATATATATATATAATCCCTTTAAACGCAAATCCAAATAATCATAGCTTAGAGCAATCACACTAGTGTGTATAATAAAAAAAGTGGTCAAATTTACAATTTCTCTCCCAAAACTACCCACATTAGTGAGTGTATAAATGTGTAAATATACACATCTGCTACATTAACCGTGTAAATATACACAGTTACTGTAGCTTTATAAATAATATTTTATTTCTCTCTCTCTCTCTCTCTCTCTCTCTCTCTCTCTCTCTCTCTCTCTCTCTCCCTGCATTGGAACCCTCACAACCTCACTATTGTCTCTTTCTCTTTCTATCTCATAAACTCACTCTCTCTTTTCTCTCAATTTCCCTCTCTCAAAGCTTCCATAGTCAATCCTCTCTCACCATCGCACATTGCTTGCCGCTGCAACTGTGGTTTTCTTCATTCCTCACCATAAAGCCTCTTCGATCTCACTCACTTTCGTTTAATCTTGCTCCTTTTATTTGCTTTGCACCAAGTTTAGTGATAGTTGAACCTAGCAACCACAACCAATATGATTTACGACAATGGTTATTGACGTTCTTCTTCTATTTTCTCTTTTTTTGATCGGTGGGTTTGGGAGTTTAGATTCTCTTTGTTTAACCTATGGTTTGGGGATTTTAGATTAGGTTGTTACAATTTGATGTTCCTTGCATATGCTTGTTTTAGATTTTGATTTCAAATGTATTTGGTTTATGTGAATAGGAAATTTGAATGAGTATGGTGGATTTAATTTAAAATTTTTTTTTTGGATTTGTTATTTGTGTTGCTATGGGTGTAAGACATAGTTTGAGGTTTGCTTTAACATGTCTGATATGGTATTATACGCCTTGTAGTGGTTGTGGTGGTGGCCATGACAGTGGCCGTTGTATGTCTTGTGGTGGGAGGTGGAGAGAAAATGTTGAAAGAGTAAAATAAATGATGAAAAATAAATTTTTAGAATAAATAATCTGAGGCTGATATTTAAAAAAATAATAATAATATCAAATAGAAAAAATAATTTTTTAATGTAAAATAAACAGGAAAATTTTGCGGGCTGATGCAATTCTCTAATATGACTTGTAAAAGATGAATCAACGTGGCAATACTGTTTTCATTGAGTACCCTACATCGAAAACCGCCTAGATGACCTTATCTATTGGGTGTTCTCTTTTTGCACGCCCAAAAAGTGGGATTCAGATCCTCTAGAGTTCCTAGGGAACTCTATCAGTAGATTTCATTAAATCCTAACCACTCTTTAATGATTTAATGGTTTAAATTCTGCCATGTCAGCATTTCATTAATAATATTCTTAAAATAATAAAATAATATTGTAAACAAAACAATTAAGATTATTGTTAATGAAATGCTGACATGGCAAAATCTAGACCATTAAATCATTTAAGAGTGGTTAGGATTTAATGAAATCTACTTGGTAGAGTACCCTAGGAACTCTAGAAGATCTGAATCCCAAAAAGTGTCAGTTTTATAAACGGAACAAAAATTTATAGTATTTACCAAAATCCAAAATAACAAAAATAATAGTAGTTTATGACATTCTTAAATTAAATTATTACTTCAATCCTCACACATGAATCACTAAAACTAATTGTTAAGCCCCAAACATTATATAAGTTGTGAAATTTTGTTGCGCTCTTTCCTAAAATACATGTCACTTTTACCAACCAAGATTCACAAATTGTCATAAAATTTTCCTTTTCTTTGTGTCTCACTCACTCCTAAAATATACAATCTCACTTCCGACCAGTAGGCGACTACCTGCACTTACTAACTAAGGATTCAGAAAATAAGAAAGAACAATAAAACCCTGTTCCTATACAAGTAAAGAAAAAGAAAGATAGATGTTCATAAAAAAAAAAAAAAAAAGGTAGAAAAATAGGAGTAAATATTAATTACCATTTGGCATCTCGAGGTAAAACACTGATGAAAGAAATAATGTTTGAAGAAATTCAGGTTTGGGTAGGCCACCTGTTCTGTTCTTTGAGTACCACCCTTACCCCACAGGCCACAATTCAACTTCGTTTTTAGATTTTCATAATAAAAATTTAATAATTAATGTGACTAGTGAACAAAACATAGTATCCACATCCAAATAAGTACATGTCATCTTAACTTATTATGAAATTTTTTATGTATTAGTTTAGTATAATTCTTAGATTACACCACCTCGTATTTTTATTGAGATTATCATTTGATAAGTATAAAGTTTTTGCAGAATGCAGAGAATAAATGGGTGTTTGAGATGTGATTTTTGTAATTTTTTAAAATACGTGAGTAAAAAATTATATAAAAAAATATGTAATATTATTTAAAATGTAAAAATGTAGGTTTGAGACTATTAAACATACAGCCCTCAAAAGTCAGATTCAAGTATCATGAAAAAAAAAAAAAAAAATCTTAGATCACAAAAAGTGTCAAAATCAGAATCAAACGGTTACTAGTAGCTGCTGCTGTGGATTGAACAAGATGTGTAATGTAAACAGAAACAGCCCTCCACCCAAATTTATGGGTGTAGGGGCCCACACGTGGAAAATGGGTCACGGCTGGCATATTGGAAATCATGCGGCGCTTTCACACAGATCTGAACGTTGTTGCTTGTTGGTATTGAATTGAATTTTGTATATTGTAACCAGTTTCTTCCTTTTGAAAATAGTTGGCAGACAACAGTCAAATTAAACGATTACATGTGTGGGCGTGTGCTTGTGCGTGGTGTGGTATATATGTACTTCCACTGGCTACTACCTGTCACTCCCTCTTTCTCTTTCTCTCTCTCATGCATATGCTCGTACCACCGATGACTGGTGACCGACAAAAGCTGGCTGGGGTATTTGTATCCAGCTAAAACTTTTGTAAATTATTTTTTTAACATAGGCCTTAAAAATATTAATTTAATAAATATATTTTGAAAGAAAAAAGAAAAAAATTATATGTATTACTTTTTATATTTTTTATAAAAGTGATGTAAAATTTTTTTATAATAATTTATTAACAATTATTCTACAGAGACACCCATTTATAATTAATGTAAGAATATTTACATTTTAAAATTGCATATAATTTAAAAATATACCACATAAAAATTGAACCTAAGCACAAGAATGAAATGTAAAATAAAAAATAAAAATAAATAGTGGAGGACACAGGACACTTGTATGAATCTTCAAAAAAACCAAATAAAGCGCTCTCTCTCTCTCTCTCTCTCTCTCTCTCTCTCTCTCATCAAACTGTCTAAACTTACCCCAAAAAAACAGCACAATTCAATACCCAACACCCAACACACAATAATAATAACAATAAAGTGAAGTGAAATAGAGCCGTTCTCTCTTTTCTCTCTCTCTCTCTCTCACTGACACACACTCTCTGCTCTCTCTAGAGGCTCTAGTCACTTCTTCTTTCTCTTTGTGATAATGTAAAACAACACAATAGCTAGACAAAGATTGTTTCTAAAAATCTCTTACACGCAAATTCAAAAGTCTCAAAAAAAAAAAAATGTCTCTCTGTAGCTTTTTATCCGTGTTATTAATCCACATTACCTTGTTTGTGAGCTTGTGTTATGCTGCGGATCCATTTGTGAACTATGAGTTTGAGGTCTCTTACATCACTGCCTCTCCTCTGGGTGTACCCCAACAGGTTTATTCCTCAGATCTTTTTCTTCTCTAGAGTATCTACTTTCTCTCGCTACTTTTAGTTAAAATTTTCATGTGGGTCTGTTTAATTTTCATGGATGAAAAATGGGCTGGCTTTGTATTTCCTAAAGTTTAAATTTTTAGTTCTAGATCTACTTAGTGTGCTTTGCATTTTCGTTTCCTAAGCTAAAAGTAGTAGTTTAGTGTTATCAGCTGCCAAGCTTTGAGCTTTGTGCTTTGTGTTCTTATATCTGTAATACTTTGTAGGTTATTGCTGTTAATGGCAAGTTTCCGGGTCCTACTATTAATTCGACTACTAACAACAATGTCGTTGTCAATGTTCGAAACAAATTGGACGAGAATCTCCTCATTCATTGGTAGGACTTACTGTAATTTCTCATGAAAGTTCATAAGAAAATTATAAATTTTCAGTGATTGAGCGTGTGGATTTTGGTGGGTGTGATAGGTCCGGGATTCAACAACGGCGTAGTTCATGGCAAGATGGAGTATTGGGCACGAATTGTCCTATTCCTCCAAAGTGGAACTGGACTTACCAATTTCAGGTTAAGGATCAGATTGGGAGCTTCTTCTATTTTCCATCTCTCAATTTCCAGAGAGCATCAGGAGGGTACGGCGGCTTTATTATCAATAACCGGGACATAATTCCAATTCCTTTTGGAACCCCAGATGGGGATATAACCATTATGATTGGTGATTGGTACACCCGGAACCATACGGTTAGTGTTTGTTGAATAGTTTTAATTTTCCATGGTGGTATGTGTTAGAGATTAATGTGTGTTACAGAATGAATACCTAAAGCACAATAAGGAATATTCTAACTCTTAGTAAATGACCCTAACACTAGCAATGTGTTTGATGCTGGTTCTGTTTTTGGAATGCAGGCTTTGAGGAAGGCTCTTGATGCAGGGAAAGATCTTGGAATGCCAGATGGAGTTCTTATTAATGGGAAAGGCCCTTACAGATATAACGATACACTTGTCCCAGATGGCATTGATTATGAAACAATTGAAGTCCACCCAGGTGACATGATTAGCAGACTCTGTTTTTGGTTTTGTGCTTCATGCAAAATGGTTTAATACTATGAGCCACATTGTCAAAAGAATGAATTGCTTTAGTGAACTTTGAACCTCTTTTGAGGTGGTGCATTGTGTTTGCTTTCAACCTTCTTAATTATGAAGATGTCTTAGATGCATGCAGAGTGCTCAAAATAATGTAGATTATACCATGTTATATGGGTTGTTGGCTTAATTTGAGTATGATCAGTGTAGTAGCTTTGTTTTATGCTGCTTTTGGACCTGTGCTCTTGTTTTGTTCCAAATGAATCTGCTGAAATCTTCTTTCCTGTGAAGTTTTGGTTTATCCTCTGAATTCTCTATCACATAGGAGGGAGTGACAAACACTTTCTTTCCCATAGAGAGAGATGGTGGTTTTTAAGACATGGGGGGGGGGGGGGTTACCTTTTTCCAATACCTTTATGTGTTCCATTCTTCAATTTCCTTGGGGATCAATAAGAACATTGAGGACTATCTACCGTATTTTCTTAGCTTAACATTGAGAATATTAAATTGTGTTTCTTGAATGTGCTGTTCAAGGAACAAAAAAAAGGGAAAAAAGATTATGATATGAAAGGGAAAAGGTTCTTGTCTAGGATGTTATGCATGCAGCACGAGTGCACCAATCAACTAACTGTAATAGGATGGTGCTTGAAAATGTGTATTGATGGTTTAACTTATTATGTACTGGGAGGTCCTCAGTCTGAGATTAGCAATGGAACTTAATGTTTTGTTTTGTTATTGTTATTATTATTATTATTATTATTATTATTATCACCTTTAAAAAAAAAAAAAAACTGTGGTGAGCTACTAAAACTTTTAAATGACAGCATCATGATTTTGGACAGGGAGAACTTATCGCATTCGCGTACACAATGTTGGAGTGTCAACTAGTCTCAATTTCAGGATCCAGAGCCATAATCTACTTCTAGCAGAGACAGAGGGATCATATACCGTGCAACAGAATTACACTAGCTTAGATATACATGTTGGACAATCTTATTCTTTTTTGTTAACGACGGATCAGAATGCAAGTACTGATTACTACATTGTAGCAAGCGCTAGGTTTGTAAATGAATCGCTCTGGAAAAGAGTTACTGGTGTTGCCATCTTGCGTTATACAAATTCCAAGGGAAAGGCAAAAGGTCCCCTTCCAGACTCGCCAAATGATGAATTTGACAAGACTTTCTCAATGAACCAAGCAAGATCCATAAGGTCTATTAACACCCTGATTTAATTGCATGCACACATCTTGCTTGCTAATATAATATGCTTTTTGCTGTCTTCCTGTGTCTTAATCACAATGACACCTTTTAGAGCGTTCTAAGAAGTTTTCTGGTCTGGGATTCTTTACTAATATGAATTCTTTGTTTAATAGTTTCTGTTTCAAAATGAAGCTTAAATTGTCATTCTAAATAATTTAAAAGAGAACAATGACCAGATAACTCAGAAAATCATTTGATAGTTTCATAATATATTCTGTTATCAAATCAGAACAAATAATAAGTCAACTCAAAGTTTAGTTTAGAGAATTGATGGAACACTGAGAATCGGTTATCTACTTTAACTCATATTTGAGGTCTCTATTGTCAAATTCTGCAGATGGAATGTATCTGCTAGTGGTGCTCGCCCTAATCCGCAGGGTTCTTTTAGATATGGCACAATCAACGTGACTGAAATTTATGTGTTAAAAAACAAGCCACCTGTGACAATTAATGGGAAACGGCGGACAACCCTTAGTGGAATCTCATTTGTCAATCCTTCAACACCAATCAGGCTTGCTGACCAGTACAAGGTGAAGGGAGTATACAAGCTTGATTTCCCCACTAGGCCACTTACTGGAGCACCTCGGATGGAAACATCTGTTATTAATGGAACATTTAGGGGATTTATGGAAGTCATACTACAGAATAATGACACGAAGGTGCAGAGCTATCACATGAGTGGATATGCATTTTTTGTTGTGGGGTAGGGATTTTATTATTTTTGTTCTGCTGCATTATCAACATGTCTAGATGGGTTTTTTTTTTTTTTTTTTCCTACATGCGTTTAAAGCTGTAGTCATAATTGAAATATTGCAGGATGGATTATGGGGAATGGACAGAGAATAGCAGGGGCACGTATAATAAGTGGGATGGAATAGCCCGCTCCACAACACAGGTATATGCTTGACACTGTTGTGCTCTTAGTCTTATTTGGTGCCTTTAAGACTCAACCTTCAGTTACTCCTCAATTTTGACTTGTGATCTTCTAGCAACTATAGCACTTGATTGACATGCATATTTGAATGTTAATGATCATGTTTTTGGGTGTTGCTATCGAAATCAATGTATTACTGGCTCGTTTGTTTGGAGGTGAAATAGGGAGGATGGAAAACTTGGGAGAGAAAATAGAAGAAAAAATGAATTTGTGCGTTGTTTGGTTGGGAGGAGGGGAAAAAAAACTTTTGTGTGGGGCTCAGGCATTTTCCACCCGAGCCCACAAAAACTTTTCTCTCCAAAATGGAAAGAAAATCGGAGAGAAAATGTTGAGGCCTGCTATGTGACAAAAATACCCCTTTCCCATGTCCTGTGACCTATCAACCTTATTGCCTCTTCATCCTTATCTCTCAGCATCTTCACAGCAATGTGAACTCCAGGTTTTTTTTTTTTTTTTGCCTTGCCCAATTTTTAGTGTAAAGGATCATTGTATTATTGAAAATGCTAGTGGATAAAGTTTTTTTTTTTTTTGAAAATGTCTTCCTAGTTAATGCATAATCAATTGTTTTTGCCCATAAATTTTAAATTATATATAATAATAAAGAAAAGTAATATAAATTTATATGTATTTGTGTTAATTTTTATATTATTTAATGAGTGTAAATATATCTATTTCTTATATATTATATAACAGGGACATAATAGTCAATTTATATAAATTACATTTTCGATCCTCTCATTTTTCTCTCCATCCAAACAAAAGAGCTTTCCTCCCTCTCACTTTTCCACCCTCCAACCAAACACACGTGTGAAAACCAAATATTTTTTATCCTCCCACTTTTCCATCTTCCCACTAATTTTCCATCCTCTCATTTTTCCATTCCTCCAACCAATCGTACCCTTAAGATACAAAAACTCCAACTTGAGATTAAAATTATTTAAACCATAAATTGTTGGTCAATATATATCTGGTTTGGTATTGTTTAGGGTCTTCAGACTATGGCTGTCGAGGAGCAGATGACTGAACTCCAAAAGCTCTCCTAATATTGTATGGTACTAATGCTTTGATTATAATATCTCTCTCTCTTGTTGTCTAGGTTTATCCTGGAGCATGGACAGCAATTTTGATATCTCTGGACAATGTTGGAGTCTGGAACCTGAGAACAGAAAACCTTGACTCGTGGTATCTTGGCCAAGAAACATATGTTAGGGTTGTGAATCCGGAGGCTACTAACAAAACTGAGTTGCCTATGCCAGAAAATGCTCTCTATTGCGGTGCCCTTAGCAAATTGCAGAAGTATGTACATATGACTCATTTGTGCTAAATATTCTTCATTTTTGTATTAGAGACTTTGAGGACAATTCTAATTTATTTTTTCACTTTTCTTCTTGCAGGCCAGAAGATATCTCTTCGGCAACTTCAATCATGGGTAGATCAAGGCTGTTCTTCACCTTGTTGATGATTGTCTGTGCTTTAATCCCCATTTTCCGCTAGGTGTTTTCATTTAGGATGTCCCTTCTATGTTGATTTCTCTTAGTGAGGTTTGTGGTTGAGTGCTTAGGTCTGTGAGATTAGTCTTGTTGATATGAATCTTCAGTGATTTTGACTTGCATTTTTCTTTCACAATGTTCTAAATGTTCCTCGGCTTCCCTGTTTAATTGATTGGGACTTGTCATTCTTTAATACCTATGATTTATGTACTGATTGGAATTCATCAATTTTCAATACAATGTAACCCCCCAGCTAAGCTAAGTTTGATCTGTCTTGCGTGATGATTTTGAGACTAGTAGATTTTTTTTACTGCTGAATACCAGACCAAAATGATTTTGTACTTGTATGAAAATGCCAAATGATAACATGTGCTGTGGTAGTAGTCTATTTTATGACGAGGTAGAAAAAAATTGTCAGAGCATGAAGATACAAACAAATTTGCCATTTAAAATTTGGAAAGTGACACAATTCTGTTAGAAAAGGAATCAATCTTGCATGGCAGGATAGGTATGCATGCAGGTTCCAAGAATCCAAGCCCAGCATTTCAAATTCAAACTTCGGCGTAACTAGGTTTGCTAGCTCAGCTGGACAATTATGTCTCCTTCACAATTTAATGTGGTCGCTTCTGAATTTCTTGGATGCTGCCAGTTGGAGTATTTATTTGGGCCAATGGACTATTTAAACAACAACAAATGCTGTATTCACCATTGTCATGTCTCTTCAGCTAGTATCTTTCTTTTTTTTTTTTTTTTTGATACCAGCTAGTATCTTTTTGAGGATACTATTGTTTCGATAATGATAATAATTGGCTATGTTATTAAAAATATTTGCATAAGAATATAGATGGCACAAAGGCAACCAATCAGCTCCCTCAAAAAAAAAAAAAAAAAAAAAAAGGCAACCAATCAGCGTTAGTGAACATGACCCTTGCTGAAGCAATCAAGCAGGATGGGTGTCAAATGGGTGGGCAGGATGGGTGTCAAATGGGTGGGTTTGGGGTGGACATAATTGGGTTGGGTATATAAAACTCATTTATTGCCCATTTAACTAATTATTTCTATTCTAAAAAAAAACTAATTACTTCTAACCCAAATTAGTTATTATGAGCAAACTCCAACTCCCCCAATTACCCAATAATCAAAATTACCAAAATGCCACTAAAACTTGAAAATGACCAAAGTACTCATTAAATCCTTTAAATTTACCAAAATACCCCCTAAACCTAAAAAAAACCAAATATGCTAAAAAAACCACTAAAAATAACCAAAAATACTTCTAAAACCTAAAAAATGACTGAAATATCTTTGAAACCTAAAAATGGACCAAAAATAGCTCCGAAACCTAAAAATGACCAAAATACCCCTAAAATCTAAAAAATGACCAAATTACCCTTGAAACGTAAAAATGGACAAAATACCCACTAAACCTAAAAATTGATTGAAATACTCCTGAAACCTAAAAATGACTAAAATACCCCCGAAATCTACAAAATGACTGAAATACCCGCAAAACCTAAAAACTGACCAAAATATTTCTAAAACCTAAAGTTGCCAAAATACTCCTAAACCTAAAAAATGACTGAAATACTCTCAAAGCCTAAAAATGACCAAAATACCCCCGAAACCTAAAAATTAACCAAAATACTACGTAAACCTAAAAAATTACTGAAATACCCCCGAAACCTAAAAAATGACCAAAAGTTTAGTCATTTTTTTATGTTTATGGGGTATTTTGATCATTTTTTATGTTTAGGAAGTATTTTGGTAATTTTTTAGGGGTTATTTTGGTCATATTTAGGTTTCAGGGGTATTTTGGTCATTTTTTAGGTTTCTAGGACATTTCGGTCAATTTTTAGGTTTCAAGGGTCTTTTGATCATTTTTTAGGTTTGAGGGGGTATTTTGGTCAATTTTAAGGTTTAGGGGGTAATTTGGTCATTTTTAGGTTTAGGGGGGGTATTTTGGTCAATTTTTAGACTTTGGGGTTATTTTGGTCATTTTTAGGTTTTGGGGGAGTTTCGTTTATTCTTTAGGTTAGGGTGGTATTTCGGTTTCAGGATTATTTTGGTCATTTTTTAGGTTTAGGATGTATTTTGGTAATTTTTAGGCTTCGGGGTTATTTCAGTCATGTTTAGAGGGGTATTTTGGTGATTTTTAGGTTTCAGGGGGTATTTTGGTCAATTTATTAGGTTTAGGGGGTATTTTGGTCATTTTTAGGTTTAGAGGATATTTTAGTCATTTTTTAGATTTAGGAGGTATTTTGGTCATTTTTAGTGGTTTTGAGTATTTTAGAGTTGGGTGATTTGTAGAAATAATACTTGGATCATAATTGAGTCTAATTGAGGACTTAGTTAAAACCTAATAAACATTAATGTTAATTGGGTTAATACCATTTAACCTAATTAATATTTGGGTGGGTATGAGTCTCATTTAAGTGGGTGGGTTTAGGTGGACAAATGGGTTTAGATTGATTTTGCCACCCCTAAGCAAGATGGATAAGTGATTGGAAAAAAATGGGTTTCTCTCTTAAAAGCCCAATACTTGAAGGGCATTCCATTTATGAGGGCAAAGAAAACTGCAAGCAGGTCATGGCAATGGAAAGGCATTCTTAATTCCAGATCAATCATCAAAAAGGGTCTATGTTCTAAAATTTGGGAATGGGAGACACATCAATTTGGGATCACCCTTGGATCCCCACCCTTGAAGGATTCACCCCCCCCTTTACACAAACTAACCACAACATTCATAGAATTTCTGATCTCATATGTCAAAATTCCTACAAATGGGATAGGGGAAAATTGCCTCTTTTTGATTCACTCACATCTAGGAAAATCCTCGATATCCATCTATCTTCCACACAACAAGAAGAAGAAAATATTTAGGTTCCAAATAGTTCAAGGATTTTCTCAACAAAATTTTCCTGTTTCACTGAACATAATCCAACTCTAGATTCCTCTAGTCCCCTCATAAAAAGAGATTGTAATCTCATTTGGAATGCAAAATATGTGTTAGATTTAATTAATGTTGTGGAAAATAGCTTGGAATATTCTCCCTATATAAAACTTCTACAACACTCTCTAAATAGAACTCAAATTTTATTGAATGAATTGTGAAAATACAAGCAACTAAGCAAATACATAAAGCCTACTCTATATATACACGATCTAGCTAACCAAAAACAAAATAACAAACTTCCCTATTTTGGTGGGAAAAGCAGTTACAAGATTCTACAAATTATACACGTGCTAATTGAATTGCACGGCCTAACTAACTCCCTAAGCCATGTGGCATTAACTCCTCTAAACTATGTATGTGTTGTGAAATTTTAAAATACTTGCAAGTGTACGAACCGTACTGAAGTATAGTTTGACAAGAACGAGGTCGAATCCACAGGGACTTGAATGAATGTAGGGAAATTAATTAAATCTTAACCAAATTAATCCTAATCTAGTTTAATAAAAATTAGTTGTTTTGAAAGTAAATAAACTAAGCAAATAATAAAATTAAGCAAATAGTTAAACTAAGCAAAAGATATAAAACAATAAAAAGATGTAAACAATCAAGGGAAATGAATTAAGGTTTTGGAATCCGCCTTGTAAGTCATATCAGCATATATTTATGATCATTAATTTTTCCCAACTACTACATGATAATCTAGAAATTAATCTTGCTATCATGGAAAAAATTCTCATTAAAATCCTTATTTTAAAAAATTAAAAGCATGTTCTTCTTCGCTTCTTAAGTATAAAATCAAATCATCAATTGTATCCGCAGCCAAACAAATCACAAGATATATCCAATTCTAAAAATCAAATCATAAATTGTATCCATTGACTAACAAATCACAAGCGATATCTAATTTTATAATCAAGAATTAATAAACCAAGCATTCAATTAATTAAGACAAATCCTAAATCATGAGAAAAACATGATTGAACTCATATCTAGAATCTCATCTTAGTCAATTGATATAAAGCAAGAACAATTTAAATCATTAAAGAACAACTATTGTGGAAAAAATCAAATTACATAAATATTACTAATAATCTTTAACAAGGTTTCATCCTCAACCCTAATTATAAATTTAGCTACTCATAGTAATTAAAATAAAATACAAGAATAAAATACTAAATATTAAACTAGACAAATAAAATTAAACTAACTGTCATGGAAGAAAACCAAAGAAGTAGCCGCACTCTCTATGTTCAGCCCTCAACCCTAGCACTCGCCCCCCTGAATTTTGCCCTAAAGAGCCTTTAAATAGGTCAAAGAATCCTATTACAAGTTGAATTCCCGTTTGGGAAAAATTCCAGATTTTTAAGCTTCACTTAACCGACAATTTTGGCCCATTTAATGTTAGAATTCGGACTTTTGGTAAACTACAAAGTTGTAGCCCTTTAAGTTAAATTTCTAGGCCAACTTGAATCATCTCAATTGGACATCTGACCCGAAAGTTATGCCAAAAATACTAACTGATGTGCAGGCTAGAATCCTAATCCGAATTGAGCTTGGATTTGATGTAAATTTCCTTTGATTCCCTGCTCCAGTTGGACTTAAATTTAATTGGGTTGGTCTTCTTTAACTTCATCATGGCCCTTGTAAAAGTAAAGTCCATTAGCTTTCTTCTTTGCACAAATCCACTTATTTAATTCCATTCTCCTACAAAAGATAAATTCACGCAATAAGATTCAATTAAGCACAAAATTGATTATTCACTATTATTCCAAAACCAAATATAAAATGCATGAATTACCTCAAAATAAGTATGATAATGCTTTCTAACAATGATATAAATATGCAAAATTAAGCTATTATTAATGCACATCAGTATGAACAGCTCATGATATGGCATGGCTATAACTTCCAATAACTCCTTGCTAGCCCAAGTATGCTCTGCTGTCACTTGATCATTGCTGCTCAACTCTCTAATTCTGTTATGATGCTTTTCAAGCTTATTAAGATGCCCTGTAACTGTACTATCAGCCTTGCTGTGATGCCTTGCACCTGCAGTGTCAATTGCATTAGCAATTTCAACACCCCCGGCCCCCTCAAGAGCAAAGCTCTTGCTGCTTGTTTCTGTAAATCATACTCGAGATATTCAATGCTAGAAGCAAATATGTTGATCATGCCTAATTTCTTAATCAATCTCAAATAGTTATCAACACCAAGTGCCTTAGTAAAAACATCTGCCAATTGATTCCTTGTTGAAACATAAAAGGTCTTAATTGTACCATCTAGAACTCTATTCCTCACGATGTGGTAATTTGCCTCTATATGCTTTGATCTTTCATGAAACATTGGATTGATAGCTATGTGCAGGGCTGCCTGGTTGTCACAGTACATTAAGGCGGACTTCTCATGACTAATATGCAAGTCCTTCAACAAAAACAATAACTAAGTCAACTCACATCTAGTATTAGCCTTAGATCTATACTCAGCTTTTGCTGAGGATCTTGAAACCATAGTTTGCTTCTTTGACCTCCAAGATATCAATGAATTTCCTAGAAACACACAATATCCAGTCAGTGACTTCCTAGTGTCATGGTAGCCTGCCCAGTCAGCATCACAATAGGCCTTCAACTGCAGATCAAATTCAACAGGAAAGAATACTCCCTGCCTTGGTGTGTCCTTAATGTATTGCAAAATTCTAGTGGCTGCTTTCGTATGTGGAACTCTAGGTTGTGCCAAAAATTGGCTTAGTCTATGCACTGCATAGGTTATATCTGGTCTACTCAGAGTTAGATACATGAGCTTTCCTATTAACCTTCTAAATTGGCTAGAATCTGGATGCAGCTCTTCACTACTCTTAGACAACTTCAATTGTTGTTCCATAGGTGACTGAACAAGTTTGCATCCAAGCATACCCGTTTCTTTAAGAATCTCAAGAGCAAACGCTCTCTGGTTCAAACTGATGCCCTTCTTGCTTCTTACAATTTCAAGCCCTAAAAAGTACTTAAGTGAACCAAGATCTTTAATCCCAAACTTCTGATCCAAAACTGACTTTAAGGCAGCAATGCATGTTGAATCATTGCCTGTGATGATCATGTCATCTACATATACCAATAATATAGTGAATAAAGAGCATTTGCTATAGACAAAAAGTGAATGATCAGCTTGAGATTGAACAAATCCAAACTACTGGATTGTAACTAACAATTTTGTATACCACTTCCTAGAGGCTTGCCTTAAGCCATAGAGAGACTTCACCAATCTACAAACCATAGGAGTGGATGAGGAATTGGATGAAAAATTAATTGAAACCCCCCTTTACTGTGAAAACCAGGAGGCAAACACATGTAGACCTTTTCATCTAGGTCCCCTGAGAAATGCATTATTGAGATCCAATTAATGTAGAGGCCAACCCTTGGCAAAAGCCAAGGCAAGTAAGACCCTGACTGAAACAGTCTTAGCCATAAGAGAGAAGAATTCAAGAAAATCAAGACCCTCTCTCTGTGTATAACCCTTAGCCACTAGTCTAGCCTTATACCTTTCAACAATCCCATTAGGGTTCAGTTTGACCTTGTAAACCCACTTGCACCTTGTGACAGACATGTCCCTTCCAAAAAAAAAAAGATTCTAGTACCTTTTAGGGCACCTCTCTTTTTAGGTAAGTGGTTTGAAGTCGCCACTTATTTTTTATGTACAAAAAATAAGAAAAGCTAAATACAAATTTACATGACTGAATGTTCCATTCATTGATTGAATAAATAAATAAATACAAGTTTGAAAATTTGAACATTACATGGCTTTGGGTCCTAATTACAATCTACCAAAAATACATGGCTTTTTGTCCTAGTTACAATCTACCAAAAGTAAAACAAAGACAATGCTAGATCTACTCAACCAAAGACCTAAATCCGGAGGTTAGGTTACGGAATGGAAAGGTGTTAGACACCTATTCCGCCCAGATAGAGTCTGGTCTTCTAGACTCTCGTGACCAATGTACTATTTTATGTATATTATGTATGAAATATTGAACATGTGAAATAAACTAATTGCATAAAACCATTTATAAATGCATCATCTTTTTCATTTTAAAAAATTCGGATATGTTTTTATGATTAGAAGAAATTGATTTTGGCATAAACAAAAAAATCAAATCTATTTTTGTTTGTGGAAAAGATTTTTGAAGAGAAAATTCAGATATTTTTTTGCTTAATAAAAACAAAGTATTTTGATTGGTTTTAAAAAAATTCAAATCTGTTTTTATATTTTAAAAAAAAGTTTTTTTTTTATGTGAAGAGGATCTCATTCACAAAATAATTTCATGCTTCATGAGTCAAACAAAACAAACAATAATATATGATCTCCTTCTTTATTTCAAAAATCTACGTGCATTAAAAAGTCAGATTTGTATCTAAAGAAGATACAAAATTCATTTTCATTTTAAGAAAAACTCAAATCTACATCTAAGAAAGATGTAGATCCATTTTGTTTTGAAGAAAATTCAGATCTACATCCAAGAAAGATGTAGATCTGTTTTGTTTTGAAGAAAAAAAAAGAAGAGTTAATTGCATGCAAATCTTTAAAACTAAGAAACATATTATAGTAACAATAAAAACAAGATCATATTTTCACAATCTACATTAACAAGTCAGAATATGAATGTTTAAAAACAAAAGAGCATACATCATCACGATTAGAGAAATATAAGAACAAAAGGGTTAGAGAACAACCTTTTGCGTGAACACATTTTGTTCTTGAAAGGATGTTTTAGGGTTCAAAGAAATTTGTTCAATTATCTTTGAAACCTAAAAACCCTAATTTAGACAGCAACACTCAGAGAAGGGATCAGAAAATATGAGTGATTTGAGAGCCTAAAACGTATGCCTCTCAGAGCGTAGCAAACTAGTGTTGAATTATGAGGTTCAGTCTCTATTTATAGAGGTCAGAGGACTCTAAAAAATAGGTACGGACGATTAGGGTTTGAATCCGGATGCATCCTTTTGCGAAAAGGTCGAAAAGGGTGTGCCTTATCATCACCTAAAGGCCATTGGCCCAAAGCCCAACAAGGTGCAATTCGGAACTTTTGGAGTGTCGAACGACACTCCAAAAGTGTCGAATTGGCTCTTGGAGGCCAAACACACTTTCGTGTTTGGGTGCAATTTGGACTCATTTTCTAGGGTTTTTTGACTGATTCTTGTATTTAGACGTGTTTTCATCTTCTGTCTATGATTTTTTTTTTTTAATCTCTTTTCTAGACAATTCAGGATACTTAAGAACAATTATCTTGAACAATTATCTTGTGGATAAATCCCTTAAAATAGATCTTGATAAAGTTCAGATTATCCACAATTTTATTGTTATCCAATCATCCTTTTTATTCCTATGCATGCATCCCCATCTTAATTATCAACCAATCATAAAATTATTTAATTAATTTTAATTATTTGACCAATCAGAATTAATTTAAATTAATCGTGTGTGGTCGACTCTTCCTAGACATAATGCATATGGATCGTGCAAACTTGATCATGAGATTTTTTTCAATCCGATGGTTCGATTTAGAAACCAGAAACACCATTGTGATCGTTAGAATCTCAAGATCATCTTCATGATATGTATTGAATGACATGATGCATGTAATGCAAGAACAAATTGATGCACGTGATGCAAAGACAAATGATGCATGTAATGCAAGAATGATTTTTCTTTTGGTACATGGATGGTCACTTTAGTCATCTTTTTTGATTAAATCATGGGTACAAAATTGAGTGTTTGCAGAATGCCCCTCATTGACAGAGCTTGAAAAACGAATGTCAATGTAAAACAAAGACACTGATTTCAGCGACCATAATTTAATTGAGGTTGAATTTTCAAAGATTACTTAGCCCTTGAACCTAAAACTTGGGAACATAGAACTAGTGCCTTAACTTATGACAACAAAATGAAAATACCGGACTTGGCTAGTAGTTGATGACTCTACACATAATTCTGGGTAATTGGGGTGACCAAAGGACTTTTCTATCCAGATCTTGGAAATGGAATTGTCTGGGATGAGGATCAAAGGTCTTCTTCTACTTTGATTTGGAATTGAATAATGATCAAAGGTCCTCTTCTACTTTAATCTGGAATTGTTGAAATGTATCCTTCCCTACTTTGATAACGATTAAAGGTCTTCATCTACTTTGATTTGAAATTATTGAAATGTTGATCAAAGGTCCTCCTCTACTTCGATCTGGATTTAATGACGATTAAAGTTCTTCATCTACTTTGATCTGGAATTGAATGATGATCAAAGGTCTTCATCTACTTCGATCTAGAATGGGATGGTGATTAAAGGTCCTCTTCTACTTTGATTTGGAATTGGATGGTGATCAAAGGTCATTCTCTACTTCGATTTGGAATTGTTGAAATGTCGATCAAAGGTCCTTCTCTTTTCAATCTAGAATGGTAATGTCGATCAAAGGTCTTCCTCTACTTCGATTTGGAAATGTTGAAATGCCGATCAAAGGTTCTCCTCGACTTCGATTTGGAATTGTATGACGATCAAAGGTCCTCCTCTACTTCGATCTGGAATTGTTGAAATGTCAATCAAAGGTCCTCGTCCACTTTGATGACGATCAAAGGTCCTCCTCCACTTTGATGACGATCAAAGGTCTTCATCTACTTTGATCTTGGATTTGCTTTCTGCAAAAAAGTCCAAATTTAGAGTTAGACTTTAACTGATAGGTGCTTCATGGTCCCACTGCTTCTAAAATGTGTCACTTGCTCACTCTTGATTTGAACTTTACCAAGAAAAGTTTAATTGACAAAAGATTTTTCTTTTGAGAAACATTTGATTTTTTTTAAAACTTGGAAGTTTTGAAATTTTTATTTCAAATTTTGAGACCTTTGGAACCTAGAAATTTTTTTCTTGAAATCTGGAACTTAAAATCTGAAATTTTGAGCCTTAGAATTTTGAAAATTGAGGCTTAGGATTTTGATCATAACATATGAGGCTTGATTTTTTTTTTGAAAACTTAAGATTTGAGTTTAAAATTTGGGCATTGAGAATGGAAATTTGAAAATTTGGGAATAAAAATTTTGAATTGAAAACTTGGATTTTTAAAAGATTATTGAAGACTTTGAAAAAAGATTTTTTTTGGGTTGACTGAGTCAACTCAATTTGACTGAGTTGACTCAGCCTTGGTTGAGTTTAAGCATGTGGGGGCCAAAAATTTGGCCCCCCACTTCCCTTTTGTCTTTTTTTTTCTTTGTTTCATCTTTCTTTACATCTCTTCCTCCATTGTCACTATTCACTCTCTTCTTCCCCTTGGATTTTCTTCTTCATCTCATTATTTCTTCTCGCAAAAAATATTTTTCTAAGCTTCTCAAGTTTCCCTCATCCATCTCCATCAATATTTCTTTAGATCTGTGTGTTTTAAGCATTTTTTTCACACACCAATTTTGGTAAAAAGCCATCTTCCAAATCCATTTTTCTTTGCATCAAGATGGCTTCTTCTTCCAAAGGACCTTCTTTCCTAACTTTTCATGGTAAGAAATATGATCCAACATTTGATTGGCATGAGGAGTACGGACTTCTTCAAGACCCTAGGACCCATGCTCCATATTGTCATGTAGACACCAAGGTGAGTTTTTCTTTGGTTTATTTGCTTGGAAAAAATATTGTTGCATGTTTTATTGAATGTTTCATGGTGAGATTTTGTCATTTGCTTGTTTGAAATTTGGGGCATTGCTTGATTGGTTATATTGGAAAATGTTAGCTTTGGGGCATTCTTGAAGTATTATTTTTGTGATTATGGTGCAATTTGGAGAATGTGGGTGGCTTATGAAATTTTGATAATGTAGGTAGATATTGATGTTGTTGGATGAATTTTGGTTTGGATTTTGGGAGTATTGGCATTATTCATGATAGATATGGAAAAAGTTTATTGGTATGTGTAAACTTTGTTTTATGAACATGGCAAAAATCTTGTGGGTAAATTTGTGGGTATGGATTTTTTTTTTTGACATGGAAAATTTTATGGGTATGAACTTTGAAAGAATTTTGTTGGGCATGTGATGTTGACTCTTGGAAAATTCGTGTGGTTATGATTTTGGCTATGTGAAAATTTATGTGTATGAGCATGAGGGATTTTTTCTTGGTCATGTAGAGGTTTTTTTTTTTTTTTTTTTTGGCTTAGCTATGGAAAAATTTGGCAGTTGTGTATGGATATGTAAAAAATTTTTGGTTGTGGTAAACTTTTAGTGGGCCATTGATTTTCTTTTGTGGTGGTAGGGCATTGGATGTGAGAATATTTTTTATGGAAATTCTTTTTGGTCATGTGGGTTTTAGTCATAGAAATTGATGAGTTGAATGTTTGTGTTGTAGAGTTTCAAGAGTCGAGGTAGTCTCCAAATGTTGAAAAGTGCATGGGCAGCATTGTCTCCTAGCATCAAAAGCATTATCAATGAAGCAGGCTTTGGTACTTTCTTCGAAGCTCTGTTGAATCATGAGACTCATGAGTACAAAGATCTTTAGTTACTTCTTGCTTTGGCAGAACACTTCTGGGACACTACTTGCACCTTCCATCTTATATGTATTGGGGAGGTAATGTTGACACTTTATGACTTCTCTGTTATCATTGGTCTGAGTTTGGATGGTGAAAGAATTCTTGTCAATGATTTCTTTATTTCAGCCGAACTCAAAAAACTTTTAGGTGTAGTGCCTTCTAGAATGAGGAGTAACAACATCCCCTTGTCTTGGCTATGTGAAAATATTCCTCATTGAGAGACTGCGGCAAAAGGTGCTCGCATGTTCATGCTTTTTTTTATTGGGACTCTCTTGTGTCCGAATTTAGGCTGTACTGTGAATTTACGCCACCTAGAAAGCTTGAAAAGAGTTGGACAAATCTAGAATTATGACTGGGGCGGCATGACTTATGCCACTTTGATGCACTTCATGACCCAACTCTCTAGGCGGAGTCTTTCAAGCTTGGGTGGGGCTTCATTTGTATGGTAGGTGAGGTTTGAATTTTTTTTTTTTTTTTTGTTTTTGCCATGTGTAAGTTTTGGGAAATTATTTTGGTTTTGTGGTAATGGTGTTGTGGCGATTTCAGGTCTGGATGTATGAGTATTTTGGAGTGGGCCATGAAATTTGGGAGGAGGTTGCTGGCATTTTTCCTAGATTTCTCCGTTGGTTGCCCCAGTATCGTTTGTCTACACTCTCCCGGCGTTCTTTGGAGATTTGGTGCTTGGTGATTGACAATCTGACCATTGATGATGTGAGTTTTTTCTTCCTTCTCCTTTTAAATTTTCGGCGCTTGGTTATGATTAAGTCTCTTCTCTTTCTAAGTTCCTTTTTGTGATTTTTCAGATGAACTTAAATTCTTGGGCTAGATGTGAGGGGTATGCTGAGTGTGAGGGGGCTCTAGAACCGAATGGCCGCCAATTGTTGTCTGAATGTGGGCATGGAAAGTATTAGTATCATGGTGATCAGGTGTTGCCCTAAGTTGAACATGTCTATCCTCCTACAACGATTCAACTTCCTCCTTGTCCCTCCATCCAGTTAGTCGACTTTCTGACTGATGAAGAGATTACTTAGGCTTGTGTAGGCTTTGTTGTTCCAGGAACGGAAGGATCTTATTCTGAATTTATTAAAACTCGCTTGCAAGGTTGCCTGGCTAACCAAGGGGTACTTCTTTTCTTTTCTAAAGTCAAATCTCCATTTCGCAAATTCTTTCCATATTTCTGCTTGGTGACAAGATTTGCATGTTAGATTTTCAGCCTCCACCTTCTGAAGGAGATGAAGAGGAAGAAATTCCTTCACCTCATCATGCTGGTAGTTCTTCTAGTTCCTTTCCGGAGACTTATCCTTATTTCCCAGCATGGCAGTATGATGTGATGAATCCTGATGGAACGTATAGTTCTATGCCCTTGAATAGGCCAGAGCACGTGCCGAATATTCCTTAACTCGATCTGGTGTGTAGAATTTTCAGTTCTTTGTCCTTATTTCTTCTTGGCTTATTGAATGGTTCATGATTGGGCGGATTTGTGCTTCAGGTTGATGTGGATCTTATGGAGGAAAGCATGAGGATGATAGGAGGCTTGTAGTCATTGGCTTGCACTCAATCTTCCCAATATGTGCTCAATGACGCGAGCTGGGTATGCCATGCCGCTTTTTGAGTATTTCTTGCTTGAACTATGCTTGATGGTGAAATTAACACTTGATTCTGCTATCTTTTCAGGCACATAGAATAGAGGCTGCTGATAATACCAGGAGAACTTTGGAGGAAAGGATTAGGAGCAAATCGTCAATACGATGCTCGCTTTTTCTCGAGTCAAGAAGGTAATACCAAGGTGGCCCCTTTAGAGGTGGATTAAGAAGATCCTCACGCAGGCAGACTTGGAGTCCCAATGATGTATGACTTGTGTTTTTATTTTTCCTGCAAAACAGAAGGAAGTGTTCCTTAGACAATTTTGTATTAATTTCCATGTTTTAGCTCTTTGCCCTTTGGATCATGTAGAGATTTAATTAAGACAAGTTTAGATTTCTCCTGATGAGATCTTGTAGTATCAACTTAAACTTATCTTGCTTGGCTCTGTTGGAATCTGCACTTACCTAAATGAGGTGGAGCTGAATGCCCCTAGTTTAAAAGGAATGCATGATTTTTGGAAATATTGATGATGATTTTTTTGTTTGAAAATACATGAGGCATGGGCGAATGCCCCTAGTTTGGAACATAAATCCATGCGTCTAAATTTTTTTTTTTGATTTTGATCAATTTTGAAAACGATGATGCCGGTGATGATTTTTTGAAAACAAATGTGTTGGATATGTCAGAATGTCCTAGTTTGATTAAAAAAAAAAAAATTCTGAGTGTCACATGGTCTTTAAAAATTATTCGAGAATGTAAAACTGCATGGAATTGCATGAGTGTAGGACTGAGGGGCGGCGCGCCACTTGGCGAATAGGGAGTGCCATTCGACACTTTTGGAGTGCTGTTCAGCACTTCTAGAGTGACGAATGGCATTGGGCCATATCATGACACTTATGCTATGGTGGGCCGACTCCTCACGCTTTTTCCAAGCGTATTTCGCGTTTTCGCGTTTTTTGAAAAATGTTTACTTCGGTTGTGATCATGAACTACTCTCCTAGTTAGCGACAAACTCTATGAAATCTATTTCAAACCTGATTGGAAATTGATGTAGCTCATATAAATAAATCCTCTTGTGACAATTCTTTGCATAAAGGTTAGCAAAGCACAATAATCACAAGCAAAAGTCATCCATGGCTAGCAATCAAAATTTTTCTCATCCAACAATTCATGATATTAACAGATGGGTTCGTAGCTTTGATTTCAGCACGAAAACCAATTTTACAGCCTTCAAACTAGAGGAAACTAAGGCTTTGAGGAATGTCAAGATCAAGTGGGACTTCCTTTGTGCTGCTGTGAAATTCTGGGATCTGGAAGATCATGTGTTTCGGTTTAACAATGCTGAACTCTGTCTGACAATTGAAGATTTTTCCGCTATCTTGGGCTATGATCCAAGTAGGAAATCTGTTGCAGTTTCTTGTAATCCCAGACATAAGGAGTCTTTGTCTGATACTATCGGTCTTCCTACTTCCATTACTGATAGTATGATTGAAGGCCATATGGTGAATCTTCGTGCAATTATCTCTCGGCTGATTGACAAGCGTACTTATGGGGTGGTCGACAATATGCAGAAAAACTTTGGTTTGGCCTTATGCTTCGTGGGATAATTTTTACTTTGCTTTGGGAGGCATGGTTTTGTGGATGCTCGAGCCATAAGTGTTGAAAGTCAAACTAAGGATGGTGACAACCCTATTTCTTTGATCTTAGCAAAAACCCTTCTCGGACTAGATGTTGTATTTCATGGTGGAGAAACTCAAAACTTCTTAGGGAGTCCTTTGACTTTGCAGATATGGCTGATGGAGCGACTGGACATGATTGCCAAGCCTACAACCGGTAATTATGGATCTAGCAGTTTTCTTAGCAGGGCTGTAATCAAAACTGAGTGTCAAATTGAGAGTGATTGGATGAAGTTTCTGGAAAAGAAATCTAGTACTTCAATTCAATGGGATTGTTATTGGTGGAAATGCCCACCCCTTCTACTACGGTCTTTAAGATCAGATCACATCTTCCTTGTTGGGTTGCAGAGAGTAACTTTCTACAAGGAAGATACACTCTTGAGGCAGTTCAAATATGAGCAAGGAATGCCTGATGGCAAAAGAAGAAGACCATTCTATCCTGTGGACACAAATCCTACTACTGTGAAGAACATGCTATTGGGTTTAGAGATGGCTAACCGGGTGGACAAATCTTTTGACAAAGTTCACTTTCACAGGATAACTAAATAATAGTCTAATTGCCTGATAGACAAGATTGTTGACAAGGAAGCTAAGAGGGTTGCTATGAGAGAGCAATTTCTTAGAGACAACCGGGAAAGACTCGACAAAGACAACTATGAGTTCAAAAGAAGAGATAGGGATAATGAAATACTTAACACAAAAGAAATTAATGATTAGAAGAAAAAGAAAATATTGAAGACAAAGTGACTTTCTCATTTTTTGGCTTTGAGCATATTTATTTAGAAGTTCATGTAAAAATTCTTATTTTTAGGAATTATTTAGGGTTTGCAGGTTAAGAATTTTGTCTTATGGTGTAGACTTTTGGGGTTTGTTTGTTTTGTTTTGTTTTTTTTTTTTTTTTTGGGTTTGGCTTAGGGTTTAGGTTTTTGTGTAATGACATGATTTAATGGAATGGTTGAACTTTTGGTAATTTTGGTTAATGGGCAAATGGTGGGTTTTGGGAAATTGTGACACCAATGCATGGTTGCCTACGTACCCCCTTGGATAGAAGGATTAGGTCATCATGTAGTTCATTAATTTGTTTTTTACCTTAACTTTTGCCTAGGCCACCCTTTCAGATTTTCAATCTAGCAGGCTCTCTCACTTTTTTTCACTCTCCTTTTGCGTAGGTCGTCTTTTTGGGTTTTCAACCTACATTTTTCTCTTTTTTTTTTTTTTTTTGTTGCTCTAATTTTTACCTGGACTGCCCTTTTGGGTTTTTAGCTTAACGAGCTTTTTTGTTTTGTTCTTTTTTGTTTTGTTATTTGTTTTTGTTTTTGTTGTTGTTTCTTTCTTGTGGCTTGGTTTGCAACTACCACTTCAAACATGGCACTTCTTCAATTGATCCATGTTGGTTGGCTCAGTGAAAGGGTTTGCATCTAAGTCCATCAATCTTACTGCTCTTCCAGAGTATATCTGCTTGATGATGTATGGGCTTGCCCAATTCTGCTTGAACTTCCCGTTTGCATCTTGAACCGGGGCTCGAATTTCTTTCAACACTAGATCTCCTATCTTCAGATCTCTGGTTCTTACTCTCTTATCAAAAGTTTTCCTAAGTCTCCTTTGATATCCCTGAATGCGATACAAGGCTTTGAGTCTTTTCACATCTAACATGCATAACTAATTTGCTTAGCCACAAGAGAGAAGGTTTCAAGAAAATCAAGACCCTCTCTCTGTGTATAACCCTTAGCTACTAGTCTAGCCTTATACCTTTCAACAGTCCCATCAGGGTTCAGCTTGACCTTGTAAACCCACTTACACCCTGTGAGAGACGTGTCCCTAAAAAAAAAAAGATTCGAGTACCTTTTAGGGCACCTCTCTTTTTGGGTAAGTGGTTTGGAGTTGCCACTTATTTTTTATGTACAAAAAATAAGAAAAACTAAATACAAATTTACATGACTGAATGTTCCATTTATTGATTGAATACATAAAAAATACATGTTCGAAAATTTGAACTTTACATGGCTTAAGGTCCTAAATACAATTTACCAAAAATACATGGCCTTTTATCCTAGTTATAATCTACCAAAAATCAAACAAAGACAAGGCTAGATCTACTCAACCAAAGACCTAAATCCGGAGGCTAGGTTACAAATGGGAAGGTGTTAGACACCCATTCCGCCTAGACAAAGCCTAGTCTTCTAGACTCTCGTGACCAATGTATTATTTTATGCATGTTATGTATGATATGTTGAACATGTGAAATAAACTAATTACAGAAAACCATTTATGAATGCATCCTCTTTTTCATTTTAAAAAATTTAGATCTGTTTTTATGATTAGAAGAAATTGGTTTTGGCATAAAAAAAAATCAGATCTATTTTTGTTTTTGGAAAAGATTTTTGAAGAGAAAATTCAGATATGTTTTTGCTTAATAAAAACAAAGTATTTTGATTGGTTTTCATTAAATTTAGATTTTTTTTTATATTTTTTTTAAAAAAAGATTTTTATGTGAAGAGGATCTCATTCACAAAATAATTTCATGCTTCATGAGTCAAACAAAACAAACAACAATATATGATCTCCTTTTTTATTTAAAAAATCTACATGCATTAAAAAGTCAGATCTGTATTTAAAGAAGATACAAAATCCATTTTCATTTTAAGAAAAATTCAAATCTACATCTAAGAAAAATGTAGATCCGTTTTGTTTTGAAGAAAATTCAAATCTACATCCAAGAAAGATGTAGATCTGTTTTTTTTTTTTTTTTTATGAAAAAAAAAAGAGTTAATTGCATGCAAATCTTTAAAACTAAGAAACATATTATAGTATCAATAAAAACAAGATCATATTTTCACAATCTACGTTAACAAGTTAGAATATGAATGTTTAAAAACAAGAGAGCATACATCATCACGATTAGAGAAATATAAGAACAAAAGGGTTAGAGAACAACCTCTTGCATGAGCACACTTTGTTCTTGAAATGATGTTTTAGGGTTCAAAGAAATTTGTTCAATTCTCTTTGAAACCTAAAAACCTTAATTTAGGCAGCAACATTTAGAGAAGGGATCAGAAAATATGGGTGATTTGAGAGCCTAAAACATATGCATCTCAGAGTGTAGCAAAAAAATGTTGAATTATGAGGTTCAGTCTCTATTTATAGAGGTTAGAGGACTCTGAAAAATAGGTACGGATGATTAGGGTTTGAATCCAAATGCATCCTTTTGCGAAAAGGTCGAAAAGAGTGTGCCTTATTATCACCCAAAGGCCGTTGGGCCAAAGCCCAACAAGGTGCAATTCAACACTTTTTGAGTGCCGTTTGGCATTCCAAAAGTGCCAAATTGACTCTTGGAGGCCGAACGCGCTTTTGTGTTTGGGTGCCATTTGGACTCATTTTCTAACGTTTTTTGACCGATCCTTGTATCTAGACGTGTTTTCATCCTCCGTCTATGATTTTTTTTTAATCTTTTTTCTGGATAATTCAGGCTTCTTAAGAACAATTATCTTGAACCATTATCTTGAACAATTATCTTGTGGATAAATCCCTTAAAATAAATCTTGATAAAGTTCAGATTATCCACAATTTTATTGTTATCCAATCATCTCTTTTATTCCTATGTATGCATCTCTATCTTAAACACTAATTATCAACCAATCACAAAATTATTTAATTAATTTTAATTGTTTGATCAATTAGAATTAATTTAAATTAATCATGTGTGGTCGACTCTTCCTAGACACAATGCATATGAATCGTGCAAACTTGATCATGCGATTTTTTTCCGATCTGATGGTTTGATTTAGTAACTGGACACACCATCGTGATCGTTAGAATCCCAAGATCATCTTCATGATATGTAATGAATGACATGATGCACATGATGCAAAGACAAATGATGCATGTAATGCAAGAACAAATTGATGCACGTGATGCAAAGACAAATGATGCATGTAATGCAAGAATGATTTTTTTTTGGTACATGGATGGTCACTCCAGTCATCTTCCTTGATTAAATCATGGGTGCAAAATTGAGTGTCTACACACCCAATTGGTGTTTTGCCAGGAGGTAAAGGGGTAAGCTCCCAAGTACGGTTCTTCTTAAGTGCCTGAATCTCTTTGTCCATTGCCTCCTTCCAAAGTAGATCCTTGATAGCTTGGTAGAAAGACTAAGGTTCTTGATGATAAGAACTAATTGTCAGTAGATATGAGTGATAACCAAGTTCCAAATGAGAATAAGTGAGGCCAGTAGCAATGCCATAAGGTGCACCAAAAGGTGGTTTAAAGGGAGATGTAGTGTGAGCAATAGCACAAGAATAGTCCTGCAGATAAGCAGGTGGCTTGGAAGCTCTAGTAGATTTTTTGAAAGGTGCTGGTGTGGGGGCTGAAACTGGTATTGCAGCTGCAGGAAATGACATAGCAGGTGGAGAAGGTGAAAATATAGCATTAGTAGAGAGTAAAGCATTATTAGTGTTGGAATCAGTAGGCATAATATCTGAAATAGGACTATTTTTAGGATCAACAGTGTCTAGAGGAATTGATTTAGTTGAAGAAGGAGTAGGAACGACATAAGAATGAGTAGGAACGTCAGGTATACCAATAGGAGTAACAAAGGTGTCATTACCAATTTTGGAAGAAGTATGAGCATCAACATTAGAGAGTGTAGTAAAAGGATCTGAAACTGCACTGTTATCAGCAGCAAAATGAAAAATTTGTTCATGAAAAATCACATCCCTTGAGATGAAAACACTATTGGGAGCTAAATCAAGAACCTTTTAACCTTTCACCCCAAAAGGATAACCTACAAAAACACATTTTTTAGCTCTAATAGCAAATTTAGACCTGTTATGAGCAAGAGTGGAAGCATAACATAAGCATCCAAACACCCTCAAGTGAGCATAGGAAGGGACATGACCAAAAAACATTGCAAAAGGAGTTTAGTGAGATAGAGGTGAAGTAGGAATCCTATTGATCAAATATACAGCAATCAAAACACAATGACCCCAAAGATATAATGGCACATGTGATTGAAACATGAGAGATCTTGCAACATTTAAGATATGTTGATGCTTCTTTTCTACAACAAAATTTTGATGAGGAGTCTTAACACAGCTTAGTTGATGCAAGATTTCATTTTGAGCAAAAAAATCTTTCATGATAAATTCTGTCCCATTATCAATCCTTATAGTCTTGACCCTTTTAGAAAATTGTGTTTCCACCATAGTGCAGTTACAACGCATCTTAATAAGCTTGAAGAGCATCATGACAGAATTAGTGAGTTGAGCAGCAATGATCAAGTGACAACAGAGCATACTTGGGCTAGCAAGGAGTTATTGGAAGTTATAGAAGCCATGCCATATCATGAGCTGTTCATACATAGTTTAGAGGAGTTAATACCACATGGCTTAGGGAGTTAGTTAGGCCGTGCAATTCAATTAGCACGTGTATAATTAGCAGAATCTTGTAACTGCTTTTCCCACCAAAATAGGGAAGTTTGTTATTTTGTTTTTGGTTAGCTAGATCGTGTGTATATAGAGTAGGCTTTATGTATTTGCTTTGTTGCTTGTATTTTCACAATTCATTCAATAAAATCTGAGTTCTATTTAGAGAGAGTGTTCTAGAAGTTTTATACCCTACAAATTAAGGCTACTTTAGCATCTTGCATCTTATCTATTGACAAATCTTGCACATTCTTTAATGTAAAAAAAGAATCAGCCTTCCATCTTTTTACTTAATGTCCCTATACCCAATTGGTTTGGCTCTCCTCTTTATGGCCTCCACCTATTCACCTAAACAGATTAACCTTATCCGGAACAGAAGATTGGATTAAGTTCTTGCTAAATCCAAGTAACCCCCTTAAACCTCTCCCCTGAAGAGGCTCCAAAATTATTGCTCTATGTAGTTTCCATAGAAACAAGGTCAATAAGAGACCTTCTTGCCTAAGAGCTGAATAAGATTTTCCTCTTTCACAAACAATCTAGGGACTTCACAATCCATAAAAAGACAAATTCACCACATAACTCTTGGTCCCCACCTCGATCCACTTGGCTGGTTAAAGATTAATACGACACAGCAATCAAGCCAGAGAACTCCTGCCTAGTTGCTGTTTGCATCATCTGGCTAATTTTATTTATGTGTGGACATGGATTGAAGTCAAATGGAGATTGATCCAATTTGGGTTGAAGCAAAAGCTGCATCATTTGCTGCCTCTTCTACACATAATTTGGGTTTGAAAAATATTATCTTTGAAGGCGATGCTCTAAATGTAATAGAGCCTATTCTGAACTCCTCAATCAAACCTCATTGAGCTATCCCTTCATCATTGTACATATAACTTTTCTGTTGTTATCGATTAAGCCAATTGTGTTTCCCATGGACTTGCTGCACGGGTTCCCTTTTGCTGTATACAATAAACACCACGTTTAGAAATCTTTTACCCCATAAGGTTTTCTAGTTTTTTGCTGAATTTTTTTTTTGAAAGTTGGCTAAAATATACTTGTACCTTGAAAAAAGTTAAAAAAAAAAGTGGGAAAAAATTGATATTTTAAAAGCTGTATATAAAAGCAAAAAACAAAAAACAAAAAAATTGAACTTATAAGTTTCAACAACACTTGCAAACTTATTTGCTTGGTGATGAAGCACCTTGTGTCACCAACTCCTTTATTATTTTGGGTGAACAGCTGGACTTATTGTCTCCTAATTTGTTTTTTTTTTTAAATATTTGTAGTTGTACTATTCGTTCTGTTTCTAGTTAATAATGTTAAATGCATTCATTATTACCAAAAGTAAATACATAGGTTTTAGAAAAAAACTTGTATACTCATAGAGGGGTGAGTGGGAACAGGAGAAGAGTGTTATTACAATATATAAGTTGGAAGGGCTGGAAGGGAAAAGGCTAATGGATTGTTTTAAGAGTATTATTTTATGAAATATTTTAAAAAGTTTTTATAAAAAAAAAGTTAATGATTTTTTTGACAACTTTTTATATTTTTTATGAAAGTAATATTAAAAGATTCAAAACTTTTTAAAAATAGTCTATTAACAAATTTGATTTCATTGGAATCTTTTAAAAATCAGAATATGATATGTAGGGGTATTGGGCCCAGTAATTTATAATGGACGGCCCAACAAAGGTCTTTTGGGCTAGAAACCCAAATCCGAAAACATCAAAATGATCGTGGAGTGTTTAAGTGTCCCATACCGTCCGAGGAGTCGATTTGTCCTCGGAATGTTAAGCCGAGGATACACAGTATACGTGGAGGACAGCAGAAAGAGCGGTGGAATGTCTAAAGTAAAGCTGCTACCACCGCCCATATATTAAAGACCCTGTAAATAATACGCTGGCAATAGAGATGGAAGGATGGGACCTGAGCATAGAGCTTGGAACTTGGTCCCAAATCCCAGCGGGCTTTGGGGAAGAATGGATGGGACAAGTATCCAAAAAAAGAGGGTCGCGGCCATAAAGTGGAAGATGATGAAGAGAAGAGGAGGAATATAAATAGGAGGGAAGGCATACGAAGAAAAGGGGAGGCCTTTTGAAAAAGAAAAAGTGTATGATAAACATTATTTGTATCCACACTTGAGAAATACTATTAGAAACTGTCCTCGGAAACAGTCCGAGGAGGAATTCTCAATATTACTCTTTGCAAACGATTCTTTGTTTTGTTCCATTGGGCCCAAAGCCCGTTCTTTTTGTGATTGTCTAAAGCCATCCTTAAAATCTAAATTATAAACCCATCCTCTACAAATTCATTGTGAAGAAAGGCCTTTTAAGCCCATTTTCCTCCTAGTCGTGGTTTGGGAATTTGAATTGCGTCCTTACAATTGGCGCCGTCTGTGGGGATTTAGTTTTTAAGGAAGTTTAGGGCATCATGGTAGGATCGGAACCACCACGCAGTGCAGAGTCCGTTGGCTCCCAGCGTGAGGATCACTCCTTACGTCCTGATCATGGAGAGAACCGAGAAGGAAGTGTACATACTACACACACCATCAGAAGTGCTAGTCATTCGCAAGGAGGAAGTAGAGTTCCTTACGAGAGGAATGCCAGGGCCATGCAGAAAGAGATTGACGGCCTAAAGAGGAGACTGCGTCACGAGAGGAGAAGGAGAACCCCTCCGGTCTCTGACCCCTCTTCGGAAGGATCCGAGGATGACAATTACGAGCGGAGATCCAGAACTCCCCCAGGTGGATATGTCTCTTCCGAGGAAGACAATCTGCATGGAAGGCATGGCAGAGACTACCCCCCCAGGGGCTTGGGAAATGACGCAATGGGAAGAGCGTTACACCAAATCTCCAGATCACCCTTCGCGCGCAGATTGGAGGAAGGGAGGTTACCTCGGTGCTTCACACAACCGGCCTTCACTCTTTACAATGGTCGGACGGATCCTGTGGAGCACGTGAGTCATTTCAGCCAGAGAATGGCAGTGCATTCCAGGAATGAAACTTTGTTATGCAAGATTTTTCCTTCTAGCCTAGGGCCCGTAGCCATGAGATGGTTTGACGGCTTAAGGGCAGGCTCCATTGATTCTTTCAAAGAGCTTACTAGAGCATTCGGTTCTCGCTTTATCACGTGCAGTAGAGTTCCTCGTCCATTGGATTCTTTACTATCCATGGCCATGAGGGAAGGGGAAACCCTGAAAACGTATTCGGACCGATATTGGGAAATGTTCAACGAAATCGACGGAGACTTTGACGATGTAGCCATAAGGACCTTCAAGGTCGGCCTACCAACGGAGCATGACTTGAGGAAATCCTTGACGAAGAAGCCTGTAAGAAGCGTGCGTCGACTGATGGATCGCATCGACGAGTACAAAAGGGTTGAGGAAGATCAGCAGCAGGGAAAAGGCAAGGCGAAGGTTATCCCACAAGAAAGGAGGGATTTCAGGTCGGACCGATACAACAACAACAGGCCTACGCGGGATTTTTCCAGTGTGCCGGTCACATACCCCCACAAGTGGTCAACACCGTCTTCAGGGAGCCGGTGCAGCAGCTGTTGGAGAAAATAAGGCATGAACCTTTTTTCAAATGGCCGAATAAAATGGCAGGAGACCCTTTGAGACGCAACCAAAATCTCCACTGCCATTATCACCAGGAGAGAGGTCACACCACCGAGGACTGTCGCACTTTGTGGAATCATCTGGAACAATTGGTTAAAGAGGGAAAGCTGAAGCAGTTTCTGTACCAACCCAACGGGCGAGGAAACCAGTCAGGAATGGCAAACCACGATGGTCCTTCATCCAGACCTCCTCTAGGTACTATCAATGTCATTTTTGCAGCACCTGGTAGGACTGGCTCAGCTCCTTTCAGGGTAATGTCAGTTGCTCGAACATTTGCCGAGGAGTCACGGGATCAGCCGAAGAGGATTAAGGCAAGTATCCTGCCAGTCCTAAGTTTCTCTGAAGAGGACAAGATGGGGACCATCCAGCCTCATGATGATGCCTTGGTGGTAACCCTCAGAATAGGGAACTATGATGTAAAGAGGGTAATGGTTGATCAAGGTAGTGGTGCAGATATCATGTACCCTGACCTATTTAGAGGCTTGAAGTTAAGAGTTGAAGATCTTATGCCATATGACTCACCCTTGATAAGCTTCGAAGGGAGAGCTATCGTTCCAAAGGGACAGATTAGACCGCCTGTGCAATCAGGTCGGAGGTGGTAGACGTAGATTTCATCGTGGTCGATGCTTATTCTCCCTATACGGCTATTGTGGCAAGACCTTGGCTGCATGCGTTAGGGGCTGTTTCCTCAACCTTGCATGTCAAAATCAAATTTCATTCTGGGGACCAGGTGGTGGAGTTACTTGGGAGTCAGTCTGTGGCTCGACAGTGTGTCACGGCCGCAATCGCGTCGACCAGAACCAGACTCCCCGTCCTCGGCTATCGGTGAAGCATAGCAATCAAAGTCTCTTCCCATAGCCGAGGTAGATGAGGCAGTATGTGAAGAATTGGAGAAAATTATCATAGACAATGATCCTGAAAAGTTCTTCCAGGTTGAAGTTCAATTGCCACAGGAAGAGAAGACAGAGCTGATTTTATTTTTAAAGAAAAATATGGATGTGTTCGCTTGGAACGCGTATGAGGCCCCTGGGGTTGATCCGAACTTCATATGTCATCATTTAAGGGTCAATCCAACTGTAGTGCCGAGGAGGCAACCTCCTCGGAGGTCCTCGAAGGAACATTCCGAAGCCGTAAAGGAGGAAGTGCTCAAACTCAAAGCGGCAGGGGCTATCAAAGAAGTGTTCTATCCTGAATGGTTAGCCCACACGGTGGTGGTGAAAAAGAAGAATGGGAAGTGGAGAGTTTGTGTAGACTTCACAGATTTAAACAAAGCTTGCCCAAAGGACTCATTCCCGATGCCTCGAATTGATCAATTGGTTGACGCCACTGTTGGACATCCTCGGATGAGTTTTCTTGATGCTTTCCAAGGTTATCACCAGATACCTTTAGCCGTTGAGGACCAGGAGAAGACTGCATTCGTCACTCCTACGGGAAATTACCACTATAAGGTAATGCCTTTTGGTTTGAAAAACGCAGGGGCTACCTACCAAAGGATGATGACGAGGATGTTTGCGGCACAGCTAGGAAAAAATATTGAGGTATACGTGGACGATATGGTGGTGAAGAGTAAAGAAGTTTCTGCACATCTGGAAGATCTGAGCAACACTTTTCAGAAGCTAAGAGAGTATAAATTGCGGCTCAATGCCTCTAAATGCTCTTTCGGTGTGGGGTCGGGCAAGTTTCTAGGATATATGGTGACTCACCGGGGAATTGAAGTGAATCCTGCTCAGGTTAAGGCGATAAACAGCTTACACCCACCTCGGAATCCTAAAGAAGTGCAAAGGCTAACAGGTATGACTGCTGCTCTCAACCGATTTATATCTCGGTCCGCGGACAGATGCAGGCCTTTCTTTCAATTATTAAATAAATGGAAGGGTTTCGAATGGACCGAGGAGTGCGCAGTAGCTTTCCAACTGATATAAGATTATCTCTCGCGACCACGAGTTATGTCTCGACCTGAGGTTGATGAGATTCTGTTTGCATATATTGCGGTGGCTATCCTTGCTGTTAGTTTGGTTCTTATCCGAGATGACAATAACATCCAGAGACCGGTTTATTATGTAAGCAAATCTCCGCATGAGGCCGAGCCGAGTTATTTGCCACCGGAGAAAGCTATCTTGGCGGTGGTACATGCTACACGAAGACTTCCCCATTACTTCCGGTCTCATACGGTTGTTGTTCTTACACAACTCCCTCTTAAATCAATTCTGCGAAGTGCGGATTATATGGGAAGAATTGCCAAATGGGGAACTGTCCTAGGAGCTTTCGATATCAAGTATATGCCCCGCACCTCTATAAAGGGACAGGTCATCGCGGACCTTGTGGCGGAATTTGCTGAGCCTTCGTTGGAAGACTATCAAGAAGGCGTGGGTAAAAAATCAGTAGGCATGATTTCGTGTGAAGGGCCTCCATTATGGAAAGTGCATGTTGATGGAGCAGCAAATCGAGGGGATCGGGTATCGGACTAGTTTTGATATCCCCGAGGGAATTACTTTTGAGAAATCTTTGAGATTGGGATTCTCGGCCACCAACAACGAAGCGAGTATGAAGCCGTCCTCGCAGGGATGAACATGGTTCATATAATGGGAGGAAAGACGGTGCGGATGTTCTCGGATTCACTATTGGTGGTAGGCCAAGTAGAAGGCAAGCTAGAAGCAAGGGATTCCGGAATGCGAGAATACCTAACCCAGGTCGGTATATGCAATCTAAATTTGAGTCATTTCTACTATTGCATGTATCCGGATGTGGCAACACCCATGCCGACTCATTAGCCACGCTCGCGACGTCCTCGGCACAAAGTCTACCACGAGTTATCCTCGTTGAAGATCTGTTGAAACCCACTGGGACGGATAGTAACTCCACTCAAATTCTTCAAATTAGGACAGGGCCTAGTTGGATGGATCAAATAGTAACATTTCTCAGGAATGACAGCCTGCCTGGAGAACAGGCTGAAGCGGATAAAGTTCGCAGGAAAGCCACTCGTTTCTGGTTATCCGAGGACCAAAAATTGTACAAACGTTCCTTTTCGGGACCATATTTGCTATGCATACACCCCGAGGCAACGGAGCTACTTTTGGAAGAGTTACACGAAGGGATTTGTGGAATTCACACAGGAGGAAGGTCTTTAGCTCACAGGGCCCTTACTCAGGGCTATTGGTGGCCAAATATGCAGAGAGAAGCGCAAGATTATGCAAAGAAATGTGACCAATGTCAAAGGTTCGCTCCAAATATACATCAACCAGGTGGAGTCCTGAATCCTCTATCTAGCCCATGGCCTTTTGCCCAATGGGGCTTGGACATTGTTGGACCCTTCCCCAAAGCAACGGGAAACAGACGGTGGCTTCTCGTGGGAACAGATTACTTCACCAAATGGGTTGAAGCTGAGCCATTATCAAACATCAGAGACACGGAAGCAAAAAAGTTTGTATGGAAGAATATCGTTACCAGGTTTGGCATTCCTCATACTCTCATTTCAGATAACGGTTTACAATTTGATAGCAAAGCCTTTCGGAAATACTGCTGTGATCTTGGCATTACGAATAGATATTCCACTCCGGCTTATCCCCAAGGAAATGGGCAAGCCGAGGCTGTCAACAAAGTAATAGTAAGCGGACTCAAAAAGAGGTTGGGTGACGCCAAGGGGAGGTGGGTGGAAGAACTGCCACATGTCTTGTGGACGTATAGAACTACACCACGAAGATCCACAGGAGAAACACCCTTCGCCATGACTTATGGGGCCGAGGCGGTAATCCCCTTAGAAACTGGGTTCCCAACCCTGAAGAAAAACTCCTTTATTCCAGATAGCAATGATGATCTGTTAATGAAAAACTTAGACTTAGTTGAGGAACGGCGAGAAAGCGCCATGGTTCAACTAGCTTATTATCAACATAAGCTCAAGCAGGGGTATGACTCTCATGTGAAACTTCGACCTCTTGGACCAGGTGACTTAGTACTAAGGAAAGTTTTGGGCACGATGAAGAACCCTGCGTGGGGAAAATTGGGGCCCAACTGGGAAGGACCTTATCGTATTACTTCGGTAGCAGGAATAGGGGCCTACAATCTGGAGGATTTGGACGAAAATGTTGTACAACGTCCCTGGAATGTAAATAATCTACGAAGGTACTATTACTAAATAAAAGGCACTTCGGCCGTTCTTTGTTGTAAACTACATTATATTCGTTATCTTCATTCGTCGAAATATCAAGCTGAAACTTGGTATGCCTGGATCCTCGGACCACATACCTCGTCTAAATTGATATTCTTTATTAAAGTGTTAAACAGAACCTAAGTTACGTCTGGTCCTCGGATCACCTACTTTGGGAAAATTAACATTTTAAATTTATTCGCCTAAGTATCAAGCTGAAACTTGGTATGCCTGGATCCTCGGACCACATACCTCGTCTAAATTGATATTCTTTACAAAGTGTTAAACAGAACCTAAGTTACGTCTGGTCCTCGGATCACCTACTTTGGGAAAATTAACATTTTAAATTTATTCGCCTAAGTATCAAGCTGAAACTTGGTATGCCTGGATCCTCGGACCACATACCTCGTCTAAATTGATATTCTTTACAAAGTGTTAAACAGAACCTAACTTAAGTAATCACCTCGCATAACCTACAATGGGAAAATTAACATTTTAAATTTATTCACCTAAGTATCTAGCTGAAACTTGGTATGCACGGATCCTCGGACCACATACCTCGTCTAAATTGATATTCTTTACAAAGTGTTAAACAGAACCTAAGTTACGTACGGTCCTCGGATCACCTACTTTGGGAAATTTAACATTTTAAATTTATTCGCCTAAGTATCAAGCTGAAACTTGGTATGCACGGATCCTCGGACCACATACCACGTCTAAATGCTTTTTCTTTACAAACTGTTAAACAGAACCTAACTTATGTAAGGTCCTCCGATCACCTACTTTGGGAAAATTAACATTTTAAATTTATTCGCCTAAGTGTCAAGCTGAAACTTGGTATGCCTGGATCCTCGGACCACATACCTCGTCTAAATTGATATTCTTTACAAAGTGTTAAACAGAACCTAAGTTACGTCTGGTCCTCGGATCACCTACTTTGGGAAATTTAACATTTTTAATTTATTCGCCTAAGTATCAAGCTGAAACTTGGTATGCCTGGATCCTCGGACCACATACCTCGTCTAAATTGATATTCTTTACAAAGTGTTAAACAGAACCTAAGTTACGTCTGGTCCTCGGATCACCTACTTTGAGAAAATTAACATTTTAAATTTATTCGTCTAAGTATCAAGCTGAAACTTGGTATGCCTGGATCCTCGGACCACATACCTCGTCTAAATTGATATTCTTTACTAAAGTGTTAAACAGAACCTAAGTTACGTTTGGTCCTCAGAACACCTACTTTGGGAAAATTAACATTTTAAATTTATTTGTCTAAAGTATCAAGCTGAAGCTTGGTATTGTTGGTTCCTCGGATCATTTACTTGAGAAAAATTAATACATCAGATATTTGCATAGACTATATGCCTTATCTTTACATAGTTCAAACTAGAGATCCAAAACGAAGAAACAAAATTGCATCACTTAATGCAGTTCTCGGCATAATTAAGCCTTCCTTGGAGTATCAAATTTCAATTCAAGTTGTTGCTAATAACTTTGGTAAAAGACAAAAAGATGATATTTATGGAATGATATGATCAGCATAAAAACAAAAAAAAATATATGTATAAGAATCATCTAAAAACAAACATTCATTCTAGTATTAAATTCCAAAATAGTACTTTTGCACCTATACTTAGGTATTACACTTGGAGACAAAATAAAAATAAAGAAAGGAAAGACAACAAGCAAGTCACTGTTTCAGCTTAATCTTCAGAGGGCCTTTGGGGTCTTGAGGAGATGGAAGCTGAGCCGAGGACTCAACGGCAATTCCTTTGCCTTTGGGATCATCTATCAAGGTTATTGGGTTAGCTTGATCACCCAACTCATCCTTTGAAGATTCCCGAAGATCACTTGAAGGCTGTACGTCTTCAATTGCCTTTTCTTGTGCAGGGTCAAGTTGTTCAGGGGCATCTTCAGGAAGAGTTGAGTCTTCAGCCAAATCACCCCCTTATCCTCGGATGATCCCCAGGCGGCTTCTTGTGCAGTGTCAGGAATGGAAGAAGCGCGAATTGCAGGAGGATAGTAGACACTCTCTACTTTCCAAAGAGTGGAAGAGGCATCAACCCCAGCTTGGGAAAGTGCCTCATTCCACACTTGGAGGCAGTAGTGCCTACATACCTCGGGAACCTGAGCCTTGAAGGTTTCAGTGACCTCCTTCACGCCTATATCATAACCATCTTGTTCGGCTTGGTCCCTCGAGTTCTCGGCCTCTTCTTTTGCTTTCTCAGCCTTTTTCTTCTCCTCAATGGCCTCTTCTTTGCCCTTAATGGCTTCTTCTTTGGCCTTCTCAGACTCGTTCAGATCTTTCTTAAGATCCTCTACGAGCCTTCGTGCTACTAAGAGGTTATCCTCAGCTTGGCGAAGCATTAGGCACTGATCCTCGGCCTGTTTAGTCGTCGTTTTCAGATCAGCCTCTAAGCCCGCCTTGGCACTCTCAGCCTTAGCCAATTTTGCTGTGACCTCCTGCAGTTTCTTCTTATGAAGGTCCGAGATCTTTTGAGCAGTTTCACGCCTGGACTCCTCGGCCCTCAGAGACTTGTAGGAATTAATGGCAATCTCTTCTGCCCTGTGGGCAGATTGAACGGCCTACGAACAAAACATATAAAACTTAGACATATGGATATATATAGGAAATAAAAACAAAAGTCAAGGTTTTAGAGAAAACTCACCATTGCAAGCTCCTTCTTCAAAGTCATAAATACGGTGTGGTCCCTTTTCTTTCTCAGCTCAATCATATCCTCGGGGAGCAACAGTGCCTGCTCCAAAGCATCTGCGACGCATGCCGCTGTCCCTTCATCAGAATTTCTAATGGACGCATCCACGGTAATGACCTCGTCGTCCATAGAAAGGTCAGGAAGCCATACAGGGGCGCGTACGACCGCCTGTTGGTCGGTTCTTCTTTCCGACCTAGTCTGTATGGTGCGGGCCTGCTTTGCACCCTTTTCCACCTCGGTCTCCTTGGAGACAGAGCCCTTCCCTGCCTCCACCACTTCCTTTCCTTTCGGCTGATCTCTTTTTCTTTTGAGATCAGCTATGTTGGTGCGTTGGGTTTGGGAGGATGGGGGAGGAGGAGGAAGCCTAGCTTCAGGGCCTTTGTCAGCACCCTTTTCTTGAGTCCGAGGGCGCACCTCTTTTGGTGGTTCTTGGACTCGGGGGGCCTTATCAGTGCCCTCAAGGACATCCTTCAAACTGGGCTTAGTCTTTCGTTGGATGCCCATAGTGTCAAGTTCTTCAGTGGTAGCCTTTGAGATATGGGTAGAGGTGCCGAGGATGGAAGTTGAATCTTCAGGAGAGTAGGGTTGATTAAAAACCTCAAAATCGTCCTCGGAATCTGATACCTCAACTATTTCTTCTTCTTCTTCCTTTACAGTGGAGTGAGAGGGCGCGGCTTCCCCAAATGTTAAATTTGTGGAGAGAGGCACTGTGGGAATCCCAACTGGAACAAATGGTGGTGGTTGGATTGGTTGGGTGACCAAGGTGCCTTGAGGAATGGCAGTCCCCTCCGGTAGCAAAAAACCCTCGACAGCAACACTGATCCGAGGAAGACGAGGATCGTGGGCTTTGATCACGCACTTCGGCGCCTGAAAGGCTTTGGATATTGGATTGTAGCCGAGGATCAGATGAGCTGCTCGGAGTTGACCGTCAGTATGCACAAAAACCTCAGCTTGTAGGATCCTATCCAACCGTCCGAAGTCAACGAGATTGGGATGACGATCCGCGGCGTGTGGATCTGTAGAGTTGTCCAAATAAGAGAGGGTAAGAATAAGTAAAAAGACAGAGGATAATAGTATGTAAAAGAAATTTCACCTGGAGTCCCTTCCCTTGTCGGACAGGGGAGGCCGTCGTGCCAATTTCCTGATATGATCAGGAAGTCGTTTTTTAGGCCCTTATTTGATTCAGACAGACATTGAATTAGCCTAACCTCGGGGTATCTAGATTTTAGGTAATACTCATCTTTTTTGCTTAGGTAATGGAGGTTGTAAACCCAGTTCACGTCGTGGTGAGTGAGCCCTAAGTTCATCTTCTCATTTAAGGCATCTATGGAACCTAGGATCCTAAAGACATTTGGGGCGCACTGGGTGGGTGCTAATCTAAAGGCCCTAAAATAATCCCTAGTCACGGTTCCCATGGGGATTTTCATTCCCCCTTCGATGAACGCAATCATCGGGATTACGACTTCCCCCGTTTTTCTTTTTGTATAATACTCTTCCTCGTTACAGTACGTAATGGATACATTCGAGGGAATTTTGTACTTAGCCTTAAACTGCTCTATTTTTTCGTTCGAATCTACCAGGGACGCGAACCTACCCATTCTTTTTTAAAAAAAGGGGAGGTGGGAAGAAAACTAACTACGCCGAGGATGAAAGACACAGTGAAAGGAGAAGACAGGAAGGAAAAGAAACAAAAGAAACAAAAAGCTGATAAGGAGGGGAAAGAGTATTGAAGAACTTACTTTTAAAAGAAGAAAGCACGTCACCTCGGACAGAGTACTCGATAGAAAGAGAGAGTACGGGGAGATGGAAAGTGTGGCAGGTACGTTATCAGGTTTCTGTAGTGTGAGGAAGTTTGAAGAAAATTAGTATTTATATGTCAAAAGGTGTTTTGAAGCGGGCAAATTCCCGCCTCAACACGGGAATCGATCTCGACCGTTGGATATATGTCATATCAATGAAACGTGGGGGACATAGAAGCGCCAATAATAAATTCGGGGGCGTTTCGCATACCGAAGCATCGGGAACACGCGGTGGGTAATTCAGAAGTTATTTCCGTTAGTAAATATTCCAGAATCCTGCAGGGTGAAAAGGTCTTTTAAATCGAGATCCTATTTTCCTCCCGAGGTGAGAGAAAAATAAAGAATCTCGAGGGGCTATTGTAGGGGTATTGGGCCCAGTAATTTATAATGGACGGCCCAACAAAGGTTTTTTGGGCTAGAAACCCAAATCCGAAAACATCAAAATGATCGTGGAGTGTTTAAGTGTCCCATACCGTCCGAGGAGTCGATTTGTCCTCGGAATGTTAAGCCGAGGATACACAGTATACGTGGAGGACAGCAGAAAGAGCGGTGGAATGTCTAAAGTAAAGCTGCTACCACCGCCCATATATTAAAGACCCTGTAAATAATACGCTGGCAATAGAGATGGAAGGATGGGACCTGAGCATAGAGCTTGGAACTTGGTCCCAAATCCCAGCGGGCTTTGGGGAAGAATGGATGGGACAAGTATCCAAAAAAAAGAGGGTCGCGGCCATAAAGTGGAAGATGATGAAGAGAAGAGGAGGAATATAAATAGGAGGGAAGGCATACGAAGAAAAGGGGAGGCCTTTTGAAAAAGAAAAAGTGTATGATAAACATTATTTGTATCCACATTTGAGAAATACTATTAGAAACTGTCCTCGGAAACAGTCCGAGGAGGAATTCTCAATATTACTCTTTGCAAACGATTCTTTGTTTTGTTCCATTGGGCCCAAAGCCCGTTCTTTTTGTGATTGTCTAAAGCCATCCTTAAAATCTAAATTATAAACCCATCCTCTACAAATTCATTGTGAAGAAAGGCCTTTTAAGCCCATTTTCCTCCTAGTCGTGGTTTGGGAATTTGAATTGCGTCCTTACATGATATATGGATCTCAAGTCATCACCCGATCTGATTCCTCTGCTATGTACCTTTTGCTTGCCAAAGATCTCAGTGGTCATCTCATTGCTACAAGGAAATAGATTATAGATATATAAAATCACAATGGTCAGTGGTGAACTCAATTGGCCCCTATTAATCATATTTTGAAGAGTACACAAAACTTGAGTAAGATTTTGCATGATTTAGGTAGGACCATATGATTAAACGGTCACGAGTTCTGAAAGTTAAGGAAAAGTAGTAACGTGGTATAAAAGAAACAAGAAAGACCGTTTGGCGTAAAATTAAATTAAAACCTAACTATGTCTGAAGAAATTGACAAAAAAAGTTAGGACAAAAGCGTTATCATCATTATGGCATGTTTCTGGCATGCATATTCAAGGTTTCTTTCTATCTAGCTAGAAGGTTATTGGAACACCTTATTAATTAAACAAGTATCCAATATATGATGTTTTTGCATGATTAGAGTGGATTTTATAGTTTTCCATCAATTATATTTTCTGTGATATATATGAACATCTGAACCATAGCGAGGTCCAAATCTCATAGTATTAGGTTTATTTATTTATTTACTTATTTATTTTTTTTCATTTGAAATGACTTCATTTATTGATTAAGATTATATACTAGTATAAATTTAAAGTTGTATCTCATGCCACATTATTTTAAATTTTAAATAATGTGAGACTTTGTATTCTATCAAATTTTTTTTTTAAATTTTATTTTATAAATCTTAACTGGGAAATTTACCTTTTCCATTATAAGTAAAATTATTGGAGTGATCCTACTTCAATTTGGTAATTATATTCTATATGCACATATGCCTCTACAACTTTCTCGAATATATATATATATATATATATGTGTGTGTGTGTGTGTGTGTGTGTGTTAAAATTTGTAAAACAATATATTGCACAAGACCTCTTATTTTCATGGGAGAATTGGGATTTAGCTTATGATAGGATTGTCCCTTTGTTCAATTAAGTGTCGTACTTTGACCTTTGTTTTTTTTTTAATTTATTTATAAAAATGTTAGAACAATTGCGGCCGAAGAAGTCCAAACTTAGTCTAGGCCCATGTATTCACAAAACAAGTAAAGTAAGGCTGAGTTAATCTAAGATTTGGTTCATTGTAAAATAGCCCTTTTGGTTCATTGTTATAAAATAAAAAAATATAAAAAAACCCTATATTTGGTTCATTGTAAAATAATAAGTTAAATATCAAAGATGTAGCCTTTAATAACTTTCCCGCAAACCACGATAAATCTTGTTTCCTCTTTTTATTTTCCCTTTCAATCTCTCAACAACGTTAACAAGATAAAACATTGATATTTGATACTCCTTTTTTCGGTTGATTCCATTTTACTACTTTTTACACTCTCGGGTGGAATTGATGATGATACATGCATATTTTCAGTATCAACATGGAAATGATGATAAAATTTACTTGCTTATGGACTCTTCTTTTGATATGCCACATACTTTCTAAAAAGTTAGAATGTGGAACTGCTATGCATGTTGGCATGTTGGAGTTGAAGATGGCATTTTGTTCCCAGATCTCATGCTTTTGGGAGGTGAGAACGGAGGGACAACTTCATTATAGCACCTTTTACAGAGATCCAGAAGTTGTTGGGGCCCTCTTTCATTCCTTTCTTGATTACCACAGTACTATATATTGGGAGGATAAAATAGCCCTTTTGGTAATGGTCGCATCCTATGCATACTTTCAACTTTTATGAATCACGCTTACCTGATTCAAAGCTTAATAATGACCTTAGCATTTTCAACAGTGGAATTGGCATTGACCATGTTCTAAGGAATTGACATATTCCTAATCCTAAGCATTTGGATGGACGGACCCACTAAGGGGCTGAGGGGGCCCATGGCTCGGCCCCCCCCCCCCCCCCCCCCCCCAAATTTTTTTGAAAAAATTAAATAGTATATAGGATAAACAAAAAATCCCCAATTTATAACCAAAAAAATTCACCAATATCATAATTCAATAATTCCTAACCAAAAAAATCCCCTTGCGGGGTTACAACAATTTATATGACTTTTTTAATTGATTTATAAATTATGGAAAAGTGAATTACAATATTTTTATTTTTATCAAAAGATAAAATGGCAAAATTCTTTTAGAAGCCAATATTGATGATGTAGTATTGCCAACTCTTAATATTGATATGATGATATCTCAATTTTTTAAAATCCTCAAACAAAGTTCTGAAAAACTTCATTAGTGTGATTTTCAGTTGCATCCAAAAGTATGGGTTTATCATATTGATGAATTGATCAACATGATAAAATTAACATATTAATTCTAATTACCCAAAATCTGAAGATCTGAAGTCCTCTTCTTCTTTTTTTCTTCTTCTTCGAAAAAGTTTAGAATATCACGTTGTAACTTTCAACTTTTCTGGTTCATATTATATTTTTCTTGACTTAAATATTTAGGTAAAAAAGTGCAATTTTTTGCCTACGATGATTTTTTTTTTAATAAACCATGTCACATGAATATTTTTTGGTTCATGCTTTGGCCCCCCTAGGTTCAAATCCTAGTTCCGTCCCTATTTGGATATATCTCTTGCTAAAAAAGCTCATCTCAGTCTTGGAGTCATCTCTTTTAAGAGATGATTTTGTGGGAACCGGCCTGGAAATCCCTAAGGCCCTAACTCATCTTGTGCAAGTAATTGTTGTAGTGTTTAATTTATACTTGTAAATCATATTGAGTGTTCGTATTTCATAGTCTAGAGAATATCCGTAAGGCAGTCTCCATTTCCCTCTGTCAAAGTGGTGAGTAATGTAATTCATGAAAATTCTCCAACCTCTCATTGGGTAAATATGTGTTTTAGGAACTTAAGCATATGAGTCTTCATGCGTAAGGGTTCAATACAATATGTCGACACACTCCATGCATATCCTAATCCAAAAAAATTTAGCCAATGTTTTTGGCCCAACAATGTAAATTAACCGCTCACTTTTCTATTAACTATCTGATATGGGACTCAATTACCTAACCAGTTTTTGTAAAGCACTAGGGAGCATAGTTTTGATTTGTTTTTTGTTTTTTAGTAGTTATGTTGGAGAGGAGCAAACCCCCCATTCTTCTTTTAAAATAGATCAAAAATACCATTAAACTACAAAACTTTTGATGAAAGAACAATTTATTCATCATAAATATAATAAAAATTGAGCGGTCAAAGAAATTCAGAAATTAATATTTAGCAATGAATTTACCACATTGGGAATTCTAAACTCTTGCTTTAATTTCTCTCTGTACAAGGTGTGGAGCATTTTTTATTTCCTAAGTTAGGATCTTTAGTGGGTTGGCTAATTGCATGACAAATTGAATGTAATTAATTTGAATTCAAATTTTTATTATGCTCATGTACTAATGTGGGTTTAAATTTGTAATGGGTTGGTGAGGTCAAGTGCAAGAAATTGAAGTTCACTTTTGCAGAACTACGGTCATATGAAATTGAAGGTGTCAAGCGAATTAAGAGGCGTATCAGACTTTGAAATTCAGACAAACAAAGATGTTGCCCCTCACTCACTCCTCTCTCAATCATACAAAATTGCCAAAACTTGAGAGAATTTTGCTATGAAATTTTCTGTTGTTCCAGCCTTTTAGCCTCACTATATAATCCTCATTTCCCACAAATTTCATCATCCAATTCCCGTATGGAAGAGTTAGAGAGAACCCATAATCCCTAGAGCAAACCCTTCTTTTGTCTCTACCTTCTCCCTCTCCAATTGTCCAATTTCATGAGAGGAGATCAAAACCATCACATACAAACCAACTTTTAAAGGTTTTGGTGCTGATTGGTGTGGGGAATCATTGGAGCAGTCCCAAAATTACCAAGAAGACTTGGTCATTGCAATTGGAGGCTCAATTGCAGATCCACAACTATCAAGAAGAAAGGATTTGAGGAATCGATTGCTAGCAGAAGCTGGAGGCTTAAGTATATACTATATAGTCATTACTTAGCTTAGAAGGTTTTGTATAGGGATGACAATTTAAACCAGCACTTGCGGGTACCCGTCTCACCCACCCTTAATGTACGGTTATTACATGGCCCGCATAACAAATGGAATAGGGATGGGGGTTAACATTTTCCCCCACACCAGCCCCTTTTAAATTTTAACAATTAAAATTTATTTATTTTTAGGTTTTTTTGATAAGATATACATATGTTCTTTTAGCATTCTAACTTTAAATTTATGATGTTTTTGTATATTTTATTACTGAATTTATACTTTTATATTTTAATATTTACATTGTTTAAATTTTATAATTGTTGTAGTGCTATATTTGAATTGCTTTTTTATTTATTATTACTTGAATTGTTGTATTGTTATGCTTTGAGAAGGTATTGAAAAATTATAAGTTTATTTCAATGTTTTATGAGTTTAATTTAATGTATTCAAAATAAACTTATAATAAATTATATATAAATTTTTTTTTGAGTGTGGTTGGAAGGGTACCCGTGGGCACCTGTGGGTATCCGCTACAATTGGGCGGGGGGAAAACCCCTAGCCTGAAGAGGAAGTGGGGCAAGGACGGAGAATAAGAAACCTGCCCCATACTCTCTTCGTTTTCATTCATAGTTTTGTAAGTGATATGTACTGTAACTATTCTTGATTGTAGCTCATTTGTTACTAGAGGTCTTGAAGAGTTTATTCCCTTGGTTCTCAGGTTTTACTATCCATAAACACTTCGGTGTTTTTGTGGGTGGTTGAATATTGATTAAGATCATGTTTTTTTTTGTATATCCATGCACATGTCAATTGGTTAATCACATGAACAACTAGGCTTAATTTTAGTATTAGCTTAAAATTAATGTAAGCTGTAATTGTGGGGTCTAAATTGGTAATCGTCCTAGTGTGAGCGGTGGCTACAAAGATATAAGGAATATAAAAAATTTAAATATTAAAAATTTGACTATAAGAGAAATACAAACTAAGATGGCTGTTGAGTCATCAAGTCATCACACACACACAACACAAAAGCAACTAGGTGGGGGCTACGTACAACTAGTAAACACTTACTCAACACAAAAGTCCGAAACCGAAAAGAATACAAAGAAAGAAACTCTATATCGTGTTTATCTAATTTTTGTCAGAGGCTGGGTATTTTTTTGGAGATTGTGATTGTGAGATTTTTACTTCAACATTTTCCATGGATGTAGCTCAATAGGATGAGACAATTAGTGTATGTACGTGTTTGAATTCATAACCTACACGAATTGTGATTGACTGCATGAATTTGTCGAAATTGATTTGGAAATAAATAAAAGCAATTAAACATTGTTAGGTAAAAAAAATCAAATCTCAAGAATTTCAAGATTATAATGTGATAAAAGTAGGGATTACCCTAAAAGCATTCTCCTTTCATGTGTACCCTTATTAAGTGGGGTCAACATGTGAGAGTTTTTTAAATGAGAGATAAGGTGGATATAGGATTACCAAAATGAATTATCGATTATTTCAAAAGCTGAACCTATTAAAAAATTTGTGAATGTAATAATTTAATCCAACACAACGAATTATAAAATTCAATACAAAAGTACAATGTACTACACTTGTTCATAATGTATTGATGAATAGAATAACGATTAAGTAATTAAATTTACCATTTCTAATAATTTAAGGGTATGCTTGGAATTTAGGGAGATTGATGGAGAGGACAAGAGACTGAGAGAGTAGAGGGAGGTGGTCGGAAAATACTAAAATATTATTTTTTGGCCACTTTCCCCTTTACTCTATTCTTCTCTATCCCCAAATCCCTTTATCAAAACATAGAATAATCTTTAGATACAAGTGGTAGTTTATCATGTAGCAAGGAAGGTGGCCATGAGTTCGAATCATATCTCTACTCTACCTCCTATTTAACAAGTTAAAAATCACACATGTTGCATTCCATTTATTAAAGTGGAGTTTAAGTCCACATGTAAGGCGAAGTGTCAAGATAATAATTAAATGATTAAATTCTTCATTTCCTAATAGTTTAAACTTTTAGGATAAGTATTAGTTTTCATTGATCATCTCAATGATTTTCGTTCAAGATTTCTTATTCATTTATGAATAAAAGCTTTCTTTCAAACTATAGCTAGGAAGAATTTCCTTTAACCCGTTACATGATAATTCATAAGATCATCTATGTATTTTAAATAACTTGATTGATTAAATCATTTAACAGTCACATGACTATTATGTATGTCATGATTCATTTATATGTAAAGTGTGTCATATTGCATTTTGTATCTTAAAATACATCAACATGCACTTCATAAAATATAGAAATGACAACGGGACAAGTTTCCTATTTCCCGCCCCAACACCACCTTGTTTTGGGACAGGTTTCCTCTCCCCCACCCCGTCCTAGTGGGTGCCCACAGGTATCCCATCCCTTGCAACGCTCAATTTTGTTTATATAAAATTTATTAATTTTTATTTAAAATCTATCATTCATTAAGTTATAAACTCATGAGACATTTGAAAACAAGTTCTAACATTACAAAGCCTTCTTAAAGCATAACAATACAACAATTCAAGTATTAAAAATACAAAACTAATTCAAGCATAACAATTCAACAATTAAAAATATATTCAATTTTAATCTTAAAACATAAAAATATAAATTCCTTATAAAAAAAGCAAAAAAAAATAATCATAAATATAAAGTTTGAATGCTAAAGCACACATATATGCCTTATAAAAAAACTCTAAGAATATATTTGTAATTTTTAAAATATAAATAGGGTGTATTCGGGGGAAAAATTTATTCAACATCCCCACCCCATTTGCTTTGCGAGGTGGGTTTAAATCGTTATCCTTAATAAAATATAAAAATATTATATATATATATATATATATATATATATATATATATATATATATATATATATTATAAACTTGGAACATCTGCAATTAATAACTTATTTAATTATCTTCATCAATATTCTATAAATCTTCTTCTTGAAGACATTCAACTTCAAGATCAAGCTACTCATTTCTTTTCTTTATTTTTATTTTCAAAATTATGACAAAATAATTTTTAACTTCACCCGGTACCTTCAAGTATGCTTTAACATCCTTTACGAGTTTATGTTAGATGGTTTTTTATTTGTATAACTCCGCCCCAATATTCGTTTTACAAATAGGTAGATTTATGTTTTATTTTACTTTCTTATTATCAGTTATACATATACGATGATCTCAAATGAGATTCTTTTCCTTAATGCCTTTCCTCTTATCACCCGTTCTTAATGTACCTAAAAACAAATAAGAAGTGCAGTATTGGACACAGCCTTTAAAAACAAATAGATACACATGATTTGTATAATTTTTTTTTTTTATGAACATGATTTTTATAATCAATCAACTACTTTTTATGTACCCAGAAAAATTAGGGAAACTCATTTGTATAATCATACAAATAACAAAATTTTTCTGAGGACCACAGTAAATATATATATCTAAACACGCACAATTATATGAAACTAATTTGTAATAAGTCACTTAGCTATATTAAACGAACGTACTCAATAATTTTGTTTTAAAACAAGTAGAACAACTTTTGGGCTCAAGTAAAAGCCCAAAATTTAGTAGAAAACTTAATTTAAACATATATGTTTAAGCACAAAATTCACACAAAATCGTACAATCATGACTCATGAGGACTCCTGTCTAACCATTTTGAACCCAATTGTACAAAAATTTCGAAAATAAAGTACTGGCCAAGGTAAAGAAGTGAAACAATCAAGAAACTGTCATGAATAATGAATATGCCTAATGAAAAATGATCATTTCAAAGATTCTGATAACACGTTACTTCATCTGAAGTCTAAACCTTGATGTAGGTTTTCCCCCTTTTCATACCAACTCTTCAGAAACAACAAAAAGTGACAATCTATGACCAATTTCCTAGGAAATATGGTAGCTATAGACCCAGTTAAGTATAATGTGACAATTAAAAGAATTAATACTTGTAGTTAAATCAGTGGTATATGAGTTATGGTTACTCTAGGTAAAGCGTACACAATAAAGAGAATGTAAGTAAACCATCAAAGAAGGATTTAAAATATTGATAAGGCGAACTAGTTGATTAGCGGCAAGTTACATTGGTGAGAGATGTCATAAACTTAGAAGGATAAGGTCTTTCAACATAAGGTTTTCCAAGCAGAGAAGTAGATAACAGAAGATCTAATACAATCCAGAGAAGTTTTAACATTAACAGGACCTTAATTAACTTGCAGATAGGTTAAGAAGAAATTAGATCAAATATTGAATTTGGCAATCGTTTGAACTTCAAAATCTTTCTCCCACCACTACTAGACGCAGAAGCTTTGATTTTGCTTGTTTAGTAAGGAGAAACACCCACATCAGCTGAAGCGAAAAAGCCATCTTTCATCAGGACGTCCTCTCCTTCCTATTCAAAACCAAAAAAGCAAAACTCAAATGCGAGAAACGTTAGGCTATGTGTTTCACATGCAATGGTATTAGATGAAGGTAGTAGTTGTAATAGTAGTAGTTGTAGCTAGGCTAATCACCTGGCGCACGTTTGTCTTCTTCACAGTCTGGTCAGGCATGAGACCAAAGTGAATGTGTGGGAAGTGGGCCCACTGACACAAAAGAAAACAGGGTTGATAAGTAGAAGAAATTGAGTGGAAACCCTAGCTAATTTGGTAAAGAAAAAAACCCTAAAATAAAAACACAAATATATGTTGGTGGGGGGACATTACATTCTTGGCAGCAGCACTGAAGGCTTCTCTGTGGGATATATCGGGATTTACAGACTTGATGCGTTGGATCTCGTCCCTGAAGATTCATTTTGATGGACCATTCACAGTTTTACTTCAAATTTAGCAAATTTATAAAATGAAATAGAAGTAAAAAAATAATGGAGAGAGAGAGAGCTAGCTTGACATTATTACTCACTTGATGAAGCGGTTGTATGCAGACGGGACTCTCTGTCTCTTCTCTGGAGCTGGTATGGACATAAGCACAGACAAACAGAGAGACAAACAAACAGACACGTTAAGCTCGGTTAGCCTAAGCCAACTTTTAGTGAATTTCTTTTTCTTTTTCTCTTTAGCTTCCTAAGGTCTCACTGTACTATGACTTCAACATTATTTTCCATATCTTTGTCTGTACAGATATCTGTATAGGGGAAAAAATAAATTTAACCAACTATAATTGCGGGGGAGATAATGGTCTATCATGCATTGCATTCTTGACCATTTATATTTTGGGGGTAGAATAGACCATCTCTATGTTGTTCAACAAATTATAAGACTTCGAAAGTACAAAATGTCCTACTATGTTTTATTCTTGTTGGTTAGATTCGTTAAGCTTGAGCATCCAACAACTGAGAAACAAAGGATTTTCATTCTTCCTGTGACAATGCTTGGTTTGCGGACAAGTGAGGAACGTTAGGATTGGTGTGCAAGTACTGCAGTAGTTAGCAAGGGTTCATGTTAAGGATATGAACAAATTAACAGAAGAGAAAAGTTGATTAACAAATATGGTTCAATATATAAATGTCAATATATATATATATATATGTATGTATGTATGTATGTATGTATGTATATATAAATGTCAAAGGTTGGAATGGCAGGCATAAGAGGCTTTGGTTTCTAATTAATGCACTTTCTACTCAATCCTCGGACCAGAAGGGCAACAAGACATCTAACGTGGGAAAAAAAAGTTAACATTTTGATGAATAAAACAGAAACTCGCAACTACCCAGTTCTTCTTTTTGTTCCATAAAAGAGAATTGTATGTTGAAAATGTCAAAGAAAAATTTGGTAAAAATGTAGGGGAGGGAACAATCTAGTTGGCCTAAATGTATAGTTTCAAGAAAATTTCTCCAAACCGAAAGCTAGGTCTCAAAGGACTTAAAAGTGGAAAATATGTAATGATTCTTACGTCTATTTATGGCAGGGGGCCTTGGAAGTTCAACGACTCCTCCACGAGCAGGCATGGTGAAGTCACTGCCATTGTTTTGGTTGATCAAGAAGTTTGGGGATGGATTTGGTATCTCTTCCTGCAACACAATCATCAACGAAGAACACCATATAAACTTGTCAAAATCAAGCTCAATAATATCACTATATATCCCAAATGAGCCTTTTTTTTTTTGGCATTAAATTCGTTTCATCATCATGTACCAGGAGATTATGGGAAGGAGAGAAGAAAGAGTGACCCAGATGAAACTGATTAGCTGAAGGCAGAAGCAAGCCACGCATGTTCACTGGCAAGAGGTTGGTGCAGTGGCCACATCTTACCGTTACAGTCTTGAACAAACTGGTACAAGGAACACTCACCTAAACCAAAACAAAGAACCAAATCATCAATTATTAAAGGAAAAGAAAAGGTGAGAAGAAAGAAAAAGAAACCCTAGAGAGCATTTCAGGAAAACAACATATATATGTATGTAAAAAGTGTAAGTGCAAGAAAGAATAGTGGTGAAATGAAATATGATACCGCGAGGACAGTGTCGCAAATGTTGCAATGGACATAACAGAGCTGCTCGGAAGGAGGAAGGTGGTCCAAAGACAAGGTAGAAGAGGAGGACATATTTGATTCCACTTGCTTTTTAAAATTTACTGATGATTGGTCTTGTTGATTGATTGATTGATTGATTGATAGATTGACAGGTTAACCACCAGCACCACCTTGGATCTGCTTTTTCTTGATTATGAGTTGTGAAAGAAAGGTGCAAGAGATGAGAGAGAAGAGAGAGAGAGAGAGAGGGTTCCCTATTTGGTCTAGTATATATAAAAGGGAAAGAGAAGGCAGAGAACACTTCTCTTCCCTCTGTTTATTAGTGTTGTTTATACTATAGGTCATAGTTCCATGTATGCATACATGTGCGCTCATGGATGCATTGTATTTCATATGCATACATGATCACGTGGATTCAGAGACTTTCTAACTTGCGCATGGTGTTAAGTATAAAGATAATAACATGTGTGGTGGTTGGCATTCCCAATGAGTTTTAAGAGAGAGAGAGAGAGAGAGAGTGAGGCGGCAGATGTGGGGGAGAGGAGCCAGAAAGGGACGTATGCATGGGGGTGATATAGCTTTCACACACTCACCTGTTGTTTTCAGAAGTTAAAGAGGGTGTTGTCTTGTGGTGTGCTTTCAAAGCTTCTCTTTTAAAATTACCTCAATTTCCGAACCCAATACCCTTATGACTCTTCCTAGTAACTTCTGGACAATAAAACACTTCATCCTCCGCCTCCGTCTCCCCCTCCTTAGGGCTCTTCAATTGCTATTATTATCTTCATCAACATGTGAGAGAAACCCCAATGCCATAATAGCATAATCATATCAATATAATTCTATGCTGCCTCTATTTTATTTATTTTATTTATAATATTTTGTGTACTTTTAGTGATTTGACATCTCAATTCCCTTGTCTTACACACAGACAGATACGTATTTAAGTCAGGAAAAAAACCGTCTCAGTGGCCAGACTTGCTCCTTCTTACCACCTTTGTCCTTTCCTAAATTTCTATTTCTTTTTGGCTTATGTTAGCTAATTTGGTTAGAATGATAGAATCTTTCTTCCCTGCTGCCTCTCGTCCACAAATCTCTAGGGTTTTATTTACAAATCTCGCAAAGCAACCCTAATTTTGAAAAAATAAATGGTATATATATATATATATATATATATATATATATATATATATATATCCAATCCTTTTAATTTATTTTTAGTGACTTTTACTGTTCCAGAAATTAGAACCATCACCATCTATACTCATTTAAGCCTATGGGTTGCCTCCTTCGCAAAAAGTGCCTTAAAGGTACGCATTTATTCATTCACTAGCAAATTGGGATGTATACTGTGTAACTCCTATGCAAAAAATTAATTGTGTTTGAATGGAGGAAAGAAAAAAAGAGTACTAATAGAGCCTGTCAGCCTTTAACGGATTATTACAAGTAACAATGACTACTTGAAAAATGATGAAAAGTCAAAACCTACCCCAAACTATATTGCTGATTCCATTTTGAACTATAAACTTTTTGAATATATATGTTTTGTACCTTAAACTATGATCTTTGCTACATACTTTACACCCAACATCAAGTTTACTGTTAATTTGGACGAAAAAATAAGGTACCACACTACCACGTGAAAAGATCTAATTACTCATTTTCTAAATCATTTCAAAATAAATGAAAAATTACAGTTTACCACTCTAAACTATACTTCTGATTATACTTTGTATCATAAACTTAGGATTTCCGTTTAAGTTAACAACAAATTTAACGTTGTGGTGCAAAACATAATAAGTATTATAATTTAGGGTGCAAAACATGTTTATCAACAATTTGGGATGTAAAGTGTAATCTGGAATATAATTTATGGCAGTAAAGTATAATTTTTCCAAATTATTATACACACATTGTTACGTACACACAGTTACACACCAATTTTTTGAATTAAAATTATGAGTTGAAGAAACAATTTCAAAATTGAAATACTGTCTTCAACTCACAATTTCAAAATGTTGAAAGGGAAACTGGCCTTGAATACGATAGAGACACTTCAATGCATCTAGTATTGAATAAAACTTATCTCTTGTATTAAATTTTTTTTTTTTAGATTAAAAAAAAATCCTCTTCGCTAAAAAAAAAAAATCATTTTTTTTCTTATTTATACTATTATTTAAGAGATTTTTCTTATTTGGAATCATCATTTGTTTTGTTCAAAAATGCCCCTATACCTCTATATTTAAGTAGAGAAAAAATTAAAGGATATTCTAGTAAAAATACAACACTAACTCTCACTAAAATATTGCCTAAAAAATAGGGTTACTTCCCTGTTGATTTTTAAATTGTTTTATCCACTTATAAATTAGATTCTCAAAATAAAAATTATATAAAAATAATAAAAAAAGATTTTTTTTTTTTTTTTTTTTTTTTGTAAAATATGACCACTAAGCCCAACATTTTCACATTTTTTTTCGGTTTCATTTCTTCTAAATTATAATCTCACGTTTTTTTTGTTATTATTTTTTCAAATCACTTCTTTTTTATTTTTGAATTAGTAAAAAAAAAGGTGATTTTTAATGTACTTCCTTTTTTCTTTTAATGATTTATTTATTTATGTTGGTATTTGAATTGTTTTCTCTTTACATCTGTTTGTACTGCCTTTTCTTTCATTTTAATGAATGTATATTCTATGTCTAAAATGATAATCACTATGTGTGTGGTTTAATTGGATAGAATAGAGAAACGTTTCAAATTGAGATGAATGGAAAATTATGACACTAAACTCAAAAAAATACTCATTCCACGCTCGAAGCGAGTGTGATGAGGTTAGTTATTATTATTAATTTATTAAGAATTGTATTTAACTCCAAATGCTCCTTAGTACTTTTGAATTGTTGTATTATTCATCCAAATTCTTATCTTGTACTCTTAAACATGTAAATTCAATTACAAACCACAATCCAATTGTGAGAGTGACAATTCATTCAAACCTATATATATATTGTGTGTTTCATTATTAAGGTCAACTCAATCTTCATGGCTTCCAATCCTTCCTCCATCTCATCCTCCTCCTTTGTCAATCAAACCAAAACTTCCCTAACTCTTCCTTCTTAGACTAATGCTCACTATTTTTATCCATCAAACTCACTAACAAAACTATCTTTATTGAGAAACTCAACTCATTCCATACTTTCTCAATATTTATGAACTAATGAACAATAATTCTGTAACCACCCTGAATTAATTTCTAGGACGTACCAAGATCAACTCTTTTTGTGCCTCCTAATATTCTCATAGTCCAACAAAATACTACCTCTTTTCATTGGCTTTTACTTATAAACTGGACATAAATAAGTTGTATCTAGAAAAAAGTGAAATTGTACAAATCAAAAAGCTAAATAAGTAGAAAAATGAGCTCAAACTTTTGTTTTTTGCCTAAAAGAAAATGTTATTACCAATCATATTTTACTGAATTTGTCAACAATTCACTGCCTTGCGAGTTGCCAAAATAGCAAAAACAAAGCTTAGTTATTGCCTTGCCTCCTCAAGACATTTTTATCTTCTCTTCTTTTAATTACTAGCTATCCTCTCTTTCCTCCCTTGTTCATTCATTTTTTATTTTAATTTTTTATGATTAAGAAAATTTTATTAAACAAGAACAAAAGAAAGGAAATGGACCATAATCATCTCTACCCTTCTCCAAAAGAATGAACGATTGAGATGGGAACAAGACACTCCCATTTACAAAAGGACACCCAATGACCAACAAAGTGAGCCATAGAGTTCAGATAACTTTTTACAACATAAAATTTATAGTCAAAAAAGTTATTACAAAGGGAGGAAATATCATTCGAGATTAAGGACACTTGCCAAGGAGGTTCGCTATAGGGATCCACCAATGGTGATGAGTCCAATTTTGCTGCAAAGATAATCTGATGGAAGCCTATGTTAATAGCATTAATAATCACACCAAAAAGCCCTGCCCTTGCTTTGGACTAGCCGAATTACCTTGGTCTATCATCTGTATTCAAGCATGGGAGACATTGTCCTCTCTTCTGCAATCTTTAGCCAAAGCTACATACATCGAAGTTAACTTTAATCCATCCAAGAGGGGAGGATTCCAACATGCATTGTTTTTCATGTCAAGAGAGTGATCTTTCCGGGTTTTCCAATAACTTTAAAAAACTTTATTAGTTTCCTTTACCATGCAAGAAAATTGGGTTAACATACATGTCATCATGAACCTAGTTTCTAGGCTGTCTGTCAAATTTGATCATAATCAACCTTAGCAAACAACATAAATTCATGTTCCTTCTCTACATTAATAGTCAAATACTAATGGATTAAGAATCACATGAACTCATTGTGAGAGTGAGCTGATATTCAGCCTATCTATTCTTAAAGGCCATCTAGAGTTTGCCCAATGAACAAAAACATACACTTTTACTGACATAGTGAGCATGACTCCTCATTCTTTCCATTTTTAATAGCTTAAAAGTAAGCTCTTCTTTATGTAAATAGTGTTACAAAAGATTCAGTTTATAACTTGAAGGTCTTTGTCTTTAGCACCAAAACATCAATTATCAAAAAAATTTATTTTTCTTCTTTTGAAAAGCCTAATTTACTTCTTCCTGACTTTTGATGCAATAAACGGCAGCTAATATGTGGTTGCCTTCTTTTTTCCTAATAAGTCTTCTCGGCCTTTAATTAAAATATTCAAGTATGTTCTTCTCTCGTAGTTTGTAAAAATTCATTTAATTTTTAGATCAGTATAGAAGATTTTGTTGTGAAAAGCATGCAAAAATAAGAAAAGCCAAACACTAAGACACACAATTTAATGTGATCAATTCGATAACTTCTATGTCTACGTTTGTCAGCAACACCCACCAAAAAAAAAAAACTACCCAGAGAAATGCCAAGCAAAGATCCACTCCGTTTCATCTCTTCAGCTCTGATCATATACTCAACAAAAGTTACACCGGTACTCCATTTATAGTAACTATCACACTTCCTTTTTTTTTTTTTTGGTCAAGTTTGGATTATGAATATTTATTATACTTCTTCCCAATTATTTTCCTAATAAATGTTAGATTACAAAATCAATCAAGAATTAAACCTCTAAACATATGCCGTCATGGACTATAAGGTGCATTTGTATAAACTGTTGAAAAACAGTGTTTTGTATTTAAAATAAGGATTTGTAAAAAAGTTATAAAAAATTAATGTTGCAAAATAGAGTTTTAAATCTTTAAAATGTTCTTTTAAGCTCTTAAAACGTCTAACCAAACAAATCTGTACTCAACATGATTTATTGAACTGGCACTGTTCCTTCTTCTTCTTTTTTCCTTTTATTTAATTGCCCTCGCCATCTTTTTGTACTGACCTTCCACTTTCAGTATCTATGTAAATGCAACCATTCAATTCAAAAGTCTTTTGGTTCATAATACATCAGAGACTTGAGATTTAGCTTTTAATAAGATTTACAGGTTCAATAAGAGACAAAAGAGGATTACACATTGCCTGGCTGACACGTACATTCACCACTATGTTTTTAAGAACATTTGTATTGGTGGAGGCATAAAGTTAAAATGCTAAATTTAGACTAGATATAATAAAAGTAGCATAAAAAGCTAGTTCATTGGTGGAGCTATACCCATATCATTTGGTTGAACAATTTCTTTTTAAAAATATATTATTTTGTTGTGTTAATGGTAGTGATTGTTGTTTATTATAGTAGATATATTATTTTATTGTGTTGTTTATATTATTTTATTATGTTGAATGCTAAAATAAAATCATTGATATTGGATATTTTGTAAAATAAAATGATAAAATTGATAAAATAGTATTTTATGGTGTTAAATTGCTAATTTTTTTTCCGCCCAACGTGGGTTGGAAATTAAAGAAATGGGTAAAAAGAAAAAATCTATTTCCAAGAACAAACACATTATTTATTGTCTTCACAGTACATAAGTACGGCTACTCATACAGGATATATATTGACCTGATTTCATAAGGAATCGAGTCTATTGATCTTGAAATGGATGGTGGTACTTAATTGGGCCTGTCGATACAACTGTGTGCTTTGCCATCCAACAACTTTTTTTGGCATACCAATTGCTCATATAGATAACTAAAATTTTTGTTTGTATGGTAGCAATTCAGGTTTTTTATTTTTATTTTTTTTGAAATGTGGTAACAATTCAATTTAACTTATATCTGGAGAAATAATAAGGTCCCCATGGTGGACCACATGGTGGACAAGTGACGTGGTCTACCATTCCACTAAAAAACTCTCATCTGTTTGAAATTGTTAAATCAAATTAAAAAAAAAAAAAACAGAAACTGATTACTAATTTAGCAATTTTAAACAAGTGGGAGTTTTTTAGTAGAATGGTGAACAAGTGATATGGTCCACCTTGAGAACTGTATAATTTCTCCTATATTTGCAAATGTCATATATTTATGGCCATAACCAATTTAAATGAATGAAGAAAAATTCATCACAGTAGTATACGTGATATTATCTTTATCATCGCAAAACGTGAGATGGATGAATTTACACCAAAGACCCTATTTTTATTTTGAAAAAATAAATAATAATAATGATGATGATGATGATGAATTAAAAAAAAAAAAAAAAAAGCTTTTTCCACATGCAAAATGGCTGATTATGCATCCCCTCTCTCTATTTCTCTCTCTAGGAATATTTTTTAATGTAATAATGATAATGACACCATCATAACTACTTCCATACCTTAAAAAAAGGTTTTTTTTTTTATAAATTTTTTTTTATATATAAGATAAAAATCTTATTCTAACCTAATTTAAGTGTATATGTGTGTAAAATTTCCTCCTAAAGACTTAAATTTCAACATTTACCCCTCATACTCCACAATCACTTATACTTGTGGAGTGGCTATCGCATAAAAAACGTGAAGTGGTTTAAAAAAAGGTTAAAACTTTTTTTTTTTTTTTTTTTTTTCAGATTATTGCCTTAACTTTGTTTGAATGAGATACCATAATTTAAATTTAATCAATTAAAGTTTCAAACTTATAAAACAGTTTCAATATTAAGCCACTATTCATTTCCTTTATTCAATTTTATTATTTTGGATAGTAATGTATCAAAGAGGAAAGGGAAGTTGTTTGATAAAAGTATTTATTTCATCTAAGTAAATCAATGTTGACTTTCTAGCTATCATTTTCTCTCTAAACATAGTTTCTCTCTTACCTACTCCATTCAAGGCTACCAAATTTATATATGAAAAATCACCTAGTAGAATTTAATAAAATAGTTTTAAATTTTATCTTTGTTGCTACCCAAAATAACATAAAAAGAATAACAGAGATAAACACGAGGTTTAAATTGAAACCATTTTTAAATTTGAAACTTCAATTAATAAAATAACAAATTTAGGACTTATTCTAAAAGCTCGGATTTGTGTCAAAAACACAAGAGCTGTTTAGATTCCAAATTAAAAAATTACGGCTAGATTACTTTTACTCTAACTTAAACTAAGTGCGAAAACAAGAATAAATGAAGCACAATCAACCGATACAACTCTAGTGCATAAACATGAACAACAAACAATAAAAGTAAAGCACAAGAGTAAGGGAAGAGAGATGCAAATACAAGATAACACGACGATGTGTTATCGAAGAGGAAACTGAAGAACTCGGCGAAAAACCTCTCAGTCGCCCTCCAAGCGGTAAATCAATCCACTAGAGAATAAAGTTGGAGTACACGAATAACAAAAGACCCTCCAAGCCTAGTCTACCCAATGTACTTGAGCTCTCCAAGCTCCTGCTACCAACAAACTTCACGGAGTCATATCTTTTCTAGCTTTCTGGATCCCGCAATACGTCCGATTGCATCCGCCAAGCCTCACTGGCTTCTTTTGGCAAATCCCCAAAACTTCCCAATCTCCAAAACACTCTCTACACTTTGTAAATGTGTGGGTTGTGTTTAAGTACAAATCTCCTCTCAAGGTATGACAATGGAAGAGGGAAAGAGAAAAGGCTAGAATGATTTTTCACTAAGGATGAGTAGCTCTCTCTCTAAAAGATGGGTTTGTGTGTTATTGAAAACCTGTCTAGGGTTTTTCTCTTTGAATGGTTTCTCTTACTTTTGTGGGTAATGATGGTATATATAGTATAAGTGAATGGTAAGAAAATCACACTTAAAAATCTTCCAGGCAGAGAGTTTCATAGGTATCTCGCGAGAAGGCCTTACCTGCGAGACACTCGCGAAATCCTCCAGGCTTGCACGACTCTTCAGCTTCCAGCATGTGCTTCTAACGTGACTTTTTCGCGGGTTAACTTCTAGTGAGACAGTCATGAAATTCACTGATTCTTCATTTTATGCTTGATTTTTCACCAACTTAATACTAAACCCAATACAATAAAATCTCACAAAATACAAAGAACAAATTAAACCAAATACAACACATTTTGTCATGGAATAAGCCAACATAAAACATAGTTGTAAATCACAACTTTACATATTCTAAAATATGGTATAAACTTTTGGTCTTTTAGTAAATTTCCTAAATTATTTCCTTCAATTATTCTTAAATTCACCTTTTGTTGAGGCAGTGACGAAATCTTAACTCTTCTTTATTTGGGTAGATTGTTCCTTTTAGTCTCTAAAATTTGAGGTAAGTTAATTTGAATTTTCTCCCCTTAAATTTAAATTTTTTTATTTTATTACCTAAATTTTTTAAAAAGTAACAATTTATATAGTCCCTCCGGTTATGTCCCACTTATTTTCTATTTATGTTTAACAACTGTCTAATGTGACAATTTTTTTAAGTTGCTGAGGTATACATTTAATTAAGCAGATAAGAGCCACATATTTCTAACTTCAGGAAGGTACATGTCCGTGAGTCATGCACTTCATACACTGCGCACATATGAAAATTTCGCCCTAACTTCTCTCTCAGCCCACCCCTTAATTTCATATAATCCTTAGTGAGTTTTTTTTAAAAAACATTTTTTCTTAATTTATTTTGGGAGAAAGAAGGGAGCTAGAGGGGGGGGGGGGGGGGGTGTTTTTTCTGTTGTATTGATACTTTCGGTAACTTAAAACACCTGCACAAGTTTCTCAAAAAAAAAAAATAAAACACCTGCACAAATAATTTGATAATAATCATATAGCCTTTTGAATACACATATATTTTAGATTTGGGCATTTGTTGGATCCAGTATTGCCCAATAGCTTTTGGGAGTGAGTAGTGAGGATTAGTCTAGCCCTAGGATTAACCTGAAAGAAATCATGCACATCTCCAAACCTTTTAAAAATGAAATCACAAGAGCCGTTTTGCATTCAAATGCTGAAAAAAAAAAAGAAAAAAAGTTTATAGTCATGGAGCAAGGATAAGAAGTGAAGAAATCATGTAAGTTTCTAAATCCAGATTCAGCTAATAGAAGACCTTCATCATCCTTTAACAAGGAGCTTTTATCCCAAATTCCCTTCCATTAATGCCATTGAGTATCTCTCTCTCTCTCTCTTCCTAAAAAAAAAAATTAGTGAATCAATTAGGGTTTTTTTTTTTTGGGGTGAAACAAAATGTTGTTAACCAGTTTCAAGATTAATATGTGGGAATCACAGCCCTTAAATTTGATTGACGTTTGAGGAGTGAATGGTGCACCGATGCTATATGCATGCCGAAAAGGTGTAGTTGATGGGTGTACAGGGGGGAGTGAGAATAATGGTAGAATCAGAGCTATAATAGCCTAGACTTTTAGGGCTTACCTGACAGAAATCTTGGAACATCAGCAATACTTGTGTAGGATTTGGTCACTAGGTCTGTAGGTCAGACCAGAAATCTGGCGCCTCTTCCTGTTGGTTCTTGGTGCTCTTCTGCTAAAGCCTAAAGCCTAAAGCACAAGGCTCGAGTCCTCTCCGTACTTCAACAGAAACAGGGTTTAAACCATAATCCCATTTTTTTGCAATATAAAGGTTCACGAGAGAGAAATAGAAAGAGAGAGCTAGCTAGGTGACTTTGGGCTAAAATTAACGAGTTAATTCTTAATGGCGTGACTTTCTTTATTCATCTACACACACAAAATACGAGACTAATAGCATTCACATCTGAAAATGTATTTTACATTTTGCATTATCAAAATCTACTTGATGTATTTTGCATAACCATTTTTACAATACACCAAATATGATATTTTTTGTTTTACATTAAATTATGTTAAAATATTTTTTTATCAAAAAGAGAGAGAGGAGAGAAAAAGAAAAAGAAAAAAGAATGACATGCATAAACTACCGTTCATCATGCACTTTTATATGATAGTGTGGCAATATGTAAAAATTTAAACAGTGATGTATAATGGAAAATATGTGTGTTTTTGGTAATTTTCCACAATAGTTTTATCTAAAATGCACGCATATATACATGCATTTTACATACTAGAACTAGAAGTGAATGCTCAACTAATAATTCTACCTACTAATAATAATTGTTGCAATTATATATTTAAAATAAATAAATGGTAAGCCTCCCCCACGGATTGAATGGGACTATGATTACCCACGTTTATTATTTATAAGTTTCACGGACAGCGGACCACGAGCCCAGTAAGAGAATATGGTGATCTGAGGGACCAGGCTCAATCCATATCCACCCAGGAAGAAAACCCACTACCTTTGAGAGAAGCCAATGATGTATAGCCTCATGGACAACACCAACCGAGGACGTTTGGCAGATGAAGTAGTTTGGGAAAATCTCAAACGTGTAAAAAGAGTCCAAGGTACCAAATGAAGTAGCTCGTAAGCCAACCAACAATCACTTCCGCATTGTTTAGGTGTTCCCACTTGACACAAGCTGCATCTATTACTAAATGATCAGCTTGAACAGTATTTCATACTCCAAAAATTCACTCTTATCATTAAAAGAAGGAATAAGATACCTGATGGGATAAGTATCTATTAATTATTCCTCCTCATAACAGCTTATTGCTAGGAAGAAGGCCTTTGGCTACAAATAGAGCCTCCGCACACACTTTGTGGGGGACAAAAAAATTAGAGGAAAAATATTTTGAGAGAAAATGTATTTGCTTTTAGTTGTCTTGGCATGGCAAGAGATAAATCATATAGATAACCAAATGAATTACTTTCCTACTTCTTTACAAATTAGTTGTGACAATCAGGGTTTTCAAGAGGTTTGGGCTTTTTAGTCAACAAAAGAGGCTTGGGCCTTTTAGAGTATTTTTAACCCCACAATTTAAAAAAAAAAAACATTTTTTTTAAAGAAAAGAGTAATACTTATTAGAACACACAGACATGAAAGTGATATATAAAGTTTTTTAAACAGGTTTATAATACATTACATAACCAGAGTACCACTACAAAAGGGCCTAACCTTTGTAGTAGTTATTTACCATTTTTAAGTAATGTATTTTAAGTTCCTCGATTAAATTTAATTATATGATAAAATTAGTCAATAATTCATATAATTTAATTTAATTGTTCTTAAAAAAATATTATTTTTGTCAGGACTGTTGAAGTTTAATTGGTTGACACTTCCTGATGTTTCCAATGAAGATATTTATAATTCAAATTTCTCTTCCCCTACTATTGAATGATTAAAAACAACATTTTTTTTGTGTGTAAAAAACAACAAATATTTAAGATTTTGTTTATAATCCATTGGTCATCAATGCAATTACATGATTGAATTTAATTAGAAATTTTAAAAAAATACTTAAAAAACTGAACATAAATTTTCCCTTAAAATATATTATGATGCAAATACTTAATTTCATTATAAGATTCCACCAACATTCCTCACAAATTATAGTATATAATTTACTCGGATCCAAAAGTGTCCATAATCCTTGGTGGAGTAAACCTAATATTGTGAGTAAGAAATAATTATATAAGAATTAGTAATCTCCATTTATGAAAAAGAAAAATGTAAATGACTTTTGTCCTAACACGTATGAGTCATAAGTCATGATGCATCGAATATGTTACTGTCATTCATGGTTGGCACTTGGCAGCATGGATGCATGCATGCATTAAATCGTATGTGTTGTATGTACGAATGAGGAAAAGCTATCACTGGAAAAGCCTGCTAGGAGCTATTTGTTGCTGTTTGTGGGGATAAGTCGATCTCTCTCTCTCTCTCTCTCTCTCTCATGGTGTGTGGTGGGGTTGGGTAGAAACCGATAAAGTTGAAATTGAATGTTGCTCTGGTGTCTGATATTTGTTTGGGCTCTCTCAATCTGACCGGTTGGCTTGGGCTTTGCCTTTCTGTGAGTGAGTGAGTCAAGTACGTACGAGAGCTTTAAGGGGAGGGCGGTGGTGATGGCCTTTAGCTTAGCTTAGCTTTAGCTTAGTTGAGCCTTTTTGTTGTTTCATATACACACAACCCCACATGCAATTCCCTAGTGCCCATGTTGCATGGACATTAGGGATTTCTTGTTGTATTTGAAAGTTGAAACACCATTGACATGCCCCACAAAAGGGATGGGATTAGAGGGAGCAGAGTGCATTGCTCTGCTTTAATCAATCACTCCCTCCCATCTACTTTGTTTCTTCTCGGGATAGGTCAAAGTACACTACTTGGATCGGACCAGTAGATTTACTGTTTTTGCTCACTCTTTCATCACTCATTTGAGACTGAGATATAGGTGTCGATGATATTTCCATCTAATTTCTTGCTCTTCATTCTTGAGACTTGAGACCATATACAGTGTATGTCTTTTATTTCCTTTTTCTTTTTATATGTAGTGTGTCACACTGTCACTGCAACGACAGTGGTACATAAAATAGTGATAATAATGTACAACGCAAGGTACATTTATGTTAAAGGCATGAGATATATATGTAAGGATCATGTGGGTGCATGTAACACCCCCCAACTTTTTTATTTATTTATTTTTTAAATACCAAATATTATGAGAAGGTTATTGGCTATTATAAGCATATACAAGTTATCTAGAGAAAGGGACTACATATTCCATGCTATATGATTTCTAACTTTGCAAGATAAAAGGGTCTTTTTTGGCAAGACCTAGAACTGATGCAATTCTGACGTAAAAGCATTTTAAACTATTTTCTCTTAACTTTATGTTTTAAAATTCAGTCAAAATTTGTTTTAATTAATTTTATCTAACAAGATTATATATTTTAATGAACTTAGACCACAAGCACACGTGTGTAATAAAAAACTAACCGTCAAAGTTGATGCTTAATATTTTTAAATTTTTTTACAAACAATATAAACTAATTTGAATACAATAAAACTTGTCGATGATATAAGTTAATAATTATACAGTTGAAAGCATTGTTGACAAATCCGTTTCATTTAATCAAAATGTTCGAAAAATTCATTGTGGTTAGTTAATAGTATGAATCATCCCCTATTTAACTCTAATTGACCAAAATTCTGGTCGGTATGATGATTATTATGAATGGATTATGAACAAAGATTTTTTGTTTTTATTTTTTCATTGCATACTTCTTATAAACTTACATATTTTTTACACTGTAAATTTCCACTTTCAATGCTATTTTTTCCAACTTACACATTTTCTAACGGTTAAAAAACATCATTAAGGGTCTGTTTGTTTGGAGGTGAAATAAGGTGGATAGAAAGCTTTGGAGAGAAAATAGGAGGGAAAATTTTTTTGGAGTGTGTTTGTTTGGGTGGGGAGGAATGAAAATAAATGGTGGGGCCCAAGTATTTTCTCCCATAACCCACCAAAATGTTTTCTCTCAAAAATGGAGAGAAAATTGAGTGAGGATAAACTTTTTCTTGATTGACAAAAATAGCCAGTACATATACACACACTTCTTCAAGTTACCTTCATTTTTTTTTTTTTTCTTCTTAGTAATGTTTTTTTTTTTTTTCTTCTTCTTCTTCTTCTGGGTAGCTACGTTGCCTTCCTTCTTTTTCTTTTTTCTTTTTTTTTTTTCAGGCCTGGGCGTGCGTGCCTTCTTTCTTCTTCTTCTTTTTTTTCTTCTACGTGGCAGTTGCATTTTCTTTTTTTTTTTCCTATTCTTTTTTTCTTCTTTTGATTTTCTAGGCCTGGGCGTGATATTTTTTTTAAGAAAACTAGTTGTGATTTTTTTTATATGATTTTTATTTTTTTTATAATAAATTTGGGTGATTTTTTTTGTGTGGTTATTTGTCACTTTTTTGTTTTAATTGGGTATTGTAAGGACCAAAAATCAGGTAGAAGACTTAGCAACCAACACAACGGTTTTTGATTAAAGATCCTAAAACAATGAATTTGTAGAGAGGGTAGCAACAACAAAGCTTTTTGACGTCCCCCTTCCTGTGTCTCTCCTCTCTTATTTATACCTTTTGCCATTACTATCTCAGCCCTACACCTCTCCATCTACTCCCCCACTTCTATTGACACTTGTCCATTCCCTTGTAGTCGGTAATGGAGAGAAGCTTTAGCTCTGTGCTTTGTACTGTTTAGGTCATTTCTACATTAATGCAATGGATAAAGCTGGTACTCCGTATTCAATGCGGCCAGAATGGTTGGTGTAGAACATTCAATGCAACGTTCATAGTTATCCAGCCCCTACCCAAATGTTTGCCATATACCCCATATACCATTAATCTTCCTTTCGTCCTTTGCCCAGCCATCCCACTTCATACTCGGGAAAGTGACTTTTATTCTTCTCTACTTCTTATGCCTTTCAGTATGTCCTCGGGTCTTCAGATCTTTGGGTCCTCGGGTCCTCACAGGTATCATTCTTTAACAATGGTATATGAGTAAATTTATTCAAATCCATTTTTTCCATCCCTCCACTTTTTCACCCCCAACCAAAAAAATAGGAGAGAAAATAAAATCTTTTTCATCCTCCCACTTTTCCATCATCCCACCATTTTCTATCCTCCCACTTTTCCACTCCTCCAACCAAACGGATCCTAAATGCTATTGTTTTCCATCTTATTACTTAATTTATACTAGCTCTCTCTCTCTCTCTCTCTCTCTCTCTCTCTCTCTCTCCTTATTTATTACTTTCCACTAGATAATATTTTCTTCAACACAACCTAACAAAAAAAATTGCAAAAATAATCTCAATTTCATTGATTTCACAAAACTACCCAAAAAAAGTCAGATAACTTTCAATTTGCAGCTTAAAATAAATAAATAAAAGAAATTAAAAAAAAACTTCAAATCGGTACCTATCATACACAAAACAATCAAACCTCCCATTTCGTCAACAAGCAATTAAAAGGTAGACCTTCTACCTTCACTAGCCGCTTCAATGCGGTCTAACCAAAAAAGAAATATTGTTTATATTCATATATCACACTCAATGTAATTGAGTAGTTTTGTTTGAGATTTTAAATATGTAAATACAATTCGTTTATATGTATCTATTAAAACGCTGATATTGTAGAATGCAATTCAAATTTTTTTTGATATTTTGTTTAGTATATGATAGGCTCAGATTAGTTTGGGTAATTTTTTTAAGGAACAGTTGAAAGGTATTTGACTCTTGTTTTTGGTAGCAATTGAAAGGATTTTTTTTTTCCTTCAAAAAAAATTGAAAGGATATTTTTTGTTATTCATAGCAGAAGCTGCAAATGGTTATCAAAAACAGAATTGTTTGTGCTTCAATTATTTGAGCCCTGTTGTGGATTCAACTGATCCTAATCATCATACTAGTTTCAATTCAAATACAAGAGATGGAGATAAGGACATATCCGGCCGGCAACCACACCAAATACAAGTCCTAAGTCCATAGAAGTCTATCCTTAGTGATAAGATAATCAGATTGTATCTTAGGTGATGAGGATTTTTTGCAAATCAACAAACATTTAAAAAAGATTTAAAAAATCACGGAAATAAAATTGGAACACAAGATACAAGGAATCTAAAGTAAAAATAATAAGAAGTTATTTTCAAGAATTCGTGGTCTTAAATATTTTGTTAAAAAGGATGGGGAAAGTGATAGAGGTTTATTTTAGGGGAGTAAAAATCTGACTGAAGTAAGGAAAGTTTAGAAAGATGAAGAGGGTAGAAACTTTTGATAAATTGCTGTTGCAGGAGAAGAAAAAAAAAAAGATTACAGTGAAAGGACTTAATAAAGACTAAAGTGAGAGAAAAAAAAAAAACACAAAATCAGCAATTAATAAGGAAAGAGATAATGAGGATGCTATTAATTTGGTAAGTATTTAATGATATAATGATGAATAATAGTGTTTTTTTTTAACCATTTGATTTTTTAGAAATCTACGGCTTAAAAAATGTGTAACTCTTATGGAGTTACACCAAGTATAAAACCTCTCTCTCTCTCTCTCTCTCTCTCTCTCTCTCTCTATATATATATATATATATTTCCATTAAGAATGTTTTTTTTAATACTTAATTACCTATGCACATATGAATTTTTTTTCTTTATAAAGGATGTGTACGTGTGTTCTTTTCCCATTTATCATATCATATTTGACATGCTATATAATGATGATATTAAAAATGTCCATTATTTAATTTTGAATTGATAAATGATATGGAGAATATTGTTTTTCATAATAAATTGAAAATTTTACATTGGCTGTCAATTTACCGCAACCCTCTTTCTTTTCATCACATGATGTTCTACACTTCTACTACTACCACTATACACACACACAATTAGCAATAACCCCAAAGTAGTGTGTCAAAATAGACTAGCTAGTATCAAAATATTATTTCATTTCAACCAACAAATTGGAATGACTATTGGGATAGAATTGACAACATTGAATCAAAGTCCAAAAATATTTGGGAGGAGTTTTTTTTTTTTAAGACGATAGAAATTTTTTGGAAAGAATATGTAAGTGAAAATGTCAAAAATAAACCCAGCATCTTGTGGGAAATGCATTTGAAAATTAACAACTTAATTTTGGAGAGAATAGTATTTGAAAAAAAAAAAAAACCAAAGATAAAACTATTATATTAAGGGAATATATTTAGTGTAAATTTGAACCAATTTTTTTTTTTTTAAAACTAATTTTTTTTTTTTTTTTATAAATATATCTCACAGAAAACAATGAAAATCAGTTTCATACTTATATTTTTTATAAATATATCTCACAGAAAACAATGAAAATCAGTTTCATACTTATATTGATCTTCACTAGCCTCAATATGTCATATGCCAAACATCTCCCATTAAGAAAGGTCCCCCATAAAAGATTAAGAAAAATAATTAAAGGAACTCATTTTTTTTAGGGAGCAAGCTCAATTGTTTTTTTTGGGGGGGGGGGGGTTGGGGATTTGTGTATTGAATTTTTTATAATTTTAATCGAGAATATAAATAGAGCATAGAACATTTTAAAATTTCCCTATAATGTGGTTATGTGGTATTTGTAAAGAAAAACGAAAATGGTGAAGGAAATAGTAGAGAGAAAATGCTGAATAGTTCTATTACCGTTAGCTTTTTGAACATGTTCTCTCTTTTAGTATTCCAAAATAATGATATAGCTGATTCGTGTCTTACAAAATCGGTCCAAAGATTGTTTCTCAGTTAACCCAGCCGAACCAGCCGGTCCGATTTAGGTTTAAAAATAGTGATTAGAACTATAAAACTATAAAGCATAACTGAGTTAAGTTGAGTATCAATTGTTTGAATTTTGATCATGGGGTTTTTTTTTTGTTTTTTTTTATTTATTACAATTTGATAGTTAAGGAAATAAAATTTGAACCATGAATATCTAATAGATGATGAGATTCTCGATCGATTTGATCGAATTTTGAAAAGTCTTTCTAACTATTCAGAACAGTGGAGCTTTCGATCAAGATGTTCTCACCTTCCCTGTTCTGGCTTTCGCTCGAATCAGAACCTTTATGCATTGGTAGGCTTTCGACTTAATCCAATAGCCTACCTATCTGGCGCCAATAAAAGAGAAAGTTAGCGCATGGGCTCATCATTTGATGCAAAACTGATTTCATAACCACTATCCATCACCAAAATCACCTAAGCCCCAAAAGCTTTTGGTACTTCAGTTGGTCGAGCAGCCCTTAAACCAAAAAAAAGGTTTGGAACCCTTCCCCTATTTTTGCATTTCATTCTCTATGTGGCCTGCCTCGAACAAAATGAGAGGCCTATTGATTCAAAGTCACTACAAAAGGATCGGTCAATACGTTAAAAATATAAAAAAGTGTCACCTTGGGTGTTAAATAACTTTTTTTTTTTTTGTGGAGAAAGAAGGTGTTAAATAACTTAAATGTTCAAACTAGCCACATAATTTTTGGCCCAAGCTCAAGCTTGACTCAGCAGCGAAATCCACAAACTGAGACCGCCCCCAAATGGTTGCCAAAAATGAATCATCAATTAGTCTTATGCTGACCAAGGCCCATTACAACGGATATGTTCATTTACCGCAATACTAATTAGATTGGGCTCTCTTCTTGGGCAGATGAAACGGGCCACTCGGCATATTTATTTGTCAACATTTCACAATTTGCCATGGTTGATGGCCCCAATCTCCAAATAGTATATCTTTATGCCTAGTTGCTCCGTCAATTTTTATTTTATTTTGTTTTTTTGTTCTTGTTTTTGTTTTTGTTTGTGTGTGTTAATAGTTTATCCTCTTTTATCTTTTTTTTTTTTTTTGGGAGGGGGGGGGGGGGGGGGAGATATTTTAATGAGAATATGCTGCTGGCTGAACTTGAATCTGCTCTTAGCAAGTGAAATAACATCTCCAACATGCAAACTATTGGGCCACGCATATCTTGTTGGTCAGGAATGAGAAATTAATAAATATAAACCAATTTAAGTATCAAATATATTAAAAAATTAAATAACACATTGCGATTTGACTTCGGTTGAACCTCAGTTCGACCCAAAAAACCTTGAACCTCTCCCTTTCTCAGACCGGCCAATAATTTTTTTTATATTCTCATTGCACCTCTTCCTCTTTCTTTCTTTCTCCCTCTCTCTTTCTCTGTGTATATATCTTTTCTCCCAAACAAAAAAACCAACCCACCACTCAAGGCCACTGCCTGCCACCACCATCATTAGAAAACCTAAGCCACCACCCACCATCAGAAAACCCAAGCCACTGCAAAATTGAAACCTGTTTTCATTGCCCACACCCACTGCCACTTGCCACCATCACCCACACCCACTACCACAGTTGTTAGTGCCCACAACCTCAAACCCCAACCACCAAAATTACAAACAAGTCACAAACTCAAAACCAAACCATAAACCCAAAACCAAATCACAAACCCAAAATCAAATCACAACCAAATCACAAACTCTAACCCACAACTACTAAACCACCAAGAACAAATTTCACAAACCCAGACCTATGAAGAGCAAATTTCACAAACTTAGAACCACGAAAAACAAAATTGATTGGTCAACAACAGGTGGTGAAACCAAGTAGTGGCATCGAGATTTAGCGCTGTCGGGTTCTGATTCGGAGTCTAGGTGCTTTAGGTGGACCAGAGCTTCGAAAATATTAAGAGAGTGAGAGAGACACGAGTTGAGTGAGAACCAGAAAAGAAAAGGGAAGGAGGTAGCGTTACATGTGAGAAATAGAGAAATAGGGAGATGGCACATGTCACGACCCAAACCCGATACCCGGATTTGTGACTATGACCAGCATGCTAATATCAAGTTTAAACCCGATATTAACAAGAACCAACTTAACTTTTACAAAAGTTTCTTTCTTTCTTATCATTCTTGTTTCTTTACTTAAGTGATATAACCTTTCACTTGACATTCAGAGCATCTACATTGTACTCAAAGAATAACAAAATCCACTAGTTAATCAAATTCTAAATTTCACATGATACATCTCTTAATACTTTAAGGTATACAACTTTCATTAGATCCTAAAATACACAATACTATAAAACTAAATATCAAATTGCTCGTTTGGGATCTATATTTTTAAAACTAAAACCAACTTCTTCCAAAACTCGACTAAGGCTCCCTCTGTTCCAAAATAAAACTTGTTGGCTAAAAGAGTGGAAGGGGTGAGTTACACAATTCAGTAAGGATAAGATACATAAGAATTTAATAAGAATGCATGTAAATCAAATCATTTCATTTCACGATTATTTAAATAGGAGAACATCTTTTCCTACATAGAATTTTATACTATTTATAATAATAACTTATACGTTTTTCATAGGAAAATAATTGTTCTCCTTTTTCTTATCAGAATAATGTTACCAAAACCTTTCAGGCTGAATTCCTTTTATTTCTTACAAAGTCACCATATATAATATTGATTGTTCAAAATCACACACACACACACACACACACACACACACACACATATATATATATATATATTCTCATTACAAAATAATCATTTTAACTTAAATCAAATACTTGGTAACTTTGTCTCAAACTAGAAACATCTTGACGAATAAGAAGACTTTTCTTTATAAACTTCTTCTCGTATAATATTATAACTTTCATAGTCATAAAACTTAACGTTTCATAAAGAACAGATTTCTGATGACTTTTTAACATAAATTTATAAGAAGCTTTATCTTTAAAGAACACTAAAACCTTTTCATCAGATTCTTTATCTTTAAAGCACAATAGAACTTTAGAAACCTTTATCTTTAAAGAACAACTTTTCTTTTCATTATAAACTTTTTTTCATGAGAGCTTTTAATTTTTTATAATGCATTTAAACAATTCATTATCTCATGATCAATAAAATAATATAGCTGTTTATAACATATTGGTTATTTCATATCTGATAAGTCTGTACTTATTTGGGAGGCTTCTAGCACCACTGTGTTAGATATCTAGCATTCCCCACAATGCCAGGTTTCTTGAGATCATATCATAATACATATCTTCAACCATGGAGGTAGGTTGACATCCTCCACAAGTTTGTCGTAACCAACAAGGGCAGGTACAACAAAGCTAGTCCCACTTTTAATGGCCAATCAGATAACATTTTTCATGGAAAACCAGTGATTAAACCCCTACTGGCAGAGTTCAGATCATCAGAGGACATAGCCCGAAAACATTTCATACTTATACATCATACTGAAATTCATAGTTTGGATAACATTTCATAATAAAAGTATTTCCATTGTTTTCCTTAAACATCATATTCATGGAATTAGTAATAGCATCAATATGCTTAAATCATATACATAAAGTTTCGATAACTCACGAACATATCTTTGTCTGAAACATGATTATATGTCATATCTCTAATAAAAATCTTTTAATGTATAATATACTTTAAAATAATCTTATGACTTGGGTACTAGTAATACCTAAACCAAATACCAAAACTTATTACTATCAATTACTCCTTATCATAAACTTACACATTCATCTCAAAACCTATATCTTAAAATCAAGGAAATCATAATCCTACCTCAACGAGGTTCCCTAAACATACAATGCACACATCAACAAATGATGTACCAAACAAAGAAAAACCATCATTTTAATGTTCATATTCAGACCATGTCAAACAACTTTAAAATCAATTCAGAATGTGTTTGAGATCGGAAGCAATGGTGCATGCATCAACTTACACAAGGCAACATACAGCACATTGAACAAAACAGCTTCATAAAAACAACAATCGAGTGGTTTAGAACCCCTCATTTGAGAACTAAATCTTGAGCCTAGTTATAAAAATATATCTATGATTTAGACATTTTAAATGATAAGCATATTAAATTATAGCTCAAAACATTCACCCTAACTTTAGAATTAAATCCTCAAAGTCAGAGTTATCATTTACTGTTTACAGCTCATTTCAACAGCATATACCTCATTTGTAAAATACGAATGGGCTATTTAAACACATTCAATCCTCATGAAATTTTACAGAGAAACTCCTCTGGATGTCTAGTAAAGACCATATCAATTTTAGAGTCAACGCCTAAACTATAATTTACTAAAAATCATACAATACAGCATACTCAAATCTGTCCTGACAGAATTTTATGCAACTTAGAAATTAAACCATTATTTTTATATTGATCCAAATGCTGTGAGACCATCTTCATTATAACCATATGTGTCTTAGCATTCATACCAACTACTCCTAGAATTCTAATTCACTGTATACGATTTATTACATAATTTTCCATGTGTAAATGCATAATCTATCACAATGACAGCTTTGCAACATTTTCTTGTAAATTCACAAACAATTATCAAACGATGACATTTTCATATGAAATTTACTACACACATACTAGACATATTATATAATAATCTCCAATAAACCTTTTGCCCATAACTGTCCTATAAAAATACAGTTTTTATAATAACCAAACAGGTTAACCAGTAAGTGCAACCCTTAACAAGTTCATGAACTAACTCTCAAAAAACTTAAATTACTGAATCAACTACACATTCAGCACCTCAAATAGCAATTCCATAAAATTTATCTAGCTATTTTACTCCTTTAACACTTACCCATAACAGATTTTATCTTAGTCTATCATCTAGGAGCACATGCAAGCATAACAATGATTCAATTTATATTTGAGTAATCAACAATCTCTAAAATCCAACACACTCATATACAAAATCATATAACCATCACTTAAGTTTAAAATGAACAATAGATTAAAAAAATTAGATTTTCCCCTTACCCTAGACACCGATTTCTTGGAGTGATAGAACTAGAATCACTCTAGCTTTAAGTTGGGAACAAAAACTTGGGAAGAATGGAAAGAACTTCTTGTTGCTGTTGGCCCCGTAGATGTGAAAGGGAGAGAAGAGTTGAGAGTTTTTTCTTTCATTTGGCGTTGGACCTGTGGGCATGAGTGTTCTTGAGTCTACTAGTTGCTTGAGAAAGTCAAAGAAGAAAAATGAAGTGCTGTCGTGTAAGTACAAGGAAAGAACAAAGAGATAAGAACAAAGAAAAGGAATAGGGAAAGAAGAATGAGGGCTGAACCTTCTGGTGCAGCCAAAGAACCTTCTGGGTTTCAAAACGCGCTTTTTGCCTTCTAAAAGTGCAAACAAACAGACACTTTTTGGGACGTATTTGGTAAGGAAAAAGTGAGTTGATGACTCACATTTTGCAACTTTTTTTTTTTAAATTCACTTTCCACCCCCTGACAAGCTTATATTCTATAAAGGCCCAAACTATAAAATAATTTTACATATTAACACTTACCTTAAACACTTAATAAAACACCAACAATTATATATCTAATAAATTAACCACTTAATATAGTTTTGTATATACTTATACTTATATATATATATATATATATATATATATATATATATATATAATACAAATAGCCATTCAATTATTTATAATCTTTACAATTCTTATTCAATGACATTATAAAATAATATGTTTATTAAATACTCTTCTATTAATTATAGAAAGAAAGTAGCTTAAAATAATAGTAATAATACTTGACCACTCCAACACATAGTTTAACTATAAAATTGAGTTGGGGTGTTACAGCACATGTGTGTGAGGATTAAAAAAAATATTTGGTTTTGACACTCAATTATAGTCAGCTGCTAGAGATGACAGTTCACAGTAGCTCGGTGTAAAATTTTTTAGCATTTGACATGTTTGATGTAATGTTTTTTTTTTTTTTTTTTTTCTGTGTGTTAGTTATTATTAATAGTGTTTATAGTATTATAGCATTCTTGATATGAATGTTCTAAGACAAGATTAAATATAAGGACAAGAAAATTAATTTAAAAAAATAATCAATAATACATGAAAGATGCAACATCTTTTATAACACTATGTTCCAATCAGATTTTCTGTTATAAAAAAAAAAAAAAAAAACACTATTTCCCAATCGGTTAGCATATTCTTTGAAGTTTGAACCAAGTTGACGCTATATTTTGTCAAATTTTTTTGTAAAAATAATAATTAATTAGTTTTTTTTTTTTTTGAGAAACACACACACATAGATATATAGGGAAATGGGGACGAGATAAGAGAATACACTCACACGCCAACACCAAAACTACATATGGCAGTTAGTGTTGCGGAGAAAGTGACGGATCCCTTCTCAATATCACACCTTACCGATGTGGGACGACTCAACAACACTGAGTATCTTTTTTTTTTAGAAACACACACACAGATATATATATATATATATATATATATATATATATATATATATATATATATACAGAAGCTGAGAGAAAGTTAGTTCCTACAATTAAGAAGGTGCTGATAAATAGGATAACTGCCTATCTAAAATTCAGACACGTTTAATTTTTTTTTTTTTTTTTGATGAGAAAGAGACATTTAAGTTAAAAAACAATACATTATATTGTTTGGTAACGTTACAACACTGTTTAAAAGTGATAAATGATAATGTTTCACTCCGCCAAAACACTGTTTGGGAGCCCTAGCAATAAAAGGAAAGGAAACTAACCGCTTAAAAAAAGAAAAAGAAAAAACGACTGCTACACGGAGAAAGGAGCAAAAGAGATTGTGAGAAAAGAGAGACAGAGACAGAGAGAAGGGCGCCGCCCAAATCTTCTACCATCACCGTAAGCCTCCACTCACTACCCGACTATCGGAATCGCTAATGGTAAAGTTCTGTTTTAAATTTAAAAATTTAGGGTTTTTGGTTTTTATTTGGAGAATCAATTGGGTGTTAATTATGATTTAGATTGGTATTTTGGGTCAGATTTGGTTTTGATTAATAGATTGGTATTTTGGGTCAGAAATAGAGAGAGGCGATGAAACAGAGAGCGGCTGAGAAAGAGAGAGGCGATGAAATAGAGAGAAAATGAGGTCTGGGACGCGGACAAAGAAACAGAGAAAGAGCTAGAACGGTAAACACTGCATCGATTGGACCCCGTACATTGTTTTTTTTTTTTTTTTTTTTTTTCCATTTTTTAGGTTTGGGTATGAAATGTTACTTTTGATTGAGTTTTTTTGTTGGCTAGGTTTAGATTTGATTCGTTTTGTTTTGGGGTTTTGGATTCTTGGTCAAAACGTTTTTTTTTCCTCAATTTTAAATATGATTTAGTCTTTTAAAAGACTTGATTTTGGTTTAGGGTTACATTTTTGGTCCAACACCTCCCATCTCCGGCTCCATTCAACGACAACCTCAACGTACGCGCAACAATTTGCCTCTCCCTCTTTTATTTTCTTCTCACAAAACCTCCAACCAATGCGTTGTGTCTTTTGCAGTGTTTCTTGCTGACCCATTTGGCTGTTATGTTGCTATATTAAGAGATTGCTGTTGTTAGTAACAAACTCCCTTGTAATTTTGTTTACTTTTATGTGTTTTGTTTTTTTTGGGAATTCTGTAATTTTGTTTGCTCTATTTGTTTTTTGTTTTTTTTTTTGTGGGGAATTCTAAAAAAATTTACGTAACAATATTGTTTTCTGTTTGTGCTGTGTTATGATTATGGTGTTTTGTATGTGTGGATTTTTTGTATTTATCCGATGAAGCTTAAGCTGGAGGGTTTTGCTCTTTTACTTTTATAAGTCACTTACGTAATAAAGTCGTATACAGCTTACGCTAAAGGAACCGCCTTTGATTATTATTGACTTAAAAAAAAAATTCTATATAAATAGCAAACGGCGTTCACTAGAAGATTTCTTTGGTGGGTCTTGCTTTTTAAGTTACATAAACGCTTTTTTTTTTTTTTTTTTGGTTGGTTTAATAGTGTTTTGCATTGTGAAAAAGAAATAAAGAAGTAGGCAAATTTGGGAGTTGGTTTATCCGCTTCTTTCTTGCATTGTGAAAAGAAAAGAAGTAGGCAGATTTGGGGGTGTGTTATTGTGTATTTCTTTGGTGGGTCTTGCTTATTAGGTGTTGGTTTGGTTTGGTCTATTAGTTTGTTGCATCTTGAAAGACAAGAATTAGGCGGATTTGGGGTTGTTATTGAATTTGGGATTTTTTTGGTTGGCTTGCATTGTTAAGAAGTTTTGGGTAATCTTTTCTTTGTAGAGAATTGAGTGAATGGGTGGTAAGAGTTCGAAGGCCGGGAGTTGGAGGCAAACTTCATCTATCCGTTCGACTGCTTCTTCTTCTTCTTCTTCTTCTAATACGTGGGGTGGATTATATCAGTCTCTGTTTGACCAAGAAAGTCAGAACTATGTGCCGCCCCAACAATCATATACGCAACAGTATTATGCTCTTGCCCAAGACTATAAATCACAAAATTATGGTGTTGGTGCCGAGGATTTTGATCACAGAAGGAGACTAGACAGGAGGTATTCAAGAATTGCCGATAATTTCAATTCATTGGAGCAGGTACTTATACTATCACCAAGCTTAGGAAAGGATATGGTAGTCTACTTTTTAACATTTAATAACTTTGCTGCTTGAAACTGTGGTATGTTGTATGGAGTTGTAGTATTTGTTTAGGGCTTTGAAACAATTACGGAAAACAATCTTTTTTATTTTTATTTTAGGAAGATATTATTTTTATTTTAGGAAGATATTGTTCATTTTGCATGCATATGAAATCACTAATTTTCCTTATTGTGTCGATTTAGAATTGTTTAATTAGGTAATTGGATAGTTGGAATAATTTTGGAACATGGTCAATTAATGATTCTTTTGTCTTAGGTTATTGGTTGGATCTTTGGCATACCACTACAACTGCATATGGTTAACATATACCGTGGTTTATTTATAAGTCCAACTGTTTTAGTTTATTACTTCAAGTTAAAAGGATTCCAATAATTCATGGAATTGGGTAAGAAGCTCAAATACTACCACCTGAGTTGTTATTAGGGTATGGGTATTGTAAAGCGTGGAGAGATAGAACAGAGGGCTGTCTCCACCAGCCTATAGCCACCGTTAAATAGTGGAACATTCTTTTCTGCAGTAAGAGTTCATAACCAAGTAAGTATGCTATTCATAAATTACCATTGTTTCTTTCCTTTCTTATATCTATATCTATAAATAAATAAATATATATATATATATATTTATTTATTTATTTATCAAAGTTTAGGCAGTTTCTCTTTACCTATGTGCTTGACATTTTCTTCCTTAATCTTCTTCTATTCTATTTAGAATTGGTTTTTGTGGAATTGAATAATCTGGTGTATTCAGTATTCTTTTCCATTGCCAACATTAATGTTGAAGCAGTTTAAGAAACCAAAAGGCAGAGAAAAATCTATAGAGGTATTTCCTAGAAGTTTGATATTTTTCTTCTGGGTTTTAATTTCGTATTCTTTGAGGATTTTTCAGTTTAGTTGGATATAAAGTTTCGTATTTTTATATTCTTCTTATGGTTTTAATTTCGTGTATTCTTTGAGAGATGAATGGCCCTTGACGTAAATTATACTAAAGTTGCTTAAAAATTTAGGCAACATTTAAAGTAGAATTATAAGTTCAGTTGTTTGATGCAAGGTGTTTTACTTTGCCATCTGTCTTCTATTGATGTGTGAAATTATTATAGTGAGCAAAAGATAATCTCTCTTCCTTGATTTTCCTACGTACATATGTTATTTTAAATGAATTAGAAAAAAAAATCTTTTTTTGCCCCCTTCTCAATACTTTTTCCCTTAGAACTTGGTTGACAATGATAAACCATGCATTTTATTCTTTATATTTATGCAACTTCATTCATTATTTTTTTTATGTTTGTAGTATTAGGTGAAGCATATCAAGTTTTAAATGATCCACTGCATCTTCTCAAAAAAAAAAAAAAAAAATGATCCGTTGATCAAGATGGAAAATTTTTGCATATCTAGGTATGGTTTTATGCTTGCAATTAGGGAAAGATATGTGAGTTTCATATTACCATTAAGGTGGAAGTTTGATTTTGGGTTTAAACAGTCTGATCTATGCAGATAATCTTTGACTCTAATTTCCCCCCCTAATAATAAAGCAACATTTTTGCACGTGTAAATTTTAGGTTATTTATAAGTTTGATATGAGTGGGAGGTTTAAAATTTTAGAATTTTTACCCTGGTCTTTTCATAATTTTTCTTGGAGTCAAAGTGGTATGTGGTTAGTTTTGAGGATAAATTATGATGGATAAGGATTTAGATTAGTGTTTGTAGCACCCTTCATCAGCTCAGTGAGTAAACTTAGGGATGATTAAGACATTTTATAAATTAGTGTTTGGATGGTTAACACATTTTCCAGGTTCCATTATTTCAGATGATTTTATATTGATGTGTCCATTTTGACCTTTAGAGGGATCATAAAATAATTAGTCAAAGAAGCAAAAGAATTGAGTGTAAACAGTATAGAAAGAGAGTGCCTTCCAGTTTTCTTTTTTTCTATTTATTTTCATCTCTTTCTTGGGGGAAAAAAGTGTGAGAAAATTTTGGGAATTGCACATTCAATTCAGTGACACTACATTAGTTATTTAGACATTCAAAGATAAAAAAATGCTAAAGTTACTACCAATTTTCCACAAAAGCTTACAATTGACATGGCAATGAATGTGTTTGGCGTTACATTAATAACATAATAAATTCCTAAATTGCTTAGTTGTTTGTTCAAAAGTTGGCACATCAATTTGTAAGGACTATATAATAAAATTTGCAACAATTGTAAGATCACTCTAAGGGATACATTATTAGTGGGTAGCAGGAGTGAATCCACATTCCTTAGTTCAAATCTTCCCTTCGCCCTCAACCTAGAACCAAACATATCAAAAAATATATGTATATATCTAATCCAGTATTAATAGCTTTTTCTTCTGTAAAATCTTTAAACTTTAATGAGCCATGGTGTTTCCTCTCTTAGGGCATTCTTTTATAAGTAAGCATTTATAATCACAAGTAGATTGTTTGCTTCCCACCAAGAGAATTTTCTAAAATAAGTGAAAATGCTATCACATGCTAGTATAAATTAATTTTTTGTAGTTTGACTCTTTTTTATCCTTTTGTAGGGGACTTCATGTGTTGTTGATTGCTCCCATGGTAAGCAACTCTGGGAACTGTGAAAAGAGAAGTATGAACCACTATGGCTTAAAGGGGGAAACCACTGTGATTTGGAGCTCAAATTGAGCACAAGATTCTTTCTTCAATATCTGTACTTAATTTTGGTAGAATCTTACTTTAGCCACTTATAGTAAGGAATTAAGAAATCATTTTTGTAACTGAACAAGCATTTGCATAGAAACTAAAAGTGTTCATATATAATTTCTCAGCAAAATCTCAAAATTAACATTCTCTTTGTCCATTAACATACAACTAATAATTTGGTTTATAAACAATATGTTGTGTGTAGTTTTTTGGTTGGTATGTATGTCGTGTTAAAAAAATGCATATATGTTTAGACTTCAATAGGATTTTTTTTTTTCTTTTTTAGTTAGTATGGTTTAGTAGGAGTTGTGAAATTGAATTAACCATCTATTGAATGGATAGGGTATGGAGAATATGTCTTAAATTAATGAGGTTGAGAAAATTTGTATCCTAAAGTAGCTTAAACAAAACATAGTTTCTTATCAAACTTTGTGGTCTAGATGCATTTATGATTTTTTTTTTTTTTTAGTTTCTTATAAAGCTTCTAAGATACATTTACTTTGTGCAATATATAAATGTTGGGTTTGAACGAAATCTACAAAGGTCTATATTCATTCCTCACGAAAGGGACATGACAGGCAAAAAATAGTAAGGGGAAAAAAAATTTGGTTGATTGGAAGGTAGCAGGAACAAATGAAATGAGTGCAAACAAAATGTTTTATTTTATTTTATTTTTTGGCTAAATGCGAACAGAGTGTAGTTGTGATCAAAAGTTGAAGAGCTCTCATAGCTCGATAACCAAATGCCTTCAAAACTTGATTTAGGCACTAGAGAAACAGTTAATCTCAAGAAAAACCTACATATACCACCACAAGTCAGAAAATATTTGAGGAATGTTCAGTGTTCACAAGAAACAGTGATTTATATGTTCCTATTTCGAACTCAAGAAACCAAAGAACTAATAGAATTCTAGGAAGTAGTAAGCTATTTATCTTGCAAGTTTGGATCCTTAGCACTCGAATCTCACTAACAGTGTTGCATGTTTGAATTTCTTGGTGTGATGATGCATCATCATCATCATCATCATTATTATGCAATTATAGAAGGAAGAGATAGGAATATGTGATCTTAATCTCAAGCCCAACCCAAAATGTGAAGATATATTAGTTCCATCTTATTGCCTTTTAGGTTACAATTGAAATTCGAGATGAATTTGTATCTTATACTTACCTTTTTAATCCATGTTGAGGAAGAGATCAGTCAATCATGACACTTTAAAAGAACATTTGTCACTTTAGTATGTGGTAGAAGTGTATTTAAATATTATTAAAAAAATTATTTCTAATAAATGTAAATAAAAAAGTTCCCACGTATAGTGCAGGTTAAAAGCTAGTATATATAAGGGAAATGTGATGAGATAAGGAAATACACTCACACGCCAACACCGAAATTGCATGCGGCAATTAGTGTCGCAAATCAAGTGATAGACCCCTTCTCAATATCACACCTTACCGATATGGGACGACTCAACAACACTGAATATTTTTTTTTTTTTTGTTGAGAAACACACACATCAAATTTGGTTGTTTTTGGGAAATGACATGTATGTGTCCATATAATTAAAAGATAAAAACATAAATAATCTCTCTCTCTCTCTCTCTCTCTCTCTCTCTCTATATATATATATATATATATATATAATAACAACATAACATAAGAAATTAATAAAAATATAATAAATAAAATATGATTTAAAAAAAATTAAATTTAGTAAATAATTGTAAAAGTATTAAAAATGGAAAAATGCTATGTCCACAAGATTTTTCAAAATATTTTTAAAACAAACTTAAGCGGTAGGTTGTTATAGGTGAACAAAAAAAGTAATTTACGTGATGAATTTAAATTAGAACCAATAATAATTTATCACTTATAATTTACCCCTTATGATTTGTTGTGAGGGTGAAAAATATTTTCTAGTATATTTTTAGGAACACAGCTAAACATTAAAATATATACAGATTTCTCTTAAAATGTTTTAGTTAAAAATATTTAACAGAGGATAAAAAGGTTTCCCATGACATGTTGACTACTTTAAGGACCAACAAGTGGCATAACAACAACCAAAATCCAAAGGAACATGTGTGCTCATCTCAACCAATCCTCTGCTTGCAAAATAACTGGTTGCAGGGAAAGGAGCATCTCATATGTGAGTTAATCCAAAACCAATTATCACACTCCCTTCCCTTTACATCACTCTGTCTTGCATCTTTTGCAGAACATAAGAAAACTGGTAATGGCATTCTCTATCTCCGCATTATCCATAAAATCTCTTGGCATTTCATCATCAAATTCAAAGGTTGCGAATTCCCAGCAGCCCCTCTCAAAGCCTTTTGCTATAGTCAGTCAGATAGACCCAAAGATTAAAGACTTTTCACGGTAAGTACATATATTCTAGGCTCTAGCATAAGTTGCCATTCTCAACATATGGATAATAGTTCATAGCTTACTGAATTTTGCTTGAAAAGAAAGATTGTTCTGAAACTAGGTACTCGATTGCCCACTCAGAATCAAAGAAATGGAGGAAAGTTGTTTCCACAGCGCTGGCAGCTGCAATTATTACCTTCAGCTCCAACATGTCTGCTCTTGCTGATCTCAATAAGTTTGAGGCAGCTACTCGTGGTGAGTTTGGGATAGGCTCAGCAGCTCAATTTGGTTCTGCGGACCTCAGGTATAATTAGTTCAAGATGACAGTATATTAGTAAAAAATTTTGGGTTCTGAAAGTAGTAAAATTTTTCGATTTGTTATGCAGGAAAGCTGTACATGTGAATGAAAATTTCAGGTGATTTTCTATCTCTGCTACATTATTTTTGCATGATATAGCCCATCATCTATAAAAAGAAGTTACAAGATGATTATCAAATTCTTCTTTGTTTTGGTGCTTTATGAAACAAAAGCCCCAACATTAAAATAGTGTAAGACGCAATTAGCTAAGTAATTTATAGGGAAAATTACATATACCACCCAATTTGTATACCTTCAAATATGGAGCTAACCTGTGGTTACAGAATGGTTTGCTCTGTGAGGTATATCCACTCACTTTTACGGAATTTGATAATGCGGCAAGTGCCAATAACACCTATTGAGATATAACTAAATAAAATCACTGTTTTACCTGAAAGATTACTCTTTGTGAATAGACACAAACCCAAACGAGGATTGAAGAAGAAAGTTAGAGAGAGGACTAGAAAAAAGGGTAAAACGATCTTTTTCTTCAATTCTTTCTCCATGGATGTTGGCACTTGCCACATCCTCAAATGCCGTTGGCTGCTTTCATTCTCGCTTAAGCTAAAGGAGCTTTACTAATGGAAAAAGGGCTTAAAGTATATGATGCTAAAGCTCTTCGAATGCTGCATGAAGTTTAATCTACCCTAATTTAAAATTGTAATATTCTTATTGCACCTTTGATTTGAAAAGAAATTGTTGGAAAGAAAAGTACATATTACAACATCCATGCCTCTGTTACATGATTTCTTTTTCTTTTCCTGTCATTCAATTATTATAACAGACTTGAAAAAACAACTAAACAAGAGGGGAGAATTTCTAAATTTGTGCTGTGTGCTCAGTTTGGTAGCAAACACAGAAATTTCTTGATTCGATTTCCTTAGTGCAAACATGTGGTTAGAAACTTATAATCAATCTAAATGACTGATACAGAAGAGCCAATTTCACAGCTGCTGATATGAGGGAATCTGATTTTAGTGGTTCCACATTCAATGGTGCATACCTTGAGAAAGCAGTTGCATACAAGGCAAATTTTACAGGTAATCTTGTTGCCATCTCAACAATTTATATTATGAAATGGCAGACAAAATATTTACATGAAACAGCAGAGCCATCTACCAGAAACAGAGTTTCCAAAATCACGACAGTAACTTCTTTTGATAACAGATGATAGACAACATATACATGAAACAATAGAGCCATGCAACTAGAAGCTGAATTTTAACATCACAAAAGTAACTCCTTTTGATAGCAGGTGATAGACAACATATACATGAAATAACAGAGCCATGCAACTAGAAGCTAAGTTTTAACATCACAGAAGTAACATCTTTTGATAGCAGAAAAATCATCATGTAGTACTTCTACATCAAGAATTCTCATTCCACCTCACCCTCAAATGATGCTAGATCCATCTAGAACAGGAATTTACGGCTTGTTTCCTTCACTTTTGGTTGTACCACCGGTTAGATTCGATTTGAAGGTTCTATTCCTGTTGCCTCCAGTTGTAGGTTCTCTTCCTTTTGCCTCCACTCCTCCATGGACATTTTGGCGCAGCCATCAAAGCCTGCACTACTATCCTGGGCCCTGGAAGTACCAAACCAGCAGAAACATTTTCTTGCAATTTACCTATTCTACCATTCCCTAAAGATTTATCCTTCATGTCAATCACCTTAGAATGTGCAGATTCTTTGGACTTTTGCTTAGAATGATGCAGATTGGACTTGAAAGTGCTTAAAACACAATCTTCCTCCTCAATGCTTCTCATGACCCTTTTTTGTACATTTTGCACATATGAACTCTTGTTACCCGAATTATTGCATCCAGAAGCATCAATGGCCACTATCGCGCAATCTTCCTTACTAATAATTTGTGAAGATTCCGATCCAGAACCTAAAGGGTAGCTTCGAAATATAGCTCTTTTCCGAGGCGGATATAATTTGCACAAGGACTCTTCCTCATCTTCCTTTGACAATTTAGCATTCTCATGGCCGAAAGTATCAGTGGCATTTGGCAATCCAACTCCCATAGAGTCAACTGTTGTTAACCCATCCTCTTCCTTACTAATTGGTAGAGTATTAGTTCCACAACCCGGAGGGAATCTTCGAATTGCTGAAGTTTTTTGCCGAGGTGGGTATGCTATACTCAAAGTCTTTTCCACATCTTTCTTTGACAATGTAGTGGTTCCTTGCTTTAAGATATAAATGGCTTTTGGCAACCCAACTCTCTCAAGTTCCACAATTCTTGACCCTTCCTTCTCATGAGAAGGAGTCAACATAATAGGCTTGTTGGGTTCTTTTTCTACATCATGTAGTGTGCATAGCATCAATGATTTCTTTGAATCTTGCAACACTTTAGGGACAACTTTACTAGATGGACCACATCCCTTAGGAAAATCACGGTAAATCATCACCTTCCTCAGCTTATACTTGATTGGGACACTAGGAGAAGAAGCACTACTTGTTTTTGAAACCATTCTTGAATATCAAAAACCCCAAATGCCAATGTATTCACTGCTTTTTTTTTTTTTTTTCCAGATTCAATTATTGTAAACAAAGCAAGGATAGGAAAAAAAAAATCAACACCAAGTGAAGAAAAATCACAAAAACAAACTGATTTTATCAACAAAATCAGAAACCATAATCATGCTCTATTTGGAAAGCAAGAGAATAAAAATAAAGATCAACAAAGAAAAAAATTGAAAATCGATAATTACAGATTTTCTTTTTAATATACTGACCTGCATCGATTTTCCCTCTCTTTTGTAGCTCCTTTTTTTTAGGGTTTTGTTTTTCTGTCAGAGGCCGAATAAGATTAGTGTTTAAAGAATATATTTATAGCTTAGAGGCCCAAATCGATTTGTCCAGGCTGATATGAATTAGTTATAGCCTTATAGGACTCATATGGGCCGTATAAGGACTCGTATGAAGTAGTTAAAAAATGGACTTATGGGTGTTTTTTTTTTTTTTTTTTTTTTTTTTCACGTTTTTCAGGTGCGGATTTGAGCGACACGCTGATGGACCGCATGGTAAAAAAAAAAAAAAAAAAAAAAACTATGAAATTTGTTTTTGAAAATGTGTGTTATTTTCTGATTGATTAAAAAATTGTGAGGAATTATAAATGTTGTCTCTGAATTTTTATACTACTATATAGGTGTTGAATGAAGCTAATCTGACAAATGCTGTGCTGGCTAGAACGGTTCTCACCCGCAGTGACCTTGGGGGTGCCCTCATTGAAGGTGCTGATTTTAGTGATGCCGTTTTGGACCTTCCACAAAAGCAGGTATATATTGTATGCTATAGGCTTATTTTTGTTCTGATTGTAAGGGTGTCAAATGAATGGGTTTGGGGTATTTTAGGTTTATGGGATATTTCTGTTATTTTCAAAGTTTATGGGGTATTTTTGGTAATTTTTAATGGTTTTGGGTATTTTAAAGTTGGGTGATTTGTAAAAATAATGCTTGGATAATAATTATGTCTAATTGGGTTAATACCCACTTAACTCAATTAATAATTGGATGGGTTTGGGTCTTATTTAAGTGGACGAGTTTGGATAGGCAAATGGGTTTGGGTTAATTTTGCAACCCTAATTTGTACCATTGTTATTAGATTTGTAATTTAACTTGGAACGAGATGTAAAAAAGGAGAGCCCTTTCCATTGTTAAGAATTTTTTATTTTTGGATTTTAAAATTTTAAATATGTGGTATGGATAGATGAATTAGATACATTTCAAAAGAGGAATATCCTTTTTGGTTGACATTAGTTGTTGAACTTTAGGATGTTAGTAGTTGCACTATATAAGTAGAATTACAATTACTTGCTTTACAAGTAATGAGCCTACATACAATAAGCTTAGACCTCTTGGCCAAAATTCTCTAACAATTATATATAGTTCCAATATGCCATTCTTTTAAGTTAGTTCTTCATGAGTATCCATCAATACATATTGTCTCTTTGAGGTCCAAACTTCCATTATGTGCTTTGCAAAATTGGGAGGCACAGCTCACACTAGATGGTAATTGAGCCTTAAAAACATCCTTTATCATGTACTCGCCAAACCATTGAGGCATGTCCTACCTGAACTTTAAGCACGCTAAATGTTCAGGTAAGTTTGATATTAAGCATTAGCTGTCTTAGTCTTGAAAAGTTACATAAGGATTCTGTAAGTGTCATTGACTAGCTAGTATCAAGAAGAATAGCTCAAATGACTCCGTGACAGTGATTTGTAGCATCTTTGGCAGCGAGCTGGGTAAAAAATGTTATATTTGCTGATCCTTAGCATTTTAAGTGTTTGGATAGACATTCATCTTCCAACATAAATATTCAAACTTTTCTCGAGCTAGAAGGTTTTGCCTTCCTCTGCTAGGTAAGGCTTAAAGTTTTATTTTATGCTCATTACTCAGTAGGCATATGCAGTATAAAGTTGAGCACTCCAAGTATTTGATGAAATATCAAACACAACTATATGGGTTGATGAAAGAGCTCACTCTCATGTTTCCAAGAGAGTAGTTGTAACATACTTGGAAAACAAATTGAAGCTTATATTTTTGGATTGCTATATGGGTTGATGAATCTAACTATTATTTAGACAAACTTTATCTTGTTATATGATTGCTTTGGATTACTTTTTTTTTTTTTTTAAAGCTTATCATAATCCTCTGTTTTTTTAATTTATTTTATTTTTATCTGTATGGACTTGAAGTGAGAGAAAACATTTGTTTTTGTAAGAAAATATTGGTTAAGTGATTATGTAACACATATGTTTTGTCATATACTTGAGTATTTCATATATGCAATGATTACTCACTTCATTCAACATTTTTATTAATCTTTGGGTTTGTTTATGTAGGCTCTTTGCAAGTATGCAAGTGGCACAAATCCTGTTACGGGGGTTAGCACCAGAGTAAGCTTAGGTTGTGGGAACAGTCGACGCAATGCTTATGGTACCCCATCTTCTCCTCTATTAAGTGCTCCACCAGAGAAGTTGCTTAATAAGGATGGTTTTTGTGACGAAGCCACTGGTCTTTGTGATGCAAAATAATATCAAGATTCAGTCGTTAAAGGGAATGACATTCATGTAGCTGAACATAGATCCATGTGGGATACTAAAAAAAAAAAAAATCAGTACAGAATGAAACTTCTTGATTCCATAACTTCGTAAAATATATGGAACAAGAGAGTGAATTCATTTGTATGAATTTTTGAAAAATTATGTTTAAAACAGTTTTGTCTAATTGCTCCATAATTGCCATAGTTTGTATGTGCTAATGCCATCTTTGTTCTGTAAAGTGAGAAACGATGAAAAACAAAGTGCAGGTTCACATTGTTGATAGGGTGTAACCATTTCTTGATTAGTTCCTTTTGGCTGAACATTAACATGTATAGTCTTGATCACACTATGTTGTAGGTAGCCTAGCTATTATCCAACCATATTGCCGAATTTTCATATTTAAACTGTAGTTTTTGTGAGACTTTGGTCTTGGTGGTTAACATATATCAGGGATGGTCATAGAACCAGTAAACTGAACTTCCCAAAATACTATGTTTTGGATAGACTTTGATGTTGGTAGTTTTACTACGTTGAAACTAAGAAATCCCTATCTAATGCTCCCTACATGTATGCTAATAGGTTAGTAATATAACTACCTGAAGATCTTACCTTCTGTTTAGATGGTACTTTTGGATTCTGAGATAGGAACAAGTAGATGGACATTTAATATCAGGTGTTAGGCTATTAGAGAATGACACCTAGACGATGTGAGTATGTAGATTGATAGAGAATATTACTAGAGGCTTTCAAGTTGATGTAGAAAATGTGGAGATAATTGAAATAATTAGGAGTGATGTTCTGTGATATATGTTGCATATAAATATATTCTTAAATTACTATTTTGCATATCAGCCAAAAGAAATTGGTATTGTGCATGGAGTGAATAAACTTCATAGTACTTCCGGAAGGATCCATATCTTATAAAAAGTGATTTGCTTAAGCTTTATACAAGGATAAATGGCTATAACGAAATAAAAGCAAGTCTGTAAACTCCTGAAACTTTTATGATTCATTGGTCTTCCTATAAGTTATCAGAAAAGGGCTTTCTCCTCTAGGCACCAACCTATTTTCTTAGCATCTGATCCCTGCTTTCACACACCACAAATAGCAACTCTCAAGTCTCATCATCACATCCCCTGGTTTAGAAGAGCGAATAGATTATATTCTACCACTTTTCTTTTTGTGATAAATATTATACTACTTCAACTTTGTTAGATAGAGATATAAAGGCTCAAGCCTCGAGTTTTCTGTAATTAGTTTAAATTTGAATTAGGACCTATTTTGGTACAAGCAGCATAATTTTAATTCTACTTGTATTAAACTTACCTGTAGTGCAAGTAAAATAACCACACTATTAATTTATAATTAGCCTAACATTACTCTCTCTCTCTCTCTCTCTCTCTCTATATATATATATATATATATATATATATATAACTCATGGACTAATTGTAATACACTATTGAAGACAGTTTGGAGTTATGTCTCACACATTTCCATTTATTAGTCAAGCCATTGATAGTTCCCCAAAGGTTTCTAATTCATTCATACCCCTCACTGTGACACTATCTTTAAGACTTTAACCAATGTACTCCAGCTTCCGCAATGGTATCCTTAAAAGATGTCTTCCGAAATGGATGTGCTCTATTACGATCGTCAATGTTATTGTCCTTCGTCCACCATTCATTGTTGATTGTCACTACTAATAGTTTCTATCTTGCATCATTGAGTCACTGCTCCTCTATTATTTTGCCCCAAGCAATTGATGTACCCATTCTCCAACCATAGTAGTTATCTACTGGTCACAAGTGTAATTGTCCACCAGCCATAGTTACCATCTTCCAGCTTTCATTTGTCATTGAGCATTCTGTGTTCCACTTTACATCATGTCAATTCTTTCTACATTTGATTTGGTCCTTCATGTTTAACTTTTCCTTCACAATTTATCATTCCAAATTGAAGGCTACTTCAAGGTTCTGCCTCAAAGTTTGAGAGAAGATGTTAAAGATTTAAGGCCTAGGGCTTGAGCTTTTTGTAATTTTTAGATTCAATGTACTAGGACCTACTTGTAGTGCAAGTAAAGTAATCATATTCTTATAGCCTTAGTTAGTCTCTCTCTATTTATGTCCCCAATGAATGCATGATATTACATGATTCAAGATAGTAATATATGTAGCCACTAAAAACTTTTCGCTTTGAAACTAGATCGTTAAGTTGAACTACATTAATTTCTATGTACTTACATTTTCTCCTTGTATCATTTATAATCTCAACAAACAATCTGTCTGAGCTATCATTTCCGTGGGAGATATACACATGAATTTCCCAATATCTCCAGCCTGCAAAGTTGATCAAGGATTTTTTTGGCCTTCCCCACCAAGACCACTACAGTGACTAAAGCTAAAAAGTCAAATACGACATCCATGTGCAGCATCTAGCAGGTAAATTATTGGTGTGCAGTTCTGCATGTAATTTTCAAATTATTGGACCTTTATGCATCCTTAAATTGTTCCTTCTTATATATGCTAATCTAAGTTGAAGCCCTTTGAGAATCTAGCGGTGGAAAACCATCTCCAAATTTTAAATTTGTACAACGTAGGTGTAAGATGTTACAAGCAAAATGGTAGCTAGGCATGGTTTGGTTTTGAGGATTTAGGACCTTTCCTTGATTTTGTTTCCCTCCACAATTATTTATATTAGTCAAGCTGGACCTTCTTATTATCTTTTTTACATGGTGATGATGCCGAAAAAATCACCAATAAGCTGCACACACTCCTAAATCGAAACAATACCTACAAAACGAAAAGAGAAGACCTAATAGAGAGCATCGGTGTGGTGCCGGCCAAAAACCCTCCGAAGGTCAAGTTAGAACTTTTTTTTCACAACCCTAGAATGCCAGAGTTGAGTCAATAATGCGTACCTTGATTTGTGAGAATTTTGGGGTATTTATAGTGGCATAGGGTTAACATCCCAGCCTTGACCATGAAGTCCTTTCCTTCTAGAATTGGAACTCTTTGCTTTTACAAACCTTCTGGAGTTCTTTTTCTTATAGGAGTCCTTTGATCAAGGCTAAACGTGTAACGCAAGAATTCTTCTTATACACGTTTGCGTGGAGATTAAGCAAAGCCATGTCAGACTTAATCGTAAAGCGCAAATCCTATTTAGGGATTCTTGGAGCCAAAATTGGAAGGATGACTACTGCGTTGTATCTGTCCGTCCACTGTGGATCCGAGCTCCTTGGCTGCCAACTATCAGTCCGTCACCCTTGTTCCGCCACATTCATTTTTATTCCCCTTCAGTTGGCCCCTCATTCCATGAGACCGTCAACTCTCCTCTGCGGGCTTATGGAATGACAGTTAGTTTTGACCCTTGATAGGCGTGTTTCGATGGACAGGTTGGATCAGAGTCATAAATGTACCAGGGACACATGGTGGTACTCCACTGGAGGTTTGTTGGAATCGATGCGCCCCTTCGTTTACCGCGCTGTTCCCTCTATATATACTATCCATCCCTTTCGTTTTTACACTTTGGAAATTTTCTGCTGATCAGAGCGCAACCGTCCACTTTGTATGATCCGTCGCCTCAAGAAGTTGAGATTCGTCGTCCTTTCAGCTCGCCCGTCGCCTTTTCGTATCGTCCACCTGTGAGTACCTTCTTTGCTTGTTAATTTCTGTCCTTTATTTCGCATGTTGGTCTGTCGTTAGTATAGATCTAGGGTCGTAGGTTTCCTTTACCTGTCATATGTAGGTGTCAGATGTCTAGTGAGGTGTCAAGTGGTTAGTCTTATGTCCGCGAAGGAGCAGGCTACAAAGAGGTGTTCCCGTCAGGTCAAGCAGACCAAGACACCTCTAGTGAGGAGAGGGAACTGTCAGCCAGCTCTCCTTCTAATGGGGAAGATGAAGGGCAGGATGAGGACGGGTCAGAATATGACTCGAACGATGACTTAGACGATATAGATCCACCGATCCAGTCCGTCATAGGCCCTGACGGTTTCAGGGAATTTGTCATGCTTCCTTTGTGGACGGTGAACGATTTCATCTCAGGCATAAAGCAGCCACATTTCAATACGCTTAGGCAGAAATATCAAATACCTGATAACATTCCCATCTGTCTACCTTTTAAATCCGAGAAGTGTTATTACAAGGGTCTTGAAGACGTTGGTGTGTATGAGCAGATGCTTAAAGCGGGCCTTCGATTCCTATTAAGTGCTTTGCACCATCGTCTCCTTCAGTACTTAGGTTTGGCCATCAGTCAAATCTCATCAAATGCCTGGAGAGTTTTCCTAAGTGTTGAGGTCTTGTATGGTGTGATGTCTGACGGGGCGAGACGGTTAACAATGGAAGAGTTCTTTCACTATTATCGTCCGTCTGAGATTACAAAGTTGAAGGGTATGTATAGCTTCGCGCCGAGGAGTCCGGTGCTTAGGCTAGTGTCCGAGACCCCAGACTCCAATCGTAACTGGAAAGGTCGATACTTCTTCCTTCAGGGAGACGATTGGATGCGTCGTCCTGACGATCACGAATACATGCCGGTTGATAAGACTTGGGGGATAATGCCTCCGTCCGGTATGAGCCCGTCTTACTTTACAAGCTTTTATTAAGTATTGAAGTTATTCTAACCATTTAGTTTTGCAGCTAGGGACCGTCCACCTATTACTACAGAACAATTTGGCTTCTTAGAAAAAAATCTTCTAGACCACCAAATTGTCGGAGAGGACTTGGATCAAGCTTGTCACCTTGGACACCTTGCATTGGTACTGTGACGGTCCAGAACCTACAACCGTTGCCCGTCGATACGACTCAGGAATACGCAAGCATAAGTCTTTTAACCCTTAACCGTTGTTTTGTCGTACAACATCGTTTTCACCCGTCTACTTTTTGCAGAGATGGACGATGCCAGGAGAAGAGCTCTTATCAAACAACAAGCTCTCAAGAGAAAACAAGGTGTTGACCTTCCTACCAAGTCAGGTTCTTTTCATCCGTCTGCAAAAAGGCTACCAACTGAAAAGGTTGACCGTCACAGTAAGAAACAAAAGCTGGTGATGGGATTGCCTGCTGGTCAAGGGTCCGGTGTGACGAAGTTACCCCCTAAGCTAGGGATAGGTAAGCGCAAGGGTCTGATGGTGAATCCTGACCCCGTCAAAGACAAACCCCCCGTCTTGCTTCGCGAGGATTCACAGTACGCTCTTGGTCAATTAACTTCTATCATCAAAGAGGAGGATTACGAAGACCTAGGTAATCATGTGACGGAGGCAATGGGGGAGACCTGTTTATTTAGTCTTACTCAGGTCAATACCCGTCGCTTACTTGTTTCGTCATGTTTTTACTTTTTCGCTTATATATTGTTGGTGCAGACGGTCGTGACGGCTAAGGGATTAATGGACCGGTGTCTCACTCATGAGAGGACGTTGGAGCGTGTCTGTGCAAAGTCAAGGGCGATGGCGGAAGAGCTTAAGGAGCTGAAGCTCTAGAAGACCCGTCACGAGGAAAAGCTGAAAATGTCCGAGCAAGCCCTGAGAGTTTGGAGAAAGAGGTGGAGCTCTTGAGGGGAGACTGTGAAGGCTAATGAAGATAATCTTCGTCAAGCAAAGGTTGAGGCCATCAAGGAGTACCGAGGCTCTGATGCCCTTTTGAACGAACTGGGTGCCTCTTTTGCCGATGGGTTTGACGATTGTATCAATCAAGTGAAGGTCTCGTTCCCTGACTTGAACCTTGCACGCATCAATATAGACGTTGGAGGCCAGACCCCTGCCCACCCCGTCGACTCTGAGGGAACAGACAAGCTTTTTGGTGAAGGACCTGGTGACGACGAGGCCCCAAAGGTAGGTGAAAAAGGACCCATCGAGGATGACGCCCGTCAGCCTTCACCAAAAGGTTCTGACGCTAACAAGGATACCGTTGTGGTTCAAGAGTAACGTGTATTTATTTTTATTTTGGAATATCAGAAATGTATGGAAGAACAACTAATTCCACCCGTTGTCATTTACTTGTGTTACTTTGTTGGTGTTTTGCTTTGACAAATTTTTCTAATGAATCCGTCTTCTTTTGGCCGTCCTCGTTACTTTTTATCCCTCATCTAGAAATTTTATCTTGTTTGGATTGATCTGTTCATTCTATCATTTTAGTGAACGCCGTTGTTTGTGGGACGATTCATCCATTATATGTTAAATTTTACCTTGCTTGGGATGACCCGTCCGCTTTGTAGACTTGGTGAATTTACCCTTGGATCATCCTTCTTGGATGATCCGTCCACTATGTGGACTTGATAAAATTTTTTATCCCACTTGGGATGATCCGTCCACTATATGGACTTGGTAGATTTTCATCCTTCTTGGATGGTCCATCCACTGTGTGGACTTGATAAATTTTTTTATCCCACTTGGGATGATCCGTCCACCTCATGGACTTGGTAGATTTTCATCCTTCTTGGATGATTCGTCCACTGTGTGGACTTGGTAAATTTTTATCCCTCTTGGGATGAACTGTCCACCTCATGGACTTGGTAGATTTTCATCCTTCTTGGATGATCCGTCCACTATGTGGACTTGATAAAATTTTTATCCCACTTGGGATGATCCGTCCACCTCATGGACTTGGTAGATTTTCATCCTTCTTGGATGATCCGTCCACTGTGTGGACTCGGTAAATTTTTATCCCTCTTAGGATGAACCATCCACCTCATGGACTTGGTAGAATTTGAGCAAAACCCATATGCTTTGAATAAACTCCTCTTATTATAATGGATTGGTAGAATATTGTTCACAAAAAAAAATAAGAAAAACGTCTTTTGGCTCTAAAAATATTTGTAGAAAATAAAAATTATAACTATCTACTAGAAAAGATAAATTGGAAATGAGGAGGTAAATGTTGCATTTGTCCTTTGTCTACTGGTAGTACTTTTTCAGGTGCTCCGTGTTCCATGAATGACTCAACTTTTTCTCGTCTAGGGTCTCTAAGTAGTATGTTCCCTTCCTATGCCATGAAATGATCCTGTACGGTCCTTCCCAGTTAGGTCCTAGCTTCCATTGGGAGGCATCTTTTGTAGCGCCGAGTACTCTTTTTAAGACCAGATCTCCAACCTGGAAGTCCTTGTGCCGGACCTTGGAGTTGTAATACTTCGCCATCAGGTCCTGGTATCAGGCTAGTCTCTGCTCCGCTGTGTCCCTGACTTCATCCACAAGATCGAGCTGCAGACGAATGGCTTCGTCATTTTTGCTCTTGTCATAGTTTTCCACCCGGTAGCTTGCTAGCCCCACTTCTGCTGGTATGATGGCCTCACTACCATACGCCAATCGAAACAGTGTTTCCCTTGTCGGGGTTCTCACCGTTGTCCTGTATGCCCATAAAACACTTGGCAATTCGTCCGGCCATATACCCTTTGCCCCCTCGAGCCGGGTCTTGATGATCTTGAGCAAGGACCGGTTCGTGACTTCAACTTGTCCATTGGCCTATGGGGGGGGGGCGGGCGACGAGTAGTGGTTCTTGATCCTAAGTGGGAACAAAAGTCTCTGAATGCGTTGTTGTCGAATTGTTTTTCGTTGTCTGAAACCAGCACCCTCGAAATATCGTACCTGCAAATAATATTCCTCCATGCAAAACTTCAGATATTCTTCTCTGTGATCGTGGCCAAAGCCTCTACTTCCACCCATTTGGTGAAGTAGTCAATGCCAACTATTAAGAACTTCAACTGCCTTACCGCTGTTGGGAACGAGCCCATGACGTCTAACCCCCATTGTGCGAATGGCCATGGGGCCGTCATAGGGGTGAGTTCTTTCGTTGGTTGCCTTATGAAATTGCCAAATTGTTGGCACTTGTCGCAGGCTCTGACGTATGCGTTAGCATCCTTCTGCATTGTTGGCCAGTAGTATCCTGCACGGAGTAGCTTGTGCACTAAAGACCTAGATCCAGAATGGTTGCCGCAAACTCCTTCATGGACCTCCCTCATGACGTAGTCCGCTTCTTCGTGGTCGAGGCATCTCAGGAACGGTCGAGAGAATCCTCTTTTGTATAGGATGTCTTTAATCAAAACGAACCGAGCAGCTTTAACCTTCAACTTTCTTGCGACCTCTTTGTTGTCTGGTAGTTTGCAGTCCTTGAGATATGCCATTATTGGAGCCATCCAAGAATGCTCACTGCTTACCTCCTGCATGCTAGTGCCATCTAATAATGATGAGAGTTAGACGAAGGATAATACCCGGTTGGGGATGATCATAGGTTCTGCTGAAGTTGCTTTTACGAGTTGGTTGGCATCTTGGTTCTCTTCTCTGGGAATTTGATCCAACTTGATCTGGATGTTGTTCGCTCGACCCTTCACTTCCTCGAGATACCTATTCAGTCTTTCATTCTTGCACTCGTAGCTTCCATTAACCTAACTGATCACAACTTGAGAATCAAAGTATATGATCATACCCTTAGCTCCTACGGCTATTGCGAGGTCCAGTCCTGCTATTAAGGCTTCGTATTCTGCCTCGTTATTGGTGGTAGAGAAATCCAGATGGATAATGCATTCAATCTTATCTCCTTCTGGGGTGTGGAGCACCACTCTGGCCCCTCCAGCATGTTTATTGGAGGATCCGTTCATATAGATTCTCCATACGGAAGTCTCATCTGCCCCCTGGTCTTTTATGATGGTGAAATCAGCGACGAAATCTGCTAATACCTGCCCCTTCACGACCGTTCACGGTTGATACCGAATATTGAACTCACTCAGCTCGATCACCCACAATGTTATCCGTCCAGCAGCTTCGTGGCTATTCATTGCTCTTCGTAAGGGTTTATCTGTCAGGACATTTATGGTATGCGCTTGAAAGTATGGTTTGAGTTTTCGTGCTGCGGTCACCAATGCGAAGGCGAGTTTCTCCATCAGAGGGTACCCTTCTTCTGCTCCTCTTAGTGCCCGGCTTATAAAATATATGGGCCTTTGTATCTTGCCGTTCAAACTTTGTACTTCCTTTACCATCCTTGGAGTAGCCAATTCCATTATCTCCTTCACCTTTTCTGGGTTGACCTCGATGCCCCTTTGGGATACCATGAATCTCAAGAACTTTCCTGCGGTTACCCCGAACGCGTACTTGCTCAGATTCAACTTTATTTTGTATGACCGAAGAGTGTCGAAAGTCTCCTAGAGGTCCCTCATGTGATCGAACTCCTAAATGCTTTTTACCAACATATCATCTACGTAAAACTGCACGTTTTTGCCAATTTGGGGCATGAATATCTTGTTCATCAATCTCTGATATGTGGCTCCTGTGTTTTTAAGCCCGAAAGGCATTACTTTATAGCAGAAAAGCCCCTGACTTGTTACGAACGAAGTTTTCTCTTGATAAACTTCATCCAATTTAATTTGGTTGTAGCCGGAGAAGGCGTTCATGAAGCTCAAGAGTTCATGTCTTGCGGTGGAGTCTACCAAGGTATCAATATGTGGGAGTGAGTAACTATCCTTAGGGCAGGCCCTATTCAGATTCGTGAAGTCATCACACATTCTCCACTTCCCATTAGCCTTCTTGACCATTACTATGTTTGCCAACCATTCAGGGTAGTACACCTCGCGTATGAAGTCTGCTTCTTGTAGCTTTCATACTTCTTCTACTATGGCTCGATCTCATTCAAGGGTGAACACTCGCTTCTTCTATCAGACAGGGGAGAAAGAGGGTGATACGTTCAACCTGTGGACCATGACCGACGGGTCGATCCCCGGCATGTCCTCGTAACTCCATGCAAAAATGTCTTGGTTTTCCTTCAGGAATAGTGCAAGCGCTTGTCGGACTGTTTGGCTGGCCAAGGTGCCAATTCTTGTGGTCCGTTCGGGCCTAGAATCATCGAGGTGTACTTCTTTTAACCCTTCCGTCGGTTCTGCTACCGTTTGCTGTTCCTCGATGTTTATTGCTTGCAAGTGGTCGTCCATTTCCATCATGGTGACGTAGCATTCCCGTGCGGCCACCTGATTTCCGCGCAGCTCTCCAACACTGTATTCGGTGAGGAATTTGACCATTAAATGGTAGGTCGAGGTTACAGCCTCCCATGCATTGAGAGTGGGCCGTCCGAGGATGGCGTTATAGGCAAAAGAGCAGTCGACCACAAGAAAAACTACATCCTTGGTTATTTGCTGGGGGTAATCTCCGACTGTCACAGACAATGTGACGACACCTAAAGGGTAGACCCTTGTCCCCCTAAAGCCAACAAGGGGTGCATTTGTTGGGATTAGTCACTCTCTACCAATCCCCATTTACTGGAACGCGGGGTAGTAGAGGATATCCGCCGAGCTTCCGTTATCAACCAAAACTCGATGCATGTTGTAGTCCCCTGCCCGTATACTGACGACAAGTGCGTTGTCATGTGGGTGATGAAGGCGCCGTGCATCTTCTTCTGAAAACCCGATGCTGGGGTTATCAAGTCGCGCCATTTTTGGTGAGGAACCCGTCAGATGGACGCTTTGAACCATCCGCAAGTATGTTTTTCGAGCCTTTTTAGACGACCCTGCAGAAGTAGTGCCCCCTACAATCATCTGTATGTCTCCTACAGGTGGTCTAGGACGCTCGTTTTCCCGTCTGGGGGTTTGCTCTTGGGGTTGGTCCGTTCTTTCCTTCCTTACGAACCTCTGCAACCTTCCTTGCCTGATAAGGGCTTTAATTTGCTGTTTTAAGTCATAACAATCCGCCGTGTCATGGCCATGATCACGATGAAAACGGCAGTATCTGTCCTTTGGCCTCTTGTTAGGATCTCCCTTCATCTTGCCAGGAAACGTCAGGGTTCCTTCATCTTTAATCTTCATTAATACCTGGTCGATTGGTGCAGTGAGAGGGGTGAAGTTCGTGAATCTTCCCGTGGGTGGTTTAGATCGTCGATCTTCCCTTCGCTCTCCAGTTCTAGCCATCTTCCGTCCCCTATCGATCGTGCGTCTTCCTGCCTTTCCCTCTTCCTAGGTTTTTATTCTCGGGCCAGTAATGCATCTTCTGCGTTCATGTACTTCATTGCCCTGTAAAGCACATCTGACATTGTCTTCGGGTCATTCTTATATAAGGAGAATAAGAACTTACCCTTCCGCAGCCCGTTTGTGAAAGCTGCTACCAGTATCTTGTCGTCTGCCTCGTCTATCGAGAGAGCCTCTTTATTGAAGTGGGATATGTATGACCTTAGCGTCTCGTCTTCTCGTTGTTTAATACTCATCAAACAGGCTGTGGACTTCTTGTATCGGTGGCCTCTAATAAAGTGCAAAACGAATTGAGCGCCCAACTCTTTAAAAGTGTTGATCGAATTCGGCGTCAGTCTGGTGTACCATATCCTCACAGGTCCCTTCAGCGTAGTAGGGAAGGCTCTGCACATGATCTCATCCGGCACACCTTGAAGGTGCATCATGGTCTTGAAAGATTCTAGGTGATCTAAGGGGTCCTTGGACCCGTCATAACTCTCTACCTGAGGCATGCGAAACTTTGGGGGAAGGGGACATGAACTAACAAGTGCTGTGAAGGGCAAATCGGTTCGCTGGACCAAGTCATCGAGGTCGTTGGATACTCGACCCTTGAGGGCATTCATCATCACATCCATCCGTTCCTTCATCATCTGCATCTCAGTGGCTATGTGAGGAGGGAGAGTGTCTGAGAAAGATGGACGGTTGGTGTCCTGCCTCTCCGGTCTACTCGGAGCATGGCTGCCTTTAGGTCTTTCCTGATTTCTCCTTTCAGCACTTGCTCCTTCCTGGTCCTCCTCCTGTGTGCCAAGATGTGCATTCCTTTGTTGCAACTGCTCCTCCAAATTATGATTCTGCTTGGTTAGGCGTTCGACCGCTACCGCGAGCGTTTGGACTTGCTTCTCCAAGGTCGTGGTGTGCGGTTTGTCGCCTTGATTGTTGGTTGTTGCCAACGATCGAGTGAGTACCATGCAACTTTTTGTCTCAGGGATAAAGCAAAGGCTAATCACTACTCGTCCCCACAGACGGCGCCAACTAATGATGCCAAAAAAATCACCAATAAGCTGCACACACTCCCAAATCGAAACAATACCTACAAAATGAAAAGAGAAGACCTAACAGAGAGCACCGGTGTGGTGCCGGCCAAAAACCTTCCGAAGGTCAAGTTAGAACTTTTTTTCACAACCCTAGAATGCCAGAGTTGAGTCAATAATGCGTACCTTGATTTGTAAGGGTTTTGGGGTATTTATAGTGGCATAGGGTTAACATCTTAGCCTTGACCATGAAGTCCTTTCCTTCTAGAATTGGAAGTCTTTCCTTTTAGAATTGGAACTCTTTCCTTTTACATACCTTCTGGAGTTCTTTTCCTTACAGGAGTCCTTTGATCAAGGCTAAACATGTAACGCAAGAATTCTTCTTATACACGTTTGTGTGGAGATTAAGCAAAGCGACTTCAGACTTAATCGTAAAGCGCAAATCCTATTTAGGGATTCTTGGAACCAAAACTAGAAGGATGACTACTGCGTTGTATCTGTCCGTCCACTGTGGATCCGAGCTCCTTGGCTGCCAACTATCAGTCCGTCACCCTTGTTCCGTCACATTCATTTTTATTCCCCTTCACATGGTAAGGACAATGAGGTTTAGGATTGAAAAACAACTTACTTTGATTGTCATCAAAGTGAATTTTATTGTTTATTGGTCAATCAGTAATATATAATGGGGGTATACAAAGGGATGAATTCTAAAACCATCATTTATTTAAATGATAAAGTTTGATAATAAACTACAACTCTACTCAATATCTTTTTATTGGATGTAAATTGTGACAAATCCATTATTGTATTATATATTTTTTAAATCTTTCATGCTTGTAAACTTTTCAGAAGATCAAAGATCAATAGGTATTTCATTAATCAAATGTTTAAATTTCAAAGTTTTTGTAATCTACAATTGTTCTTAAAAAAATTTTATTGATTGAATAGTAAATAATATCTAATTGACACGAAATTTGACATTCATATTAAAAACATAAAGAACATGCAATTTAACAAAATATGTATCAATGTTAATTTTTTGAGTAAAAGTTGTAGCCTAAGGCTACAACTAAGTTTGTAGCTAAACTTTGTCCATATTTAAAAGAGAGAAATACCACTTGGCTACAAAAGGGGTTTGATAGGTATATGCAGCATATACATACAATTTCCTAGGGGAGGGCCACAGAGTGTCTAAATTGAAGAATTGTAAGGTTGCAGTTTGGGAGAGTTTGATAAATAGTTTTTTTTTTTTTTAATTTTTTTTAATTTTTACGCTTTACAACCACCCCCCCTCCACCCCACACACACAAAAAAAAAAAAATCAAGTTATGATTAACTAGGTTTCTCAAAATCATTTATATAGCCTTGATCTACTAAGGACCCCGATTTGAGAAAGATAGAACCGTAACAAGGATGTCTGGTGAGACCAAACACATGCACCTCCAACCTAGACATATCTTTACTAGTAGTGAGATGTGGTATTTAACAGGGTCAAGAGGACTTGGATTTGCAGGATTTATCCCTCAAAATCAAACTCTTTTTTGTTGTTGTTGTTGTTGACTGAGGGTGAGGGACTGAGGGGACATGCATCTAGAGTAGGAGGGAGACTTGGACTAGGTGGCCCCCCTAATTTTTTTTTAATTAATATGTATATCGGCACCAATTTTAGTAATTTTGTTCTATAAAATCACACTTTTCCCCCTTAATATTATCATTGATTCTTTTAAGGGTATTACTCTAGTCACACACATTTCTATAACATTTTTACAAACTGTTGTGGTAGTAAAATTTTATTGGTGTGCATTTGAACCCATTACTTACATCACATTTTTACTTACTAATAACCACTCACCAAATTAATAATTTGTAAAAAAAAAATTGTAATTCTAGCATTTTCCTCATTTCAAAGGCCATATCTAAAGCAAAATAAATAAGCCCAAAATAATTATTTAATAGCAAAAAGTACCAATAATAAAACTAAAAACAATTAAACTCAATCAACCAATTTTATCAAAAACAAACAACCCGACCCTTTAAAAAATTTTAAACAAAAGAATTTTATCCATACCTAGATGTACACATAACTACCACTTAACTTCAAGTCCTGACTCCGTCTGGATGTAAAAGAGGGTCTTCCGTGGATTTAAATTTTTTTTTTTTAATTCTTCCGTGGATTTCTGCTTCGTATTTGTGTACCCTATCAAATCAGCCTTGGTGGGCCCTATAAATTGGTCCTAATGGGCTGGGATGGACTGGATTCCAATTCTAGGCTTGCTAGCCCGAACCCTCTCGTACACATATATTGTGTGACACAACATATGTCCGCAAAATGCATTTAGAATTCAAATTCACGCAATCCCTATAGAATATTACAGCTCATATTGGAAATTATATATGCCTATCTTCATATACATAAAGGCAAAAAAAGATAAAACAGATCCAAAGAAAAAAAAAGGACCATATTCTTGGTGTTTCCAAATTCATCCTTCCTTTCTTATTAAGTTATCCCACACGTATCACATGTATGCACTGGCTTCAGTCATCCTATCTTTCAAACAATACTTAATCATTTAACAGGATCTTTTTCTTTACAGGACCACAACCCAACATTGTCATCGAAGGATTAATGGAATTCATATGAGAGAAATTCCAAGATGCAAGCATTTGTGCAAACATAGCTGCAAAGCATGCTACATATATGTTATATCAACATCTTTAGAAACAAGTATTAGGTTAATGGCGGCTTGAGTATTAACTCACCTAAACTCACTACAAAAAATGTGGACTTTTGTAGTGTTTGGTTTGCAGCGTTAAAAAAAAAAATGCTTCAATAGATAGTGGTATTCCAACATTTTCTTAAAACACCACTAAAAGAGATATATTGTAGCGTTTATTAGAGTGACTGTTGCTAGTTTATTGCAACATTTTTCTTTTTTTTGCGCCAGAATTCCAAAACCTACAAATTTTGGCACAAAAAATTTTCAAATCCCCAGAGCCAAAAAAACTCTCCCAGGTTCACATTAAAAAAAAAAAAAAAAACTTTAATCCCCCAAGACCAAAAAAATTAAAAAAAAAAAACCAAATTTCCAATCCCCCTATCCCAACAAACACTACCACGTTCAAACTTAAATAAGAAAAAAAAAAAAACACCCAAAACACTTCCATGTTCCACCATAACTTCCCAATCCTTTTTTTTTTCTCAAAAAACAAAAAGCCTAATCCCTAATTTTACTCTCCCCAGTTTTTAATCTTGATCCCATCTTCCATTATCTTCTCGAAAAAACTCTCATCCTAATCCCATCTTCTGTTATCTTCTCACACTACAAAAAACGCGGGCTATAGCCGCGTTTTTTGAAACGCGGCCATAGGTTAGGTCTATGCCGCTTTTATTATATAAGTGCCTTGAGCTGCGTTTTACGTCCGGTCTATAGCCGCGTTTTCAAAAACGCGGCTATAGGTCCAGCCAAAAAAAATATTTTTTTTAAAAGGATGGCATGTACCACGGAACAAATATTTTTTTATAAGGGAGGGGCTATAGCCACGTTTCGTAGAAATGCGGCTTTAGACCTAACCTATAGTCTATAGCCGCGTTTGTAAGTGCCTTGAGCTGCAGTTTTTCGTCTGGCCTATAGTTGCGTTTTCAAAAACGCGGCTATCGGTTTAGCCAAATAATATATATTTTTTTAAAAGATGGCCTGTGCATCCGAATAAATTATTATTTTTATATAAGAGAGGGGCTATAGCCGCGTTTTCAAAAACGCGGCTATGGGTAACACCAATAAAAAATAAAAAAAGAACCCCATTTTTCCACCTACCCCCACTCTTATCTTTTCTTTCTTTGGTGATTTCTTCAGCACGTCTGCTTTCCTGGGTTTCTTTCTTTCTTCTCTGCAAATCACGCCCAGCTCTTCTTTCTTTCTCTTTTTTTTTTCCTTTTTCTTTCTTCCTTCTTCACTCCAGTACAACTCTTTTTTTTTCTTTGTTTCTTTGCTGCTACTTTTTTTTTTTTCCTTCTTTTTTTCTTTCAACACAACGCACACACCACCATATACCTCATTTTTCAGGCAAGGGTCATCGAAAAAATTCATGAGAAAAGCTAAAGGCTCACTCATCTCTACTATTTGAGGTAAAAATTTTCTAATCTTTTTATGGGTATTATACTTTTGCTAGAGGTTATTTTTGCTATTGTGTTGCTGATATTGTGCTTATGTTTAAATGGGTTTGTGTTCTTGAGCTTGTTCTTGTATTTCTGAGCTTGTGCTTTTGTGTTCTTTGAATGAATTTAGTGTTAAATTTGGGTTGGTTTTGTTGAATGAGAGGAGATTCATGGGTTTGTATTGTTATATTTTGGAGCACGTTGTATTTGTATTGTCAGTATGTTGTGTTTGATTTTGAATTTTTTGGGTTTGGGTTTGATTTTGAATTTTCTGGGTTTCTTTGTATTGTGAGTATGTTGTGTTTGATTTTAAACTTTTTGGGTTTATGTTTGATTTTGAATTTTCTGGGTTTGTGTTTAATTTTGATTTTTTTTGTTTAATTTTGAATTTTTTGGGGGAAAAAAAACCCTTGAAATTAAAAAAAAAAAAAAAACCTGAATTTTGAATTTTTTGGGGAAAAAAAAACCCAGTAAATTTTTTTTTTTTGTTTTTAAAAAATCCTATAGCCGCAGTTATAAATGCAGCTCAAAGTGGGTTTGTAGCCATGTTTTTACAAAACGCAGCTATAGACCCGTAGGGGTTTATTGCTGCGCAGTATAGGCCTAGTTTGTAAACGCGGCTATAGAAAACGCGGCTATATCCTATAGCTGCGTTTTTGGGGTCTATAGCCACGTTTTGGAAACGCGGCTATAGACCCTTTTTTTTTGGTAGTGTCAAAAAAATATTCTCATCTTCCACCAAAAAAGAAAATCTCATCTCCCACCAAAGTTTTTCTCAAACTCTGACATATCCACAAACACCACACCACTACGGTTTAGCGTGCTCTCTCTCTCTCTCTCTCTCTCCTATTTGCTAATTTTAAATTTTATTTTATATGAGAGAGATAACAACAAGTGCTCTACGATCTGTCACCCTCTCTCCCTATTTTTTGTGGTTTTAATTTGTTGAGTGAGGTAAAGTTTATTTATTTATTGAATTATTAGGAAATTATGTGTGTGTTTTTGGAAGTGAGCTTTGTGGGTATTGTAAGTGCCAAGAATGAGTTGACGTAATACAATGAATTTGTAGAGGCAGGAATGTGAATAAAATAACTTAGCACAGTTGAAGAAGAAGAAAAAGACAAGGAACAATGAAGAATACTAGTCCATGGCCAAGGTCCGAGGACAGATACTTATAATAGAATGATCTTAAGAACGATTTACTACAGTGTTTCTTCCTCTACTCTCGAATTCTCCCCTCATTTCAGGATGATCTCTTACATTATATAGCCTCTTTCAGCTGATCTTTGCCCTACATTTGTTGATCGTGCAGGCCATTACTTGAGTGCTTGTCCCATCAAACGCCTTTTCAAATCTTTTGTGAGTTGCAGCAACCAAAACAGCACTTTTCAAGGGTTTTTTCCATAGAAATGTGGTCAGGGAGTTTGATGGGGTGCATTAAATGTAATGATAGCTACTATTCCTTTAGACATGTTAGGACTAACCCCCTCTTTGAAGCTCTTCCTCTACAGTGTGACCTCCTCTAGTAGTGTGCCATTGACGTGGCCAAAGCTCGCCTCCCCGGCCTTGCAGTCCAAGGGTATGATCCCCTCGGAACTGCATCGGCCTCAAATATGACACGTGTTACTATTGCCTTATTAAATTTTTGTGTCTCACTATAGCTGCTTAAAACTCCAGTTTTTCCCTCTTGTCCTAGGAGAAAAATGAGGTTTTAACCTTAGGTGATTGACCCCACACGCTTCTTTGATTTTCCCACGTGAGAACGTCACTTTGTATGCCCTGTAACCGCTCTTGACGCTTTGGAGTTCGTAATGCCTCATTAAATGTTCCATACGGCGCTTTGTTCCCCATGTCCTACGGTGAGATGGAGATCCTACTGTTGGTGTTTTTCCTCAAAATTTGGGCGGGGTAACTCCCTCATAACTCTACCTCCTATATAAGGCGCTTGGGGGACTCATTTCTCCCATTTTCCAAATCTTCAAACTTTCAAGAAGCTCCTGAGGTGACTCCAGTCATTATTTTCGTAAATTCCCTGTCTATCCCAATCTTATTCTTAGGTTCTTTTCACCTTGGCCAATCTCCTCGGCCTTCTGTTTTCTATTTCTTTCTTCAAACAAGTTTTTTCCCTTAACCTTAGCTTGCTTAGATGGGTAGGTTTTCTCACTTAGTAGATACCCCCGCAGGTATGGAGGGGTTTAAAGCTCTGTATCATATTCCCCTGGGGTGTCTCCTTGCGGTATTGTCCTCTGGGTGGTTGGCACACCCTTAGAAGGGAGGTGTAGGTCGTTATCCCAATGATCGCCTTCGTAGAAGGGGGAATGAGGCTTCCCATGGGTAAAGTGACCAGAGACTACTTGATCGCCCATAGGATTTGCCTTCATCAATGTGCGCCCAACCTGTTTAGAGTCTTAGGTAGTGTAGATTCTCTCAACGAGCAAATGAGATTGGGCCTCACCTGGCACGACATTGTCTAGATATACAAGTGCCATCTTCTTCCAAACTCTAGCTATTACCTTAAGTCTAGGTCTTCCGAAGTTAGGCTTATTTAGTGTCTCCCCAAATCAAACAAGGGCATGAAAAATGACTTTCTAATCGTCTCGGGTGAATGGCATGACGGTCTTCACTGCCCAACCCAAGAGGGAGCCCCAGGTAGGATACCTTAGGTTTAGGTCCTTTAGCATGGGAATTAGTTTTGTAGTTTGCTTCTTTCTTCATCTATTTAGTAGTTTGTTTCCTTCTAACTGATGACTTGCCTTTCTAACTATGGTTTTGCTTCTCGGCTTTTTCGCAGATAAAAGATTCGTGGCCCCCAATCAACTTTGTCAACGTGCCAGATCTCAACAAGGTGCAGAGATCTGAGGTTTTCGTGAGCAAGGACAGACAACTGAGACTTGTCCATCTTATCCTTGATTTCAAGCCCTTGTCCGATAAGTTTCAGGACGTGGGCAATGCGATTAGAGTGGGTGATTCTCAGCTGGCTCAAACTGACGTTTTGGTACTCGAATTCCTAGCCCGAGAAGGTACCGTGTGGGTCGAGCTGCCCTCCCATTGCTCTCCTCAAGACGAAGCAATTCTGAGAGAAAAAATAGCTTCCTTTCGCCTGTCACTCAAGGAGGAGATAGAACAATTTCGGCTTGAGTAAGAGAGGGAGGAGCAGGGAGAGCCTATGATTGAGGTCTCAGACTTGGAAGATAGATCTTCAGGTGTTCGTTCCAGCAGATTCATCATCGTGCGTATAATCAGTAGTTTGGAGGAAGAAGAAGAAGAAGAAGAAGAAATGCCACTAGAGAGGAAGAAGGGGACAAGCCTCTGTGAACTCCTTGCGAGCAGGTCCAAGGGGTTGGCGTCTAAAAATGCCTCGGGCTCTCAGCTTCCTCCTCTTCCTTCAGCTTCCCCCTTCATGCCTGCCAATCTAAGGAAGAGAAAGAAGGACAAGGAGGTAGTCGAGAAGGGGGAGTTGGTCCTTTCCAATGAGGGGGTTCCGCCAAAGGTGCCAAAAATGGCCAAAAGCAAGCATAGGGCTTCCTCGGTTGAGAGTAAGGAGGCTGAGCATGTGGCTGAGGTGCGCCCTCTGAACCCGACGTGGAATTCTCAGCTAGAGCTGGACAGGGCCACTATACCATGGAACTCCTCCATTAGGGAGTTCTAGAGAGAGAAAGCCCAATATATTGCAAACGCCTTGGAGCAGCCCCTCCTATTGCCGAAGGACATGACTACTCTAAAAAACTTGAAGCAGGACCTCTTTCTGTCCCTGAAGAAGGACTTGGCATTGGTAAGTCTTTTGACATATCTTACTAACTTCATGCTAGGTTATTTTCTTCTTATCAGATTAGGTATTCTTTTTGTCATTTTTGCGCAGGCAATCCAGGAGGTATTTATGGCCGAAGAGTGGGTGAAAGATGGCCGGTCCGAGGCTAGACTCGCGGACAATCTTTACACAGAGACTAGCAAGTCCTTGGCCATTGTCGAGAATAAGAATAAGGAGCTTGCTCTAAAGCTGGCTACTGCGGACAGGGAGATGAAGAGTGCTGAGGCTACCCTTAAGAATGCTTAGCACAAGCCGAGAAGCAGCATGAAAAGCTTCACTGCACGAAGATACAGCTGACCACGGCTAACCAGCAGGTTGTAGATTTGAAGGCAGGGCTAGAGAAAGTTAAGAAGGCTGCTCGGGCGGCTAAGGCAGCTATGGATGCTTTAGAATAGAAGTTCTATGACCTTGGAGCGAAGGAGACTGAGGCCTTGAACCTGATTGGAGTTCCTGTTGCCTTGGAGAGGAGGAGAGTCGGGAATGTTTACTATCCATAAGACCTTCAAGAAGCTCCTGAAGCACCTTTGGGCCCTAAGATAGATGCTGCCCTTGCAACAACTGCACTGGAGCAACTTCCAATCACCAAGGCCTCTCTTCCCCCCTTGGAGACCTCCCAAAGGCCTACTAAGGCAAGTGACCCAAGCCATGGCGTGGAGGTGGCCAAGGGCAAGGAGGTTGCCCAAGGTAGATTTTGGCTAGAGGCAAAGGGCAAAGGGGCTGGTCAAGGAAAAGAGGTCTCACAAGCTAAAACTCTGCTAGAGACCAAGGGCCCAAAGGTTGACCAAGGCAAGGAAACTGTTTCCAAGACAAAGGAGTCTGAGCTGATCAAGCCTCAAGTTGTAGCCTAGGAAAAGAAGGTCACCTCGAGCAAGGCTGCTAATCCTTTTGTCCCCCAAGCAGCCAGTAAAAAAGATCTTCCTTCAACTAAAACCTAGCTAGGATCTTTCTTTCCTTCTTTTTTTTTTTTTTGGTGGCCGTTTGTCATGGTTTACGATGTACCTTTCTTTTTTGATTAATGAAAAGACGTTAATTTTTGTTTTATGACAAGTGAACTTTCATTTTCCTTACAATATCTATCTTCGATGGCTGTAGAAATTTTCCTATCTTTTGCTGAGAAGTTAGACTAATGATGCTTCTAAGGGTGAAAACCCATACTTTAACAAAAAGCTAATGGTCATGAACTGTTGTTAATCCAAGTAAATCAAGCCTATATAAATAGTGAGAAAAATTACTATGTGCTAGTACTAGAAATTATATAAAAGGTAGAAATGTTTAAGTCCTCAGAGATGAACGAAACACTTGGTAGAAAAAGGGTGTTTAAGGTCTCTTATTTCAAGAATACCTCATGAACGTACCTTCAGAACCTTTAACCAAAACCTAGGGTGACTTCTCCATTTGGGTGTTACCACATGGGTCCTTGTTTTCCCTTGATGATGCATATGTCGAGGTCCCATCCTTGGTGAAATTGTGAGGCGTTAATTTACCCAAGGCATGGGTTCGAAGGACTAGGCATGGCCGGGGTTCTGTTTAACCCTTAGAGATATGTGAGGCATTAATTTACCTAAGGCATGGGTTCGAGGGATCAAGCATAGCCAAGGTTCTGTTTAACCCTTAAAGATATGTGAGGCGTTAATTTACCCAAGGCATGGGTCCGAGGGACCAGGCATGGCTGAGCTTTTGTCTAACCTTTAGAGATGTGAGGTGTTAATTTACTCAAGGTATGGGTCTGGGGGCTAGGCATGACTGAGGTTCTGTTTAACCCTTAGAGATATGTGAGACATTAATTTACCCAAGGTATGGGTCTAAGGGACTAGGCATGGCTGAGGTTCTATTTAACCTTTAGAGCTATGTGAGGCATTAATTTGCCCAAGACATGGGTCCGAGGGACCAAGCATGGCTGAGGTTTTGTTTAACCCTTAGCTGCAATTACACATGAATAACAAACAAGATATACTTGTATTAATAATAATATTTTTTCAAGTTATTTACATTCCAGGGTCGTGGTACAGTGTTTCTATCTAGATCCTCTAGTCTAAATGCACTTATGCCTGCTACTGTGGTGACGCGATAAGGGCCTTCTCAATTTGGCCCCAATTTGCCCTAGGATGGGTTTTTCGTATTGCCGACCACTTTCTTGAGGACAAGGTCCCCTAGCACGAGTGGCCGTGACTTCACCTTTTTATCGTAACCCTACCTCAGCTTATGTTGGTACTGGGCCAATTTTATCATTGCTTGTTGTTAAATTTTAAAATACTCGCAAGTGTATGAACCGTATTGAAGTATAGTTTGACAAGAACGAGGTCAACCCACAGGGACTTGAATGAACGTAGAAAAATTAATTAAATCTTAACCAAGTTAATTTTAATCTTGTTTAATAAAAATTGGTTGTTTTGAAATTAAATAAACTAAGTATATAATAAAATTAAGCAAATAGTTCAACTAAGCAAAAGATATAAAGCAATTAAAAGATGTAAGCAATCAAGGGAAAGGAATTAAGGTTTTGGAATCCGCCTTGTAAGTCATATCAACATATATTTATGATCATTAATTTTTCCCAACTCACTACATGATAATCTAGAAATCAACCTTGCTATCATGGAAAATATTCTCATTAAAATCCTTATTTTAAAAATCAAAAGCATGTTCTTCTTCGCTTCTTAAGTATAAAATCAAATCATCAATTATATTCGTAGCCAAATAAATCACAAGATATATCCAATTCTAAAAATTAAATCATAAATTATATCCATTGACAGACAAATCACAAGTAATATTCAATTTTATAATCAAGAATTAATAAACCAAACATTCAATTAATTAAGATAAATCCTAAATCATAAGAAAAACATGATTGAACTCATATCTAGAATCTCATCTCAGTCATTTGATACGAAGCAAGAACAATTTAAATCATTAAAGAACAACTATTGTGGGAAAAATCAAATCACATAAATATTATTGATAATCCTTAACAAGGTTTCATCCTCAACCCTAATTATAAATTTAGCTACTCATAGTAATTAAAATAAAACACAAGAATAAAATACTAAACATTAAACTAGACAAATAAAATAAAACTAATTGTTATGGAAGAAAACCAAAGAAGTAGCCGTACTTTCTATGTTCAGCCCCCAGCCCTAGCACTAGCCTCCTTAAATTTTGCCCTAAAGAGCTTTTAAATAGATCAAGGAATCCTCTAACAAGTTGAATTCCCGTTTGGGGAAAATCCCAGATTTTTAGGCTTTACTTAACCGATGATTTTGGCTCATTTGACGTCATAATTCAGACTTTTGGTAAACTAAAAAGTTGTAGCCCTTTAAGTTAAATTTCTAGCCCAACTTGAATCATCTCGATTGGACATCTGAGCCAAAGGTTATGCCAAAAATACTAACTGATGTGCAGGTTGGAATCCCAATCCGAATTGGACTTGGATTTGATGCAAATTTCCTTTGATTCCCTGCACCAATTGGACTTAAATTTAATTGAGTTGACCTTCTTTAACTTCATCATGGCCCTTGTAAATGTAAAGTCCATTAGCATTCTTCTTTGCACAAATCCACTTATTTAATTTCATTCTCCTACAAAAGACAAATTCACGTAATAAGATTTAATTAAGCACAAAATTGATTATTCACCATTATTCCAAAATCAAATATAAAATTCATGAATTAACTCAAAATAAGTATGAGAATACTTTCTAAAAATGATATAAATTTGCAAAATTAAGCTATTATCAATGCACATCATTGCCATCTCTCTTTTCTCCTTGGCCCAGTCTAGACTTGCACATAGCTAACTATCATTGTTGTACTCTTCAAACTGATCTGTTCTCATCGTCGAGAATTCCATTTCCATAGGCATAATTGTTTCCACTCCATACGTTATGGAGAAGGGGGTTTCCTCGGTTAATCTTCTCGGGGTAGTTCAATATGACCTTAGTACATGGGGCAACTCGTCTACCCATATCCCTTTTGCCTCGTCCTGTCTTTTCTTTAGTCCATCAAGGATCACCTTGTTGGTGGCCTCAGCCTGTCCGTTTCCTTGTGGGTATGCAAGGGTAGAATAATTGTTCCTGATTCTAAGTTCACTACAATATCTCCTAAAAGCCTTGCTGTTGAACTGTGATCTGTTGTCAGATATGAGGGCGTAAGGTACGCCGAACCGCATGAAAATGTTTCTCCACACAAATCTCTTCATGTCTTGGTCTTTGATATTAGCCAATGGCTTAGCTTCTACCTATTTCGTGAAATAATTTGTCCCAACGAACAACCATTTCCAGTTTGCAGTAGCCCGAGGGAATGGGCCCACGATATCTAGACCTTACTGAGCGAAAGGCCACGGGTTAGAGAGTGGGTTTAGAACCACTCCAGGTGGGTGGATGTTTGGGGCGTACCTCTGGCATTGATCACATTTCCTCGCGTAATCTCGGGCAGAATTCTGCATACTAGGCCACCAATACCCTTGGGTAAGGGCTCTATGTGCCAAGGATCTTCCCCTTGTGTAGCTTCCACAAATCCCTTCATGTAGCTCTTCCAACAACAGCTCCACTGCCTCTGGGTGTACTCATAACAAGTATGGCCCAGAAAAGATCGTTGATATAATTTTTGCTCTTGAGATAGCTAGTATTGTGGGGCGCACCTATGGATCTTCACGGCCTCTGCCTCATCCTTTGGTAGGTCTCCACTCTTTAGGAATGCTACTATGGAGTTCATCCAGCTGGGTCTAGCTCGGATAGCCTGCACCATGGTCGGGCTTTGGTCTTTCCATCTCGGTCTGTCTAATTCCTACATTATGATTAACCCTGGCAGAGCACCATCGGACATCGTTGCCAGTGTAGCTAATGTATCAGCATGGGAATTTCTGTACTGTGGTATTCGCTTCAAGGTAAACTCTTGAAAGTGTGCCTGAAGTTGCTTTATCTTGCCCAAATAGGCTTGCATCCTTGCATCCTTGGCCTCATATTCTCCCAGTACTTGCCCCACTATCAGTTGGGAGAGACTGAAGACCTCTATGTTGTTTCCTCCCAAGCCATTTACTGCCTCCAATCCAGACCATAATACCTCGTACTCGGCCTCGTTGTTAATGGCCGAGAAGGACACCCTTAGGGATTTCTCCAAAACTATCCCGTCCGGGGAGACAATGACAACTCCAACTCCCAAGCCCCTCTGATTGGTAACCCCATCAATGTATACAATCCATGGAGGGGAAATTTTTGCGGCAAAACCTCCAACAGCTTCCTAGCCTTGTACACCTTCCTTGGTTTGATCTTTCGAGAACTTGGCTACGAGGTCAGCCAGGATTTGGCCTCTAATCGATGTCCTCGGCTGATACTTGATGTCAAAAGTTCCTAGCATAGTTCCCCACTGCACCACCCTTCCAGAATAGTTTGATTTCCATAATACCACTTACAGGGGAAGCTAAGTTAGGACCACCACTGTATGTGCTTGGAAGTAGTGTGGCAACTTCTTGGTAGCGTGGACGAGGGCTAAGATGGCTTTTTCTACGTGAGAGTACCTTGTCTCGGCATCTTGTAGAGATTTTTTGACGTAGTACATTGGCCTTTGAACCCCAGAATCGACCCAAATCAAGACGAGGTTGACCGCGTGGTTTGTGACAGCTAGGTAGGCATAAAGGACCTCCTCTTGCTCACAGGACAACACCGGCAGATTTGACAAATACTCCTTAAATTCGCGGAAGGCTCGATCATAATTTTCGATCAAGGAGAAATCCTTCCACTTGTGTAGAAGTTGGAAGAATGATTTGCATCGGTCAGTCGACCACGATATGAACTTGTTCAGGGCTACTGTCATGCCCATCAACCGCTACACCTCTTTGGGGTTCCGAGGTGGATGTAGGTCACTTATGGCCTTGATCTGATCTGGTTTGACCTCAATGCCACGGTGTGTTATCAAAAAGCCCACTTCCCCGAGCTCACCCCAAACAAACACTTTGAAGCATTTAGCCGCAGTTGGTGTTTCCTGAGCACAGAAAAAGCTTCCTCCAAGTCTTGTATGTGCTTGGACGTAACTTTACTTTTTACGAACGTTCTTTTCACCATGCTTTGGTGGGTGGATCTTGCGTTTTTTAACCCAAAAGGCATCACCCAGTAGTGGTAGTTGCCTTGGGGAGTCCTGAAGGCTGTTTTTCCCTGGTCAGTGAGCACTAGAAGAATCTAGTGGTATCCCTGGAAAGCATCAAGAAAGCTCATCCGAGGGTGTCTGAAGGTGGCATCTACCAACTGGTCTATCCTCGGGACAGGGAAGGGGTCTTTAGGACAAGCCTTATTGAGATCATTGAAGTCTACACAAACTCTCCACTTCCCATTCTTCTTTTTCACTGTCACAGTGTTATCTAGCCAATCCGGATAAAAAATTTCCTTTATTGCCCCAGCTCATTTTAACTTATTGACTTCTTGTTTTACTGCATTGGAATGCTTATCAGAGGATCTTTGAGGTGGCTGTTTCTTTAGCCGAGCTTCGGGATTCACGTTCAGCTGATGGCATATGAAGTCGGGATCATTCCCCGGTGCCTCGCATGGGTCCCGGGCGAACACATCAATATGGTGCTTAAGGAAAGAGCCACCAACTCATCCCTTTCTTCCGGTGATAGAGCCCTTATTGGAAATTATTTGTTGGGATTGCTCCCAATAGCCACCTTGGTAAGGCTCTCATCGGTCTCTGCTACTCCAACCCTATCGTCCTTGGCCTCGGTCGCGGTAAGCATTAACTGCCATAACTTTGGTGGCACCTCGTCCATTCCTTTTGGAGGGGTTTGGTGGTTGATTATTGTAATGAGGCATTGTCTCACAGAGGCTTGGCATCCTCGTATCTCTTCGATCCGACCTTTAGTTGGGAATTCCACCTTTTGGTGCAGAGTGAATGATACGGCTCCGAGAGCATGTAGCCACGGCCGAGCCAAAATAGATGTGTATGGTGAATACGCGTCCACCACAATGAAGTCCACCAACACCTCCTCCTTCTCTACTTGGATTGGTAGCTTGATTCTTCCCTTTGGGATCACTATTTTCCCGTCGAATCCCATGAGTGGGGCTCCGTAACTCTCCAGGTCTGTCTCTTTAGCCCCTGTCCTCTAAACAGATCGGGGTACATGATTTTAGCCCCACTTCTCCCGTCAGCCATCACCCTGTGCACGTCGAAACCCCCAATACGCACTGTGACAATCAGAGCGTCAACATGGGGTTGGGTAGTGCCAACTAGGTCTTTGTTAGAAAAACCCATGATCAAACTAGGTCCTATCCTGGCCCTCTTGTAGAGGTCTTCTCAGCTAAAGTTGGTAATAAGGGGCGATGCAGACATCACCCCTATTGACGTGGCCGGCGTCTGTTCAGGTTCAGCAAGGATAACATGAATAGTCCCTAAGGGGGGCCGTGGTGCTTGCCCTCCCTGGTATCCCTGATGTGGGGCTCCTTTTTGTGCCAAGGTTTCGTTTACGAACTCTCCCAGCTTTCCTTCCCTAAGCAAATGGTTCAAGTATGACCGTAGGGTTTTGCACTCCTCAGTAGTATGCCCCTTATCTTGATGATACTAGCAATACATTGATTGATTTCTTTAGGTCGAGTCTCCACCCATCTTGTGTGGCCAAGTGAAGTGAGGCTCATTCCCAATCTTCTGCAGTATTTAGTGGATTGGGACCTTGAACATCGAGTTGACCTGTTGGACCTCGCTCGGCTGTCCTTGATTGCGGAAGTTTTCCTTGGGCCAATTTCCCCCCGTCTTACTGAAGTGGTTATCCTTTCGGTCGTGGAGGCCCTTTGCCTTTTCCTTAATTTGTGCTCGGTCATCTACTACCTTGTTATGTTCGTCTATTCGGTCCATCAACCGTTTCATGGTCTAAGCATGTCTTATGGTGAGGGACTCCCATAGGTTGGACTCTGTGGGTAGCCCGCTCTTGAAGGTGTGTACCGCAATGTCCTCAAAGTCCCCATCTAATTCGCTGTACAGTTCCCAATACCTATCCAAGTAGGTCTTCAAGGTTTCTCCCACTCTCATCGATAGCGCTAGTAGGGAGTCCAATGTCCTCAGCACCCTACTGCACATAACGAACCTTGCACCAAAAGCTCTGGTGAGCTCCTGGTAGGAATCAATAGACCTTTCATGTAGTCCATCGAACCATCTCATTGCCACTGGGCCGAGGTTGGTGTATATGGCCATCTTCTAATTGAAATGGCTAACGTGTTCTATAGGGTTGATTTTCTTGTTGTAAACGATGAAGGTGAGTTGCGCAAAGCATTTGGCCAGCTTAGCCCTCTCGATCTGCCTCGTGAAGGGTGTCTTGGATATTTGAGAAAGGGCCTTGTTCATGGCGTCCCTACCCCTATCTTCCCGGGGGATGGGTCTGTGCCACCTGCGGTGTTGCCTTTCTCTGTGCGAATCTTCAGAAGAATTGGTTTTCGTTTCGCTAGGAGACATCCTACTTCTCCTATGCCGGCCCCGTTTTGGCTCTAAACTAGAGCCCGAGCTCGCAGTGAGACTCCTACTTCGTCGGTTTCTCTAGTTCTGCCTCATTCACCTGCGTAGATGGTTTACCTCCCGTCTTAGGCCAACGGTCTCATTTGAGAGATGGCTTTGCAATCTCGAATAACTATGGCTGCGTTAATTGGAACGGGCTGGTCTCGAACTCCTAAACTCAGACCTAGCTAACTCATGGTCCCGGTAGATTTCCAAGTTTACGAACTAGTCCTGCCGCCCAGAATGAGAACTCACGGATCCTTCACTACTGGACATCCTTTGGCGTTCTCCCTAAAGGTGTGTAGATTAAGTGAACTTCCCACAGACAACGCCAATTGTAAGTGCCAAGAATGAGTTGACGTAATACAATGAATTTGTTGAGGCGTGAACGTGAATCAAATAACCTAGCACAGTTGAAGAAGAAGAAAAAGGCAAGGAACAATGAAGAATACTAGTTCACAGCCAAGGTCCGAGGACAGATACTTATAATAGGCTGATCTTAAGAACGATTTATGACAGTGTTTCTTCTTCTACTCTCAAATTCTCCTCTCATTTCAGGATGATCTCTTACATTATATAGCCCCTTTCAGTTGATCTTAGTCCTCCATTTGTTGATCATGCAGGCCAGTACTCGAGTGCTTGTCCCATCAAATGCCTTCCCAAATTTTCTGTGAGTTGCGACAACCAAGATAGCATTGTTTAGGGGTCTTCTCCACATAAATGTGGCCAGGGAATTTGGTGGGGTGCATTAAATGTGGTGGCAGCTACCATCCCTTCAGGCATGTCAGGACTAACCTCCTCTCTGAAACTTTTCCTCTATAGTGTGATCTCCTCTGGTAGTGTGCCATTGACGTGGCCAAGGCTCGCCTGCCCGACCTTGCCATCCAAGGGTATGGTCCCCTCAGAACTGCATTAGCCTCCTCTGTCTCGGACATGACACATGTCACTATTACCTTATTAAATTTCTGTGTCCCACAGATATCTAGGTTTATTAATTTTATTTTATAGTTTCACTTCATGCTTTTAAATTGGGATTCAGTTTTTTAAATTTTTTTAAAATTATGTGTTATTTTATAGTTTCACTTCATACTTTCATATGTTTTATGATTTATGTTGGAGTTGTTTTGATGAAGGAATTATAAATTTTGTAAAGGACTTTATTAATTTTTATTATTGTAATTTGTGTTGCAGGTAAGAAACATAAGTAGCAGTTCGTTGCAACAATCAATCATCCAGCGTGAAACAAAAATCATTATTTTGTAACAAATGTAAATTTTATTGTTGAATTTCACAACATTGATATTTTTACTTATAGTGAATTGGTGAAACTTGGTGGTGTAATCACATTATATGAATAAATGAATTTTTTTTTCATGTGTACAATATTTGGAGCATTGTCTATTTGAAATTTAAATATGAGCTAGTATTTGTAATCAAGTTACTAAAATATATTTTAATTTTTTTTAAAATAAATTATTGGAAAAAATGCTTTTTATAATTAAAAAAGAGGTTTTTTGAAACTTTTAATAGCGTTTTGAAAAATATGGCAAAACGTACTTTATTGCAGTATTTGTCAAAAACTGCTACAAATTTATTATTTGTTGCAACATTCCATAAATGTTGCAAACCAAAAACTTTTTTGCAGTATTTTCAAAAAGCGTTGTAATAGGGAAATTGCTACAATACTATTGCAACGGTTAGAAAAATGTTGGCAAGAAAACGTTGCAAAACATTTTGCAGCGTTTTTTTTGGAGTTTTGCAGCATTTTGTGGCCGCTATAATACAACCAATTTCCTGTAGGACTGTATCTTCTTCAAGTTAATTATGATCTCTCTCTCTCTCTCTCTCTCTCTCTCTCGTTTAGAGACACTTTAGTACCCAAAAGATGAAAAAAAAGGAACCTTGCAAGTTAAGGTCAACTAACAGAAAAAGTGACACCTAGATATAGATAGAGTGGGAAAGAGGCAGCGGCTTTTGCAAGTTGGAAAGTCTCATGAGAGCAAACAAATAAGTTGTGGACAAGCCTATATCCCGACTCCCAAGTCAAGTTTGACACCATCTATTGAAGTAACAAACCAATCAAAAGTTGCTTAATCTTTACTTTTCTCTCTCTCTCTCTTTTTTTTTTTTTTCAAGTGGACCAACAAACACCACCACTCAAACAAACAAGAGCGAGACATCAATCAATAAGGCAAAGAATTGGTGGTCTCTCCTTTATGGTTCCCCCCCAAGCATTTCCAATCAGGGAATGTGCCCTCTTAACCTGTCAAGTCTCTTTCCTCTTGCCTCCTTTTGAGCCATGCTAGGACAAACTGAACTTCCATCTCGTTCAATGTATCCTAACAAGCTCTCCGTAAATAGAGGGCGAAAAAAACATCAAATACAATGATTATATGTCAAATTTTAAATGTACTATCATTAAGCTATTTCTACAGATCCTATGTTATACTACGACAACGGCAAAGGACAAAATGTCTTCTATAATTCCATGAGTATAGCTACTTTTCTATGGTACTTTTGGTACATCTACATATGGACCGTATCACATAATTAGTACATGTTATCATTCATGTAATTTGTATATTTACCAATCATCTTTTTAGAATTGAACTATTTTAGTGAGATATGGAGCTTTGATTTTTTGTTTTTTTCCTTTAACTTCGATTAAGACATTAAGTTTTCTTTCAAATTTAAGGGTCAAGAGATCAAGGAAAAAGCTACAATGAGTAGCAAAAGACTCTAGGTAAAATATTTCCATTAGGATTTAATCCTATTATATCTCACTAGGTAATTCTCACTGTGAGCATACTGCATACCATGTATAATGCCAGGAACAATTGTAGCCAAGAATTGGTATTTTGTTGTTGGTTGGAGGTTTTAGGCTTGACATTGACAATACCAAGCGATTGAACTTGAGAAGCTAATATATGTGTGGTTTAACTATACAATTTTTTTTAATGAGTTATATGACTTATTTAAACAAATGACAAAGTTTGATTACAAACTTGGTTGTAACCTAAAACTATAACTTCACTCAATATCTTTTTATTAGATGTAAATTTTTACAAATTTATCATTTAATTACATTTTTTTTATTTCTTTTATGCTTGCAAAATTTTCATAAAATTAAAGATCAATAATCATGTCATCAATCAATTGTTTAAATTGCAAGTTTTTGTAGTATAAAATTATGAATAAAAAAAAGTTAATGAATCATATAATAAATTACATCCAATTGACACATAGTTTGACATGTGTGTTAAAAGTGTAAAGAACATGTAATCTAACGGTTAGATTTTTAAAAGATGCAGTAATGTTAATTAATTTTAAAGAAAATTGTAGCCTATAATCAGGTTTGTAGCTAAATTCTGTCTTTAAATAAATCTCCATGTACTGGGTTAGAGGAGATTTTCAAAATAAACAATTTGGATATTTGTTCAATATTTTATCAATGAGTATATTTTCTAAGTAGTATATATATGAGAAAGGAATTAATAAAGAGAAAAAGAATGGGAAAAAATGAGAAAGATAGAGGATTGACTTGAAAAATTATATTCATCATGAGTATTGTTTAATCACACAACATGTCGGATGCCCAACTGGTTTTTTGATTGCAAACCAAGATAAAATGACAAGTAATGAGAAATATAATGAAGTCCGGACACTGAAAACTAAGGAAGTTTGGGATTTGGGGAGCCAAAGGAAGCACGTGGATGATGCTGCCATCCTGCGATTGTTTCACATGGTCAATAATGTCATCTTAGTCTGCAAACAATATTTTTAATAAACCCTAATTATTCAGTCACACACTGCATCAAATGCGCATGGTCTACTTGTTTTTTGGGCTTTGATTGCTGGGGCTAGTGAATCCACCCTCTCCTCTAATATGCCTGACAGAAATGGAAGCCTTAATTTTTTATATTCCTTTTTATCACAAGTGACGCAAGAAATATTAATAAAGCTAAGAAAGATTGTGAACAAACCCTAATATGAAAGATGGTAGGACTAAACGTCAAACTTGGTCAGAAAGAAGCATTCGCTTTCTAAGCCTTTTCCCATGAGGAGTCCTCTCAAGCATGCTCTCTCTCTCTCTCTCTCTCTCTCTCTCTCTCTCCAAGCTAGAGTTGATGCATTATGAATCCATGACAGCACGCCCAATCATTATGTCGCTTGCAAATTTCTCATTGCTTAAAAGGGATTCTCATATATATGTGCTTGACTTCAACCCAAGTAAGAAGATCCTCGAAATATTCAAGCAACCAAATAAATACCCTTTTCTTTTTTCTTTAGTTCCACTAACTATAATAACAGGCTTAAAATTTGTTCCCCGCAGTTGCTACTTAAAGCCTGGAAAAGTTTTGAAACATATTTCAGGCGGTCAAATGCACACAATATCTTCCACTCTCGAACTGTAGCTCAACTTGGGAAGCTGAGGTGGGTGACTCATATCTTTTCTTAATACATGTCTCAAATCATATTTTCTTCTCGATTATCTTCCTAGATTCTTGAAGTTTGAGAGCAACTTGGTAAGCTCTTAGTTGTTCTGATTTTAGTTCGAGATTCAAATATTAAGGGAAACCACTATCTTCGTTGATAGTTTCTGGCTTCATTTTACGGTGAACTTCTTGCACAGGTATGCATTGGGTCTAAATTAGTTAGGTAGAGTCGCCGAATTTCTGAATATTGAAAGTCTTGTCATACTTACTGTATTTGATCGAATTCAAGTAGTCAATCATGCATTCGCATGTTTTGGTTAACAATAAGTCTAGCGACTTTGGTTAATATGTGTGCCTTTGCAATGGCTTAGCTAGAGAATGACAATGCTAGTTGCACGTCTCAAGCCACACAAACAACTATTCTTTGTTTTTTTAATTTTTTTTTAATTTTATTTTTATAGTATGTCTGAATCTCATTTGTTTTCTGTATGTATCTCAACAATGACTTTGTGGTTGTGAAAATTTAATTGGATGGGATGGCCTGTATCTTGTATAAGCTGGTTAGCCATGACTACTAGTACTAAATGCCTATATATCTTGCATAGCACCCCTTTCACAAATATTTTCATCCCTGTGCTCACCGCTCACTACCCTTCATATATAGAAACCTCCTTTCACGCATGGAGAGCATGCATTCCCAATAGGGGCGCTAGCAATCATGATAATTTTTTATTTGCCCCAAAATCTTAAACAGTTAGGAAACAGTAAATTTAACCATTCAATTTCTATACTATTCAAGGTATAAATGGTCCTATATTGTATCCCCCCCCCCCCCCCCACGTCCAGATGTGGTTAGTTTTTAGCTAGGATGCAAGGTTTTCAGACCCGGACCAGATCAAGAGGTCGGACCGCGAAAATCGGGAACCAAATGAAAAACTGATTTTTTAAGCATAGAAAGCTGGGCATATATGACAATTCCGTGAACCCTTAAAACTGGGATTGAACCCCTAAAACAGTCCAACCCCTTAGCAATTTTTTTTTTTAATAAATACAACTTAACACAATTTTATTCTACTTAATTAAATTATCCATCTCTTACAAGGAATAAAACAAAATTATAATTAAAATCCTTCAAAGATATTCAACTTTACTTCAAAAATTAATCATAAATTTTAATGTTTTCATAGTTATTATTTTATTTTATTAACTTTCTTATTTAATTATTAAATATATACTTGAAAATCATTAAATTTCCCTCACATATATAGATATATTAGTCAATTTTGCTAGTTTTATAAATTTAATATCTATATTTAGGTTTTAATTAATTATTAAATTAATTATGACGTTATCACGGTTCGACCTCGATTCGACCTCAAAAATCTTGAACCTCTCCTTTTTACGGTTCAATAAACGGTCCGGGTTTGAAAACCTTACTAGGATGTTGCTAAAAACTATCTACAATTACAGGAATACTTGATAATATGGTTCCTCAACTGTCTTTTATCGATAATTATTTTTTCACACATTTTCATGTACACTTTGTTATACAACATTCATAATTTCACATGTAATATCTATATTTTTTTTATTGATTTTCACATTTAAAATGTGTATGGACGATACACAATACGAAATGTGAGAGAATTAATGTCCTTAAATTAAGTATGCCCTGACTCTTCTTCTCCTTTGAATAAAAATAAAAACTAAAATAACAAAAGCCCGTGAAAATCTTAACATTTCATGACAGCATTAAACAAGATTCAACCAATGGTAAGAATTTTTATTTTTGGTACAGTTGCCCATTTGATCTTTGAAAGTAATTATTCATGAGGCAGGAAGCTTGGTGAACCAAATGGAGTTCCATGAAATTACACCATGTAGTTTTCAATTTTTAGATAATTCGATAGTTACAACGAAGAGAAGGAATTTGAACTCTGGAGGAAGTGTCAACTAATTAAACTACAAAGTTTAGTATATCCTGATTTTAGATGTTGTTTTATAACAAAATTGCAACTTTGTTTTTAAGTGTAACCAAACATAAAATGAGAAACTTCTCTCATTTATTAACCACTAGAAAATACGTACATTTTTTACTTAGCAATTCTAGCTACTTGTCCGTTTCAATTGGAATGGTAGTAGATCTATTTAAATAAAGTGAGGGGAGTAAAGGAACGACATGCTTCTTCAGATAAAAAGCAAAAGTTAGAAATCCTTTTTTCTTTATAGCTTCTTCATGTAAGAAATAGAACATACTTATGAAACAATTAGACCAAGGTTTACATAAACTTTTCAAAATGAAAAATAAGCCGTATAATAAGGCAAATTACATTCAACATTCACCGAGTTAGTTCCAAACAGCTCTCGGCCATAAGTTCACAAAGAAATACTAGTTTATTCATCGTAGGGAATATTTGGTCTACCTAGCTGCCCAGTATTAATCAATACAAAGGGCACCATATATAGTCCAATAGCTAAAGCAATACCATTTTAGTTTTATTATGTACAGAAACCTGGATCAATATTTCTTTCCTTTTAAATTGTACTTCCTATGATTAGTATGCATCATCTAATTATGATAGTATAATATTTTCACTTCCACAGATCAATTTGGCAACTTGAGGCAGATGTTGAGGCAAACTCTTCTGTAATTTCTGGCCTTTTGGAGTCATTGGATAACATATTCATGTGTTCTGACACATGAAACACACCTTGGGCGTTGGAGTAATTCGTTTCCTTTGAAGCATCTTGATCATGGCTGAGCTGAGATGCCACAAATTTGTCAAGGACTCGCCAATCGGTCACTTGATCCACCGCTTCATTGCTACTATAAAATGAGCTAAGATGGCTTTGTTGCATGTGTTCTTCTTGTGTAAGGGTTGAAGACTGCAAAGCGCTTCCATTACTGTTCCTATCAAAGCCATATGGGACAACTGAGGTACAACTTAGACTGGCACCTGATTGAGGAACTTTGGGGCTTTCTAATTGAGGGAGTTGGAGGAAATTAGGATCATGAGGCATGTTCATACTGTATTGCAACTCAAGCTCTTGCTTGCAAGGATAGTGGTGGTGGTAAGGTGTATATGGGTGAGAAACTCGCCTTGGGGAATCAAGTTCAGGCATGAATGAAACTGGCTCCTCATACCAACATGGTGACTCATAGTCCCCCACTTTCCTCACTGCTGCCATTCGCTTTTTGAACACTCTACATACCACCCATCCTTCTTCCTGGTGCAATTACAATAATTACATCAATTTAGAATGCAGCATAAAAATATGAAATACCTATGAAAATCGTCCAATCTGCTTAACATGAAGGCACCAAAAATTATAGGAGAAAACAATAAATATAATTTCATCCAAAGTCCATTTTTGAGAACAGATCAGAAGAGAGAGAGAGAGAAAGTTTTTTAACGTGAGAAACTCAATATTACTGTATATCGTATCTATGCAAGAGAAAGTTGACCTAGAAGCTCTTGATTAGGTCTTGAATCAAGGTTAATTAATATGCCTTGATTCAGGCCATAACCAAAGGCTGAGCACAACAAAGATGAAAATTTTGCATTAAAAACAATATATGCTAACAATTTTCTGGTTTCATGGAAATTAGTATTGAACCAACAGAATTTAGAAGTTCAGGAATCATATACTTAATATATATATATATATTTGTTCATTATTTTTATGACATATGACTTATCTAAATGTTGAACCTAAGGCATAGTTTATTCACCTAGAAGGAGAAGGAGATATGTGAGACATGTTATTTTAGTGAAATTTGCATGCCCAGGTAGCCCAAAAAAAAAAAAATCATTAATCTTCATGCATGAGCCTTAACTTTTTATGCTGCAACGATGATGGTATTTTTCTAGTTCCCACATACCTATTGCAACCTAGCTTATTTCTTCAGTAGAGGTGTTAATAGACATTCTGAGGCATGAACCTTTATTTCACTTTACAATTGAAAGGGAATTGTTACAGTGGGCTAACTATTTTTCTTCTTTTTGGTTATGCAAAATGTAAGTTTTATTAGTCAAAATGAGTAGCCAGCATGATTTTTGACTAGCTCCCTTGCTAACAAGATATTTAAGAATGAGAGGGCAAACAATATTGCTTCCTCCATTTGCTTGTTTGGATTTAAGTCTTTAAGTCAATGTAAATTAACATACAATTCATACATTCATAACCAACACTATTTTATTTTCCAAAAATTCCTTTCTTTTCCATAGGTTAGAATTCGCACTTATGACTGATAATTAATAATGATTGCTCTCTATCACCAAACTAACACACAAATAAATTTATTTATAATGTAGATAAGATTAGAATCCAAATATCTTATTTGACAATAAATTTTTTTATCATTTGAGTTAACTTAAATTCAAAACATTGCGTTCATTGATATTGTTATTTTTTTTTAATGATTTTCCTTGTAACTTAACTAGTTTGATTAATAATAATTACCCAACGTTATTTTGAATGTGATTTTAATTTGATAAAGAAAATTGTATCCAAGTTTATAAGAGGTAAATCATCAATATTTCCTTGAACATCAAAGGGTGGATGATATAATTTACTCTAAAAAAGATTATAATAAGTGCTATTGACCTTGGAAATATAATTTTCCGATGCCCTAGGATGTGTGAGTAGTGTATCATATCATATGAGAATAGGTCATTATAAAGGATGCTCAAAACCAATTTACTGTTATATATAGTTTATGTTTTACTTTTTAGTTTTTCAAAAAAAAAAAAATTATCTCCATTAATTGAGACAATAATATTGAGATTCTCGTGACACTATAGATTCTAATTTACTTAGGCTGTAGAAATTACTTTTTTTTTTTTTTTGGCATTTAAGGCTGTAGAAATTACTAACTCTTGATAATGTTGTATTTAAAATTTTATAGACTAATTAATTAATTAAACAAATTTCAGTTGGAGTCCAGCAAAGAAAAAAGTAATTAAGACTTGCCTGAGGTGTTCCATTTTCATTTGTTTCCAGTCGATACTCATGCATGATCCAATCTGACTTTTGACCATTAGGGGCTCGTCCTTTATAAAACACTAAAGTCTTTCTCATGCCAATAAGGCTATGCCTAGCGTAAATAGCCTTATCTCTTCCCGTAGCTTTCCAGAATCCTGCTTTTGTAGCTCTATTAGTGCGAGTTCCAGTTGGATATTTCTTGTCTTTATGGCTGAAGAAATACCATTCATTCTGATCTTCAGTTCCTATTTTGCACAACTCTGTCCAAATTAGCAAATAGTCAACATGAATGGCTGATATATATATGATCATCTAAACTGCTTTCAAATTTCATTTCAAACTTTAATAACCATTATTAGAGGATTCATGGCGATACCTTGAAGATCCCAAGGTTCAATTTTGTATAGATCAACGTCTTTGATGACATCTAGATCAATCCTTTTAGCAGCAATCTTTTTCCTGAGGTAATAATCAACAAGTTCTTCATCTGTTGGATGAAATCTAAAGCCTGGGGGAACATGTGAAAAGGCATTCATATTTTCCCAAGAACTTGAAACCTGCATTTTTTTTACATGGTAAATGCTATCAGCCATACAACCTTTGTTGTAGAAGAATGTAAAAGGTGGAAAAGTACACTATTGTGAACAACTGTCCCAATTCCAAAGTTAGAAATCTAAATAGAAGCATAGAAATAGTAATAAATGTTAATATGCCAAACCCCAAAAAAGAGACAATTGGCTAAACTTTTAAAGCTTCACTGAAATTGTGAGAGAGAGGGAAACAAAAAAACACACACATGTATAACATTTACTCAAGAAAAAAAAAACATATATAACATTGATAAAATTGATTTGCACGTATCAAGAATCAGAAACAATAAAAATATTACTCGAATACAAATCTTCCATCTCAAGTGTTCTGTTTTATATTTCACCCATTATAGTTTACTGCATGCTTTTTATTATTTAAGTTTCATAAAAAAAATGTCACTTACATGATATATTGTAATTGGTAAAGTATAAAATGAAACACTAGCCAAAATCTAAAAAAACTACTATTGACTCAACTTTTAAAGCTTCACTCAAATTGTGAGAGGAAAAGGCATATTTAAAACTAGATCAATTGCACGCATCAATCATTAAGTAAAAATGATTTAGCCCAAAAACATTGGAGAAAAAATTATTGCTCCTGAAGTTAACATGTCCAGTTGATTAGGAAACAAAATATTTTGTCAAATTATGGAGATAGATCATATTGCTTAAGTGTCACATGGACTTGTTTTTTGGCATGTAGTGTCACATGGACCTAATTAAGCAAACACGGCAATAATATGATGGCAGAAAAAATTATGTTAGACCATGGCCAACCAAAAAGAAGGTTTGATTTCTTCACATCCAAAGTAGAGAAAAATTCATCATTATAGCCAATAACAATTAATTTGATATACTTTTGAAGCACTGATGTGAATCTTATCCAGAATGGTAATAACAATCCAATTATTTCAACAAAAATTGTTAAACTGACAAATAAAAATTCTTTTAGTATTCAATTTTTACCGTCTCAAAACAGCTTATACAAAGAAAACCACCTAACATTTTATGAAAATGCTTCATGGCTAACATCTAACATGAACCCCTGCGGCTGGGAAATCAATCAAAAAAAAAAAATTTAATAAGATGTCAGCCTCTATAAAGTGTTTGTAATAGGGATGAGTACTACAAGTATCATGTATATCCCATTCGTAACACAAAATATAAGGCTTACAATTCTTTTTCATTAATATAAGGCTTATAATTCTTTTTGATTAATATCAGAATTGAACAGGAGATTTCAAGTTCTACAAATAAATGAATATAAAGACTAGTATGACATGAGAAGAATTACCATGTTCATCATACTTTTTGTGGTGCATTACAGTAAAGCTACCTCCATGTTTAATTGAAGGATTTGAAACTAAGAATTAATCTTCATTCTATTAATGTATCTCGTTGCTTTGATCATTCTATACTAGATTGCAAACTTCTTTTATGTCTAACCATTTATTAAAAACAAAAACAAAACAAAAAAAACCAAAAAATTTCTTTTTATAGAAAGCACATCATGACTGTAATTATATACCATATACCAACTCAAAGTTATCTTCTTTCTCAATGGATTACAACTACTACAAATCAATGATAATAAATTTCTCTTAAACATATGTAGTAAATCATCCATTTCGTAATTAACCATGGTATATATCACCATAGATTCAAAATATTAGCTCTTTGATTTAAATTTTTTTTTTTTTTAAAAGCCAACTTATGAAGTATGCAAAACAAAGCTTCTCTTACACCACTCTATGGATAACATGATGAAATGTGAGTGACTTGTATAACATATAGCTTCATTGATTGTAAAAGTGAAACAAACAGCTAACTTTAGATTTGAAAGAAAAATTGTTTAAATAGCAAATCTAAATAAACCACTTTTTTATGTACATATTAATCAATCACTCGCGAGTTATTACTATTGATATATTTTTGCATGAGGACTAACTCTTTATTAATTAATCTAGCCAAAAGTGAAGTTAGGTTTTTCTTTAGGCGAGTCTATGCATAAAGTTCCATTCCAGACATAAAAGGTAAGCTTGATATGGGCATGGATCACTAAAAATTTATTCTTCAACCAATGAAATATAAAGAGGAATTTATTTAAGAAAATAGTATCATATAAGATCATAGAAAAGATTGAACATTTGGTAGACAAGATGATACTTTGTATCATCTTCATTGATATTCAATGCAACTATGATATTCATCTCTGATTCAATAGAAGTACACAAAAAACAAGATTAAGAAAAAGTGCAAAGAATGAATAATAATGCAGAAAAACATGAGGATTTTGCAATTCTTCTACAAGATGCTGGATAATTCTAAGCAAACAACCCATGTTCCCGTCACCTCTATCACATGATTTTAGAGTTAATAAATTCATATACACATAAACTGAGATCTAAATGCAAAATGACTCAACTCAACTCTAGAAAAAGACGTATAGAATTAGAATGAATTCTTGCATTTTCATCTATCTAGAGATCCTAAACGAAAAATCTGAGAAATCAGAGGGGAAAGAGCGAAATAAACTAGTGTCAATTAGCATTATCAATGAAAGTAAATCTCAAAACTGAAGCTTTAAGATCAAACTGAAACCGTTCCATAACCAGCTGAAAAAACCCACAACCACCAGCGTCCACTCTCTTTAGGTTTTATCACATGAAACGATCATCCCACAAACATTCACACAAAGAAGGATCCGAAGGAATTACCAATACAGAAAAAAAAAATGGCATGCAAGAAGAAGAAGAAGAAATAGAAAAGCTCACAAAAGCCACACAACCTTGATAACCTTCCAACAGCACAACCTTCTCCGATCTGGTAGAACCTAACCTCGTATCCACCAGACAGCTTAAAGACAAAGGACTTTAAGATAGCTTTCGTCGCTCTCGCTTTAGACTTTTTCACAAGCCCACTAAACCTGACAAAAAAACACAGAAAGAAAAAGAGGGACAAGAAAGATAGGATCGAACAAAAGTGATCCTCGGGAATTGAACTGAACTTCAAACGATAGTACCCTCGAGAACTGCCTTCTAATTGTCGAGAGAGAAAGAGAGAGAGAGATCAGATCCCGAGGAAAGAAAAAGAAAGTATAAGAGAAAAAGGAAAAAGGGAAGGTATTTGGAATGGAAATACAGAGAAGAGATGGGGTTAAATAGGAAGCAAAGACAAAAACAAAAACATCAACAAGCACATGCCCTAATAATCCATCCCTCTCATAATTTCTCTCTCCTTATCTTTTAAGTGCAAGCTTGATTGCTGCAAAAGCTTTGCGCCAAAAAAAGGGAGGCGCTAAAATGGCTCGAGAGAGAGAGAGAGAGAGAGAGATTGACAACCTCCAGTACCTCCCACCAGCAACTGATAAAGACCAGAAAAGAATGTTCTGCTCTTTGAGGTTGCCGGAGAGAGAGAGAGAGAGAGAGAGAGAGAGAATGATGAATGTAAGAAGATCAAACGGTGTGGATGAGTTGGGACTACTTAATAAGGACTTGACTGACACGAGACTTAAAAGTATCTTAAAGAAATTTATTGACATTAATGTATTATTGTGATGATGATAGGTAATCAATGTGTGATATTTTGGTGGTGACCTTGGGGTTGAGATGAACATCCTCCCGCCAAAAGTTTCACATTTCTCTCTCCTTCTAAGATTTTTCCACTTCAATTTACACCGCGTGGTGCACACGGTCAACCAGATCCATAATGATGATAATAGGGTTATAGGCATATTAGCCCTTCTAGATTACCCTTATAATTTTCTTTCATTAATAATTTTTCTTTGGTTAGCTTGTTTTAAAATGAAAAAGAAAGGGGTAACCAAAAGTGTTTGACCAACTATGTCACTTCATCTTAAAACTATTAAAACTATTTGGTGATAAAAAAAATATAAAATTAAATCTTTTATGACATTTAACATTATATATTATAAGCATACTTTTAGAGTGGTTATAGGAAGTTGAATTGTGATCCTAACAAAAATAAATGAGATAATTCTAGGAATAATAATTCGCATGGTAAATAATTGGGATGTCTCATCTCTCCAAATCCAATTTTGTTTTAAATCTCATTTATTTTGAAGTAAATTATTTGTGTATACATTAAGAGCCATATAACTTAATAGCCACTTCTTAATATTTTTAACATAGACATGCATGATTCAAATCCTCTTTTGTTAACTATCGAATTACAAAATAAAAAAAAAATATATATATATATATACATGAATATTTTTAGTTCTGTGACTTATTTAATAGTTATGTAACTTTTTTTTTAATAATTAATTGTTACAATAATAGAGGAGGGCTGATTTGAACCTTAGTGACCTCTATTGGAAATACTAAAATGTATTTATTGAGCTATAAGATTTTTAAAAATAACTATGTGATTTGTGTTTAAATGATTTAACACACATCGATGGTCTTATGAAATGGGTTAGAGAATATTCTTTCAACCCAACTAGGAGAAAAACTTTATCCTAAGATGAAAGGTACAAACTTACACTTTGACCCATGTGCTCATAGTAAATTCTTGAATTAAAAAGGAATGAGTTTATTTTGAATATGAGAGCTGATGAATCACATTATTTCATAGCATAAAATTGACGTCATATAATTTATTAATAATTTTTCATTATCTTAAGTTTTAGTTAGTTCAATTCATTGATTAAAATGTTTTTTTTTAATAAGGATTTTGGGTTCAAATCTCATCTACACCCAAAAAAAAAAACCAATTAATATCCATATATTTAAATTCAATCGTATATACTTTTTATGTTAAAAAAGAACTTTTTTCATTATGTTTGTTAATTATTACACAATTTGGATTAACACTCACCCCTAATAAGTTTTCCCACAAATAAAATCTAAAACTATCTTTAATAACGAACCAGTAATCACGTACACAATTTTAAATATCCCCATGAGATGAGATAATACGAGATGATAGTATACGCCAATGTAATCTAGCCTTAACACTAGAGTATTTAACACTAGAGTATTTAACTAATAATTGCAGTTTTACTTGGTTATTACTAACTCAAACAAGCTTTATATATTGTGTCAAACAAGCTTTATATATTGTGTCAAACAAGCTAGAACAGGAAGCGCGTGGAATTTTTACAAATTACAAGCCAGAAATATCTGTGTATTGTCAGCGTAACATGACCTACCCTTTCCTTAACCGTGTTGCACCACAAATTCATCAACTTTCTATTTCTAAAGTTGGCCAACACAGTATATTGTTAGCCACAGCTTCACACGTCCATCCCTAAAAAATGTTACAACCCACACACACACACACACACACACAGAAACCCAGCTCGACTGCTCGAGCCCACTAAAAGTGCAACTAATTAATAATGTACTTCTGAAGAATGCCTTTTAAGGTTTTAGCAATAAATTATTTAAAATACTAAAAAAATAAATAAAAAATGATATCCCTGAGCCCTCACCAGCAATTGCACGCGGCCTCTGGTTGGTTGGTCCGCAATATGATAATCATAAAAACTTATTACTTCCTGTATTTTTATACTCTTTTACAAAGCTTTCAAAAGCTGGACCCCTCAAACCGACCTTATACTATACGAATGGGACACTTCTCCAAATACTACTTTTATTTTATTTTATTTTATTTTAATATAGTATAAAAGAAAGAAAGAAATTTATATAATAATGAATAATAAGCTTGGCTTAGTTTTTGCTATTCATATCGTAAGCGAAGCCAAGAGTGATGAAGAAGCCGAAGTGAAATATGAGAGACTGAGACTGTGACAGTGTTTGTGTGGTTTATTCTGTGGGCTGTGCCTGTGGTGGAGAGAGGGTCCCACTGATCGAACGGAATGATGTTAAGGACTGAGTACGTGGCGGCTAATGGTCCGGCGTGGGCTAGCCCACGATCATTAGGCTCACAATTTTGGGTGCAGGCCGGTTGTGCAAAGTGGGGTCCACCCCGTTATATCCGTTTGGTTTTTGGGTCCCACTTTCCCTTTTTGCCAGTGAAGCTGATGCCCTGTTGGATTGCCACGTGTAGCGATGTGTTTGGTGCTTGCTCGTGCCGGCAAGTTAAGTTAAGTTAAGCCACTTCTAGGCTCTACCTTCACCTTTTTTTCCTTTGTATCGGGCCGGTTCCTCGCCCTAGGGTTAAGATTGAGATTGAGATTGTTGTTACTTGTGATTTGTTCGTAACAAGAAGTGAAGCAAAAGTCTTACACGTGATCCAATTGTCATCTTGTCCCCACCATATATGCTCGCATGGAAATCCAACATATATGATATATCAACTTAATTATTCCTAATAATGGGAAATAAGTTTGTGTTTTTTTAAGTTGATTGGAGAATTGCAGGATACGTAAATACACATTGGTAAATTTTGTGGATTATAACTAATTCAATTGATAAATATTTTTCATTCTCAAAAAAATAATAAAAAATTGATAAATATTTTTATTATTGGATAAAATATTTGAGATTTAATCTTTATTTGCACTAAAAATTAATTGATGTATTAATTTGATAATAAAAAATAATCATCATGGAACCAACTTCATATATACCTTATAGTACCAAGTTGTACATCCATAATATTTATATGGTAACTTATAATTTACTAACAAGGTATCAAATCTAAATTCTATCAAATCACCTCAAAATTAATTGGTAATAAGAAAGACAAACTTAAGTCTTTTTATGACCATTAAAGTTCACACTTGTGAGCCTATTTTTAAAGCGATCAAAGGAAGCTGAATTGTGGTCCTCCAACAAATTCAAAGAGGGTTAAGAAGTTTTTAAAAATTAAAAATAAATGTTGGAAAGTTGTTTATTGTTAAAATGAAGACCAATATTATATGCACCTAAAAAGGCACAAATTAGCATATTAATGTACATTAACATATTTTAAAAAACAAAACCAATTTTTTATGGTAAAAATGAAACGCAACCATTAATTTATAGAACTAACATCTCTAAAGTATAGTTATTTTATTTGGAAACAAATGAAAACATGAAAAGTCTAGGCCTATATATAAACATTGCTTTGTTAACAAAATTTCTTTTTGTTTTGTTCCGCATCAATGAGCATAAAGGTTAGAATTAACAAAACTTCATCAGCGCAAGTGGTGAGCTAAAACCCAACAACTGATGGGGTCGTTTTAATGATTGCTGATATAGACTCATTATTGTTTCGGTTCCCCACGTTCAACTGAGGATGGCCAACTCCTCGAAAAGGTCCTATATTAAATTTGCAACTAATCTTGCTCGCACCCTTTCAACTTTCAAGCCCCTATTCTCGTGACTCATGCCTATGACTCTATGAGCGGCTTCTCCTACCAAAGTAATAAAGTTAGGGTCCTTCATAAAAGTTTTAAGAGAAATATTAACGGAGACTCTTAGTACATTGGTTAACAATTCATTTAAAGATAATTTTATGAGAAAAGAAAAGAAAAATAATTAATATTTTAACAGTTTTTTTACTTCTCATAAAAGTGGTGTCAAAACTTTCTTAAAATAGATTATTAACCAATACCCTAAGAGTACTCGTGAGCCAAGTCTTAATATTACTTTTATAGAAAGTATAAAAAGTTGTTAAGAAAATTAATTACTTTTTTTTATAATTTTTTTTTAAAAAAAATACTTCCTAAATCATGCCCTTAAGACATCTATTAACTTTTCTCATAAAATTATTACAAATTAGTCGGTAATAATTTGCTTACTGTAATGTATCATGTTTAGAATGATAATTATCCTCCATTAGATTTTGATATATGTTTTAAAATACTTCTTATAGATAATATGGACATGACTTATGTCTATTATTTATAAAATCAGTATTCTTTTTCCGAGTTTTTTTTCCTTAAAGTTATCGATACATATTCATATTATTTGAAAGAAAATGTATATGATGTTCCTTTAGAAAGTCTTTTTCTTTTAAATGACAAAAGCATAAATTTTTTTATTCCCGTTTATATTCCCACAACTTAAAGATCCACCTTGATACGCACCTTATGTCCAGAACAAGCTTACATATTAATCTCCATATTCAACCAATGTAAAATGTTTCTACCCACTTCCAACCTATCTCACCCCTTTAATCCAACAAGCAACAAAGTCAATTAATTTCAAGTAAAAAAAAAAACCATAAGGCAACCAAGTCTAGGAAATCATATACCTATATGATAAAAATTGGGTCTAGCAGCTATGCCAAGTGGTCATCTTATTTCTGTAAAATATGGTTAAATTCTCATTAATTAGGATAATTCACTCTGGGTAAAATTCTATTAACTATGCCTCAATAAATGTAAAATTATACTCCAAAAGTTTAGGTAAAACACTATTAACTAAATTTTAAGAAATTTAAAATTCCACTCCAAGTAAAATTTTATTTTTAAAAAAATTAAGAATTTTAAAACAAAATCTATATTTTATTTTAATTATTTTGATAATCTACCACAGTAATTAACTATTTAATATAATAAAATTTACACTTTACATACAATCTTTATGCCCAGTAACTCAATATATGTTTGCATTTTGATCATTTTAATTTAAATGAAACTCCATTACAATTTTAAGTGGCTTACTGAAGTTTCAATAATATTTTTGAAATATATTTTTCTTTTATATAAAATAAAAATTAATGCATGCATCGCACCATGCATGGCACAAACATAATACTACAAGAAAAAAAAATAGTCATAAGATCAGAAGAAAAAGAGAGAAAGATGAAGGAAAGGGAACTAAGAGACAACTTCTGTTTGATATTTGGAGTTATATAATAATTCGGAGATAAGATTGAGAATATTCTGAATATATGCCTAACAAGGTATGTCGAAGAAGCTTAAACTATCATCATCGCCTCATATATACATGCTCAAAAACTAAGATTATCCAAATCCTTGTAGGTGGTGACCCTTTAATTTTACCTACCTTATTTAATTAATAGAAATCCTCTATATCACTTTGAATGTTTCACTTCATATTCCATAAATTATAGTATGTTATGTGTTTGATTTTTTTTTTTTCATTTTAAACTAATAAGAAAAGAAAAAAAAATTGATAGGTTATAATTTGTAAAACATAAAATGGAACCCTCAAAATGAAATAAGACTCACTTTTGGGATTAAGACGGCTTGTTATTGTTGTATTTACCTTCCCTAAATGCAAAACATGACTTCTAAGTTTTATAGAACCATAGTCACAACTAGGCCTAAGATATACAAGTAAACAAGAAAGACATATTTATGTGTTTGCTTTTCTCAGTGACGAATGGTTGTCCAGTGAGTTGAACCTGACTTGTTCTTATTTTTTGGATGAATGTGAAATAATTAAACCTATTTATTACAACTTTATTAGAGTGTGGCAATCTATTTTTGGGTCACTGGACCAAGTCTTTTACCTAGAAAGGGTATGGCGTAAAGCTTTGGCAATATCAGTATGAGGCCATACGTTTCAGACCAATATATTTTTATTTGTCTATAAAACATCAATTGGTGTACACCACGAAAGGTGACTGTTTACCATCTTCATATTGATTATTGGCATGACCAGATTGTTTAAGCTGATAGAAAGCTTTTGGCAATCTAGCAGAACATTGCAAATTCTGTTCACTAAGAGAATAGGATAGTAGGGTCACAACAACCCTTTCTTGGCTGCTGCTTTCCTAGCTTGAAGATTGAAACCAAAATGCTTTATATATATATATATATATATACCTTTTAACAATGACAAAAAATATTGAATACCTCTGAAAGAGAAGCAACAATATATGAAAAGAATTAGTTGTGGCCCTCCAATTGTGGTTTTAAATGATAAATTATGAGACCATAAATGGCTGCATTGCATTTCTCAATTATTATCAGTCTTATTGTTATTGTGTTTGTATTAGTTGAACTAAGTCAAACTAGCTACCATTGACCAAAAAGGAAAAGCAAAATAAAATACAATGAAAGAAGACAGCTTACCTGAAATCATCTGGTGTGTGAAGTGTTGTGACAGAGAGAAAAAGAGAGAAAGTTTAGGAATGTTTCAGTTTGATCTTCAGTTTGTAAGTACATGCGCAATAACACGCGGCAGACAAGCATTAATTTATGACATCAAATATTAATTATCTATCTATCACTGTCTTCAAAGCATATGATTAGAGAGGACCTAATAATATATGATCCATCTCTCTTTTGCAGGTACTAACATTTTAATTAGCACGTGATTAAAAAAAATGTAAGAGCTTTTTGTTTGTTGCAGAAAGAGCTAGAAACACTTTGCTCACATCACACTTTTATTTAAGACCTCGCAACCTTCTGTGTATCATTCATTTTTCACTTTTTGGTATCCCACCTGAATCTCATGGTGGCTAGGGCACACTAGGCAGTTTTGCGTCCTTGTCCTCTTCTTGTTCCAAACAAGCTCCACCGCCTACTTTGAACGCTTCTAGTTACTTAATTTAACAACTTCCATTGAATGAAGGAAAGTGTTCTAATGAAATTTGTTAGATTATAATTAATTATGGGGTGCATTTTGATGAACTTGTTTTCATTGATTTTATTCTATTTAAAAAAATAATGTGTAGAATTAAAATTTCACTTTAAAAGAAAAAGGTGAGGTTTTCCAAATTTATATATATATTTTAAACCCAGTTTTTTCTACAATAGCAAAAAAAAAATAATGAAATAAGTAATTACTAAAGATCATCCAACTGTACACCAAATCACATAAACTAAAAAATTAACTGCAAAATAAAGCCTTAATAGACTAATGACCTTGTAGCATAGTGATATTAAGGAAGAGGTTTGAGATTCAGTCTATCATGTATATAAGATTTGTATGGTAAAGGGTTCTTCTATCATTTGAAAACAACTTTACAAATTAATGAGCATTTTAGTAATTGACACGTCACTATCATTACTAACAAAGTTTTTTATGCCCTCTTAATTTTTGTTGTGGTATGCACATTGCACAGGACTCTTCGTACATGGCTCTATATAATGTGGATTCTAATTTGTTATGGTAATCATATATAAACATAACTCAAATGTTACTGATGGATCAACTGCAGGCAGCATGTTTAATGCGCCAATGCATCATTGCTTTGTCTTTGCTGCCTAACATGCCAGTACAGCAATTGGTTTTACAATGTACACTTGTGAAAACATAAAAATTTATAATTGCTTAAGTAATTATCATCCTTTATAAAGCGTTTTTAACAATGTCTTTCTAGGGATTTTTTTTTTTTAAAGAGTTTCAACTTATGGCGTCTTTTTAGGGATTTAAGTGATATTTAGTGGTAAAATTATTTGTTTATTCCGGCTCCCCACTGTCCATCTAAAATAAAATATCTTTGTTAATTCTCAATTAGTTTTAAAAATTGAGCCAAAGGCTACAAGAAAATGATTTTTCTTTTTGGGTTTTCCCTCCTGATCACTAGTTTTGAGTTCCAAATGGGAAAACACAACAGTTCTTGTAATGATAACCCCAAAGTAGATATATGTGCAAATCAAAATTTTTCCTTCGTATATGCAATCTTCATCAAATGTCAATTGGAATAGTTATACTTGCCTATCTACAAAATCAACTTTTCTTGGACCCCTCGCTGTAAACAAGAAAGTCAAAGAGCTGAAGAAAATGGTCTTCATAAATTTTGTGATGCTTATGTTTGATCTAGCAATGTAGACGGGAATGGAACATTATATATGAATTCACCCACAAAAGTAATTGTGTTCATAAGTTACGTAGTTTTCCATCTCCTCCATCTTCCAATGAATTTAAGCTCACCTTTTGTGAATTGTATGCTATCTCGCCCATTGAAATACTTGCACTCATTACCACAACCGTTTCTTCCACTAAGATAAGTTCTATAATTTAAATCATGGATGCTCACAATTGAAGAAGAATATTTGTTAAGAACTTAATGGTCATAATAATTAATTTAAATAATCATCAAACTGCATGGTGCTAATGGCCATAATTGGTTGAAATTATCACTAACGTCCCCTACTTCACCATTGATTTCAACAAATAAAATATAATATCCACTGATTTAAGAGTATAATTTTTTCGGCTAAGTAAATGGAAGAATAAGAATTATAAATGAGACTCTCTTTAAGCTTAAAGCCTAGCATACCAACCGAAAAAAAGGAGTATAAATCCCAATAAACTCATATCCAATTTTAGATTAAGATTTAAGAGTATATATAATGCTGAGTTAAATTTAAAACCTACAAAAATGGTGAAAATTTTCCCCTCAAGAAAATAGGTTTTTCCCCCAAGGCCTACAAGTAATCTTCCCCATTTTTATAATATAATATCTAATCATGTTTTCAGCTAATTTCTTATTTAGAATAATTAGATATTATAGCCCACCCAACCCTATAATTATTGTTGTCATTTACTCATTTGTAGAAAATAGTAAATAAAGTAATACTCCTATTAGATTATAAAAACCAATATTAAATTTCGTTATTTGACTGCTCACTATGTAAGTCAACTGTTCTTTTGGCACGGAAATACACGCACACTATAACATCATATACTATTTGTTGCTCAAGGCGTGATGACTAATTATTACTACAATTTTAATGTTCTTTATAAATAAATAAATAAATATGGTCGTGGCTCTTTATAGTAGGTCTGAATCTGATGACTACTTAGGAATTAGAAGAATGAAATAAACAAGAATAATGTTCAGTAGCATCTAGCTAGGAGGCTAGGACTATGATTGCAATTTGGTTTATATGTCCCCTTCAGAATAATAATGCCAATTATGCCAATAATAATAAGATTAGGAAATGAGAACAAATAAAGGGTGAAAGAGTGGAATTCTGAATGATTACCATCATAAAATTTTATACCGACAAATTTCACAATAATGTAGAGCACGATTTGGAGCTAGCGAACATGAAAAAGGCATATGTAATGTTTAAAACACTTGGGTCTTAGTAGCTAAATGGAAATTAATTAGGCAGCATGCTGGTAATAGTTTTGGTCTATGAATCATGTTGACAATGTGCAGACTGAGTTGAAAAGGCAAGTGCTAGAGAAAACCAACTCTAGATATATAGAAAGGTATGTTCATGATATAAACATGTTCAAAGTTTGATATATGCTTAAACTACAATGTTGCAAAGAATCTGCATTTACTATAGAACAGTTTTAAGGCAGCAAGGTCAGGCACTAATTTCTAACTACAGGCCTATGACACGTATAATGGAAGCACACAAGTGCAGGTGGAATTATTCATTACCTAATATACTTGTTCTTCTCTCATTAAGGTTTATTACACAATAGAACCTACATTAATTATGTAAAAAGGGCCATAGTATACTCAGATATACGAAATAATTTCTCTTAATTGTTATAATATAAGTCTAACGGGTTTAGACTTAGTGTAGTATTATAATACATTTGCTTGTATTATAGTCTTATTACTTGTATATATATATAGCACACACACCAAACCTATATATTTAAAAGTAATCTCTCTTGCAGAATTTTATATATACTTCAATATGTTAAAACATACCGTTTTTAACAGTACAAATGGTATATCAATAGGGACATATGCCACAATAAACATGTGATTGTCATTGTTACAAGCTTATAAGCTATAATCCCTAGAAGGTTTCAAGCTCTTGGGCAGATTCTGAATAGAGGGGAATAGAAGAGGGAGAAATTGCTGTTGATCATGACTAGATCCCACTCTAAATTTTTCTACGAAATAAATTCACCATGATTCACATTTCACCATAAGGAGTACGCATGAACTGTCGGAAAGGAAATCTTTTTATAACAAAGAAACTTGAAAATTGTGGCAGACAAGCACCATTGTCAGGAATCAGGATATTGATTTCTGAGATAAGTCTTGCATAGCCTTCTATTCTAAAATTGGTGGAACAGTATGGATCAAGGAGCATTACCATCGGCATGATATCATTCATTCTCAAAATAAAATTCTATAATATGTTATCATCAGTGAACAGGGCTAGGGTTGAAATTGGTGGGAATGGCACGGAACAAAAATTGGGGAAACAAGTAAATTTATGTATTTTCATCGTGAAAGTAGGACCTAGCTAGCCAGGCCTTCTTCATATATATATATATATATATGTGTGTGTGTGTGTGTGTCTTTTACCATTGATGATTCGATAGTAGTAATAATAATTGGGATTTAAACTTTGGGTTTTCTAGTAAAGGAAAGCAAGTTATGCGATAAGGCTTTTGATGCAATTTCATTGATTTTAAGTTGTTATATGTGGCATTTCATTTTAGCATAAGACAACAGTGAAAATGTTTTGCTACAATTTGTAACCTGCAGATACTCATCACATCATGTTAAGGTAATTAAAAAAATACACACACATACACAAAACACAAAACAAAAACAAAAGTCCATGAAGTGGTCCTCGAGTCGAAAGGCATGCAATTGCAAATACATAAACCTTGCTGTGTCTCTCTGTGAAAAGCCAGGTTGCCATGTCTGTTGCTTTTCCCCAAAAAACTTTAGGAGCACTCGTGGTTGAGATTCATTGGCCAACTCTCCAATCCAAACTGTTCACAAAGAGGGACAGAGTGAGAGAGATCTACCAAAGTTTTATTTTATTTTATTTTTCGTTAGTTAGTTATTCTTGTCCCACAAAACAATTACAGGTGATGAGGAAGCAATCCCCCTATGGATTATTGTGGGGGCTCCCACAAGCTAAGGTCATCAATACAGGATCCTTGTATAATTATAAGGCGATGTACCCTATATTGTATTCACATTTATTTTTTAGCAAATGGGTTTTAGCTCAACATTCCAACCCTTCCGGAGAACACCAACCAGATATCAAATAGTCTATTGATCTAAATAACGTATTAAAATATAGAAGCTCAGTAATGATCCAATTTAGACCCTACTTGCTTTATATCATGTGTTATTTCAATTAAATTTTACATGTTCTAATTTATGCTACGTATATCTCCAATATAAGAAACTTTTATCCCATTAAAACTACTTTTAAGCCTATCTGAAATTACTTCTAATTAACTAATTTTAGTTCAAGTTCATTTAAAATAAATTTAAATTTTCTTACCAAAACTTATTATTAATTCAAATAAATATAAAGTTCAAATGTTTTATCATATTCTCCAAAATGGACTTCTCTTTTCAATATATTCACTTTTTTTTTTCGGGATTTCCTTCTAATCGCCAAACAATAAAATCAGTAAATACTAGGATTTTGAATGATGGAATTATAAAAAGTAGTAGAGGCAAGATTTTAGTTGAGAAGGGAAACATTAAAATAAAAGGTTGAAGACAAAATTAATTCCAAAAATGTTAATTAATATAAGTAAAAAAAATTTAGTTGACATAGAATGAATATAAGTTTTTTTTTTCCGTGCTTGGTGTTATGCTTAAGGTACTTCATAATCTAAGGTGACTATTAAATATATATTAAAAAAATCAAAAGTATTCTCTTAAAACAAAAATCAAAGATATATGTAAAAATAAGCAATATATGGTCATTAATAAATAAATTTAAATATAAGATATTCAAACAAGCCATTATTACTAAAAAGAAAAATGAAAAACTAAATTAACATAGAATTATTAAAAGTATGATAAAACAATAAAAATTCTTTAAATGTTCTATATTTGTCTTTTGCATTTGTCTTTTTCTATTTTACAGAGATTGTATGACTATTACATTTTAAAATTAACTTAAAGTATCAATGTTTAACCATTTTATCTGAGCTTTCATTTCCAACTATTAAAAGGTGATTTTAGATTATGTAAGAATTAAAACAAATTAAAAAAAAAAAACTACTACTGGTAGTAACAAAATTTGGCCCATTTATTACGGAGGTACATTTTATCATTTTAAAATATTGGATTTTTTTTTTCCTTGACTATATTGGGATAATCGTAAAAATAAAAAATAAAAAAATAATAAAAAAAATAAAAAAAGAAGAAGAAGAAGTGTCCAAATCACCATTAAAAAAGTTTCACAATGTACATGTGATTTTTATTGATCTTAAGAGTTTTCTTTTTGGGATGAATTGGTTTTAAAGAGTAGATCCTTCCTTGTAATCAACAAGTGTTATTTGTCATCTAAATAATTATTCATTGTAGATAGAGACATGAGCAGGGAAGGACTCAGGATTTCGAGTTAAAGAGGACCAAAGTTTAAACAACAAAAAAATAATGATCAAATAAGCAATCATTTAGTATTAATAGACTATTAAACAAAAACAAAGATAAAAACACAAATTTATTGTTTACAATGCAATCATCTACTAATAAAGACAAAAACACAAAACATCATTATTTCTTACTACATTAGAGCATTTATATCAACTTGTTCAAAAATTTCTATCTATTTTAAACTTTTAGTACAAGAATCTACTTTTTTTTTTTTTTTTTTTACATACTCACGTTTCAAAACACCCAACATCAAATCATCTGTTTTACACTATATTTAATTAAAATATTATTTCTTTATCAATTTTTTTATTATTATCCCAAATCATATTTCTCTCTTTATCAACCAAAAATCATTGCCTCAATCTAAAGAATTATTAAAATGTTTATTTGCGTAGTTATAATAATTATGTAAATTTACATAATTACTGTAGCACAAATGTATTTTTGTACAATAATATATAAACTTATGTAGATGTATTTTAGGATTAATTGGGCAAATTTGTCTTATACTATTTTACAACAACTTATGAAAATACTTTTACAATAAAATAATGTAAAATTGTGGGGATGAGGAGGAGGCCAAGATTTTTTGGAAGAGAGACCCAAATATAAAATTGTAAAGTATAATCTACTCTCTCAATTTCTCCCTTAAGGCCAGGGGCCCAAGCCCCTTTGGGCCCCTACCTAGGCCTGTCCTTAGACACGAGAATAATTTAAAAACTTATATACACAAATGTAAAAAAAAAAAAAAAATTAAATAAATAAATAAAAAGAAGAATAAAGTTAGATGGACATAATCAAACAATTGTCAATAAGTCGTAAATATGATGATAAATATCCGTCTTATCAAGGATTTTATAGTTTATTTGATACCTCCGCATATACAAAGTACTTGGAGGTTTAATAGTAAAAATGTTTGAACTATCTCAAAAAGAAAAAAAAGGAAAAAAACATGTATTGGTTTTAGATGATTCTTTCCTATTTGTATTTTTGTATCTCTCTCGCTATTTTTCACTCAAAAAAAATTGTGGTAAGCAGTTGTTAGACACTCTCCAGTCTTCACAAATATAAGCCTCTTTAGAGTTGCTGGATCGGAAACACGTCAAGTACAGACAGAACCAATTTTTTGGAAGCCCAAAATTATAGCTTTCATTGATGCAAGACTATCTTTAAGACCCCAAGCAACTTTTGGGCTTGGCTCTCATCAACATTGCGAACGGTCCGTCGATATAAGGATTGCAAATTTGTTTTAAACTTTCAATGGATTTGGTCCGTTTATTGCTTTGATACTATAACCCGGACCTTAGCAAAAATTATTGGTTGCATAATATAATCCAGTCGGTTGCACCTAACTAATTGAACCAAACAGGTTGGAATTTAGTTATTCACAAAAAATATTGACAGTTGTTCTTTTTATAATGAATTATAGATTGCTGAATCATTAATTTTCTATAAGTTAGCTAATCAAATAAAAAAGTAATGCTACAAAAACTACATTTTTCACAAAAAAAAACTTCAAAATTAGTAGTTGTTAGGTTATTATTAATTCTCTTATGATTCTACTACTAAGTAGTTTTATTATCCATTATTAAAACTTGTCACATCAACCAGACCAATTTTAATGTCATGGTTGCATAGCAGATTCACTTTAATTAGAGTGACATATTACAATCCCGTCGGTTGGACCCTTAATTGCAACTACAGTGCAGATTTGAAATTAGTTATTTACAAAAGTTATGACAAATGTTTTTTTTTATTTTTTATGAAGAGTTGGGGTTTCTTGACTTTCTTCCATCTCTTTCAGTCAAAAACAAAAACAAAAACAAAAATGGCGGTTTCATTTTCATAAGTTAGCTGACACCTAGTGTGCGTGCGACAGTGCAAGAACTTCTAAAGAGATTAAAGGGTTGATTTCATCAGCCAAAAGTGGTGAGTCAAGATTTAAGATTTTAGTTCGAAGATGACCGGATTAAAAATAATATTAAACATAAAATTAATTAATATATTTAAGTAACAAAAAAATTATTTTTTGTTACAAAACATAAGATAAATATGATTTTTAATGGTTTAGGAATCTGTTAATCAGACCATTATATCTTTCTTTCTTTTTCTTTTTTTTAATATATACTAACGCACATAGAGTCATGATTTCATCACATGAATTATAATAATATTACTATGTCATTGTGATGGAGATGGTATCGAAAAATTAACTACTATATCAAGTAACAAAATAATAATAATAATAATAATGAGCCAAAGATTTAATATGAACCCGTTAGTCATGGTTTAGTTATAATATGTTTATGTCCTTGTGATAGAGATGGTATCAAAGTGATACATATTCCTTGTTATTATTAATTAGTTATTAGATGTTTATACATATGATTGTAATGTTAATACTGCAATAATGAAGATAGTATACGTATTACTTATTAGTACTTTTGTGGTTATTTATCCACTTGTTGTAGTGTGCTTGTGTTAATTCTAAAGGCCTTCTATCAATCTCAATTTGGTCGTGGAACAATTTATTGAATACTTGATAAAAAGAATTAATAATTTGACCAATGGGTTGGGCATAAACAATTGCTTTCTTAGTTGATTTGGTTGGGTGGTTTAATTTTTGTTGAGCATTCACATATGGAAATAATAAATAAATAAAAATATGCATTTTGTATCACTAAAATACTAATTTATCTATTTTACATTACCACATTAACAATAGAACAAATTAACTTATGTAAAGTATTTTAGGTGTTGTTCTTTAAGTTTTCCTTTTAAGATTTCACCATGTAATGATTTAACTAAAAATTACACCTTTATTCCATGAGAAAAAAGCCACATGAAAAAATCTTAAGATGAAAATCTAGGAACAATACTTAAATATTGTATCTAAATCTTGCCCTTAACAATATACCCTACATTTTATACTCTATTTTACAATACACCATATTAAAAAAATCTAAGAAAAGAAGAGAGAGAGTGAGAATGAGAGTTTTAAGTAGATGAGAGAGGGGACCAAAAAAAAAATATATATATATATATATATATTTTGATGAGATAGAATGTGCATATATGTTGTATAAATTTTTGCATTATACATAATCCGATGTGGATGTGGGTGGTTTAGGGATATCTATTTTACCTTTTTTATACTTTTGAAGCACCGAATACTCTAAATTTTGAGGTAATCTTTCTTTTTTATTGCTCAGGCTAATTTTTTTTCCAATCAAATTTAACTAGTCACTACAAAGCACGCGGGTTATAGCCGCGTTTTAAGTAAACGCGGCTTACAGTATTCACCTATTGTCTCGTTTTTAAAACGCGGCTATAGGATATGTCTATTGCCGCGTTTGTAGGTGTTTATAGTTGCGTTTTTTGGTTAGGCCCTATCGCCACGTTTAGAAAATGTGGCTATAGGACCAACCAAATCAATTTTATTTAAGCTAATCTATGGCCGTGTTTAGAAAATGCTGCTTTAGCTTACCTATAGCCACGTTTTTTAAACGTGGCTATAAATTAAGTCTATAGCTGCATTCATAAACTGCAGCTTTAGCTTTCCTATTGCCATGTTTTTAAAATGTGGCTTTAGCTTTGCTTATAGCCGCGGTTTAAAAACGCGGCTATAATGTTGGTATAAATAAAACCACAAAAAACTGATTAGTTTTTTGTTCAGCAAAACACGTCACTCCCACCCTCACCCTCCGATCTCTCACTCTCACTCTTCGATCTCGAGCTCTTTCCCTCCGATCAGTCACACTCACAATCCGATCTCAAGCTTTCCAATATCTCACTCTCAATCTCTAGGAATGGCAACGGGTCGGGTTCGGGCCGGGTTTCTTTATACCTGAACCCGACCCGCGGGCCTATGTCCATTACCCGAACCCGACTTGTTTAATAAACAGATATGTTTTTCACAGATCCAAACCCGCCCCGTTGGGCCCAACGGGCCCCGTCCACTTTAGGGCCCAATCCTAAGTCCTCAGGGCCTAAACCGTAGCTCAATTTTTTTTAAATCCGTAATTAATTTAATAAATCTCAGATTTCTACACTAATTTGATTTACAATAATTATTTTCGATTTCTACAATAATTTTAGATTTCAAATTTCACATAAATCTACAATAATTTAGTTTTAGATTTCTCATTTTCCCTTTCAAAATCACAAACCCAAATACAGAAATCACAAACTCAAATACAGAAATCACAAGAAATAATACATAAAAGTACAAACCCATACATAAATCCTATATACATAACCCAAATACATTAAAAAAAATCCTTCCTTACAACAAGATTTTCCACAAGTTCAAATATATACAAAAAAAAATCCCCCAAATCCAAATCTGAGACCATTACATCAAGTTCAAAAATCTACAAAATAAATCTCACAAATGAATATACATAATAATACCCCTTTCAGGCACAAGTAATGAACCTAAAAAAGAAAGATCTTAGCGGTGGCAAATCTTGGCGGTGGTGGCAGATCTTGGCTGAGCTACACTTGGAGAAGACAAATCGAAGCTCAGAGAAGACAAAGAAAGAGAGAAACAAACCTGTGACGATCTTGAGACCGGTAGTGACAGAGCTCTAGACTAATGATGACAGAGTTTGAGGCCGGCAGTGAGATCGTGTGATGGCGGCAGTGACAGAGGTCAAAGCTTGAGGTTGAGTCCATGAGTGAGAGAGGGAGAAGAGGATGAGCCCGTGAGTGAGAGAGGGAGAGAGGGAGAGGAAAGTGAGGCTATGAGGGCTGAGTGTGGAATATGAGAGGAATAGTCAGGTAGGGTTTTTTTCTAGTTTTTATATATATATATAAGGAGTTTTGGGTAATTTAAACTTGAACAGGTCGGGTCCGGGCCGGGTATGACAAAAACCTGGACCCAACCCAGACCCACTTCGGGGTTTTTTTTTAAGACCCATACCCAACCCTATTATTTATCGGGTTGGGTAAAATCCGACCCATTAGGGTCGGGCCGGACAGGGTATCCGCAGGTCGGACTTTTATTGCCATCCCTATCAATCTCTCTTAGTCACCAAAACACGCCTCTTTAATCTCCACTCTTCGATCCACACCGCTGAGCTCTGATCCCCGCCACCAAGCTCCTTTCCACACGGCAGATCTCCGATCCACACTGCCGAGATCCTTCCACGCCGCAGAGCTCCTTCCAAGAGCCTTGGGTTCAAATCCCCATATCTCCAATCATCAAATTATCAAAGAAATTTAGAGCACCATCATAAACCAGATTCCATTGATGCCCTTCCTACACCCACTTTTCAAATCACCATAAGTTTATCTCTCTCTCTCTCTCAATTTGTCTCTATCTTCAACTTATTGTGAGAGATTAAGGTTTTGGAATGGTCTTGGTTTTGGGACTATTCCAATTTCCTTTTATATTTTGTTGATTTTTTTTTAGAGGATTATAATATATTTATCACTAAAAAAAATGCTAATTATTTAAGCAAATTATGAGGCTTTTGATCACTGCATAAGAGTACTTAGGAAATAATATTTTGAGGGTTAAAGTAGATCAGTTTAGGCTCCTATGCTCTTGATAGTACTCCAACTAAAGTTGTTGCCTACCGATATTGGGTAAGCACTTGTCTCTTCTTATTTTTACTGATTTCAATTTGGTTGACTTGTTATGGCAGTCATAGTTCTTATAATCACAATACATTATAGGAATTTCTTAGGGGCATAATTGCTTATCATCCAACCTTCAATTATAGTCTAAGTTTAAATTTCTTGTGGTGTAGTTAACTCACTTGTTGCTGCATACAAAATGATATGGATGTCAAAAAAAATATGCACCTAAAAAAAGTTTAATTTTGTTTCTATCCATAAATGCATACGTTGCTTCCTTAAGTTAGCTTTTGTTTTTTTGGATGAACTGGATGGTCTTTTAAAAGACATGGAAAAATATTTTTATGTATTAAACTTGAAGAGCTGTTAAAGAAGCTAGGAAAAAGATCTGGCATGGTGTCGTTATCATCCTCATACCTCCTGTGATCTTTGTCTTTTAACACTATTACCTATGATGAAAGTCAGACACATCTATCAGCTTTTTGTTAGTCACATTCTGATAGTGTAAGAAATGTTGTTGAGAGTCACCATCAAAGCTGCTTTGCATTGAAAGAAAGTGCATAGGCAAAATGGGTTGTCTATTTACCAATCTCTAGTTTAGATTTAATTTGTTTAGATATATGTTTTAAGTGCTTGTGTTTCTTGGTAATCACTTTCAGCATTAAAGGTATAGTTGTACACATACTTATATGTACATACATGTGTATATTATATTTTGGTTCACATGCATTTTCATTTTTGTAATTTTAGTTTTCACACTTTTGGTTCCAAGGATTCTCTCATGCCAATCCAATTTAAGACGAGAAATTGTTGAAATATTGAAATCCATGTATCACCAAGATCTCTTTATATTGATGTGCAATTGTCATTAAGAACAACTAGCAACTAGTTGAGCTTCCTGCATCTTACTTTTGTTTAACACGTGAATAATAACATCACAAGGTTCTGTCAAGGAGTTACCAACTTGTGTAATTTGCATTATTTGTGACTTTTTGTATCTTCTTCAGTTTGCTTAGGCGACATTGTGAATTTCACATTTTGCTTATACATCCTTTAGTATAGTGTTCTCACTAACATAATACTATACTATTCCTTGTTCAATTTACTTATAGGTTTTGGTCCTTGATAGCTCTATGAAGGCATTTGTTTCTGTGAAGTTGGCTTTTCTAGATCAATTTGGTTCTTGTCTGTAGGAGCACAATCCCTTATTGCTGGCTGGTTGGTAATGATAAGTTTAAAAATTCAATTAATACTGTAAACGAAAATTGGTGGTTGCATTGTGTGATTTTCAGGCTTCATTTGTTTGGTTTTATCTAATTACAAAACTACTTAGCATTTTTGTCCTGGCTCCTTCTCTACTGTTGTCTACTTGCACTTGTCACCACTTTTAACAACCTAAGGCCTTCAATATCATCATTGGGCAGTCATATAAGATAAAGGAGCCGGCTTCAAACGTGGTTGTTTTGAATGTCATCAATTCTAGTCATTTTGCAATTTTTTGTCCATTCGAAAAATTCTCTTCGGATATTTTTTGGTGCCAAGCAGCTCAAGCAGCAAAGTTTGGTTTGGTGATATGCTCAAAAGTCGCAGGTACAAACTTACAGTCTTAATAATTTTCTTATTTTGATATGTCCATGCATTATGTGATCTTATAAATGAAGCTCTTAATATTAGCTCACTATATTGTTTTCTTTTTGCATTGCTGGTGAACCCATATTGCAGTTTGCGCATAATGTGTCATTGAAATACATTAACTATCAACTCTCTCTCTCTCTCTCTCTCTCTCTCTCTCTCTCTCTCTCTCGTTTGTAATTGTGTGTGCATTACTTACTCTCCCCCTCTCCCCTCTCTCTCTCTCTCTCTCTCTCGTTTGTAATTGTGTGTGCATTACTTACTCTCCCCCTCTCCCCCCCCCCCCCCAAAGAAGCACATATATTTGATTTCCTGAATTACCTTCTTTTTCCAGTATAATAGAAAGATACAACTGCACTTAAGTAAATTGAACTTAGCTTCTATATATAAGAGTCTTTCTTACCTAATGAAGCACTAGATTTCTTCTGATATGCATTGCCAATGTAACAGCAAGGATACAACGATTTAACTTAAATAAATTATTAAACTTTCACAAAAATATTGAGGTTCTAGTTGTGGGGAGTAAAAGGACCCAAGTGGGCATATGGGCCTTTGGGCCGTAACATGGAGGACTGACCTGCTCCAGGATTAAACCCTATGAGTTGGCCCATACGCCGAGGGTCCGAGGATACAGCCGAGGGAGAGTTGCACCTCGAACAGATCCAAGAGAACTCAAGACTTCATTATAAAGGTCAGGGCACAACTCTGGAAAGACTAGTGGTTAAAAGGGGACATCCTGAATCTTCTAGATGCACCAGTATTAAAGAAAATATCAAGAGTAAAGGTTGCCACCTCCGCATTAAAGGCTCTGCATCTACCTCCCTGGCTGCATTAATGGGGAGGTGACCCCTGAACAGTGAGGTGGAAACTTCTAGTCACTGTTCAAAAGGTATCAGGGAAGGAAGTATAAAAGGGGGGTAAAGGCCAAAGAAAAGGGGGGATCGAAAAACAAAGAAAGAGATTAAGAAATTGTAATCTTGAAAGAAGAAAGAGAAATAATAAAGAAGTAGTCCTCGGCTCGAGTCCGAGGAGATCCATTTGTCATTATCGTTCGTTATTTACTTGTGTTTGTTTATAAAAGCCTGTTATCAAGCTCCTAGTACTTCTAACCTAGGTTTCAAGCCCACACTCTACAAATTTTATTGTTTAAGGCTCATTGGGCCTGAGCCCGTAATCTTCTTTGGGTCCAGGTGCAATTGTGCACTTACAATTGGCACCGTCTGTGGGGAATCTAGTCTAGAAAAGGTTGGGATACCATGGCAGGCCTAGGTTCTCACCATGCAGAGTCACAGGGATCACAACCGGAGGATCTTTTCGAGCGTCTTGAGCGTCGAAGGGATCGTGAGGGAAGTGTCCATACAGAATACCCCGGCGCTAGCCATACTCATGATGGGGGTAGCACCACCCACGAGGAGGGTTCTAAATCCATGCAGAAGGAAATCAATCGTTTGAAGAGAAAGTTACGTCGTGCTAAACGTAGGTTTTCACCGTCCTCATCTAATCCTTCCTCAGAGGAGGATAGGGGAGGTGGCTACAGCTCGAGGTCGTGCTCCCCCACCAGTGCAACGTCCTCCGGTGAGGAGGACGACCAGCCAACTCGCAGACGTAAGAAGCTTCATTCTAGGGGCTTAGGCAATGATGCTATGAGTAGGGCGTTGCACCAACTCTCCAAATCTCCATTTACACGGAGGATTGAGAAAGGAAGGCTTCCCAGGAGGTTTACTCAGCCCACTTTTACCATCTACAATGGCCGGACTGATCCGGTGGAGCACGTGAGTCACTTTAACCAGAGGATGGCGGTGCACTCTCACAACGAGACCCTGATGTGTAAAGTTTTCCCCTCTAGCCTAGGACCTGTTGCTATGAGGTGGTTCAACGGCCTTAAATCAGGGTCTATAGGTTCGTTTGGGGAGCTTACTAGAGCATTCGCTTCGCGGTTCATTACGTGTAGCAGAGTCCCTCGGCCATTGGACTCGCTGTTATCCATGACCATGAGGGAGGGGGAGACGTTGAAAGCATACTCCGACCGTTATTGGGAGATGTTTAATGAAATAGATGGCGACTTTGATGAGGTGGCGCTTAATACCTTTAAGGTAGGCCTTCCTACTGATCACGACCTGAGAAAGTCTTTGACTAAAAAGCCCGTCCGCAGTGTACGTCGCCTCATGGACCGTATTGACGAGTATAAGAGAGTGGAGGAAGACCAACAGCAAGGAAAGGGTAAGGAGAAGGTTATCCCGCAGGAGAGAAGGGATTTCAGGTCGAACATGTACCACAATAACAGGCCGAGGAGAGATTACGTTGGGCAGTCCGCCTTGGCAGCACCTCAGGCCGTGAACACTGTGTTCCGAGAACCAGTACATCAGCTGCTGGAGAAAGTTCGTAAGGAACCCTTCTTCAAATGGCCTGATAAGATGGCAGGAGACCCTGCGAAGAGGAATCAGAACCTCTTTTGCCAGTACCACCAGGATGTGGGCCACACTACTAAGAACTGTCGGACCCTTTGGAACCACTTGGAGCAGCTTGTCAGTGAAGGAAAACTGAAGTAGCACCTGTGCCAACCTAGCGGGTAGGGCAGTCAATCTGGTTCAAACAATCAGAGGAATAATTCATCTCGGCTGGCTTTAGGAACAATTAATGTTATTTTTGCTGCACCTGGCAGGACCGGTTTGGCTCCCACTAGGGTGATGGCAGTTTCCCATTCTCAGGCCGAGGAGACAGGCTGCAGGCCGAAGAGGTTGAAGCTCAATTTGCCCGTCTTGGGATTTTCTGAGGAGGATAAGGTAGGGACTATCCAACCCTATGACGATGCTCTTGTAGTTACGCTCAGGATAGGGAACTATGATGTGAGGAGGGTGATGATAGATCAGGGCAGCGGTTCAAATATCATGTACCCTGATCTATTCAAGGGGTTAAGATTGAAGCTGGAAGATCTTACTCCTTACGACTCGCCACTTATAAGCTTCGAAGGGAGGTCCGTTGTGCCGAAAGGACAGATTCGTTTGCCCGTTCAATCCGGCTCAGAAACGGTTGAAGTGGACTTCATCGTGGTTGATGCGTACTCTCCATACACAGCCATCCTCGCCAGGCCTTGGCTGCACGCCCTGGGAGCTGTCTCCTCTACTTTTCATGTTAAAGTTAAATTCCCCTCGAGGGAATATGTTGAGGAAGTTCTCGGCAGCCAATCGGTGGCCAGGCAATGCATATTGGCTGCCGTACTGCATCAGACAGAAGCCGAGTCTTCGGCTTTAATCACCAAAGACTTATAGCAGTTAACAGCTCCTGGTTCATCTGGGATGGTGACAGGAGAGGAGACACATTGTGAGGAGTTAGAGAAGTTTCCAGTAGCCGATAACCCAGAGAGGTTCTTCCAAGTCGGCATACTTTTGCCACACCAAGAGAAGATCGAATTGTTAGAATTTCTGAAGGACAATATTGATGTTTTTGCGTGGGATCCTTACGAAGCTCCAGGTGTCGATCCGAGCTTCATTTGTCATCATTTAAATGTCAACCCAGCTATTGTTCCGAGAAGGCAGCCACCTCGGCGCTCTTCCAGAGAACATTCTGAGGCTGTGAAGGAAGAGATGCTTAAACTCAAGAGGGCTGGGGCTATCAAAGAAGTTTTCTACCCCGAGTGGTTGGCCTATACAGTTGTTGTTAAAAATAAGAATGGAACGTGGAGGGTATGTGTGGACTTTACTGATCTGAACAAGGTCTGTCCCAAAGATTCGTTCCCAATGCCGCGTATTGACCAACTGGTGGATGCCACTGTCGGACATCCTCGGATGAGTTTTTTGGACGCCTTCCAAGGTTACCACCAGATTCCCTTGGCATTGGAGGATCAAGAGAAGACTGCCTTCATTACTCCGACAGGGAATTATCATTATAAGGTCATGCCATTTGGTTTGAAAAATGTTGGGGCTACTTACTAAAGAATGATGACCAGGATGTTCGAACAGCAATTGGGGAAGACTATTGAGGTGTATGTAGACGATATGGTGGTAAAGAGCAAAACGATACCTTCACACGTGAGAGACCTGGCTGACACCTTTTAGGTGTTAAGAAAGTACAAGCTGCGCCTTAATGCCTCAAAATGCTCTTTCGGCGTTGGGTCTGGAAATTTTTTGGGGTACATGATCGCTCATAGAGGCATAGAGGTAAACCCAGTACAGGTTAAGGCTATTCAGGACTTGCAACCTCCTCGGAACCCAAAAGAAATCTAGAAATTAACCGGAATGATTGCCGCCTTGAACAGATTTATATCTCGGTCAGCTGACCGATGTCGTCCTTTCTTTCAGTTGTTGAACAAGTGGAAAGGGTTTCAATGGACCGAGGACTACGTGTTAGCTTTCCAGCAGCTTAAACAATATCTTTCTCGGCCACCCATTTTGTCTCGCCCCGAGGCGGACGAGGTCTTGTTTGCTTATCTGGCAGTGGCCGTACACACGGTCAGCCTAGTCCTTATCAGGAATGAAAGCGGGGTGTAAAGACCGGTCTACTATGTTAGTAAGTCTTTGAATGAGGCCGAGGTGCGCTACTTGCTCTTGGAGAAAGCGCTTCTGGCCATAGTTCATGCCACGCGGAAGCTCCCTCATTATTTTCAGTCTCATACTGTGGTGGTTCTGACCCAATTGCCTCTCAAGGCAGTGTTACGTAGCGCCGACTACACTGGTAGGGTGGCAAAGTGGGGAACCATATTAGGAGCTTTTAATGTTAAATACAAACCTCGCACCTCGGTGAAGGGCCAGGTCCTCGCTGACTTGGTGGCAGAGTTTACTAAACCATTGCCAAAAGAGACTCTAAAAGAAACACGCATGGATGGAAAATCAGTTGGTGTGATCACGACCGCAAGGCCTTCGACTTGGAAAATGTATGTGGATGGGGCAGCTAATCAGAGAGGGTCTGGTGTGGGACTCGTTCTGATATCCCCAGAGGGAATTGTCTTTGAAAAATCTCTAAGGCTATCATTCTCGGCTACTAATAATGAAGCCGAATACGAAGCAGTTCTGGTGGGCATGAACATGTTACATAAGATGGGTGGAAAGGAAGTCCATGCGTTCTCGGACTCTCAGTTAGTGGTCGGCCAGGTCATGGGGACCATGGAGGCCAGGGACCCAAGAATGCAAGAATATTTGGCCCAGGTCAAGCGTTAGCAAGCAGAATTTGACTCCTTTGTCTTAGCTCACATCTCTAGGAGTGGGAACACTCATGCCGATTCCTTGGCTACGTTAGCAACGTCCTCGGCTCAGAATTTGCCCAGGATTATCCTTGTGGAGGATTTGCTGGAGCCAACTTTTATCCCCGACAAGGCGGCTCGCGTCCATCTAATAAGGCTTGGACCTAGTTGGATGGACCCAGTCTTATCTTTTCTTAAGAACGACATCCTTCCTGAGGACAAGTCTGAAGCAGAGAAGGTGCGTCGGAAGGCGCCACGTTTTTGGCTATCCGAGGATCAGAAGCTGTACAAACGATCCTTTTCAGGACCGTACTTGTTGTGTGTGCACCCTGAATCAACGGAAGCATTACTGGAGGAACTGCATGAGGGAATTTGTGGGAGCCACACTGGGGGAAGGTCCTTAGCCCATAGAGCTCTAACTCAGGGTTATTGGTGGCCCAATATGCAGAGAGAGGCTCAGGACTATGCCAGAAAATGTGATCAATGCCAGAGGTTCGCCCCTAATATTCATCAACCTGGTGGGGTTCTTAACCCTCTCTCCAGTTCCTGGCCTTTTGCGCAGTGGGGATTGGACATAGTGGGGCCATTTCCAAGAGCAGCAGGAAATAAAAGATGGCTTCTTGTGGGAACAGACTATTTCACCAAATGGGTTGAGGCCGAGCCCTTAGCAAATATCAGAGATATTGATTCCAAGAAGTTTGTCTGGAAAAATATTGTCACTAGATTCGGTATACCACACACACTTATCTCCGACAATGGCGTTCAATTTGACAGCAAGGCCTTTAGGCAATATTGTGGTGACATGGGTATCATAAACAGATACTCCACCCCAGCTTATCCTCAGGGAAATGGGCAAGCCGAGGCCGTTAACAAGGTCATAGTCAGTGGGCTTAAGAAAAGGTTGGACGATGCGAAAGGCAGATGGGTAGAAGAGCTCCCTCATGTTCTATGGACGTATCGGACCACACCGCGCAGGTCCACGGGAGAAACGCCATTCTCTATGACTTATGGAGCCGAGGCGGTGATACCTCTGGAATCTGGCTTTCCCACCCTGAAGACAAGTTCTTTTAACCCGGAGAATAACAATGGACTCCTGGAGAAAGGTCTTGATTTACTCGAGGAACGACGCGAGGCAGCCATGGTCCAAATGGCTTATTATCAACAGAAGCTAAAACGGGGATATGATGCCCACGTGAAGCTAAGGCCACTTGCACCTGGTGATCTTGTACTAAGGAAAGTTGTAGGCACTTCTAAGAACCCAGCTTGGGGTAAGCTAGGACCCAACTGGGAAGGCCCCTATCGTATTGTTTCAGTAGCAGGCATCGGGTCATATCGGCTAGCTGACCTAGATGAAAGAATTGTACAACGTCCGTGGAATATAAATAATCTTAGAAGGTATTATTATTAATAAAATGGGTTTTTGTCAGTTAACATTTCAAAGTTATGAGTACCTCTGACACCTGCAGCTACTGTTCTTAAGAATCAAACAGAAACTTGGTTAAGTGCAGTCCTCGGACCACAAGCCTTGTGGAAATTGATGTCTTGTCATTTGTTAAACAGAACCTTAGTTATGCCGGGTCCTCGGACCTTCTACTTTGGGGAAATTAACATTTGAAGCTACTGTTCTTAAGAATCAAACAGAAACTTGGTTAAGTGCAGTCCTCGGACCACAAGCCTTGTGGAAATTGATGTCTTGTCATTTGTTAAACAGAACCTTAGTTATGCCGGGTCCTCGGACCTCCTACTTTGGGGAAATTAACATTTGAAGCTACTGTTCTTAAGAATCAAACAGAAACTTGGTTAAGTGCAGTCCTCGGACCACAAACCTTGTGGAAATTGATGTCTTGTCATTTGTTAAACAGAACCTTAGTTATGCCGGGTCCTCGGACCTCCTACTTTGGGGAAATTAACATTTGAAGCTACTGTTCTTAAGAATCAAAAAGAAACTTGGTTAAGTGCAGTCCTCGGACCACAAACCTTGTGGAAATTGATGTCTTGTCATTTGTTAAACAGAACCTTAGTTATGCCGGGTCCTCGGACCTCCTACTTTGGGGAAATTAACATTTGAAGCTACTGTTCTTCAGAATCAAACAGAAACTTGGTTAAGTGCAGTCCTCGGACCACAAGCCTTGTGAAAATTGATGTCTTGTCATTTGTTAAACAGAACCTTAGTTATGCCGGGTCCTCGGACCTCCTACTTTGGGGAAATTAACATTTGAAGCTACTGTTCTTAAGAATCAAACAGAAACTTGGTTAAGTGCAGTCCTCGGACCACAAACCTTGTGGAAATTGATGTCTTGTCATTTGTTAAACAGAACCTTAGTTATGACGGGTCCTCGGACCTCCTACTTTGGGGAAATTAACATTTGAAGCTACTGTTCTTAAGAATCAAACAGAAACTTGGTTAAGTGCAGTCCTCGGACCACAAACCTTGTAGAAATTGATGTCTTGTCATTTGTTAAACAGAACCTTAGTTATGCCGGGTCCTCGGACCTCCTACTTTGGGGAAATTAACATTTGAAACTACTGTTCTTAAGAATCAAACAGAAACTTGGTTAAGTGCAGTCCTCGGACCACAAGCCTTGTGAAAATTGATGTCTTGTCATTTGTTAAACAGAACCTTAGTTATGCCGGGTCCTCGGACCTCCTACTTTGGGGAAATTAACATTTGAAGCTACTGTTCTTAAGAATCAAACAGAAACTTGGTTAAGTGCAGTCCTCGGACCACAAACCTTGTGGAAATTGATGTCTTGTCATTTGTTAAACAGAACCTTAGTTATGCCGGGTCCTCGGACCTCCTACTTTGGGGAAATTAACATTTGAAGCTACTGTTCTTAAGAATCAAACAGAAACTTGGTTAAGTGCAGTCCTCGGACCACAAACCTTATGGAAATTGATGTCTTGTCATTTGTTAAACAGAACCTTCGTTATGCCGGGTCCTCGGACCTCCTACTTTGGGGAAATTAACATTTGAAGCTACTGTTCTTAAGAATCAAACAGAAACTTGGTTAAGTGCAGTCCTCGGACCACAAACCTTGTAGAAATTGATGTATTGTCATTTGTTAAACAGAACCTTAGTTATGCCGGGTCCTCGGACCTCCTACTTTGGGGAAATTAACATTTGAAACTACTGTTCTTAAGAATCAAACAGAAACTTGGTTAAGTGCAGTCCTCGGACCACAAGCCTTGTGGAAATTGATGTCTTGTCATTTGTTAAACAGAACCTTAGTTATGCCGGGTCCTCGGACCTCCTACTTTGGGGAAATTAACATTTGAAGCTACTGTTCTTAAGAATCAAACAGAAACTTGGTTAAGTGCAGTCCTCGGACCACAAACCTTGTGGAAATTGATGTCTTGTCATTTGTTAAACAGAACCTTAGTTATGCCGGGTCCTCGGACCTCCTACTTTGGGGAAATTAACATTTGAAGCTACCGTTCTTAAGAATCAAACAGAAACTTGGTTAAGTGCAGTCCTCGGACCACAAACCTTGTGGAAATTGATGTCTTGTCATTTGTTAAACAGAACCTTAGTTATGCCGGGTCCTCGGACCTCCTACTTTGGGGAAATTAACATTTGAAGCTACTGTTCTTAAGAATCAAACGTAAACTTGGTTAAGTGCAGTCCTCGGACCACAAACCTTGTGGAAATTGATGTCTTGTCATTTGTTAAACAGAACCTTAGTTATGCCGGGTCCTCGGACCTCCTACTTTGGGGAAATTAACATTTGAAGCTACTGTTCTTAAGAATCAAAACGAAACTTGGTTAAGTGCAGTCCTCGGACCACAAACCTTGTGGAAATTGATGTCTTGTCATTTGTTAAACAGAACCTTAGTTATGCCGGGTCCTCGGACCTCCTACTTTGGGGAAATTAACATTTGAAGCTACTGTTCTTAAGAATCAAAAGAAACTTGGTTAAGTGCAGTCCTCGGACCACAAGCCTTGTGGAAATTGATGTCTTGTCATTTGTTAAACAGAACCTTAGTTATGCGGGTCCTCGGACCTCCTACTTTGGGGAAATTAACATTTGAAGCTACTGTTCTTAAGAATCAAACAGAAACTTGGTTAAGTGCAGTCCTCGGACCACAAACCTTGTGGAAATTGATGTATTGTCATTTGTTAAACAGAACCTTAGTTATGCCGGGTCCTCGGACCTCCTACTTTGGGGAAATTAACATTTGAAGCTACTGTTCTTAAGAATCAAACAGAAACTTGGTTAAGTGCAGTCCTCGGACCACAAACCTTGTGGAAATTGATGTCTTGTCATTTGTTAAACAGAACCTTAGTTATGCCGGGTCCTCGGACCTCCTACTTTGGGGAAATTAACATTTGAAGCTACGGTTCTTAAGAATCAAACAGAAACTTGGTTAAGTGCAGTCCTCGGACCACAAACCTTGTGGAAATTGATGTCTTGTCATTTGTTAAACAGAACCTTAGTTATGCCGGGTCCTCGGACCTCCTACTTTGGGGAAATTAACATTTGAAGCTACTGTTCTTAAGAATCAAACAGAAACTTGGTTAAGTGCAGTCCTCGGACCACAACCCTTGTAGAAATTGATGTCTTGTCATTTGTTAAACAGAACCTTAGTTATGCCGGGTCCTCGGACCTCCTACTTTGGGGAAATTAACATTTGAAGCTACTGTTCTTAAGAATCAAACAGAAACTTGGTTAAGTGCAGTCCTCGGACCACAAACCTTGTAGAAATTGATGTCTTGTCATTTGTTAAACAGAACCTTAGTTATGCCGGGTCCTCGGACCTCCTACTTTGGGGAAATTAACATTTGAAACTACTGTTCTTAAGAATCAAACAGAAACTTGGTTAAGTGCAGTCCTCGGACCACAAGCCTTGTGGAAATTGATGTCTTGTCATTTGTTAAACAGAACCTTAGTTATGCCGGGTCCTCGGACCTCCTACTTTGGGGAATTTTACATTTGTTGATACTGGTCTTAAGAATCAAACAGAAACTTGGTTAAGTGCAGTCCTCGGACCACAAACCTTGTGGAAATTGATGTCTTGTCATTTGTTAAACTGAACCTTAGTTATGCCGGGTCCTCGGACCTCCTACTTTGGGGAAATTAACATTTGAAGCTACTGTTCTTAAGAATCAAACAGAAACTTGGTTAAGTGCAGTCCTCGGACCACAAACCTTGTGGAAATTGATGTCTTGTCATTTGTTAAACAGAACCTTAGTTATGCCGAGTCATCGGACCTCCTACTTTGGGGAAATTAACATTTGAAGCTACTGTTCTTAAGAATCAAACAGAAACTTGGTTAAGTGCAGTCCTCAGACCACAAACCTTGTAGAAATTGATGTCTTGTCATTTGTTAAACAGAACCTTAGTTATGCCGGTTCCTCGGACCTCCTACTTTGGGGAAATTAACATTTGAAGCTACTGTTCTTAAGAATCAAACAGAAACTTGGTTAAGTATAGTCCTCGGACCTAACCTTGTCACTATTCTTAATATTTTGTCACTGTTCTTATTCTTTTCACCCTTTTTATGGAAATCATTATCTCATCATTTATTAATTTGGATCTCAAGTTCTTCATTCTTAAGTGTTAAGCAAAATTTTTGAAAGGAATGGTCTTCGGACCTTACATCCTGCTGAAAGCAATATATCAGATTACAAAGGTTTAACTATCATATGAGTTGTCTAACTTTGGTATTGTTTGATGTCTAAATTAAGTTATGCGGCAGTTTTGAAGTCATAAGTTAATTGCATGGTGGAGTTGTACTTATTTATTCTGCTTCCCCTTTAACTGTTTGTTGTTAAAAGCTCTCATGGCAAGCACAAAAAGAATAAAGTAAAACCAAGACAATGTGAACAAAAATTGAATAAAAATCTTCTTCATTAATTATATACAAAGAAAGGGAGTACAGAAAATTCCTATACTAGGCCCTAAACTAGGGAAGGGGGGTCTTGAAGGGAGCTGCTGCCAGCCTCAGTACTCGTTAATTCCAGTTCAAAGGTTGACAAAACTTGCTTCCCTTTGTCTGTTGAAGGAACGAGGGGCTCCACACTTTGGATCTGCTCCTTCTCGGCACCACCACACTCGTCCTTCTCTTTGTGGGAACCTTCAGGTTCTGTAGGAGCAAGAACGAGCTCTTCCACCACAGGAGGAAGGGCATGAGAGGCAGCAACAGGAGGGTCTTCAATTTCTTGTATGTCTAGGGGAAGCCAGATGTTCTCGGGCTTCCTTAGCTCGGAAGCTTGAGGAACCCCTACTGCATTCATGGCCTCTCCCCAGACCTGCTGACAGTACTCTCGGCACAAGGCAGCAAAGGCCTCTGTCAGCTCTTCTTGCGTTTTAGCCACCCCCTCCTGATAACTGGCCTTCTTCGCGGCCTCCAAGGTGTGCTGGTGGGCGCGAGCCTCTTCCTTCGCCAGCGTAAGCTCCTTTTCCAAGTCGGAGCGTGCCTGATAGACTTGAGCGAGCTCGTCATCCTTTTGACGGAGAAGCTTACGCTGCCCCTCCACTTGGGTTGCCATTGTCTTCTAGCTAGCCTTGTCGCCATCGCTCTCTCTTTTCAGGTCGGCCAGCTGTGAAGTGAGCTTCCCTTTCTCTGCTAGGGCCTGGCCCAGAGACCTTTCTGCCTCTTGTCTTAACTCCTGCTCCATCCCAGCGCGCTTTCGAGAATCCTCCACGAACTTCTCGGCCACAAAAACCTCTTGGATGGACTGCAAAAATGTTAGTAGGGTCAATGCAGTAAAGTGTTTACAAATAAATACAGAACATAAGTGTGAGGTGGAACTTACCAGAGCTAAACCCCTTTTCAGTGAGAGGAACAGCTGCAGCTGGCCCATCTTCTCCAAGGATTCCATATCCTTGGGCAACAGAAGAGGACGCTCCAACACCTCGGCTAGGTGGTGGGCGTGGCCTTGCTGGACTGCCCTGATGCTGGAGTGGCAGGGAATAGGGGCGCCATCCAGCCTCAAGTCAGGAGACCAGGTGACTGGTGCTCGTCGCACCTCGGCCACTTCCCTGACCTCCCCACTCTCAACTGAGCGGGCGCGCCCTTTGCCTTTGTCCGACTTCTGTTGTTGGGCCAGCGGCGGTTGCTGTTTTAGTTTCTTTGCTTTCTCCCCACCAGCCCCCTCGACGTCCACCTTTGTCTTCTTTTTATAATCATCTGTGGGAGGCTTTGTCTCCGCTGGAGGAGGGGGTGGTGGCAAAGCAGGGTGAGCTTGGGCCTCTTTTGCTCCTTTCTTTGCCACTCGGGCACCTCTGTCGGTCATGAGATCCTTAAGCTTGTCCATTTCTTCTTTGATTGAACTGTCGTCTGGACGCGCTATCACTAGACCCGCGATCCCAGAGGCCTCGGCTTCTTCTTCCTCCTCGTCGGAGAGGATAACAAATGGATTTCCACGAGGTCGTGGAGAGTCCTCGAGCTAGAAGTGTTCTATCTCCTCGTCCAAAGTGTTTGAAGAAGACACTTGCTCCTCTGGGACAACAGTTGCCTGGGAGTGTGTAGCTAGAGGGACCGCATCAATCGGTTGTAGGTACAGTATGGTGTTAGGGGCGTCAGGGAGGTCGTTGTCGGCCAGGAAGTGTGGTCTGGCTACGTGAATCTTCCTACGCCGCCGGTCACCGGCAATAATGGCGTTATCTATTGCCTAGAAGTCCGAGGATATGGGATCGTACCCCAGAATCATATGAGCAGCCCTGAGTTGTAGGTCCGCGCTGACAAACACCTCGGAGCGCAGTACTCGGTTCAGATCTGCAACGTTGCAGTGGCTTAAGCGCGGGCATACGTGTTGCTTATCTGCAAAGAAAGACATCAAAGCAAACAAACATGGTCAGATTCACACAACATATAATAAACTTAAATAAACATGAATATATGTGAATACGCATTTTTGTGAGTGTTAGTGGAAGTTGTGCGGTGGGGAGGTTAATCCTAAGGTGTCGCACCTGGATCTCCCCACTCAACTGGGCAGTGGGGGCCGTCGTACCAGTTCCCAGAGACGATCAGGTAGTCATCCTTCATGCCTTTGTTGGATTTGGGCAGACAGGAGATTAGCCTAACGACGCTGGAGCGGGATTTAATGTAGTAACCTACATTGGTGAGTTTATGGCACTCGTACAGAAACACGACATCGTGCCAGGTGAGGTTTAGACCCATTTGCTCGTTTAGAGCATCGACGCTACCCAAAACTCTAAAAACGTTTGGGGCGCACTGATCGGGACACAACCGGTGGTTGCGGAGGTACTCCCTGGTTACAGGCTTCATTGGGAGGGTCATCCCACCTTCTACAAAGGCGACCATTGGGATGATGACCTCTCCGGCCTTCCTAGAACCGGCCACGGCTTCCACCAGACAGTATTCTAAACCTACGTCGCTGGGAATCCTATACTTGGCTCTAAAGCCTTCCATCCCAGCAGCGGTATCAACTAGACACTTGAACTTTCCCATCAGAAAGGAACGAAAGGCTAAATTCTGAGAGGAAGAATGATTATAAGGAGAGCCGAGGACAGGGTCTGAGAAGAAAAGGTTAAGAGAAAAAAAAGGAATAAGAACTTACAGACTTGAAGTTGTGCGAGTTTCCACGGATTTGTGTAGACAAAAGGTGATTGCTGATGTTTTGATGGGATTAGTCTCTGGAGAAATAAATGAAGGCGCAGGTTCCCGAAGCGTCACGACGTGCGAGAAGCGGCTTCGAAATTATATTTGTCCCGCCCAAATTTTCGTGAAATAACGAGGACCGTTGGATGCCCATCTCACCAATGAACGTGGGGGACAAGGTGTAACTTATAGTAATGAATGCGCGCGTTTTTGAAAATAAAACCGCCAAGTGTCACCCTCCGGAACGCGGAACAGTTTTCACACGTGTGGTTATTACAGAAAGTGTGGAGGAAGTGTTCGTTGGATCAAAACCCTATTTTTCTCCTCGGATGATGGAAAAATAGAGTTTTGAGGGGCTATTGTGGGGAGTAAAAGGACCCAAGTGGGCATATGGGCCTTTGGGCCGTAACATGGAGGGTCGACCTGCTCCAGGATTAAACCCTATGAGTTGGCCCATACGCCGAGGGTCCGAGGATATAGCCGAGGGAGAGTTGCACCTCGGACAGATCCAAGAGAACTCAAGACTCCATTATAAAGGTCAGGGCACAACTCTGGAAAGACTAGTGGTTAAAAGGGGACATCCTGAATCTTCTAGATGCACCAGTATTAAAGAAAATATCAAGAGTAAAGGTTGCCACCTCCGCATTAAAGGCTCTGCATCTACCTCCCTGGCCGCATTAATGGGGAGGTGACCCCTGAACAGTGAGGTGGAAACTTCTAGTCACTGTTCAAAATGTATCAGGGAAGGAAGTATAAAAGGGGGGAAAGGCCAAAGAAAAGGGGGGATCGAAAAACAAAGAAAGAGATTAAGAAATTGTAATCTTGAAAGAAGAAAGAGAAATAATAAAGAAGTAGTCCTCGGCTCGAGTCCGAGGAGATCCATTTGTCATTATCGTTCGTTATTTACTTGTTTTTTTTTATAAAAGTCTGTTATCAAGCTCCTAGTACTTCTAACCTAGGTTTCAAGCCCACACTCTACAAATTTTATTGTTTAAGGCTCATTGGGCCTGAGCCCATAATCTTCTTTGGGTCCAAGTGCAATTGTGCACTTACACTAGTCATGGATAAGGTTTCAAGCAGATATATTTTACTGATTATTTTGGATTTGACTTGACAAACTCTTACTAGCCAGGGTGCAATTTCAAAGTAAATTCTAAATAACCTTAGAAGAAGACATACATCTGTAATAAAGTAAATATATCAACATTTTAAGATCATTTTTTTCTTCGATGATTTAATATTCTATACCAAAATCTTAGGAAGTTCCTACAATTTAATCAGAAAGACAATAAAAATGATCACAACTCACAAAAAAATGACAATATATATACACTCTAGTTAAAGGCCAATGTGGTGCACGGTTTTATCATAAACTTATAGAATATATATTTTATCTAAGAATCAATAACCAAATAAGTAATCTATATATTACTAAAAACTGAAGCATAGCGTTTAATGCTGCTGCTGCGCTCACGTTGAGCCACGTCAGCGTCCACATTATTATTTTTTTCTTTCCATTTTCTTATAATTATTTTAATATTTTTTTATTTCATATTTATACTTCTCCAACCTTTCTCTCTCCCATACCTTTTCATCTCCCCACTACTTCTCCAACATTTCTCCTTCCCTCACCTTCTTATCTCCCCACTACCCTCTACATTAATATCATTCTTCATCTTTCCCTTCATCTTCCTCTATTTTTCTCTCTTCTTATTCACACTCTTTTACTATAAATTTGTCACTATCTATTTCATTCTATGCATATTTCCCTTACAAAAAAAAGGTTCTCTCTCTCTCTCTCTCTCTCTCACACTCAATTTTTTGGTGGATTTTTATTTTTTATTTTTTTTGCATCTTTGCTTTAGGTTGATAATTTTTTATATTCTTTAATCTACTTTAGGTTAATGCGATTCAGTTTTGTTTTTTTTTAATAGTTGTTTTTTTTCTCTCTCTTTGATTGTTAAATGTTATCCTATTGCGTTATAAAAGATTAAATATAAAAATATAATATTATCTTACTACATAATATGATTTGGATAATTTAATTTGATAGTTATTGTAATTTGATAGCATGATTTTTATAGTGTTCAATTTAGATGTTAAACTATGTGACTTTAATCATTTTTATTTATTTTTAATTCCTTTGTGGTGGACAAAGTACTCTTAATAATTATATTAGAAGTACTCTATAATGCCATTTATTTAGAGAAAAGTAAAGGTTGGCTAAAAAATAATTATTAGATGAGAGACAAATTTTATCTTTTGCAATTTTACTTTTATTTTTATTTTTATTATTATTATTATTATTATTATTATTATTATTATTATTATTATTATTATTATTATTATTATTATTATTATTTTATAACAATGCATATATAGAAATTTAATTCTTAGATTTTGCTAATAAAATTTTATTTGATAATATGTTTTGGATGGCCGAAATTACAATTCCTACAAAGAAAATAACCTTAGTAGATTATAAATAATTTTTTTAGTTACTTTTCTCAATGTTTTGGATTGTAGGCAGAAAAAATAAGTTTGAGAAAGTTTGTTTAAAACTAAAAGAATAATTTCCAAATTTTATATTCTTTTTAATGATTCACAAAATGTTATAAATAAATTTTATTAAAAAATAAATATTTTTGTTATAATTACAAAAATATAATTACCCTAAAAATATAATTACAAAATACATTACTCTTTATTAACGAGAATGACTGCTGCCTTGAACCAATTTATCTCTCAATCAGCAGACAGGTGCAGACTTTTCTTCCAATTGTTGAATAAATGGAAAGAGTTTGAATGGACCGAGGAGTGCGTCCTGGCCTTTCAGCAGTTGAAGGAATATCTCTCTCAGCCACCCATCGTGTCCAAGCCTAAGGAAGATAAGGTCATGTTTGGTTACATTGATGTGGCTCCCCATACAATTAGCTTGGTACTAATACGAGTTGATGATGGGGTTCAGAGGCCAGTCTCTTATGTGAGCAAGTCCTTACATGAATCAGAGGTCTGATACCTACCATTGGAAAATGCCATATTAGCAGTAGTGCATGCAACACGTAAACTCCCACATTACTTTCAATCTCACACGGTGGTGGTGTTGACTCAACTTTCTCTTCAGTCCCTACTTTGGAGAGCCGATTACACAGGGAAGATTGCAAAATGGGGTACGATTTTTGGGGCCTTTGATATCAAATATATGCCTCGCACCTCTGTTAAAGGCCAGGTCCTTGCGGATCTAGTGACCGAGTTTGCTGAATCTTCTTTGGAAGAAGAAGAATGAGAAAAACAGAACATGGATGGAAAATCAATTGGAATGGTATCCTTACAAGAGCCTCTGCCTTGAAGGGTATATGTTGATAGTGCTGCTAATCCGAGGACAGATAGAGAATAAGGAAGACGTAAGAGTTAGAATGCCACGAACAAACTATGGCTGCAAAGGTTGTGGAAAATAGTCCGAGGAGGAATGCCTCCTCGGCTACGCAAAGCAGAGGTAAGAATGATTGGTCCGCCCTCAAGGGCAACTCTTCAAAAGATTCTACTAATAAGGATAAACATTAGGAAGCATAGAATGAAGGGAAGCTGAGAAATATCTAAGAGAAAGCTGGTACCACCGCATTGAATGCTCTACAGCTAACCCGATGGCCACATTAATATGGAGGTGATATCTAAATAGTGGCCAGCAGTCTTACAGTTGCTTCTAAAGGCTTCAGGAATGTGCTGATGAGACAAGGATCAAGGCTAGCAACTTAACCTACACGTGGATGGTGAAGATGAGGGGAAGAGGGGTATATAATAGAGAAAGAAGTCCTTTACAAGGGGGATCAGAGATTTAAGAGAAAAACATCGTAGCAACAAAAACCTGACTTGTAATCAAATTCTAAAGAGATATATAAGAACTAGTCTCCTCAGACTGTACCGAGGACGATTTTCTTTGAGCAGAACCAGTTTATTCTTGTTTTCTTATCATCTGGGCTTGCTGAAATTGCCATTTAATTTATTAAAGCCTAGTTTTCTAGCCCACTCTCTACAAATTCATTATATTTGGTTCTTTGGGCCAAGATCCTTATCCTTTTGGGCTTGGGAATCAAATTGTACCCTTACATCAGAGACTTGGAGGTGAATTTCAAGGGTATTTTTGGAAACTCATTTCATGAGTTTTCACCTCTTATTTTTCTCTCCATTTTGGAGAGAAAACTTTTTGGTGAACCCATGGAGAAAATACTTGGACGCTATCATTTATTTTCTTTCCTACCCATTCAACCAAACACATTCTAAAAAGATTTCATTTTTCTATTTTCTTTCCAAAGTTTTCTATTCACCATATTTCACCACCAAACAAATACACCCTAAGAATATCATCATATATTGACCAAATTAATTAATAAAACCCTAATGAAGATTCAAAAGCTCACGTTGTAGTTTGTACGTCCTCTTAAAACTATGCGAGTCTCTGTTCCCTATTCAGTCACTACACCACAAGTGACCTTTCAAAGCACAACTGGCACCCCCTTACGTTCTCTACTTCTTACGTTTGTCTTTCTCTTTCTGCCTTACAAATTTCCATTCTTTTTTTATACACCAAGCCTGCTTTAGCTGCCCTCTCCCATGTCGAAGGGTCAGAAAAACCTACTTTTCTCAACCAAAATATATATATATATATATATATATATATGTGTGTGTGTGTGACTTTTTCTTGAATCTAGAGTGGCCAATTAATGTTGGGAAATACTACTAACATAATTTACTACATCAATTATTGAAACGCGTTTTTTTTTTCCTCTAAAAAAAAGTCCAACATAACTTAGCCATATATACGAAAACGAGGAGTATATTTCTCTTTACCAAAAAGGCCACGTGTGTGGCTGATTTAAGAGTTTAATGCACAACGGGCAATCAAAATATGTCACATTTTATGTGGTCCACCTTCCATAAGATCTTTATTTCGATACAAGAAAGAAGAAACCATGCATGGTAAAGTTTTGAATTTTTGACTTCTATATTTTACATTTGGACACGGCTTCTACTCAAGATGTAAACATCATTTCTAAAGTCCAATTATTCTAACATGTCCAATGCATTATAGAGTTCTTTATTGTGTTTGTACTTTCTTTCCGTAGTAAGTACAAATCAATCTTTTCTTACTACAAAACATGACTAATTCAAATCTGTTTCAATCTGTCAATCTGACCAAAATATTGTAAAGATGCGTTGTTCAAAGAGTATTGCAAAGATACATTGTTTATACGCATGACTTCTGACTCTGTAAAACACACTTTTCAGCACGGAAAAAAAATATTTTAAAAAAAAACTCTTTAAAATTAAAACACATGTACTTAAAATAGGGTTCAATTAATGTAAGAATACGCATTAAACTATTTATTTTTTAAAATATTTTTAAAAAAATTAAAAAATTTATTAAAACTTTTTTATTTTCAAAAAAATATTTTTAAAAATAATTAATTATTATATATCTTTAGAACATATTATAACAAAATCCTTTAAAAAATAAACAAATAATTTCGAATTGAATAGAAATAGAGGCTGTACCTGTAGACTGTAGTAGACAAAACTATTTACCTAAGGAGGGTTGCATTTATGACACGTACTACGTACGTACGGTCATGTAGCGAACTTTCCAAGTAACTGATCAACTTTTCATTCAACTAAGGAGGGCCGCATTTATGAAATGTACGGTCATGTAGTGAACTGCCCAAGTCGATCCGTAACTTTATAGACCACCACACGATGGGAAAGCAAATTGTACCACGTAACTATGTAACTATAACCATAACCTACCCATATGTACGAATTGTATCCGTAGAGAATGTTAGAATATATATCAAGTTACCTTCAAAAAAAAAAAATATATATATATATATATATATCAAGTTGGCTTTAAAAGGTTAATGTTCAAGAAAGAATAAAATTTATTAAAATTATTGATGATATCAATTATTTATACTTTTATTAGATTATTTATACTTTTATTAGATTCTTTATTTTTTAGTTCAAAGTTTTATTTTGAAATAAAGATAAAATTAAAAGACATGATAAAAATATAATTTTAACTCTCACTAAAACATTATTTAAAAATAAAATCATTCTCTTATTAATTTTTAAATTGATAAATTATATATATAAAATAATTAAATATAATTTTTTTTTTACATAATAGGGCCACTAAAGAGAGAGAGAGAGAGAGAGAGAGAGGTAATTAACAAACCTATGCCATCCAAAAATCTTATCAAACTCAACAATCGTTATCTTGAGACCCTGACCTCTCAACTTCTCAAAGACACCAAGAGCTTCTATTGATCTTTGCCACAGATCACAGCCTTTGACGTAATACATTCTTTCTCTCTGCAACTTTTATATTCTTCATTTTCTCTGTGACACAACTCACAGCCTCCGTATCTGAACCCTGATCTCTCTCTTACACATACATATGCCTTTTGACACTCCAAAATCTTCAAAATGTCTTTGAAAAGCACACCAGCACAAGAACCTTATTCCCATACATAGAATCCAGTCATCGCCGCCACCACCAACCCACCACCACTATCTTCAGAACTATAAAGAACACACAAACTGGCCCTTGGAAAAAGCCTCAATAAACAATAGTGAGACTATAGCCAGCTTTCAGAGAAGTCTATAGTGATGTCTATCACTGATCCTTGTTAGCTAAAAATCAACAGAAACCCATCTCAGAAAACTTCTTCAAAAGCTTCCCTTTTGATTATTTTTAGTCTTTACACACTGACTCATATGTATACTGTATATAGCATGAGAAAACTCAGAGGCTACAAGCTCAGACGCAAGGTGGTCAAGATTTTCAAATGGATAATCCGACACAAAAGAAAACCCACAAGCACAAGGTACCACCTTTTGGACCCTCCGACCCGGACCAGAACCCTGAACCCGATGTCCAAAATCATCAACTTGGCTCGGTGTCTTTCGCGTGGAGCAAAGGAACTCTGTCTTCACAATTCCAATTCGGATCCGGATTACATACGGTTGGGTCAAGACCCGGTGGAAACAATAAGGTCAGAAGGTGTACCAAAAGGGCACTTGGCGGTCTACGTGGGCAAATCAAATGATGACACGCAAAGGTATTTGGTGCCTGTGATATATTTCAATCACCCACTGTTTGGGGAGCTGTTAAAGGAGGCTGAGAATGTATACGGGTTCAATCATCCGGGTGGTATAACAATACCATGCGGGGTTTCCGAGTTTGAGAGAGTGCAGACTAAGATTGCCACAGGGGAACAAAGCCCACGTCAGAGGTGGAGGCGCCCTAAATTTTGATTGATGATTAAATTAGTTCCACTAGTTTAGAAGGTTCAGTGTTTCTGCACGTGACCCGATACGATGCAGTCGTGTATCCATTGTCTAATACTTACCGCATGTCTGTATTATATCGGTTCAATGCACTAGACGTAAGGCTCTTGTTGAATAGAATATGAAAGATTGATGATGTTCAAAATTCATGACCAAGATTTTGATTTGATCATGATATTTTCAATTTTTGTTCCTTTATCCTTTTTTATTTATTTATTTTATGATCTTGTTAGTTTTGTGAATATTGGTTGCGAATTATTGCTTTTATCAATAATTATTTTAGTTTTTTCTATATAAAAAAAATGGCTTGGGCTATATATGTTTCGATCAAGATTTTATATACCTTGTTTGTCTTACTCTTCCCTCTTGATGCCTTGACGATATGGAGGCAACTTGAGCATCACAGAAATGAGTGAAGGCAGGGACGGACCCACGCTTGGGCAGGGGCCATAGCCCCCCCCCCCCCCTCCCCACAAAAAAAAGATTTTTAAATATAAAAGATTTTTAAATATATATACACACATAACATTCAAAAGTTTTTTAGATTTGATTGAGTTTTTTAAATTTTGGTCCTAATAGCCCCTAATTAAAAAAATTTAAAAAAAAAAAACTGATATATATATGTGTGTGGGGCAAAAAGATCCTGATGGGAACGTGGGCCTTTTGGGCCGTGTTAAAGAAGACCGACCTGATCCTGGGTTTAGAATTTGTTAGTACTATGGGTCGGCCCGTACGCCGAGGATCCAGCCGAGGGTGACCTTACCCTCGGATGAACACCGAAGAACTCGGGATTTCATAGTAAAGATTAGGGGATGACACGGTTAAAGCCAATGGTTAAGAGGGGTGAGCCCTAGAACGCCCCAGAAGCACCGGTGTTGAAGAAATGTCAAAGATAAAGGCTGCTGCCTCCACATTAAAGACCCTGCACCTACCACCCTGGCCGCATTGATGGGGAAGTGACACCTGAACAGTGGAAGGGAAACTTCTGGTTACTATTCAAAGGCACTGAGAAAAGAAATATCTAGGCTAAGGGGGAGGTGAGGCAACACGTGTACAAAGCATTCAAAAGAGTAGTATTTAAAGAGCAATCTAAGACAGGAAAAGGGGACGGACTTTTTGTAACCTAAAAAGAAAAAAAGGCTAAGAGAAAGATATAATATAAGAACAGCTCTCGGCTTACATCCGAGGAGGCCTATCTACAATATACCTTGTTGTTTCCAAATATTTGCAATCTTTAGTTTGTCATTTAATCTCCACACACTTCTAACCTGGGTTTCAAGCCCACACTCTACAAATTCATATTGTTTAAGGCACATTGGGCCTGAGCCCATAACTGTTCTTGGGACCAGGTGCAATTGTGCACTTACAATATGTAATTTGAAAAAAAAAAAAATTTGCCCTTAAAATATATATTTGGATCTCCTCTAAAATAGTGTCAAGTTCTATTTTGATAAATATGTTAAAATGTTTAAGAAACACTTATTTTATATGTTATACTTTGTTGACATTTTTATAATATCAAATGTTTAAAAAACACTTATTTTATATGTAGTATTTTGTTGAATATGAAATAGATATTAATTTTTATTTTCATAAATAAAAAAAAAATTGTTTTAAGCTTTGGCCCAGGTTCGAATCCTGGTTCCGTCCCTAAGTGAAGGCTTACTATTATACTTTGTTAGGTTACGTGGGTTACTTTGAATCTGTGAAACAAAAACTTTGTTGAATTTTCTTTACGTTGGATAAAACATTATTCCTTCTTTAATTGGTGTCAACTTTCTTTCGGCCAAATTGCATCTTATCTTTTGCAAGTAGCAGCAAAGCATTGTAAGCTTTTTACTCAAGTGACAAGCTGGTCCCATACTCAAGTTGATTTGCATGACAAGTAAGCAAAATATGAATATTGGACGGTTTGAGTGTAGCGTATCATACAAAAAGATTTATGGTTGTCGAGCTTTGTTAAATTAATACTAATTTTTTAATGAATATATAGCTCATGTCGATTTTTGTGAAGATTGAATTGGATATCTGTCTTAGAAACCGAAAATGGGATGCATATCATGCATTTGTATTGGCATATAGAAGAGGATAAAAATACAACAGTACAATGATAAAATATGATACAACAACAATAATAATAATTAACAAAAAAATAAATTAATAATAATAATAATACAGTTGTAGTACAGGGGTTGTATAATATACAAATACACTAAGCCTAGACAATCTATAGTTTGGGACTTGGGCTCTTTGGCTTTCAATTTTAACAGCCCATTCAAACTTATGTTGGATTGTGGGGGAGTGCCGTTGTCCACCACAAGATGGAGTAGAAGAAGGACCATAGATAGCTCTGGCAGCCTCAAACTTCCTCTGTTTAGTCAACTTTCCCTTGACACAATCTACAATAAAGACCAACTTGAATTTCGATACAAGGTCATGTTGAAGGAATTTCATGAAGATGTGAAACAAATTATCATGGAAGAAAATAAAGAATAACTTCAAGGTTATCCAGTAGTAAGCGGCGATAAACAAAAGAGTAATGTTAGAAACACATAAAATAGCACAATTTATGCAACAACTTGCTCACGTGGCGAGTTGTGAGTGGTAGAGGTGTTATCCCACCATCACACTTCTACCACTTACAACTCACCACGTGAGCGAGTTATGGCACAAGTTATACTATTTTAGTGCTCCTAGCATTATTCTAAACAAAATGATAGTTAATTTCAATGTGTTTAATTAGTATGTTTATGAAAGACATTATTGTGTGCAATTTGAATTGCACTTTGATTGTCACATTATATTAGTGGACAAGACACCTAGATCATACAAAATCCATTGTAACGACAGGAGTTTTAAGGTAGTGTCAACAAAGTGCTCTATTGGCCCGTTTGGATTGAGGGAGAGGGAAGGGGAGTAGAGTAGATTTAGCCTAAAATTAGTTTATTTTAAGCTAACTCTACTCTACTCTCCTCCACTCTCCCTTCTATCCAAACAAGCCATATACTTTGCTTTTATGCTGGAACGAGCAACTAAAGTTTGCTTTTTTCTATGCCAAGCCATCAACAAATCGCCAAGCAGAAAGCAAAATCCAATAATTGAACTATTGTGTATAGGATTTCCAGTCTAGTCAGCATCAATGTAGGCCCAGAGTGTTAGTGGTAATGTGAACGATAAATAAAGCTCATGGAACAATGTGTTTTTCAAATACCATAAGATGCAAAGGATAATAGCAGAGTGAGAAGACCACAGAACTATTACATAGGAGATGTTTGGTTGCGTGACGTTGAGATACACTAGACTCCCAACCAATTGCTTGAAAAGTGTAACGTCATGAAGTGGTTCGCCATTATAAGTACTTAAGCTAGCATTGTACTCAATAGTTGTATACTATAAGGTTGTTTGTGAGGCCAGCTTTAAAGGAGATTTGTGGTCCGTTTGAATTGAGAGTGAGGGAGAGAAAGTAGAGTAAAGTAAAATATAATTAGTCCAAAATTAGCCTATTTTTAACCAATTCTATTCTACCCCCATTTCTCCCCCTCAATACAAACAGGCCCTTGAAGTATAATTGATATGGGTAAGATATTTGTCATATATAGAATGATGAAGAGACCAAAAGGTCAAGGATGTGACAATGGGCACCCAAATCCTTCATTTTAAAATGTTAATTGAGAAATTGTGTGAATATCTTTACAGTATTTCACATGACAGAAGGAGTGAAAATAATAATAACAATAAGTTAACAACGACAATAATAATAATAAAGAAAAATTTGTACACTTTTTTTTTTTTTGAAAGAAGAAAAATGCGTACACTCGATACAACTACAACCTATAATACATCTTTATATATATATATATATGCTATCCTTCTTTTTTTTAATAAAAACTTTGTCATTATTTATATTTTAAAAATGTTGCAAATAAATCAATATTCCCCGGTCATGCCATTTCTCTTCACTTCTTTATCCTTTTCACTTTTCCGCTCTGTTTGTTTTAGCATTAATGTTTTCTGGAAAATGGTACATTTTCTAAAGAGCATTTTCTAGAAAACTATCTCATTTTTCAGTATTTGGTAACAACCTTGAAATTGAGCTTGAGAATGTTTTCTGGTGTTTGGTATGAAATTTTTTATAAGTATTTCTTATATAATTTAAAACATGTGTATTATGTAAACCGACCAATCTAATCATTATAAATAAAAAACCAAGAATGAATTTGGTTTTCATACTAAAATTTTGACAATAGAAACAATAAAAATTAATTAGATGCCAAATTTTCATGATCTCTACCACTCATCTTACTCATATATATGAACAGTAACTTATGTACGTACACACAAACACACACATATATCAATCATTTGTGTATATATATATGATAGGGGAATACATTTTCAGTAAGTATAAATAACAATAACTTTTAATTGTCTAATCTTTTTGTTGGTATACTAAATTGTCTATTATGGTAAACCAGGTACAAGTCTTCAATATTACTCTAAATTATATATTTACATAATGTATTTGCACAATATATCATCACTGCATAGTATTTGCATAAAGTATATGCCAACAAATGTAATTCCCCTAAACAATTATCATTTATTATATAACAATGTTATTAGTCCACGGTAAAGATTGTCCCATGTAAAAGCAATTTAGAGCAATAGAGGTAATATGTTTAAAATTTTCGTCTTTTACTTCTTCTTCTTTTATTTTTTATGTTTATTTTTTTGCACTTTATGTACGAAAAAAAAAAGTAACTTCTGCATGGAATCCATCAAACCGAAAATTTATTAGAGAAAAAAGAAAATCATGCTTGAAATTCAAAGCAAAGAACTGGGATTTTGGTAGAGAGGAATGAAATAATTACAGCTACAAATTTGTTTTCCTTCGCAAGTCAAAGCTATTGACTGATCAATGAAGGAAAAAAATCTAATCAGAGAATTGTGTAACAGAGGGGAAGAGAAACATGGAGAAAAGAGAGAAAAGAGACAATTAGAGAGAGAGAAATTAGTGGGAAGAGGAGAGACTAGAGTTAATGACAGTGAGGGTGTGAGGAGAGAAAAAGTAAAGGGAAGAGAGAAAAAGTGAGAAAGCTTACCATGAGAGAGAAAATGCACCAAAAAATTATGTTTCCCATGGCTACAGACGAAGATAATATTTATAGGAGATGAAACGCATGAGAGAGAGAGATTGTTTTCCAAAGAAATTTTTTCGAAAACAACCTATAGAAAATAAGCCTTATTTTTATTAGGGTTTTATGTTGACCAAAGATAGTTTTCCATTGACCAGTTTTTTTTATGCTACCAAACACTGGAAAATGTGGAAAACTATCTTTACAGAAGCTTTTCCAGCAAAACAAACAGAGCGTTCATCAATCGTTTCTCTCCAACCAAACAAAGTATCAACATAGATTTCCAAGTTGTTGGATATTATTAGTCAAAGAAACTAGGCAAAAATATGATGAAGATATGGGTAAGATATTTTCCATATATAGAATGATGAAGAGACCTAAAGGTCAAGGATGTGACAAAGGGCACCCAAATCCTTCATTTTAAAATGTTAACTGAGAAATTGTGTGAATGTCTTTACAGTATTTCACATGACAAAAGGAGTGAAAATAATAATAATAAGTTAACAACGACAATAATAATAATAAAGAAAAATTTGTACACTTTTTTTTTTTGAAAGAAGAAAAATCTGTACACTCGATACAACTACAACATATAATACATCTTTATTTTTATATATATGCTATCCTTTTTTTTTTTTTAATAAAACCTTTGTCATTATTTATATTTTTAAAATGTTGCAAATAAATCAATATCCCTCGGTCATGCCAATTCTCTTCACTTATTTATCCTTTTCACTTTTCATCAATCGTTTCTCTCCAACCAAACAAAGTATGTACCAACCTAACGGATAGGGTAGTCTGGCAAGGTCGGGAGCTCAAAGAGATGCTTCTGCAAGACCACCTTTGGTTACAATCAATGTCATTCTTGCTGCTCTAGGAAGGACTGACTCTTAGCCATCCAAGGTGATGTCTATAGCTCGGCCATCTATAGAGGACTCGCCCCCTGATTCGAAGAGGGGTAGATTGGAGGCCCGACTAGCTTTGAGCTTTTCCGATGAGGATAAAGTTGGAACCTTGCAACCACATGATGATGCCCTGGTAGTTACTTTCAAGATTGAGGGGTACGACGTGAAAAAGGTGTTGGTAAATCAGGGTAGTGGTGCAGAGATCATGTACCCCAACCTGTATAAAGGGCTAAAGCTAAGGCCCAAGGACCTGGCCTGCTATGACTCCCCTTTGATAGGGTTTGATGGGAAGATTGTCTTTCTGAAAAGCCAAATTAGGCTACCTATTCAAACTGGGTCAAAGGTCGTGGAAGTGAACTTCATCGTGGTAGACGCATACTCCCCTTATACTGCTAGGCAGTGCTTAATGGCTACAATCAGGCATCAGGCTAGAGGTGAGTCCTTGGCTACTGCTGAGTACGGTTTATAGCAATCAAAGGTGCTAATGTGGACCACGAACGTGATGGTAGGAGAGGCAAGATGTGAGGAGCTAGAAAAAGTTGTTACAGGTGATAATGAGGGTAAGTTCTTCCAAGTTGGAGTTCAGTTACCTCCTTAGGAGAAGGAGGAGTTGGTAGTATATCTTAGGAGAAACATCAATGTGTTTGCATGGAGCGCTTATAAAGCTCCTGGGGTGGATCCAAACTTTATTTGTCATCACTTAAACTTCAATCCATCTGTCATCCCCAAAAAGCAACCACCTCAACGCTCATCTAAGAAGCATTCTGATGCCATCAAAGAGGAAGTGACCAATCTCAAGCAGGCAGGGGTTATTAAAGAGGTGTTTTACCCTGAGTGGCTGGCCAATACAGTGGCGGTGAAGAAGAAAAGTGGGAAGTGGCGAGTATGTGTAGACTTCACGGATTTGAACAAGGCCTGCTCAAAGGACCCCTTCCTTATGCCTCGGATAGACTAGTTAGTGGATGAAATTGTGGGTCATCCTTGAATGAGCTTTTTAGATACCTTTCAAGGGTACCACCAAATACCATTAGTTTTGGATGATCAGGAGAAGACGACTTTTGTTACGCCTACTCGAAACTACCACTACAAGGTGATGCCCTTTATATTAAAGAATGCAAGGTCTACTTACCAGAGAATGATGACCAGGATGTTCGAGCCACAACTAGGCAAAAATATTGAGGTTTATATAGATGATATGGTGGTGAAAATTAAGGTAGTTTCTAAGCACGTGGGTGACCTTGAGAGCATTTTTGAAATACTAAGGAGGCACAAACTATGCCTCAATGCTTCCAAGTGTTCTTTTGGCGTTGGCTCAGGAAAATTTCTGGGCTACATGGTCACTCATCATGGAATTGAAGTCAACCCCTGATCAAATTAAGGCAATTAACAATTTGCAACCTCCTTGGAATCCTAAAGAGGTCTAGAAGGTGACAGGAATGACTGCTACTCTAAATCGATTCATCTCTCAGTTAACAGACAAGTGTAGGCCTTTCTTCTAGTTGTTGCATAAGTGGAAGGGATTTGAATGGACCGAGGAGTGTGCCCTGGCCTTCCAGCAGCTAAAGGAATACCTTTCTCAGCTACCTATTATGTCCAAGCCCGAAGAGAAGAAGGGTAGTGAGCTTAGTACTAATACGAGTTGACAACGGAGTGCAGAGACTAGTTTATTATATGAGCAAGTCATTGCATGAAGCAGAGGTTCATTACCTACCACTGAAGAAGGCCATTTTGGTAGTGGTGCATGTTACATGTAAGCTCCCTCATTACTTCCAAGCTCATACAGTTGTGGTTTTAACCCAACTTCCTCTTCAATCCTTACTTCGAAAAGCTGATTACACGGGAAGGATTGCCAAATGGGGGACGATCCTAAGGGCTTTTGATATCAAGTATATGCCTTGTACCTCTATTAAGGGTCAAATCCTCGCAAATTTGGTGACTGAGTTTGCTAAATCTCCATTGGAAGAGAAGGGAGAAAAGCAGAACATGGATGAAAAATCAGTTGGGATGGTGTCCTTGCAAGAACCTCTAACATGGAGGGTATACGTCGATGGTGCAGCTAATCAAAGGGGATCTAGAATGGGGCTAGTTGTGGTATCTCATGAGAAGATCACTATTGAAAAATCCTTGAGGTTGGGCTTCTCAGCCACAAACAATGAGGCCGAGTATGAGGCTTTGCTGGTTGGGATGGATTTGGTTCAAAAATTGGGAGGAAGAACAGTAGAGGTATTTTAAGATTCAAGGTTGGTTGTTGGCCAAGTGAATGGAGAATTGGAAGCCAAGGATTCGAGGATGCAAGGATATTTGAGTCAAGTTAGGCACCTGCAATCAGAGCTCAAGTATTTCATTTTACAGCAAATCCCTAGAAGCAAAAACACGCATGCAGATTCTCTTGCCACTCTCACAACCTCCTCGACACAGGGCCTACCTCAGATTATCCTGGTCGAGGATTTATGTAAGCCCACTGAGATAAAGAGGGAGAAGGCTCAGATTCATCAAATTAGGGCAAGGCCTAGTTGGATGGATCCTATTGTGTTGTTCCTTAAGGATGACATCTTGCTCGAGGAGAAGGGGGAGGCCTATAAGGTGTGAAGAAAAGTTTCTCGGTTTTAGTTGTCCAAGGATCAGAATTTGTATAAGCACTCTTTCTTTGGATCATATTTGCTATGCATCCATCCTGAAGCGGTAGAACCACTCCTAAAAGAGCTACATGAGGGGATTTGTGGAAGTTATACGGGAGGCAGATCATTATCTCACAGGGCCCTCACTCAGGGATATTGGTGGCCAAATATGCGAAAGGGAGCGCAAGAATACGTGAAGAAGTATGACCGATGTCAAAAATTTGCTCCAAACATTCATTAGCCAAGGGGTGTGCGTAACCCTCTGTCTAGTCCTTGGTCTTTCACTCAATGGAGCTTGGATATTGTAGGGCTCTTCCCTAAAGCAGTAGGAAATAGGAGATAACTTTTGGTCAACACTGACTAGTTCACCAAGTGGGTTGAAGCGGAGCCACTGGCAAATTTTAGGGACGTAGATGCCAAGAGGTTTGTGTGGAAGAATATTGTCACTCAATTTGGGATTCCTCACACCCTCATCCCAGACAATGGACTATAGTTTGATAGCAAAGCTTTCAAAAGGTACTATTGCGAATTGGGGATCAAGAATAGGTACTCAACTCCTACTTATCCACAAGGGAATGGACTGGTCGAGACTATCAATAAAGTCATAATGAATGGACTCAAGAAGAGGTTGAATGATGCAAAGGGTAAATAGCTACCACATGTTCTTTGGACATATCGAACTACCCTTCATAGGTCTACAAGGGAAACACCATTTTCAATAACTTATGGGGTCGAGGTTATGATTCCCCTTGAGACTGGATTCTCAATGCTGAGGACAAGCTTATTCACTCCAAACAGCAATGACAACCTACTAGAAAAGAGTCTGGATTTAGTTGAAGAACGAAGAGAAAATGACATGGTTCAATTAGCATATTATCAATAGAAACTTAAACAGGGGTATGACTCAAGTGTGAAGTTAAAACTGTTAGCCCCTGGGGAGTTGGTGTTAAGGAAGATGGTGGGAACTGCAAAAAACCAAGCATGGGGAAAGTTAGGGCCCAATTGGAGGGGTCATACTGCATCACCTCGGTAGCTAGTATAGGTGCATACTTCCTATAAGATCTAGAAGAGAATGTTATGCCACACCCCTGGAATATAAATAACCTACGAATGTATTATTATTAATGAAAGGAAGTTCTGCCATGCTTTTATTTGTGACGTTATGTGTCATTCTTGATTACTTGTTTAAGTATTAAATAGAACATTGGTCATGTCTGGTTCCTCAGAGCATATACCTTGGGTAAATTAACACCTCAGTGAATTCTCTAAGAGTTAAACAGAACCTTAGTCATGCTTGGTTCCTCGGAACATATACCTTGGGAAAATTAACGCTTCAATAAATTCTTTAAGAGTTAACTGAATCTTGATCATGCCTGGTTCCTCGGACCATATACCTTGAATAAATTAACACCTCAATAAATTCTCTAAGGGTTAAACAGAACCTTGGTCATGCCTGGTTCCTCGGTCCACATACATTGAGTAAAATATCTCCTCACAATTTCACCAAGGATGAGTCCTCGGCATATGCACCATCATGAGAAAACAAGGACTCACCCTGGGTTTTGATTAAAGGAGTCTGAAGGTACATTCATAAGGTACTCTTAAAATGAGAGACCTCAAACTCCCCTTTTTCTACTAAGTGTTTCGTTTGTCTCTAAAGGCTTAAACATTCCTATTGATTAAACAATTTTTAGTACCAACACATAGTTATTTTTCTCACTATTTACATGGGCTTGATTTACTTGAATTAACAACAATTCATCACTGTTGGCTTTTCGTTAAAGTGTGGGTTTCCACCCTTAGAAGCATGATCAATCTGACCTCTTAGCAATAGACAGAACAATTACTACATCCAATCAAAGACAAACATTGCAGGGAAAATGAAAGTTCACTTGTCATAAAGCAAAAGTTAATGTCTTTTCATTAATCAAAAAGAAAGATACATCATAAACCATGGCAAACTGCCATAACAAAATGAAAAGTACAAAGAAAGAGAGAAAAACCCTAAGCTAAGCCTTGGTTGGAAGAGTTCTTTACTGGCTGGCTGAGAGACGGGAGGATCAGCAGCCTTGCCCGAGGTGGCCTTCTTCTCCTGGGCCACAGCTTGAGGCTTGACCAGTTTAAAATCCTTTGTCTTAGAAGTAGCTTCCTTGCCTCGATCAGCCTTTGGGCCCTTGGTCTCTGGCAGAGTTTTAGCTTCCTTTTGCCCTTATCCTCTGACTGAGCTCTACCCTGGCCAGCCTCCTTGCCCTTGGCCACTTTTACCTCCTTGCCCTTGGCCACTTTTACCCCCTGGCCTTGGTTACCAGCCTTGCTAGGCCCTTTGGAGGTCTCAGGAGGAGGAAGAGAAGCCTGGGTGGTTGGAAGCTGCTTAGGTGCAGTTGTAGCAAGGGCAGCATCAGTCCCAAGGCCCAGAGCTACCTTAGAAGCTTCTCAGAGGTCTTTAGGATAATACATATTCTCACCCTTCCTCCATTCCAAGTTAGCAAAAGCTCCAGCCAGGTTCAGGGCCTCAATCTACACCTCAAGGCAGTAATCCCTACAGACCTCAACCAACTCATTAATCAAGCGAGCCTCGATCTCCTGCACTTTGAGGTCGTAGAACTTTTGCCCTATAGCATCTGCGACCGCCTGAGCTGCCTTTGCGGCCTCCTTAGCCTTTTCTAGCTCTGCTTTCAAGTCCACCACCTACTGCTTGGCCGTGACCAGCTCTATCTCCGTGTAGTGAAGCTTTTAACGCTGCTCCTCCACTTGCATATAAGCATTTTTGAGGCCAGCCTCAACACTCTTCCTCTCCCTCCCCTCAGCAATCTGATTCGTAGTAAGCTCCTTATTCTTCTACTCGACGGTGCCTAAAGCCTTGCTAGCCTCTACGCGGAGATTGTCCACGAGCCAAGCCTTGTTCCAAGCATCTTTCACCCACTCTTCGACAATGAATACCTCTTGGATGGCCTGCACAAAAACGACAAAGGAATGTTCTATCAAATAAGAAAAAGACAACTTCACAGGAAGTTAGAAAGGTGCGTCGAAAAACTTACCAAGGCTAAGTCACTCTTCAGGGACAGAAATAAATCCTGCTGCTTCAGGTTTCTTAGAGCAGTCATGTCCTTCGGCAACAAGATGGGCTGCTCTAGGGCATTGGCAAGGTAGTGGGCATTTCCTCTCTGGAACTCCCTAATAGTGGAGTTCCATGGTATAGCAGCCCCGTCCAACTCCAGCTGATGGTTCCACACCGGGTTCAGTGAGCACACCTAGACTACGTGATCAACCTCCCTACCCTCGGTTGAGCAAGCCCTTCCCTTGCCCTTGGCCATCTTTGGAAGCTTTGGAGGAACCCCTTCGTTGTAAGGGACCAACTCCCCCTCCTCGGCCACCTCCTTGTCTGTCTTCTGCTTCTTCAGATTGGCAAGAGCGAAGGGGTTAACTAAACAAGAAAGAGGAGGAGGAGGAGGAGTAGAAGGAGAAGGAGGACGTTGGGACCCTAAGGCATAATTGGGTGCCAACCCCTTGGCTCTGCCCACGAGGAGTTCACGGAGACCCTTCTTCCTTTTCAGCAGCATTTCTTCTTCTTCTTCTTCTTCTTCTTCTTCTTCTTCTTCTTCTTCTTCTTCTTCTTCTTTCGAACCCTTGGCTATACGTGCAACGATGATTCTGAAGGCACAAACTCCTAAAGATCTATCAATCTCGTCTTCCGAATCCGAGACTTGAATCACAGGCTCTCCCTGCTCCTCCCTCTCTTTCTCGAGCTGAAATTGGTTTATCTCCGCCTCGAATGACAAGCACGAATAAGCTATCTTTTCTCTCGGAACCACTTCTTCATGGGGAGAACGATGGGAGGGCAACTTGACCCACACAATACCTTCTCAGGCTAGAAATTTGGGTACCAAAATGTCAATCTGAGCCAACCAAGGATCACCTGCTCTGATCACATTGCCCACGTCCGGAAACTTACCGGACAGGTATTTGAAGTCAAGGATAAGGTGGACAGCTTTCAGTTGTCTATCCTCACTCACAAACACCTCGGATCTCAGCACTCTGTTAAGATCTAGAACGTTGACAAAGTTGAGATTAGGAGCCACGTATCTTTTATCTGCAAAAAAAGCCAAGAAGCGAAACCACAGTTAGAAAAACAAGTCATCAGTCAGAAGGAAACAAACTACCAAAGGACTTAAGAAAGAAGCAAACTACAAAACTAATTCCCGTGTTAAAGAACCTAAACCTAGGGTACCCCACCTGGTGCTCCCTCTTAGGTTAGGTAATGGAGACCGTCATGCCATTCACCCAAGATGATTAGAAAGTCATCTTTCATGCCTTTGTTGGATTTGGGGAGACACGAGATGAGCCTAACGTCGGAATACCTAGACTTAAGATAATAGCCCGAGTCAGCAAGCAGATGGCACTCATACATCCAAACAACGTCGTGCCAGGTTAGGCCCAACCCCATTTGCTCGTTGAGAGCATCTACACTACCTAAGACTCTAAACAAGTTGGGCGTGCATTGATGAGGGCATATCCTATGGGCGATCAGGAAGTCCTTATTCACTCCACCCATGGGAAGCCTCATTCCCCATTCTATGAAGACAATCATGGGAATAACGACCTACCCCTCCTTTCTAAGGGTATGCCACCCACCCAGAGGGCAATACCGCAAGGAGACGCCTCAAATAATATGATACAGGGCCCTAAACCCCTCCATACTTGCAGGGGTATCTACTAAGTGGGCGAACCTACCAATCTAAGCAAACCAAGGAGAAGGAAAAGAATTTTTGTGAAGAAAGAAATAGAAAACAAAAGGCCAAGGAGAAAAGAACCTAAGAATAAAATAACTTATGAAAGTAATGACAAGAGTCACTTCAGGAGCTTCTTGAAAGTTTGAAGGTTTGGAAAATGGGAGAAATGAATCCCCTAGACACCTTATATAGGAGGAAGAATTGGGCGGGGATTACCTTGCCCAAATTTCGAGGAAAAATACCAGCAGTAGGATCTCCATCTCACCGTAGGACGTGGGGGACAAGGTGCTGCATGGAGCATTAAATGAGACGTTACGGACTCCGAAATGCCAGGAGCGGTTACAGGGCATACAAAGTGACGTTCTCACGTGAGAAATTCAAAGAAGCGTGTGGAACCCATTACCCAAGGTAGTAATGCCACGTGTCATACCCGAGGCCGAGGAGTCCAGTGCAGTTCCAAGGAGACCATACCCTTAAACAATAAGGCCGGAGAAGCGAGCCATGGCCACATTAATGGCACATCACCAAATGAGGCCACACTGTAGAGGAAGAACTTCAGAGAGGGGGTTAGACCTGATGTGACTGGAGGGATAGTAGCTGCTACCACATATAATGCAACCCACCAAACCCCCTGGCTGCATTTATGTGGGGAAGACCCCTAAATAGTGCTGTCTTAGTTGCCGCAACTCACAAAAGATTTGAGAAGGCATCTGACGAGACAAGCACTCGAGTAGTGGCCTACATAATCAGCAAATGGAAGGCCAAGATCAGCTGAAATAGGCTATATAATGTAAGAGATCCTCCAGGAAAGGGCGGAGGTTCATTTGAAAAACGATGAAGAAGACACTGTAGCAACAAGAACTGAAATTGTAACCAAGTTTGAAGAAATATATTCAAGAACTACTTTCCTCAAATTTTGCCAAGGAAAGACTTCTTTGCATAAAGCTTTTTTTTATTTTCTTTCTTACTATCCTTAATCCATTATAAGCGTTGTTTAATTCATTGAATCCTAGTTTTTAGCCCACTCTCTACAAATTCGTTGTGTTGGGCTCTTTGGGCCCTAACCCTGTTACTTCTTTGGCTTAGGATTCAAACTGTGCCCTTACAATATCCATTTCATTTTCTTCTTTCATTTAACATAAACCAAAAATTCAATATCAAAAAAAATAAATAAATTAATAAATAAGTAAATCTTATCTCTCTCTCTTTCTCTTGGTTCTTGTGTTTGGTATCTTTCTTTTTCTTCTTTCTTTTCCGATCCTTGATTCTCTCTTCTCTCTTCTCTCTCCCTTGGTTTATGTGTTTTGTTTGTATCTTTCTTTCTTTTCACTCTTTCCAGATCCATGATTGCTTTCCTTCCTCTCTCTCTCTTGGTGCGTGTGTGTGTTTGTATCTTGCTTTTCCTTCTTTCTTTGTTCAAGCTCTCAATCCCTCTCTCTTAGATCCCTCTCTCTCTCTCTTAATCTCTGACTTTTTGTCCTTCTTTCTTTTTGAATTCCTCTATCTGACTTTGTTCAAGCTCTTAATCCCTCTCTCTTCTTTCTTTTTTCTTTTTTTTCTAGGTTTCCATGGGTGTGGGTGGTGGAGGTGGAGAGGGGTGGAGGTGAATGTTAAACTAAGAAACTCAAATTAGAGAGAGAATGAGAGAGGGATTGAGATAGGTGATTTGCTAGGTGAGGTTGAGATCAACTGTGGTTGGTGGTTGTGAAACGAAAGTAGAGATCTGTGGTGATAGATGGGTTGATCGGTTTGATGGGTTTGATTTGGTTTTGGTTTCATATGGGTTTGTTAGGTTTGATTTGGTTTTGGTTTCATATGGGTTTGATGGGTTGATGGGTTTTAATTTTTGTTTTTTTTTTCATATGGGCTTGATCAGTTTAATCTCAGATTGGTGACTTCTGTTTTGGTTTTGGTTTCACTATTTTGATCTTCTTCTTTTATCGGTTTGCTGGGTATCAAGAACATGAACAATCATGTTTTAAGAAGAACATGTTCTTCCAAAAAGAATAATGAAAAGAAAAAGAAATTAAATTAATTACTTTATTTTTTTTTAAATCATAAGTTTATAATTTTGTTTTATTCTTTTTCTAATGTGATTTTTTTTATCAATTGATATGCTGATGTGGCATTTTTTAAATGCCAAATAAAATTTTTATTATTATTATTTTATTAGTCACGCCAATATTAGTGTACAAACAATGCACTCCATTTGCCATATAGGACTTTTCTACTAGTGGGTTGACAACAGGGACCAAAATGGAAATGATTTTCTGTTTACAGGGATTTAAGTAGGCGCAAAATCAAGTTAGGAACCAATCAAAATTAGGCCCAAAATGTAGGGACTAAAAGTGTATTTTCGCCTAGAATGGTGCAGGTAAACGTGACTTTCTTAAATATAGCAATGGGGTGTAAAAAAAAAATCAGTCATTTTAATGTATGGAAATGAGAAGAAAAGTGAAAAATAGGGATGGCCACACTATATATATATATATATATATATATATATATATATATATATAGAGAGAGAGAGAGAGAGAGAGAGAGAGAGAGAGAGAGAGAGAGAGAGCATCCACATTGGTGGAGCCATAAATTTAGCTATTTTGTACCACAAAAGCTATTTTATCTATTTTACCTTCTCATTTTACTAAACATCCAGCATCAGTGGTTTTATTTTAGTTATCAACACAATAAAATAATATAAAAAAAACACAATAAAATAATATATCCACTACAATAAACAACAATCACAACCGCCATATAGTAGCAATTAATTGTCTAGTATAACAATATTTTTTTTAATCCCAAATTATATATGCAAGAGCATGAAATTTTGGCAGCCCAGGTCCACTGAAAATAGTGAGATTAGAATTCCTAAACCCGGCCCAAATCAATAGATATTTTTATAGAGAGTGGGATGAACAATTTTGGGCTTCGCCCGAGGACACAGATAGAGAAAGAAAGACCAGAGGCCTAAGGTTTGAATATATGAATGGATCTTTACAAGCTTGCCCAAGGACAATGTTCTTGATTGTTAAAAATACTGTTCACTCTCTCTCAGCTATTGTTCTATCTGTGATCTCCCTCTCTCAATTCTCATTGGATCTCCTTTATTTGAAAGTCTCTTTCCTTTATATACTTCATGGCACCTTACATCCTAGCCCTCCATCTTTATTTTTCCCAAATCTCCATAAGACACTTGTCCTATTAGACTTGAGATGTGGGTCAACTGTTCAGATCACTTCCTCATTAATGCAGTTGATAAAACTATTGTCAACCATTTAATGCAAAGGAACAGGTGAGACTTTTACAAGAAACTTCTCACAAAGATCTCATTCAACCCCTGAGGCACCCACTTACACCCATTATATCCCCCAAGGACGCTCTGTCACTTCCCATTCTATCCTCAGACCACCTCACTCCTCGGGCTGTGGATGCTCCTCCTAGAGAAACAATTGAAGGCTAAAACGGTGCTTCCCATCTTCGGTCCTCGGTTCCCCACAATATACGTATACATATACAATTTTTTTTTACCTAAAACAATTTCTAGGGAGAATAATTCTAAGAACATAGGCAACAAGGGTATTTGGGTTGCCAAACATAGGACCACCTGTTGTAGGAAATCCAAAAGCCCACAAAGTAAATAAATTGTAAGCCCAAATAGAGTTTAAGCCCAATAACCACATTTTGGGTACACACAATTGGCGCCGTCTGTGGGGAACTCCTACGTAGTTATGGTTCTATTGAGGCGTGCACAGGAAAATGTCTGGAAGTAGGCTAGGAAGTTATGCTGAAAGTGGCTCTGGAGGGTCATCGCGGGATCCACATGGTGAGAAAAGAGGCAAAAAAGGCAAGAGGACAGGCGGCATGAGGAAGCAGAGGAGTTCAGGCTCGGAGAGGGATCGTTTCAAACTCTCCAGACAGTATCTGACACTTCAAGCCACAACCGCCTCGACAAAAGGGACCAGGAGCTTGAACGAAGGGATCAGGAACTCGAACGCCTACATAGGGTAGTGAGGGATTTGGAGTTGCAAGCAAGGGGTAGACGTAGGAGAAGGGACCGCGATGAACAAAGAGAAAGGTCGGCAAGTGTAGGGAACCACCGTGCGGTAGGGTCCTATCAATCCGGGTCTTATCGGCACTGCGATCGTTCGCGGGAGTATGCAGACCGTGATTCGACTTCCCCAGATGAGGGACGATCTCGAAATGTGACCATGGACACAATGAGCCGGGCATTACGTTAAGCTGCCCGATCACCATTCTCGAGAGATATTGAAAGTGCACCGATGCTAAGTAGATTCACACGACCGCCATTCAATTCCTACACTAGAAAGATAGACCCGGTAGAACATGTAAGCCACTACATTCAAATGATGTCTTTACACGCTCATAATGACGCACCGATGTGTAAGGTTTTCCCTTCAAGCCTCAACCCCACCGCTTTGAGGTGGTTCAACGGATTAAGGAAAGGCTCGATCCATAGCTTTTCAGAGTTGATCCAGGAATTTGGGGTACGATTCATGACTTGCAGCCAAGTTCCGCAGCCCGTGGACGCGTTACTATCGATGAAAATGGGGGCTGGGGAGACCCTTCGCAACTATACTAACCGATACTGGGAACTGTATAACGAGATCGGCGGGGGCAACGAAAAGATTGCGGCAAGTACTTTTCGAATGGGGTTGCCTGATGAATCCAGACTGAGGGAATCATTGATGAGAAGGCCTTCCAAGGATATGAGGCAACTGATGAGGCATATCAAGGAGTATAAGCAGTTAAAAGACGATCGATTACTAAACAAAGGGAAGGCCCCGGTCATAAATTACCCTCGGAATATCGGTTTCCAACCCAGACCCCGGAAGGATCTAAGGATTCAAGACTCAGGGCCAGGAATGGGAGAGGTGAATGTAGCTTTTAAGGAATCAGTACACAGGATTGTCGATCGAATAAAAAACGAGCCGTACTTTAAGTGGCCGAACAAGATGGCGGGCGACCCATCGAGAAGAAATTAGAATCTGTACTGTACGTACCACAAAGATAAAGGGTACACCACCAAGCAATGCCGGGTATTGAAAGACCATCTGGAACAGTTGGTGAAGGCGGGGCATCTGAAAGAGTTTATGGCTGCAACAAGGAATCAAGAGGCCAGGCAGGTGGATCGGTTGCGCGGGAACCCTCTCCTACTCCCGTTGGGAGTAATAGAAGTCATCCATGCAATTCCAAAGGGCGTTTCAACGTTTAGGACAAGGGGATATTGGTCGTGGTACCAGTGGGAAGTTATGCGGGTGAGCATTCACCTGGGAAGAAGTTGAGGTACACTAAACAACCCATTGCTTTTGATGATGATGATATGGAGGGCACCATTCAACCGCATGGCGATGCTTTGGTAGTCACGACCCGTATAAGAGGTTTCGTAGTAAAAAGGATAATGATTGATCAAGGGAGCGGTGTGGATTTAATGTACCCTGACTTGTACAGGGGGCTCGGGCTGAAGAAAGAAGACTTATCCAAGTATGATACACCATTGATGGGGTTTGACAGCCATATGGTAATTTCGGAAGGGCAGATTTCACTCCCCATTAGTATGGAGGGTAAGGAGGTAACTATAACGTTCATAGTGGTCGCTTCTTTCTCACTGTACACTTTAATCCTCGAAAGACCATGGAATCATGACATGGGGGCCGTACCTTCCACCTTGCATGTAAAGGTCAAGTTCCGCACCGAAGATGGAATCGCAGTGGTAAAGGGCAATCAACAGGTAGCCAGACAATGCTTAGTGGCCGCTAGGGCTGTCCACGGGTTGGGTTGGGTCGGTTTTGGACCCAACCCAGACTCGACCCGCCGACATCGGGTGGAAGGGCGGAGGAACCCGTAACCGACCACCAGAAAAATCGGTTGAGTCAGTTTCGGGTGCGGGTGAGCGTCGGTCGGGCCGGGCGGGTCGCCGGAATAAAGAAAGGATCGAAAAAAAAAAAAAAAAAAAACGACGCCGGAATCTGAAAAAACTCACTGGATTCTGCATTTTCTCGTCGGATTGTACATGTTTTTGCTGAAAATCACTGGGATTTTGCCGGATTTCCTCGAATCGAAGCTTGATCTCGTCGGATCTCCTCGAATCTAAGCTCGATCGTACCAAATACAGTCGAGTTCTCTTTAGATCTCCTCGAATCTAAGCTTCATCTTGCCGAAGTTGGCCGGATTTAAGCATATTTGAGTGAGGATTTGAGCGGATCTGAGTAAAGAAAGTCCAAACGTCACCGGATTGGAGCTGAGAAACCCAAATGTCGCCGGATCTCAGCTTCTTTTTGAGGTTTTGTCGAGCGGGTCGGGTAGATCGGGTTTTTGAGGACAAAACCCGTCACTCGACCCACCGGGGTCGGGTTTCGAAGACTGGGACCCGTCACCGACCTATCGGAGGTGTCGGTCCGGCCGTGCCGGGTCGGTTTCGGTTGGGCTGATCGGGTCCGGCGGGTTGTCGGGTACTCTGGACAACCCTAGTGGCCGCAACTAGCCGAGAAACCAGGCAAAGGAAGCCCATCGAGAAGACCCCCTTATAGCAATTACAGCAACCCCAAAAGGAAGTAGGGGCCGGTTGTGCCGAGGACTTGGTGAAAGTGAAGATTCTACTGGATTGTGGAAGTAATTTTCTGGTAGGGGCAAACTTAAAGGATGAAGAGAAGGTGGAGTTTTTGCTTTTTCTTGTACAAAATGTGGACGTATTCGCTTGGAGTCCGTACGAGGTGCCCGGGGTTGACCCCAAATTTATAGTTCACAAGCTTAATGTCGATCCCTTGTACCCTCCTAAGAAACAGAGGCCGAGGAGATCGGCCAAAGAACATGTTGAAGTCGTCAGACAAGAGGTTGGGAAGTTAAAGGAAGCTAGGGCCATAAAAGAAACGTTCTTTCCAGAATGGCTCGTAAACACTGTGGTAGTAAGGAAGAAAAATGGTAAGTGGAGGGTTTGTGTTGACTTTACTGATTTAAACTAAGCATGCCTAAAGGATTCGTTCCCGATGCCGAAGATTGATCAATTGGTAGATGCAACGTACTGGCACCCGAGGATGAGCTTTCTGGATGCTTTCCAGTGTTATCACCAGATTACCCTGGCCGCCGAAGATCAGGAAACAACTGCATTCATAACGCCTGATGCTAATTATCATTACACCGTCATGCCGTTCGGATTGAAAAACGTAGGAGCCACTAATCAACGAATGATGACAGGGATGTTTAGGGATAAGATTGGGCATACAATTGAGGTATACATTGATGACATGGTAATAAAAATCAAGTAGGAAGGGCAACATATTGACGACCTTAAAGAAGTGTTTGAAATACTCCGACGACACCAGTTGCGCCTCAATGCCGATAAGTGCGCTTTCGAGGTAGAGGCTGGCAAGTTCCTAGGCTATTTAATCACCAAACGGGGAATCGAAGTTAACCCCGATCAAATTGAAGCCATGAAATCAAGGTTTTGAAACCCGAACTGTTCATTGAACCGTAAAAGGGAGAGGTTCAAGGTTTTTAAGGTCGAACCGAGGTTGAACCAGGATCGAACCGAGGTTGAACCAATGCCGAACCGTGATGATGTCATAATTAATTAATAATTATTTAAAATAAAATAAATAAATTAAATTAGTATAAATTGAAAAATTAACTAAAATCATTTAATTAAAATAAAGATTCATATTTCAAATATATTTTTCATATCATAATTTTTACAAAATAAGTACAAAAATATCATATCTTAAGAAAATATAGATATAGTATTTATTTATTTATATGTTAATTAGTAAAACCTTGATGATAATAATAATAATAATAGTAGTAGTAGTAGTAGTACAATAATTATTATAATATAAGAACTTGTGGACAACAATACACAGTACAATAATTTTTATTATCATCAAGTCATATCATGTACCTCCCATGGCTGAACATTCAGCTCTTTCCTATTCACAAATTCAAATTTTCAACCTTTCCAATACAACTGCCAGGCTGTAGTCACGTGGGAAGGCTTTTAAGAAACTTAAAAATAAATATAAAACAAAGAGAAACAGCATATAAGTTACGCAGTGGTGTTCTGCCAAAAAAAAAAAAGAGAGGAGATTTGTGATTACAGAGGAGTGGAGCCGGACAACAGAAGAAGAAGAAGAAGAAAAAGAAGAAAGAAGAAGAAGCTACTGCTTCGTGGAGCCACTCTTGGTTCGTCATCTTTTTGACCTATGAGGGTTGATTTCTTCAATCTTCATTTTTGCTTTTTTCCTTCTTCTTCGTTGTCTTCTTCTTCCTCTACTGATTATTCTTCTCTATTTTTTTATTTTTATTTTTCTCCCTTTCATTTGGTTCCAGATCTGAAAAAACCCAAAGTATTACCGAAGTATTGGTAGAAACTTTGCCGAAAAGAAGGAACTGTCCGAACCTCAAAAACCGATCACGGTTCTCAGAACCGTACGGTCCGACCACGGTTCGTATGGGTCCCTGCTTTTTTTGCCTAGGACGGTTCTTAAAGCTAAAAAACCGCAGAACTGAGAGGTTCGCGGTTTTTTCGGTCGGACCGTACGGTCCAGTCCGGGTTTCAAAACCATGCATGAAATGACTAAAACCGCCGAGCAATCTGAAAGAAGTTCAAAAATTGACCGTTATGTTGGCTACCCTTAACCGATTTATTTCTAAGTTCACAGATTGGTGCCGTCCATTTTATCAACTTTTGAAGAAGTGGAAGGGGTTCCAGTGGGACGAAGAATGTGATAAGGCCTTCCAAGACCTAAAAGATTATCTTGGACGGGCGCTAACATTGATAGCCCCGGAGCCTGGAGAAGATTTGCATATGTACCTCTCGGTATCCGAGCATGCAGCCAGCACAATGCTACTGAAGGATAATGGTGTACAGCTGCCAATTTACTACATAAGCAAGACATTTTTTGAAATCGAGACTAGGTATTTACCACTGAAGAAATTGGTGTTGGCTCTCGTGCACTCCACCTAAAAATTGCCCCATTACTTTCAGGCTCACACTCTCCACGTTCTGATTGAGTATCCTCTGCAATCATTATTAAGGAGATCTGACTTTAAGGGAAGGATAGCTAAGTGGGGGACTCGGCTAGGCTCTTTTGACATTAGATACATGCCAAGGAACTCGATGAAGGGACAAGTACTCGCAGACTTCATTGCTGAGTTTTCACCGAAGAGTACGGAGATAGTTTGCCTCGTGGGGGTCAAGCCGTGGAAGGTATTTGTGGATAGCGCATCCAATGCGGCAAGAGCGGGGGTTGGAATTGTGGCCATCACCCCGGAAGGAATAAAGCTGGAACACTCATTCAGATTAGGCTTTAGAGTCTCTAATAATGAGGCTGAGTATGAGGTTGTGCTGGCCGGACTGAGAGTTGTCTCGGATTTGGGAGCTAAGGAGGTGGAGGTTTACTTGAATTCCCGCCTAGTAGTTAATCAAGTACAGGGGAGCTTCAAGGCCAAAGATCCCCGGATGATTGAATATTTGCGGTTGGTAAAACGGACCATGGGCAATTTTTCAAGTTTCAGGGTGGAACAAGTGGCTAGGGGACTGAAGTGACACGCCAACTCCTTAGTGACGCTAGTGTCATCGATAGCCGACGAGGTGCCCCGATTGATCAAAGTGGAGTTAGTGGCTGAATCGAGTATTAATGCGAAGGCACCAGTTGCACAGGTCACCATAACCGGGAAGTGCTGGATGGACCCTATCATCTATTTTCTCACGGAAGACCAAGCTCCAGAAGACGAAAAAGTGGCAGCCAGAGTACGCTGGACCGCTGCTCGGTATTAGTTATCTGCCGATCCAAAACTATATCGAAGGTCATTTGAAGGACCGTACCTGCAGTGTCTACGCCTTAGCCAAACTGGAGAGCTCTTGGCTAAGCTGCATGAGGGTGTGTGCGGTAGTCACGTGGATGGACGGTCATTGGCTCACCGAGCTATGACTCAAATGTTTTGGTGACCGCAGATGCGGAAAGATGCCATCGAGTATGCACGAAGGTGTGAGCAATGTCAAATACATGCCCCGATGATCCACCAGCCTGCCGAGAACTCAAACCCAGTAAGTAGCCCGTGGCCATTCGCCTAGTGAGGGCTAGACATAGTCGGACCGTTTCCCTGAGCGACAGGCAATCGAAGATTTGTGCTGGTGGCGATAGACTACTTCACGAAGTGGGCAGAGGCGGAGGCACTGGCAAACATCCGAGACGTAGATGTCAAGAAGTTTGTATGGAGAAACATTATAAAAAGGTTCAGAGTGCCGAAATCCCTTGTGTCAGATAATGGACTGTAGTTCGACAGCAAAGCCTTCCACGAATTTTGTAACAATCTCGGTATCAAGAACCGGTATTCTATCCCGGCATACTGGCAAAGTAACGGCCAAGCTGAAGCCACTAATAAGGCCATCGTTGACGGATTGAAGAAAAGGTTGGAGGGCGCCAAAGGTAAGTGGGCCGAGGAACTGCCAAGCATTCTGTGGGCATACCGGACAACCCCGAGGAGATCCACGGGAAAGACACCATTTTCTCTAACTTTCGGAGCAGAGGCTATCATTCCAACTGAGGTAAACTTGTGCAGTGCCCGAGTCACAGGATTCGCTCCAGCCGAGAATGAAAAGTTGATGTTCGGACAGCAAAATTTGTTGGAGGAGCACTATGAAGTGGTGACCATTCGGCTAGCAAAGTATCAGCAAAAGCTTGCCCGAAGATACAACAGAAGCGTGAGGAGAAAGGAGTTTGCCGCGGGAGATCTAGTGCTTCGTAAGGTTGTTGGGAATACACGAGACATCAATGTAGGGAAACTAGCCCCGTCTTGGGAAGGGCCCTATAGAGTGACCGCCATTGCAGGTGCAGGGCGTACTACTTAGAAGATTTGGAGGAAAAGCCGCTTCCCCAGCCATGGAATGTTCACAACTTAAAGAAGTTTTATTACTGACCGATTGTACACCAGGGTGCAAATTGAATGTAATTTTACATATTAATATGACGGTATTTATTCATGCTGGTGCATTTAACTCCATTATTGTTAATTTATTATTGCCGGTCAACAAATACGGAGAGAATTGTGTAGGCCAAGGCAACTCATTCTACGCTAAGGACAAAAACCTGTCCTCAGTTTGACCTCCAATACCGAGCAGGTAGAAACCTTAAGTTACAATGTTCTAAGGACAGAAACCTATCATCGGTTCGATCTTATCACCGAGCAGGTGGAAACCTTAAACTTATCATTTTCTAAGGACAGAAACCTGTCCTCGGTTCGATTTTCATCACCGAGCAGGTGGAAACCTTGAGCTATAATTTTCTAAGGACAAAAACCTGTCCTTGTTCGATCTTATCACCGAGCAGGTGAAAACCTTAAGTTATAATTTTCTAAGGACAGAAACCTGTCCTCAGTTCGATTTTCATTACCGAGCAGTTGGAAACCTTAAGCTATAATTTTCTAAGGACAGAAACCTGTCCTCGGTTCGATCTCATCACCGAGCAAGTAGAAACCTTAAGCTACAATTTTCTAAGGACAAAAACCTGTCCTCGGTTTGATCTTATCACCGAGCAGGTGGAAACCTTAAGCTATAATTTTCTAAAGACAAAAACCTGTCCTTGGTTCGATTTTCATTACCGAGCAAGTGGAAACCTTAAGCTATAATTTTCTAAGGACAGAAACCGGTCCTCAGTTCGATCTTATCACCGAGTAGGTGGAAACCTTAAGCTATAATTTTCTAAGGACAGAAACCTGTCCTTGGTTGGATTTTCATTACCGAGCAGGTGGAAACCTTAAGCTATAATTTTCTAAGGACAAAAACTTGTCCTCGGTTCGATCTTATCATCGAGCAGGTGGAAACCTTAAGCTATAATTTTCGAAGGACGAAAACCTGTCCTCGGTTTAATTCTATCACCGAGCAGGTGGAAACTTTAAGCTATAATATTCTTACAGAAACCTATCCACGATTCGACCTTCATCACCGAGCAGATGAAAACCCTAAAGCCAAACTATCCTAAGGGCAGAAAACTGCTTACCATAAGTGAGACAGTAAGGTATGATGAGCAAATTAATCATAATCATGTGCAAGCTCAGTAGCAAGCATCAAGCCTTGATATAATTAAAAGCAAGGGGTAGAAGAAATAGGAAAAGCACACAACTTCCATTTAAACAAAATCAATCAAGGCAAATGTTAAAGAAATTGCCTCGCCGCCACAGCCCGGCGACCTAAGCTAAACCGAATATATAGCAAAAGAACTTAATTAAAAACTAAATTATCATGCGGCAAGGTCGGTAGGTTGAGGCGGAACAACAGGTTGCCCAGATTCGTCTTTAGCTATCTGATTCGTAACTGGGGCCTAATTTTGAGCATCTTCAACTCCGATGCAAATATGGCTTGTCACCTCCAGATCAACCGTTTCTACGTGAGCATCAATTGCCCGTACTAGATCCCTTATTCTCGAAGTATCTTCCTTGTCCGTGGCGGCAGCTCATCTCTGAACGAGGGTGGAGGGGCCAGGTAGAGGATCTGCTCGAGATTCCACAACATAGAGTCCTCAGCCATTCCCATTGCTTAAAAGGCAGCTAACCACCCTTCCCCGAACCCATGATGTCGGGCTTGGTGGATAATAGGCTCCACAGAATTCTCCGCCTCCATGAAACCTGCGTTGTACCATTTATCCTCATAGGCCTCGAGAGCATCTTTCAAGCTAGCACTCTGGTCGGCTTGAGCCAGGTTTAAACTGTCTGCCGTCGCCAGTTTGAGCTCGGTCTCCCCTAACTTGGTCACCATGTCTGTTAGTTTGTTTTCAGTCGCCAACCAAGCCTTCTCGGCGTTTACTGCTTTTCTTTCAGAAGCATCGAAAGCTTCCCCCTTCTTCTTGGCCGTGACCTCCACAACGGCCTTTAGTGCCTTCTCCCGTTCAATGACCTCAGCCGCCACCTTCAGTCTCTCATCAATGACGCAAGTCAGCTGCATGGCTTGATAACATAGCAGTAATAGAACGATAAGATGACAAAGGTACTTACGTACTACAACGCATGAAAAGAGAGGAGAGAAAATTACCGCAACGATGTGCCATTGCAGCCGCCTAGCTAGCGACTCGTCTTTACCTTCCGAGAAGAAGTGAGCATCCTCAGGCAGAAGGAGGTCTTGCACCAAACTCTGAGCAACCCGCCCCCCTTCGCCTTGTGCCCACAACCGAACATTGGTGCTCACCGGCAAAGGTTTGTCACTCAATCTAAAGACGGGCTGCCAACCAACCTCGGGCTGGGAAGAAGATGCCACATTAACCCTAACCTGGGCTGCTGGTTGAGGAACGCCCATTGTCTCTTGGATCTTGGGCCCACTTTTCACACGAGGCGGGGTCTTCGATGAAGCATCACCCAGGACAGGAGTGGATTTCTCGGCAGCACGCTTCCTCTTTTTTCTTTCACCAGCGAGAAAAGCCTGACCCTTTTCTTTGGGGGGTTGAGGTTAAGCCATGGGGCTGGCCCCGTGCAAAAACTGAGTGTGGGTCATTGTCCTCTACTTCACCATTTTCTTTGCTGGGCCGAATTTGGCGCCCAAAATTTTGATCAGTTCGGCTGCTTCTCCTTCGGCTGCCTGGACTTGGGCTTCGTTCCCCTCGATGGGAATATGTCCCTGCTCTCTAAGAGCCCGGGAAACTCATTTGATTGACTCGTCCCTGACCGGGGCGAGCTCTTCAGCTATTATGTAGCGGGGACCGAGATCTCGGGCTTCGCCGGTAGTCAACGAGGGTGGGAGGAAGTTAGCGTGTCGAACGTCGATGTAAGACAACAGTAGGCTATCAACTAAAAGGGATTGGCTAAAGGATTGCCAAGTCTTGTACACAGGAGTGCAACCGAGTATATGGTGCGATGCCCGGAGCTGTCCATCGGTGTGAACAAATATCTCAGACCTAAGCATGAAATTTAGGTCTCTTACATTCACCACTCTAAGATCCTGGGTAAATACTTTACCATTTTCCACGAAGAAATACAGTAGGTCAGTATCCAGATAAAAAAAAAATCAAAGAAGAAAAAACAAATTCGTGATCAGTACGAACCAACTTTGCGCCGCGAGAGGGGGCAAGGGATGTCACCGGTAAACCAGTTGCCGCGCACCCGAGCGAACTCCCCGGCGGAATTCCTGTTAGAATCAGGTAGGCATGAAATTAGCCATACCCGCGTATCTCTGACTTTCAAATAATAATTGGTATCCTTACTCCCACACAGACTGTACATGTCATTTATATCGTGATGGTTCAAATTCAAATCGTATATTTGATTCAACCAACTGACGCAACTGACTACTCGGTAAAAATTGGGAGGGAGTTGGTCCGAACACAAACCATAAAATCTAACGGTATTGAGTAAGAAAGCATCCACAGGGAACCTAACCCTACCCTCCAAGATTGACTTTAAAGGGAAAAAAAGTGGTGTTAGAACCTCTATAGAGAGAAAATTCGCTCTCATGGCAGTACGCCACATCTACATCCTCAGGGATGTTGAATGTTTGCCTAAAGATGGCTAAGGACGCTTCAGTGTTTAGAAGGTGAGCATAATTCATCCTAGACTCCAAGATTGAAGAAAGAAAACTAAAGTAAAAGAGAGAGGTAGAAGACTTACTTTGGGCTCTAAAAGAGAGGGGTGTTCTGGGCTGAAGGATTAACACGCAGATGAATGCTTGGCAGAGAGGAAACTCAAGGAATGGAGATCGTAAAAATGAAAAAATGATTCGAAGTGACTTATTTATAGGAACCACGATGGAGAGGATTAATGCTGAGTAATAAATGAGAAGCGGGAAATTCTGCAAATCCCCATGCCAACTGCCACGCGCATGCCGCCTCGGTTCACGAACCGTTAGGCAATGATGACAGTTGAGCCAGCGGTCACATACCACACGAATTTTTAGGAGCACCTTAATGAACCTTCTGAACCACCCTACGCCTGTTCATTCAATGTCTCGAATAGCACGAATCAAGGGGGGCTATTGTATGAGACGTTATTCCTTTGTAGGCCCAATACCCACGAAACCCATCACAATAATGCCACGTATACAAGGCCCAAAACTTGTTGGGCCTCGAGTCCTAAAATATCATGTGCAAAATCACATACTCTATCAAGTCCACAAACACGGTCTGGATCGTCCTCGGCACCCAACTCAAATCCAGAAAACACTATGAAGCTAGTTATGATATAAACCGCGAAGGTAAGATCCTGCTTGTTCGGGGAATGCAATTTCCCGAGAAGATGAGTCCCCGTAAGCCCAGTGAAGCCTAGGGAGTATCGTTGCTGGGCAGTCCATCCAGCGGTGGAACCAGTTCCAATGCCACTCTCACCACCTCCCACTCCCAACTAAACACCCACTTAAGGGTAATAGCATTGGACCCCTCCTCCCACTCACCATGAAAACAATCATAATCCTTCCACTAACCTTAGGCTATAAATAAGAGATGGGAATTGGAGAATGGGGTTGGCACTTTTAAAGAGGAAATACTGAGGAAAGAGGGTGATCATTCCTGGGAAAATGGGGAGAATAATTCTAAGAACATAGAGAACAAGGGTATTTGGGTTGCCGAACATAGGACCACCCGTTGTAGAAAATCCAAAAGCTCACAAAGTAAATAAATTGTGAGCCCAAATAGAGTTTAAGCCCAATAACCACATTTTGGATACACACACTACTTGAAAGACATTAATAGAGAAGTTAGTTGACATATTAAACGCTATCAGTTACACGATCACCTATGGACTGAAAACTTAGGTAATACTACTTTTTCATCCAGATTCATTTTTTAACCAAGAGCATCAAATATGATACCTCTCCTATTTCTAGGACAATTGTTGCATCTAGAGGCCATAAAGCATCATCTTGTTTCAACTTTTTCTCAGTCGAACGAATCTCTCAAATGGACAGAACAATGATAAATACTGGCAAAAGCTCCAAATTTACTCAAATAATATGCCATTTGGTCCCCTATATATGCCATTATCCATTTCTAAGATTATATAAGCAATTCTCGTATCATTCTTTAGGTAAAAAATATAACCAAATAGTTTTCTCATTTCCTATATGAGCAATCTAAATTTTTTTTTTAAAGCAAACTTTAATTTAACACCTCTAGAAAGTTCAAACACACACACACACGCACATATATATATGAGAAATGATATGTTTACAACATTTTCACAACAAATACTAAATGGTAAGTTGTTACTAGTTATTATTATTGGGGCAAAAAAGTATCTTAGTGCTAGGTTCAAATTTGAACCAATAACAACTAATTACCTATGATTTGTTGTAAAAATGTTGTGGACATAGCGCCTCTCTCTCTCTCTCTCTCTCTCTCTCTCTCTCTCTCTCTCTATATATATATATATATATATATCAGTGAAGCAAATACCGTACCGTACCGGTCAGTAAATACCGTACCAACTAGTGCACCGGTACAAGTACCCCTCTGTTTTATACCGAAAAATATACTAGCTGTACCGGATGCGTACCGGCGAAATCTGGCCATACCGGACGCGTATCGGCCATACCGGGTTGAAACACTCCAAGCCACTTTTTTTTTGTAATTTTGACAAATTTTCAAGGGCAATATGGTAATTGTGCTAAACCTAATTCTAACCCTAAGTCCCAGCCGCATAGCCCTCTTTCTTTCTTTCTTTCTCTAACACTCTCTCTCGGCTGCTATGTGTCTCTCACTCTACTCTGCTCTGTCTCGGCTTCCATGTTTTGCATAAGGTTTTAGAAATTGGCATTTTTATACGAGTATCTTGCAATTGTTCCATCATGTCATTCTTCATAATTTCTTGATGCAAAACATAAAATTTATTTATTTTCTTTTTCAGTTTTTTTGCCTTTTTTTTTTTAGTTTCTATACTTTGAAATTTATTTCTAGGTTTTTTTAAAATTAATTTTGGTTTACTTTCATTTGTTATAAGGAGGGTTGCTTCTTTCCTTGGCGAGACAATTTTACAGGTTCATTACGAAATGCAATTTCAGCATTATGTTTATTTAATTCCACTAAAGAAAAATGAGACCAATTTATACATGTCGTGCATCTATAACTCTTCTCTAATGATGAATTGTCTTGGCAAAGTTGTTCCTTTGTGTTGTAACTCCTATGTTTCTTGGGGCAGAAGAATAGTGGATAATCAAGTAAACATGGTTCTCGAGATTTTGTGTGTGTTTGTGTGTGTGTATAATATATAAAATAGCGATAAATCCGAAACAGTACACTGGTATTGATCGATACCCAAAATATATCGTACCGCTGGCCAAACCGGTACAGCCTCCGGTACGGTATTGACTTCCTTGATATATATATATATATATATATATATATATATGAGAAATGATATGACACACACACACACACACACACACACACATATATATATATATAAGAAATGATATGTTCACAATATTTTCACAATATTTTCACAACGAATAGTAAGTAGTAGGTTGTTACTAATTGTTATTATTGGGGCAAAAAAGTATCTTAGTGTTAGGTTCAAATTTGAACCAATAACAACTAATTACCTATGATTTGTTGTGAAATATTGTAGACGTAGCACATCTCTCTCTCTCTCTCTCTCTCTCTCTCTCTCTATATATATATATATATAGATATATATATCATGAAATAGATGTAACTTACAACACTTATCAGCCAACTTGGCTTTGAAACCAAAAGGAGGGGGTAAGTTACAGACAAAGGAGGCCGACTAGGGCCATATGATAACAAAGATAAAGGCCGACTGAGGCCATCTGGTTACAAATGTAAGAACTACCAGGGTAATACAAGTGTAAATTGGGGTTGCCATCTGATTACAAGACTAAGGGTTGTAATGAGAAGGGAAGATATTTTTGCTAAAATATTGCTTGCTTCAGAATGTATCTTAAGCTGCCTTATATAAACTGGAGGGAGCCTTGAATTTTTCTGAAGAATACTGAAATTCCGGTAGGTGAAATACTTTTACTAGGGGTGAAAAACCTTTTTCCACCGAAAGCAAACAGTGCTTCTGGAATATAGCGTTCAGTACTGTTCATGAATAGTAACGGTTACTGTTCATGAATAGTACTTTGTCTTTTGTCCTTATACGGCTGCTGTGTTCCGAAACTGTTCATCAAACAATGACTAGTGCTGTAGATGAATAGTGACTTGTCCAAAATACTAATTGTTCACTAACAGTGACTGATGCTGTAGATGAATAGTAGTCTGTCTAGAACTGTTATTAAATAGTGACTAGTGCTATTCAGAAAGGTTTTAATCGCTATCTAGATTGTAACCATCATACAGATCCTGGGAATCCTGGAAAGGATCAACTAGATTGCGGTTAACTGAAGCTTCTGAGGAGGCAGGAGAAACCTTTTCTTCTGACTCTAGCTGCTTTGATCAGAGAAGCAACTGCTGGGCAAAATCTTTTAATTCTTTGCTAGATTTTCCTGCGACCTGGACGGAATCTAGACTAGATTAAGATCTTGAAACAATTCTCTAAACTGGAGAGGGAAAGTCTTTATGGAGTTTACTAATGACCTAATCAATCTTAAGGTTGTCACTGCTTGTTGCCATTTCTTCTAATCAGTATCATAAGCGTCTGATGGATATCCATCATAGGGATCCCATGGTGGATCATGATTAAGATTATGCTCATGACTCCTCGTTGCCATTTCTTCTAATCAGTATCATAAGCATCTGATGGATATCCATCATAGGGATCCCATGGTGGATCAGGATTAAGATTATGCTTATGATAAATGGCGCACTTGTTGCAGAGTCCAAAGTAATCAGTGAATCAGACACTAGTTCTCTTGTGATGAACTGACTGGGATGATTATAACCAATCCTGTGGAGATCTGGGATGGAGGCAGAGTAGGGCTTGGTAGTGAAGCCAGAAATTCTTCCTCTATTTCTTACATGATGGTAATCTTTCCATAGGTCTTGGACTATGTCAAGAATTTCATTGTTGAAGTAATTCCTCCAACATTCTGCAAGAGCATATGGGTCATTGTAGGATAAGTAGGAGTCTCCTTCATACCAAGGGCCTTGATGAATGTACCCATTAATGAGTACTAAGTGTGTGGAAGGCTGGACTGTCATCCAATTGTTTCTTTCCCATTGTGGGATTGTGCTCTAGCACCTAATAGAAACAAAATGACTCTTGATCTATGTCACAAATAGCCTTGTGTAGGTGCTTTCCCCTTATTCTTCTTCTCTGCTGAAGAAGCCATTGTCCACTGATTGGTAGTAATACCTCCGTATATTTGTTCCTTATCCTGCTAGAAAGAGGTAGTTAATACTAATTTTTTGTTAGTACAAATATGAATGCACGGATTAGAGTTTTTAGGAATGATATTAGGGAAAGTCTTGGCACTAATCAGTTTTAGGGCCTTGGAGACAGAGACTTCCTGGAGGCTGCTAATATCTCTAGGTTCTGGGCTCCTAAGAAAGTCGAACTTGACTGGCTGGCCAAAGGGATGGGCAGTGAGGCCTTCACTGTCCACTGTGAAAGGGTATAACAAACACAGAAAAGGGTTTCCTAAGATGACTCTATCTGTCATATTCTTGACAAGGACAAATGTGGTTTTGAAACATATGTTGTCCTGACAAACATGGACTTTTGGTATTTTGAATTCAATCTACATTTTTCTACCACTTGTAGATGTCAATCTCTCCTTGGTCTTTTTGAAGTATTTGGAGGGAATGATTCCTTCTTGGATGCAATTGAGATCAGCACCTGGATCTATTAAGGCTATGACCTCAAATTCAAAATCTTTGCTGATGACAATCCTGACTTTAGAATGCCACTTCTCACTGGATGGTTCTTGAACTATGTCTGCTGTAGGGTTAATTGTTTCATAAACTTCTCCATCAGAAAGGTTCTGGAATGAGGGACCTTCCTCATTGTCTTGATGAGAAGCATTTTCCAAATGTTTAACTCTTTGATCAAGGAAATTGTGATCAACACTAAGAACCATTAGTTCTTACTTAAGGGTTCTAATTTCTGACTTTGTTTCCTTGACTTCCTTTTGAAGGTCATTGACCATAACTTCCTTCTTGGATTTGGTGAACCTATTGTAGATTTTCTCTAAATCTACTCTGGGTTCCTGGATCCTTAGTTCAGGTTTAGTGGTCTCTCGTACTAAGGTTTCATGGAATTTGCTAAGCTCTCGAGCTTTGATGACTGGATCTTCGATCTGTTCTATAAGATCTAAGATAAGCTCTTCTTGCTTGCTAAGGACATTGATAGTCTTGTTCCTACAACAACTATCTTTGCATGGTGTAGTAGGTTCATCCAGGCTACTAGAGGAGGCTCTAGAGGGTTTAGAGGATGACTAGTATAGCTGTTGAATCTCTCGGTCACTAGAATATTGAATGACTCACTTTCCGAGTGGTCGAGTTCTAAAAGCTTAAAGATCTCATCCTTGCTGGTTTGGTCTTTGACAAGGGTGTTGATAAGGGATTTGGCCTTCGATCGACACACTTTCCTGAAATGACCTCTTTTTCCACAGTTGAACTAAGGAAGTTGTCCGGTCCAGTGACCTACCCATGGAAAGCATAACTTTTAACACCGAGGAAGTGATGTAGTTGCCTCACTTTCAAGTTTCCCACAAGTGAGGAAAAACTAGTCAAGAAAGTGATTGAGCAAAACAACTACACCAACCAGTGTCTAGGTGTTATAGGAAAGCAGCTTGATAAGATAGAAGATAGGATGGAAAACAAGGTTATCCTCCAGCCAGGAAACCCTAGCAAGCCTATCCAAACCCTAGAAAAGCCCCTAGTCAAGCTACCCACAGTTAGGCATACCAGTCTTAGGTCTAAGGATAAAACAACCTTAGAAATAGTCACCCAGACGCTTGAAGAACTTGTGAAAAAGGAACCAATCACCCTTCACTAGTTATCACTTCAACCAGCAGAAATCACAAATCAATGTCTTAGATATCCATACAACCTCTAGTAGTTCTAGTCAAGCCTCCCAAGAGTCTGACAAGGAAATAGGACAACTAGAAAACCAGTTTAGAGACCTTTAAGTAAAAAGGCTTTACCACTCCAAAGTGGGACCAACAAGCTTAACCAATAATTGGTATCCCAGACCAACACCCCCTGACCTCCAGTTTGAGGAAAGGAATGTTAGTAACCAGTTCTTAGCATCCTCTGGTAAACTCTATGAATGGAACATAGATGGTCTATCGAAACAAGAAATCCTAAACAAGATTCAGCATATGACCATAGTAGCCAATAACTACCTAGATGAAGGACGTCCCCACAAAGAGGTCATAGAGCTCATAGCTTTAGGATTCACAGGAAAACTTCTGCAATGGTGGAACAACTGTCTAACAAAAGAGTCAAGAGAAGGCATCAAGAATGCAATCCAAAAAGATGAGGAAGGAACCCCCATCTTTGATGAACGCATAGGAAGAGGAATTTATGGTGGAGTCAATACCTTGATTCATACGATCATGAAACACTTTGTAGGAAAACCTAGCAATATCACATCTAGGATTTACGACCAATTTAGTAACCTTAGATGTAAAACCCTTGGCGACTACAGGTGGTATGAAGATATCTTTACTACCAGAGTCATGCATAGAAGCAATTGTAACTCTCCATTCTGGGAGGAGAAGTTTATCAATGGCTTACCCACACTCTTTGGCCAGAAAGTCAAAGAGACCCTTAGCAGTCCCTTAGGTGTCATAGATTATGATAACCTAACCAATGGTGATATCTCTAGCACAATCTGAAGTGAAAGGATGAAGATGTGCAGAGATTTGAAAATCCAAAGTCAAGCCAACAAGAACAAAGCCAAGTACGAAGTAGGAAACTTTTGTACACAGTATAGCTTACCCTTAGTAAACCCTTCCAAAAGGAAATCCAAATACAGAGGAAATGAATCCTCTAAGAGATTCCATAGGAAGAAAACAGCCTCCAAGTATTATAGAAAATAGAAGTATAGCCATTTCAAAGATAATGATTTCTATAAGAAAGGTAAATCCAAATCCACAGGAAAACATATCCCCAAAGCATCAGGAAAATGCTTCAACTGTGGAAAAAGTGGTCATTTTAGGAAAAAGTGTCAATCAAAGGCCAAATTCCTTATCAACACCCTTGTCAATGACCAAACCAGCAAGGATGAGATCTTTAAGCTTTTAGAACTCAACCACTCGGAAAGTGAGTCATTCAATAGTTCTAGTGACCGAGAGATTCAACAGCTATACCAGTCATCCTCTGAACCCTCTAGAGCCTCCTCTAGTACCTCTAGTGGCTCGAATGAACCTACACCATGCAAAGATAGTTGTTGTAGGAACAAGACTATCAATGTCCTTAGCAAGCAAGAAGAGCTTATCTTAGATCTCATAGAACAAATCGAAGATCTAGTCATCAAAGCTCAAAAGCTTAGCAAATTCCATGAAATCTTAGTACGAGAGACCACTAAACCTAAACTAAGGATCCAGGAACCCAAAGTAGATTTAGAGAAAATCTACAATAGGTTCACCAAATCCAAGAAGGAGGTTACGGTCAATGACCTTCAAAAGGAAGTCAAGGAAACAAAGTCAAAAATTAGAACCCTTAAGCAAGAACTAACCGATCCTAGGGTTGATCACAATTTCCTTGATCAAAGAGTTAAACATTTGGAAAATGCTTCTCATCAAGACAATGAGGAAGGTCCCTCATTCCAGAACCTTTCTGATGGAGAAGTTTACGAAACAATTAACCCTATAGCAGACATGGTCCAAGAACCATCCAATAAGAAGTTCTTAGATGCCGTTAGTAAGATTAACTTCCAGAAATGGCATTCCAAAGTCAGGATTGTCATCAGCAAAGATTTTGAATTTGAGGTCATAGCCTTAATAGATTCAGGTGCAAATCTCAACTGCATCCAAGAAGGAATCATTCCCTCCAAATACCTCAAAAAGACCAAGGAGAGATTGACATCCGCAAGTGGTGGAAAAATGCAGATTGAATTCAAAATCCCAAAAGCCCATGTTTGTCAAGACAACATATGTTTCAAAACCACATTTGTCCTTGTCAAGAATATGACAGATTGAGTCATCTTAGGAAACCCTTTTCTATGTCTGTTATACCCTTTCATAGTGGATAGTGAAGGCCTCACTGCCCATCCCTTTGGCCAGCCAATCAAGTTCAAGTTTCTTAGGAGCCTAGAACCTAGAGATATTAGTAGCCTCTAGGAAGTCTCTATCTCCAAGGCCCTAAAACTGATTAGTGCCAAGACTTCCCCAGATATCATTCCTAAAAACTCTAATCCGTGCATTCATGTTTTTACTAACAAAAAATCAGTATTAACTACCTCTTTCTGGCAGGATAAGGAACAAATATACGGAGGTATTACTACCAATCAGTGGACACTAGCTTCTTCAGCAAAGAAGAAGAACAAAGGGAAAGCACCTGCATAGGGCTATCCTCAAGACAAAAGACATCCAGCAGGACGGTATTTTGTAATGCAAGAAGGTGCATCCTCGAGGGGAAAACCAAGAGGGTCAAGATCCCTTCAGGACTATGTCCCAGCAGAGGTGATATATTCCAGTGGTGACATGGTTGCTGCTTTGCAGGAAGTATTAACCAGGAAACTACAATTTAATGGAGTATTTGAAAGCCTACCAAACTCCATTAAATTCATCCTAGACAATCTCCAAGCAGCCTATACCATCAAACACCATACCCTCTTCCAAAAAATCCTCAAAGCTTTAGAAATTCACCTTGTCAATCTTGAGACAGGAAATGAAGCTTTGCTAAGTCAACTCTTTGGCAAAGAGGATATCCATTCAACGGATGAAAAGACTATTATGAGTACCGATTATGCCAAGCTAAGTCTTAAGACACAAGCCAGGCTAAGAAGTGCTACTGCCAACTTGCCTCCTGAAATACAAACCAGTATTTTAGGATCCAAGGCAATGTTTAAATCATTTGACTAATGGTTCGAACATTTCAAAGTACCGATCACCAATACTGTTCCTGATCCAGCCAATCTAGATGATACAAATGACATATTTGTGCAAGCTAGATGGGAACAATGCTTTGGGAGCAGTCTCAGAGTATATGAACAGAAGCGTCCATTTACAGGGCTTCTCATTAATTATGAAGATGGATCAAATGACAATGAAAGAGATCCCAGCTGGTTGTCTCAAATGTTTGAATATGGCTTTATAAGACAAATTAAGCTAACAAGCCATAACCAAATCAGCCAGTTTTCACAAATCATCCAACAGGTTGTGACGCAAATTAAGAGTCATTTTGTTTCTATTAGGTGCAGGAGCACAATCCCATAATGGGAAAGAAACAACTAGATGACAGTCCAGCCTTCCACAAACTTAGTACTCATTAATGGATACACTCATCAAGGCCCTTGGTATGAAGAAGACTCCTACTTATCCTACAATGACCCATATGCTCTTGCAGAATGTTGGAGGAATTACTTCAACAATGAAATTCTTGACACAGTCCAAGACCTATGGAAAAATTACCATCATGTCGGAAACACAGGAAGAATTTATGTCTTCACTACCAAGCCCTACTCTGCCTCCATCCCAGATTTCCACAGGATTGGTTATAATCATCCCAGTCAGTTCATCACAAGAGAACCAGTGTATGAACCACTGATATACTACAGACTCTGCAACCAATACACCATTTATCATGAGCATAATCTTAATCATGATCCACCATAGGATCCCTATGACGGATATCCATCTGATGCTTATGATATTGATTAGAAGAAATGGCAACAAGGAGTGACAGCCTTAAGATTGATCAGGTCATCAGTCAACTCCATAAGGACTTCCCCCCTCCAGTTCAGAGAATTGTTTCAAGATCTCAGTCTAGTCTAGATTCCGTCCAGGTTGCCGAAAATTCTAGCAAAGAATTAAAAGATCTTTCCCAACAGTTGCTTCTTCGATCAAAGTAGCTAGAGTCAGAAGAAAAGGTTTCTCTTGCCTCCTCAGAAGTTTGAGTTAACCGCAATCTGATTGATCCTTTCCAGGATTCCCAGGATCCGTATGATGGTTACAATCTGGATAGCGATTAAAACCTTTCTGAATAGCACCAATCACTATTTTAGAATAGTTCCAGACAGGATACTTTTCATCTACAGCACCAGTCACTATTAGTGAACAGTTAGTATTTCGGACAAGTCACTATTCATCTACAGCATCAATCACTGTTTGATGAACAGTTCCAAAACACAGCAACCGTAAAAGTACAAAAGATAAATTACTATTCATGAACAGTACTCAGCACTATATTCCAGAAGCACTGTTTGCTTTCAGTGGAAAAGGTTTTTCACCCCTAGTAAAAGTATTTCACCTTCAGGAATTTCAGCATTCTTCAGAAGAATCCAAGGCTCCCTCTAGTCTATATAAGGCAGCTCAAGATACATTCTGAAGCAAGCAATATTTTAGCAAAAATATCTTCCCTTACAACCCTTAGTCTTGTAATCAGATGACAACCCCAGTTTACACTTGAATTACCTCGGTCGGTTCTTACATTTGTAACTAGATGGCCTCAGTCGACCTTTATCTTTGTAATCATATGGCCCCGGTCGACCTCCTTTGTCTGTAACTTACCCCCCTCCCCCCTTTTAAGACTGCTCCCAAAGTATTTTTCCCATCTAGCTTGCACAAATATGTCATTTGTATCATCTGGATTGGCTGGATCAAGAACAGTAGTGGTGATCAGTACTTTGAAATGTTCGAACCATTTGTCAAATGATTCAAACATTGCCTTGGATCCTAAAATAATGGTTTGTATTTCAGGAGGCAAGTTGGCAGTAGCACTTCTTAGCCTGGCTTGTGTTATATATATATATATATAGAGAGAGATGTGCTACGTCCACAACATTACTTTAAACCTAACACTAAGATTACTTTTTAACTCCAATAATAACAACCAGTAACAACCTGTCATTTAAAATTTGTTGTAAAAATGTTGTGGACAACCCGTAACAACCCCAACACTGTTGCTGTTGTGCAAAGAGAGAGAGAGAGAGAGGGGTAAATTTATGTAATCGGTTTTCTTTGATTTTTTTTTTTTTTTTTTTTGACAATGTATATATACATGATTACAAATGAAAAATGAGGATTCTTCCAAGTTGAAGGAGAGCATATATTCGATTACTAGACCATCTCCTAAGCCCGAGGGAGATCAAGATGTCATTCACAATTTCACATTCGGGCCCTTTCGATGTTCAAACATTCCAAAGAGAATATGCCAAACAAGCTTAAAATGATTTGGAGATTTTCTCCCAAAGTGATGATTAGAAGCCCAAGCCGGCACAAAATTTATTTAACTTTTTTCAGAAATGTAGTGTTTGTTTTTTCAATTGTACTCTAATTAGTAATTGGTGTATAACATAAATGATAAATCTATAGGAAGTAACTCCAATTATAACTTTTTATATATGTACTCCAATTATAACTCCGAGTAAATTACAACCTTAAATTGTGATGTCCCTACTATGACTGTAACATTGTCCTTTACTTTTTAATAAATAAATAAACAAAAAGAAGAGATGGGATTCAATTCACAATATAAAAGATCCATTTCCACTAGGTTCTATGAGTGGCATTTTTTTTGGGGGGGGGGGGGTGGGGAGGTTGTTTACTCCAAGCCTACTAGGCTAGTGACCAGATTGCTGGTATGGGCCCAAATTTTTGCCCCTAGTATCCTCGCCATGCGAAAGAGTAAAAACCACCCCAAAGAAACAGAGAAGAACTTAGGGAGGAAATGTATAAAAACAAGCATTATTTACCATTCTGAAAATGTACTATTTAATTTTTATCATATAATACACAGACACTAGCATTTTTTTATTATATATAATATATACAGACACAAGCATATATTATCTGGATTCAAGCACTATAACCTTGATTGAAAGGATGCAATAGGCCCGGATCATAGCCACTACAAGCAGCCACAAAGGCTTCCTCCACTGAGTCCTTTGAAACACCACTATTGCAAATGTTGGCAAAGGCTCGCATATGTTTCATACCATATTGTGTTAGTGAACCACAATAGTTTTCGAACAACCGAACCTGTGATGATTATGGAAATGAATTATGTGCAATGAGAGCAAAGAAAAATGGAATTGAAGTTGCAAATTCAAAGTGGAAACTATAATTACCATTGATTTCAAGCATCCCCAGTCATCAACAAGAGGCATTCCAGGTTCTCTCACAGAATTAAAGATGGAAGAACCTTTATGTGGTCCGTATAGAAATGTTCCAATTAATTTTATGCTGCCATCTAAGTGGGTTCTATGCCTCATGGTCTCTGTTATGTGCTTTAGGATTTCATTCTTTTGTGATCCATTCTCTAATTTTTTGTACTGTAAGACAAAAACATATCGACATTATGCACATCAGAAATTGTGAATAAATATTGTGTATACAGGCTTTTCAAGGTTGTGATATAGACAAATAGCTATATTGAATTCAATTATAGCTATATTGAATTCAATTGTCCTGGGAAAATGTAACAATTTTGTGTCTCATTGAATGAAAATCCAACATCCCATTTTTTGTGTTCCATTTTATGCTTCGTATGTTATGTGTTTGATTTTTTTTTTTTTCATTTTAAACTTTAGTTATTTAATTTTAAAGAAACTTTAAAAATAAAATGTGAAAAGTTGTGATTAGTAGAGTTATAAAGTGGAACTATGGGACAGAGGATTCGTATTAGTGTTTGTATTTGTGTTCCATTGGACTGGGTCTCCAATGAAAATTTAACACACATGTATTGTTTTTAAGTATTCATCAAAAAATGTAACATTGTTTGTGGTTTATTGAATAATGCAATCATGTGTTTAAAATTTTATTGGGGAACTTAATATTCTGCAGCTAAGGAATTATTCTTTTCTCCCTAAATCTCTAAATATGTATCTAAATATGGAGATGATAAGTATACCAAATATGGAAAATAAAATGAAGAATCCTATCTGCTATCTAGGCTTAGAACAAGAAATTTTTCATCACTGTTTTATTCATTAAAGAGGGAAAAAAGGCTAAAGCTCACCATCTGCCACAGGAAGAAAAGTTCTGCATCTCTCTGGTTAATAACTTCCATGTGTGTATCAAGGAGGCGATTATTAGGGGGGAGGTTCACGGTGGCAGGATCAAAACCTTGGTACAAATAAACCTTCTCAGCTTTGATGCTTGTATTTCCATATTCCATCACATGGGAACCTATATTGTAATTTAAGAAATTGGAAGTCCGGTTCTTTACCTACACAAAATAACATTTAAGTATCAACGTCAAAATGATCACCTACACAAAATAACATTAAGTATCAAAATCAAAATGATTGGGAAAAAAATGCTTGTACAAGACCCAGACAATGTTGGGAAGCTCAAATATAACAAATCTTACCGACTGGTATTGTTGTTCTACTGTTTCTTTCTTGAGATTATGAGTCTCACTGCATAAGTAAACATGTACAATTCAGCTCCATGCGTATAGAAATTAAGAAGATAAATGTTTGAAGCTTCATTCATGCATACTATGTGCAAAAATCAAGGAAAGAACTCAAAATCCACTATTGATGAGACACAACAACAAATTGTTAAAATTTTATTAAGGTTAACCAATTAAGTAATGCGTCATAAGATTTAAGCCAAGAAGTCATCTCGAGTCTACAGAAGTTTCAACCAATACCATTCAATTTTAAAATTCCCCACCAGCTTTTTGGCATTCAAAATGCAATACTGCTTACCTATCTTCCATCCAAGCAACACTGTACAAGTCCCCCAAGCAAGTGATGTACTCTGGAGGCGGAGAAGGTTCCAGCCCTGGACAATAAATTCCAAAGCTACTCTCTTGTGCATTTGATGCTGTTGTTACATATATGTTTAGATCTTGGGGCATTATACCTTCAAAAACACTTCCACTCTCACATGCTTCAACATATATAACCTAAGCACACCACATGCAATTAACCTAGTTAGTCTCATTGAAACATCATAGCACAGTTCTCAAGAAGGTAGAATTCTCCTTACCATCTTTCTGTACGTTCCAGATGCTTGTTTCTTCTTCAAAACCTCAAGAAAGTCCATGGCATAGACGTAAGGCAGATTCGGCATCCCTTCAACAAATTGAGAATTAGTATGGTCTATTTCCTTCCCCCCCCCCCCCCCCCCTCCCCAAAAAAAAAAAATACACATCTTTTTCCATTTTGGAATACAAATTAAAATTTTAGCATCCAACATAAGTATTAAGTTTTCATGCTAAAGTTATGTTAAACCTCTTGCGGAGGGGGGAAAAAAAAAGGTTGTTTTAAACTCACCTAGAACGCCAGGGCCTCCATGATCAGAGTAGTATACGAAGATCCTGTCATTGGGTTTGCTATCCACAACCTTCCCACTTCCACCTTTCACCCCGTTCTTGTTGCCTAGAAGTACTGCATAAAGATTTTCTGCAGTGACTTGCTCACCAGTGTAATCCTATCAAGATCAACCCACAAAGTGTCATCAGTCCAATTATACAAGTTCATAGCAACAGCACTACATCACCTTAAAAATAAGGCTGTTTTAAGATTGTTAGAGATATATTACCCCAATCCTACTTTGTGCAGGAGACAAGTCGACTACTTGTATTACAACTCTATTAACCATAGTTAGTATATGGTTAGTCTAAGATTTATTCTACTATATATACCTATGTTGGGTTTGGGGGTAAACAGATGTGAATTTTGCTAGAAGCCAAGAACGAAATTTGGCTCTGATACCATGTTAATTATGATAAAATAGATACTGAAAATTCCTTAAGGGCTATATCTTTATTATAAGAGAGAAGTATAAATTTTGTGTTACAATGAACCCAACATTAGCATATGTAGTAGGTTAAACCTTAGACTAACCATATACTAACTATGGTTATGATTGATAGACTTATAGTATAAATAGGAGACTTGACTTACTTACAAACATACAAAGTAGGATTGGACTTAAGCCCATACTATTGGCCTAATTTTCTCTAAGGAGGAGTTTTAAGATTGAGCTCGTATGATTTGACATAGAGAGTTCCCTTTTTATACTACCTAGTAGATTAACAAGGCTGGTTGCACAAAAGTATGGTGCTAATATGATTAGGGAAGGAAGGGTGACTTTTGAGGCTTTCCGCGTGCACAAACAAACACCCAAGGGAGTGCAAAAACACAGATGTGCATAGTATACCTCTAATAGTATTTCCCACAAACACCCAATGGAGCGCAAAAACACAGATGTGCATAGTATATCTCTAATACTATGTCCGTGACCTATAATTGAGTTCAGAGTTTAGACGCAAACTGAACCACAAGTTAACTTGCACTGTCTGCTGAAGTGGGTTCCAAACTTCATTCAAGGTAAGACTCTTTATCTAACTAGGGTGGGCAGGCCTTTGTGTTTGGCCCAGAGTGTAGGAGACGCTAACCTCTCTCCTTCAATATTTCATTTTCTTTACCAAAATATATATATATACACACACCATAGTAACACTTGAAAAATTCAAGATGATATTAAGTACACAAATGTAAGTTGAAATCCCAGCTTGAGAACATGTAAAATAAAATATTTAGGAATTAAAATAACACATGGCATCTCGCTATATATAAACTCCTTAATTGAAGTCACCCTAAGATATTACACAAAGTAGTAGGAAATCCTTTCATCGTCACTTTAAAGGTGGTCAAGTAGTAGGAAATGGTACTAACTTTATGTGCAAGACTTCATTGATGAAGTTGATCATTGAAACTCATATCAGGGGAGACATGATTAGCAAGAGGTGTCCTACCACTTATATTAATTGAGTGACCTACCACTTACATTTTTTTACATTAATACCATGATCCTATATGGCAAAGAATATTCTATATCCATGTTATCAATAGAAAGAAAATTAAAAGGTACCTTAGGCACTCCTGCATACACATCAGAACCTTGTGGATGATTGATGATAATCCCAGGCCTTGGATTCAACTCGTTGTTGGCTATGTCATCATACATAAAAACCACTATGTTTTCCTCCTTCAGCCCATCTTTCTTCAGCAACTGATACGCATGACATATATCCGCCTGTACATGAACTCAAAAATAACACCTCAATAACTATATATAAAAATTAATAAACCATATCAAAACTACATTACAAACAAATAGCTCTTGGTAACCCGTAACCCAAATAATTTTCATCTGTTATACCAAAATTGACCATGTTATATCTTGAACAAGTGAGTCGTGACCATAAGAGAAAAAGAAAAATACCTGGTGCCTGTAATTTCCATAACCGGATGAACCAGCTACAAGAACAGCCCATCTAGTGCCAACTTCTCCATCAACGTCTTCTGCATCATCCTTCTTTGTGGGCATTCGAATCCCTGACTCCCATCGGTTCAGCCTTGAAGCTCTGCCACCTCCTATAACTTCAAAGCCCAGTAATACCAATATCAACAGAGTAGGAGGGCTCATGAGACGCAGAGAGTGACGCATCGTCATGGAAATGATCTGGTTTAGAAAAATCTATGGCAGAGAGTGAGAGGAAATGAAAGCAGGTAAGGCAACAAAGCTGGGAGGAGAGGAAACTATAAAAAAGAGGGAACTAAAGCGGTGAGAGGTGTCATGCAAACTAGGAGATTGACACGCGTGGAAAGCGTAGGTCCCAAATTCATCTCCTTGAAACATCTGGTAGTCCTATGTTCGTGGTTTGGCATGTAGAGAATTGCTATGAAATTATGAATTGGTGAAACTTTTGATTTGTGTGATCTGGGTGAATATTCTTTCCCTTAGTTTTTCTCGGAAAGCATTTTGCAACTGTGAAGGTGGATTTGAATTTACAAATATGTACGTAGCATCATCAAAATAAAAAATGTCACAATGTGAATTGGACAAAGACGTCTGTTTATTTAAGCTCTATATTTGTTTTTTACTTATTAAAAAAATAAAAAATAAAAAATTATTGTTTAATTAAGCCAAGTTGCACAAGGTTTTTAAGTTGGGTTGCTTTTATCAAGTTGAATTATAGCAACCTTGGACAAACCCCAGGTCCCATCAAGCACCCAAGGTTTTAACTTTTAAAATGTACTTAATTATGAGATATACATTAGCTTTATATGATATTTTAGAACTCGTGATTGGTTTATTGCATGTAATGCGCTGTGACTGTTTATGACAACTACATTAACAAGGGACTACAAGGTCACCCACATTAACAAGGGACTACAAGGTCAGCTGGGTGACCTTGTAGTCCGGGACTAGGTAAGAATTTCCCCCATTAACAATAAAAAAAATAGTAAGCGACATTAAAGTATATATGGGGAAAGAATAAGACTGCCATAATGCGAAAGCATTGATTAGTATCAGTCCAAATTGCAATTTGGAGGACACCTTTTCAAGCTGTCTAGCCATAATAATATAGAAGTCATTCAGATATACCCAGTTCAAAAGGAGCCAAATACATATTTGTTTTCGTGCTTTTTTACTGGAGCACTACGGAATCTATTATATTAAACAAACATCATTCTAGATTGCACCTAGTTAGACTAATGGTATCCATAGGGTCCATATTAAAGTCTTGGATTCAATTATCTTATTCACTCAATGAAAATACGATTCCGATAACTCCTTATAATGATGAATTGCCCACGGTTTTTGGGATGAGGGTACTATGTATATGTATACTCACTCAAGAGTCCTGAAGACTATAATCACGGTCTATTTTGGTCCCCATGGCATATAGTTAGCTTCAACATCAACCAGTCCCTTTGAATCGATCATTGATCCACCAAAATAAGATGAACAATCTTTAATTTAATAAAATTATCTCACTACTCTCACGAAATTTTTCTATAATATAAATATACACTATCATGTATACAGTATACCACGAAAGTCTTATAATGGAGCTAATTATCGTTGCTAAACTATGCACCTTCCTCCTATCTACTAAAATACAATCCGTAACTTCATGTGGGCCAATATTAATAAAGATAATTGGTATAAATAAATGCTAAACCAATCTACATAAGTTTTATTCAGAAAAAAAAAAAAAAAAAAAAAAAATCTACATAGTTTTAGTTACATATTATTATTATTGGGAATCTCAGTTTCAAAATTATCAGCTAGGAGCACTAGCCGTACAAACGAAATTGTCTTGATAAGAAAGATGTCAAAATTAGTGCACCGACATGGTCTTAATTAACTGTACATGTATGTGCCTCCATGGCGCAATTAGTTGAAATAGGAATGCCATTAAGAAAAATCTTGACATGATTTAGAATTAAATAGTAAACGACATTACTCATTCATAGCGTGTGGCTCAGAGTAAAAGGGGTGGTTATGATGTGGATGTATCATCGCTTTCATCTATGTGCTATTTTTAATTTTCTCGTCCTTGTCAAACTTTCAGGATGATTAATTGTCATGATCAAGCAGGATTAAACTTCACTCTCATTTGATTTCACACCAACCCAGAAAAAAACAAAGATCTTGACGATAATGAACTAATCTATTTTTATGTTTATTATTATTTTTTAAATAAAAAATTGTGCAAGGCCCTCGAATATTGCTTATCTAAGATTTTTTAGATGCCTAGCAGGTTGGATCAGAGATTACAATAATATTGATGTTTTTAATTATGATTGGGAGAAAAAAGAGGTCCATGGTATCCCGAGTTCCCAATTATGTAGGAAGATTCAGTATACTAAAGTAATCCTCTCTAGATGGAACAAATATATATATATATATATATATATATATATATATATATATATATATATATATATATATATATATATTGTCATTGTCAAGCTAGAGTTGATATGTTACGACAGAAATTAGAATAGGTTCAAGCCAAAGAGCCTATAAAGCAAAACTCAGGAACCGAATCAGCTGGACATGTTGAACTAAACTAAAGGAATGGATGCTAAAAAATGAGATCACATGAAGGCAAAAATCTAGAGTTTTATAGTTGAAAGGGATTGAAATCTGTGATTAAAAGAAAATTAAAATAAGACATTTTATATATATAGATATTACTTAAATATTTTTGTTACTTCAAATTTATTCTTATCACTTTTTTAGATATAAAATTACTTATTAAATTTTTATATTTTAGTTCCTATAACATTTTTTTTTCAATAAACAAAATGTCTAATCCACTTAACCTTTCTTTTTCATTATATCACTCAATAAATTGACAGACATTTGGATTAAACAATACAATACAATTAAAAATTTAAAAGGAACAACACTATTTATTTAACGCTTTCTTTTCTACAAAACTTTTTTTTTTCAACAATTAGTATATTATATATCATATATTCATATAAAAGAAAAAAGAAAAATACATAAATCACCCGCCACAAATTGTGGAATCTGTGTAGACTGAATGTTTCAATGCACATTTCATTGTAAAATGGACTAAGAATAGTCCTAGAACCACAAAATATTCTACAATTTTTTTACTATAACTCTGAAGTGGTAAACTATGAGTAATTAACCATCATTTACATATATACCTATTATTTTTTCTTCACCAATCATATTATGCCATATCACAATTGTGATAAAAAGTTGTTCTAGACTTTTTCAAAGGGCTAAAGGACTTAAGTTTTTAAAAATGACAAAAAGTAAGGACATAGGGCAGAAGCGCAGCAGGGCAACACCAACACTTTAAACAAATGAACAATCAAGCTAGTTTAAAGCAAAGTAGAAAAACACAGATCTAGAAAAAAAATTCAATGCAAACAGCACTACATCACCTTAAAAATAAGGTTGTTTTACGATTGTTAGAGATATATTACCCCAATTCTACTTTGTGCAAGAGACAAGCCTCCTACTTGTACTACAAATCTATTAACCATAGTTAATATATGGTTAGTTTAGGGTTCAATCTAATATATATACCCATGTTGAGTTTGGGGGGTGAATAGAGGTGATCGTAATCTATGATTTGTGATTAGAAGGAGGGACGGTTCTACGGATTTTGGGGCCTAAGAAGAAAATTAAAATATGGCATTTTATATATTTAAATATTACTTAAAAAATTTTATTACTTCTAATTTATTCTTCTCGCTTTTTTAGATTTAAAATTACTAATTAAATTTTTATATTCAAATTTCTCTAACATTTCTATTTCAATAAATAATATGCCTAATCTACTTAACCTTTTCTTGTTCATTACATCACTCAATAAATTGGACATTTGGATTTTTTTTTTTTTTTTTTTTTTGATAGGATGGACATTTGGATTAAACAATACAATAAAATACAATTAAAAGGAACAACACTATTTATCTAATGCTTTCTTTTTTACAAAACTTTTTTTTTTTGTCAACAATTATTATATTTCAATAAAATACTTAAATTACCCGCTAGAAATTGTGGGGTCCATGTGAACAACATATTTTCAATGCACATTTCATCGTATAAAGGACTTGCTATGACCTCAAATTATTTTACAACTATTTTTTCACAATTCTAACTTGGCAAACTATGAGGGGTTAACAATTATTTATACATATACCCACTGTTTTTTTTTATCAATCACACTGGACACAGCTGTGACAAGAAGTAATGAAAAATTTGGTGATATAGACCTTTTCAATAGACTACAGGACTTAAGTTTTTAAAAATGACAAAAAGTAAAGACACAGCAGAAGCGCAGCAGAGCAACAACAGCACTTTAAACAAATGAAAAATCAAGTTATCAAACTAGTTTATTGTAAAAAAAATATATATATCAAACTAGTTTAAAGAAAAATAAAAAAACACATCTAGAAAAAAAAAAAAATTTTACAAAAAAAAAAAAATTATCAAACTAGTTTAAAGAAAAATAAAAAAACACATCTAGAAAAAAAAAAAAATTGTACAAAAAAAAATATATTATCAAACTAGTTTAAAGAAAAATAAAAAAACACATTTAGAAAAAAAAAAAAACTTTCAAGGCAAACCTGGAACGGAGGAGTCTAACGCGTGGCCAAAATCAGCAACAGCAAATACAAAGCAATTTTTTCTAGTCGATGTGTACAAAAAAATATGGTTTGAGTTTTTTTTTTTTTTTTTGAATTTTTATGATTTTTTGTTCTGTTTTGTTGAGAGAGAGAGAGAGAGAGAGAGAGAGATTTGGATCACAAAGAAAATATTTTCTGTTTTTTCCTTTTTTTATAACTTTTTTTTATCTATGTTAATATTCGGGTATAATTTGATTATTCCTACATTGAGGCCTTCTTTTCTAATTGTTTATTCTTTGACTTCTTCTCCCTTATTTATTGACTAAAATTTGGGGTTCAATTAATACATTTTACAGAAGTATTATTATTATTTATATATTTATTTGGGAATCAAAGAACTAACTTAATTGGTTAATATTTGAGGCTTACCTCTATTTGGGGCCTTTAGGCTGTCACCTAATTCGTGTAAGGCAAGAGACCATAATTAGAAGAATTCATAATTGTAGGGGCGAGATTTGGATCCTGGGCCCAAAAAGCAACAGGACTAGGGCTCAAATAGCCCAACACAATAAATTTGTAGAGAGTGTACTTGAAGGTTGAGCTTTCATGAAAGGATCAACGCGCACAGTAGATCAACGATAACAAAAAAATAAAGAAAATTAGACTGTATGCAAAGAAAATCACTCATCAGCAAAGTCCGAGAATAATTATTGAATATATTGCTTCTGACTTGGTTACAATTTCTATTCTAAGTTACTACAGGGTTCCTTTTCCACCATTTTTTTCATATCCATCTTCCTCTGGAGGGTCTCTCACATTATATAGCCCCCTTTGAATGATCTTGGCCCTCCAGTTGTTGGTCACCCAAGCTACTACTTAAGTGTTTATCCCATCAGATACCTTTCCAAACCCTTTGTGAGTTGCGGCAATCAAGGCAATATTGTTCAAGGGTTTTCTCGACATAAATGTGGCTAGGAGTTTTGGTAAGAAGAATTAAATGTAGTGGCAGCTTCCATCCCTTCAGTCAGGGCTGACCCCTTCTCCGAAGTGTAACTTCCTCTAATAACGTGTCACTGAAGTGGCCTCACCGTCCGAGGACGTGATCTCCTCAGAACTACAATGGCATGTTCTTTTAATTGAATTTTTGTACCCACAATAACAATATAAAAACTATTAAAGATGTCCAGTAATTCAAATAAGGGCAAGGATTTTATTATTATTATTTATTATTAGAAAGAAATAAGGGCTAGGAGTTGGGGACAACACTTTTGTAGTTAATTTAAGGTGCTTTACTTAAGTAGTGGCAGCACAACTTTAATAGTAATGGAAGGGATTTGATGGGGTACAATTTGAAAACTACACCCTCATGAGATGCTTAAATTGTTATTACGGCATGTGGCTAATGATATCCTACTTACAGGAATTAATCATTGTTGGGGGCATTTTATGTCGCCCACGTGATGTTAAATCTCAACTTTGGGCTTGGAATATTACCTAAATGCTATTAGTGAAGTGTAAAAGACTCATTTTGCTCAAAGTTTGGGTTACATCCAACAAAAATTATAATAAGACCCCAAAAATACTTTCTACAAAGATAAGCTGGCACAAAAGATGACCCACCATAATAAGTGCATAAATAATTGTCTAGCGGTAAATAAAAGAAACATTTAGCGGTAGATACTTGGAAAATTGATAAATGAATTTGCATAGTAAAAATTATGCATTTCCTCCATAGTCAGTTAATATAAAAGCGAACCCATTATAACAAGTACAATCATTAAAGTATTAAAATAAAGTTAGGATGCTAGCTTAACTTCTTTGTAGTTCTGTAGGTTTGTCAACTTCTTGTCTAGGATAAGAGAATATCTTCCATTCTAAGGTGAGGATAATGCTAAATGCCCTTACATGCGTAAATTGCACGACGAATCTTGTCTGAATTTGTTTCTAAACTGTGTAACTACCATAGCATCTTGGTACCCTTTGGTGTTTTCATGTTGAATCCATTGATGCAGGCAGTAGTTTTGAATTTGTGAGGAGTGTACATCCACCCTCTAGCATTTTGTAGGCATAAATTGATAAAAGTGCAGTTTACTTTTGGTGGTTGTGTGGATCATGGAATTTATATGGAAGCTAACAAATGGGGTGGTCTTTAACAGTAGTTAAGGTTTATGCATTCCCACTTAAGCTCCAATGGAACTTTGAAGAGCATTCTGCTGCATATCTAAGACAAATCAATTCTGCAAAACCACCTTAAGAGCAGGGACGGGCCCCCCCCCCCCCCCCCCCTCCCTTCTTTTTTTTAACAAATTACATACATTGTTTTTGTAGTTGCCCCATTCCAAAACCTTGGGCCCCTCCAACTAGCAACTATCCAAACCAAAGACTTAACAAAAATAATAAAACATTCACAATATTGATTGTATTTTAGCAAAAATATATTTTACCACTAAAGAACTAAAAATCATGTGTTATTGGAGAAGTTAAAACTAAATTTTTGATAGCTACAATAAATTGGTATAAATACCAGTTGACTGTAGCAAGTTGTTAAAAATAAGATACAATCTTTTATTAAGATTATCTATCTACCTTCAATTAAAAAACTCAAATTCTCTCTCTTCCTTTATTATTTTAATGAATTGTTTATATTATTTTAAATGAAGTGGTAAAAAAATAGAATATAAGAACATTTAATGTTGGATGTATTGTAAAGTGGGATAGTAAAATAGATAAATTAGTTTTTTGATGTGATAAAAGTTAAATTTTTTAACACCACTACTGTAAATGCTTTAACTTAAAAAATAAAAAATAAAAAATAAAAAATCCTAGCTAGCCTAGTATTTTTAAAATAAAATAAAAAATTTTAAAATATTTTTTTTTTTGTCTTTTTTAGTAGATAATTGCATTTTAATGTATTAACAAATAACGATTTTGTGTATTTATAATTTGTTAATACTATATGGGTGTCTATTTGAAATTTTTTTTTTTCCTTATACAACGGCCCCCTCTAGCTTCAAATTCTGGGCCCATCCCTGCTTAGGAGCTGCATTGGAAAAAACCTCTAGAGGGTTTTCTTGAGATTAACTGTGACGTCGCTGTGGACAGTAAAATGGCTTATACTGCTGGTAAAGACCCGCGTATCAAATTCCCGATTGTTCTCCTCAAGTTGCAGAGGCTTGGACCATTTATTTTTAGAAACTAGATCTATGCAGCAACAAAATATCATTGTAGAGAGTGATTTTAAGATGCATATATGCTCTTAATGCTAAGACTCCAAGCATGTCTTAGAAAATGAAAACTCAAGTCGAGGATGCCTTATTGTTAACTAAAGATTTGTTCATTGTTCTTTTGTATGGACAAATAGAGAAACCAATATTGTAACCCACTTTATATATATATATATATATATATGTGTGTGTGTGTGTGTGTGTGTGTGTGTGGGCATTGCACTCTAGGAGAAAATGGATTTTTGCCCTTATTTTTTAAAATATCTAGCACAATATCCCTATTTTGAAACTATATAGCGATAATGTTCCTGTTTTGAAACTTGATTTTCCTAAAATCGAGTTTCAGTATAGAACTCAAGTCTCTTGAAAAATTTCAAGTGGAACTTGAGTTCCACAAATTTTTTTTTTTTTTTAAGTTTGATTTGGCTATAACTTGATTTTCTAAAAACTGAGTTTTACATTGAAACTCGATTTTGAGAAAATCAAGTTTTAAAACAGGGACATATTCCTATATAATTTCAAAATAGGGATATTGTACTAAATATTTTAAAAAATAAGGGCAAAAACTCATTTTCTCCTTGCCCTCTATATGTAAATGTACATTACTACTACTAAGGAATTATGGAAAATGGCTAGAGTCTAGAAGCCCAACATCTATCTCAAAGGAAGCCCAAAGGCCAACATGATCCCAACAGCCCATGTAAGAATTCAATTGCAGGTGCCCCAAATGACAATACTGTACGATATGTACCAAATATCAGTCCCAAAACTCAAAACTCTAACCAACGTGACAATGATAATACAGTGTGAAAGCCAAAAATAATTGCACTAGACATGAAAATAGACATAGGTTACTAGCTAAAGAGTAAAATCTCTAGGAAGATCGTATATAGACCCCACGCCTCTACTGATCTACATGCCAGTCAAAACCATTAGCGCGCATACCATGCCTTATAACTTCTAAGGCATGTATTTGTGAGTGTTTTTCTCTTCTTCTTTTTTTTTCTTTCAATATATGAAATTTTCTTTTTATTAGATTTTCTATAATTAAGTGACCACCCTATAAAAAATTATTGGAGCTGCTATTATATCTGCAAAATCATTTCCCCCACCTGACAGAATTTTTTGTTGGAACTGGTAAAAGCCCAGAACCACGCCTCAATATTTCCCCCTCCGTGAATACCAATTTAGTTTAAGTTGATACCACAAATGACGAATGCCCAAGACCCCTCTTGATAATCTTGGATCAAATACATCAAACTGTACCTGGCTTAGGGAGTCCAAGAGAACTTGGGCAGGAACAACCTGCAAAAGCAATGGGCGAGCCTCGGCTGGCACTGTTCCAGCTGGTTCACGAGCCTTCTGTAATTGGATATTAGCTACAGATGCCATGTCAAAGACTGCATCACACAGGTGCTCAAGAGAATCCAGGCAGATGATCGACCTCCCTCCTTCGCCAACAAGCCATGCTTGACAGCCCACTTTAGCTGGTATGTAAGAAAAATTATGGTTGCGACTGGCATAGTAAGGTAGCGACTTAAGCAGCCAAAGGAGGCCACTTGCTTTACCAATATGAGATGCTGCATGATCAGCAGCCGTAGACCTGATTATTATACCACCAGCTTGAAGTGTCATGTACAGGATAGTTGATACAGTATCCTCAGCATATTTCTCCAACTCTTCAATGGTTTAGGGAACATCAGTACCCTCTCTTCTTGCAACATTCATCCAAGCATCAACAGACTGTTTCAACCATCCTTTGCTAATTTTATTCTCAGATATCACTGGTGATTGGGCGCTCTATTAACTTTTTAGCATAGATTTTGTCTATAGCTTCCTGCCACCAGATGAGGCGCATAAGCCCAATCCTGGGATCAGAAGCAACATCCACGGCTCTTGCTGTTTCAACATTAAAGGCATGGAGTGCAAAAGCAACCTTCCGCATTGGAGGGGGAAGTTCAAGGAGGCAGAGGTAGTGATGGTAATCATAACTACACACTTGCCGCACACAGTAGGAAAAAGCTGACCGTAAGCTACAAGATGCAGAAGCACCATTCATCAAATTGCCGCTGTAGTTCCTCCTGCAAAAACATAACCACATCAACTACAACATTATATAGAAGTAACAAAACACTGACAAAAGAAAAATGAACATCTATTCAATCATCATATCATTCCCTGTTGGTAGAGCATATAGGGGGGGAATGAAGAATCAATCTATCTGATTGGAAAATATATCTTAGGAACTGATCCTGCTTTGTTGGCTTAATTTTCCAGCCTTCCCCTTTTTTTATCTTATAGTTTTTTAGTCATTTTCTTTCCTAATAACTGACAAACTAAAAAATGCTACTAAAATAGGAAAAACAATCAACGTTGGAAATGGAGATTGAAAATAGATTTTTCAAACCATTAAAGATATCCACCAAACATATAAGGGCTTCTATGATGATATAAAGGAGAGAATACAAAAGATAAGTCTATCAATCCCTTTGAGTGCTATTTCTCAAAGTCTCAAACTGAATGTTGTTTTAACAACTAAATGCTAATCCATCAAGTATGGTGCTGCTGTAGACGTTCAAGTTTCAATAGCCTATTGTTTTATGGAATTTTTAACAAATATTACCCTTGGAATTTGATGTTAGTGTGAGAGTCAATTTGGTCATTGTGGACCATTTGGACCGAACAGAATCGGCGGTCTTTTGAGGATGAGGGGAAAATTGTGGTTCACTTATTAGAGCTTTGCTAACAGACCCTCTTTGATTGGTCTCGTTGTTGGGGTTTCTCTGAGTGTTCTACCCTTATGGATTTTCTTTCGTTTATTAGAATAGATTAGGGGTTGCTTCTGTCTTTTTGTTCCTTTTTTCCTTCGTTCACTACCATGAACTCCTTGTATTTTTCCTGCTTTTCTTTTATTAATAATATTCTCTTCTTACTTATCAAAAAAAAAAAATTAAGTTTGTGAACTGTTAAAGCCTAAGGGATTTAATCATGTGATATCCACATGGTTTCTACCACGTCATTGATAATTTTGAAACATCATTATTACTATGTGTATATCACATAGTTAAATCCATTACACTTAACTAACAATGATAAAATAATGTTTGATTTGTCACAAAGCTGATGTAGAAGGGGTTAATTGTTCAAACTGAAAATCCAAGTACCAAATTGACACTCATGTCAAAATCTGAGTTTGATATTTGTAAAAATACCTACTAAAACTGATTTCAACAGTAGATAGAAGTGCTTTAGGCTGATTACAAAAAGAAATAGAATGCAGACTAAACAGAAGATGCCTAAGAACATAATAATATCTCTGAATCATAGTATCTGAATAAATATCATCTATGGCGTCTAAAACACCACTACAGCTTGTACTCCCTTAAATCAAAGCTGATGAAGATTGCTGATAACCTATCCTAGCAGACTCACTTTAAGATTCTTCTATTCATCTTCCTCCCCAGCAGGTTTGGCAATAAACTAGAAAGAAACTAAAACACCACATAGGCACTACGTATTCACACCACAAAATTGGGTCCTTGAAAAGCTTTGTCGGGATATAGTTCATTAAAGAAAAACTTCAAACACTAGTTAATTAGTTCATCATTATGTAACCTGGACAAATGGGCTAACTACGATGAGCTCAAGTAGACTAATGTGCCATGTGTATTGAGCCTTGTTAATCTTATTCACATATTATAGAATGGGATTGTCAAGCCAAAGCAAAAAATTGTTAACAGTTACGACTGATCACATGGTAAAACCATTAGTAAAAATCAAAGCATATTACACACTAATGAAATCCAATTCCCACAAAAAGAATCCATAAAATAATGGATTTCAAAATCTAAGATAATCTCTCAGAACTGAATGCAAAAACATATTACACACCTCCCATTAATAATCCCCAAACACAACATCAAATTGAAACCCCACGTGCTGATTAAACAGAAAAGGAGATAATGGAATAAAAATCTCTCAATCTACAAAATACAATTCCAAATTCCAAATTTTCGAAAAACCCATATAATGAATTTATTCAATACAGAGAATGAAAGACCCAGAACGGAAATTTCAACCAAAAAAAGAAAAACCCCATCAGAGCCCCCACGTACACTACGCGAGATGAATGGCTCTGATTCTTCTAACCCAACTTCTGATGTTAGAGTCCCTAGGAAGGCGAGCTAAGTAAATTAATCGAAGCGAACATGACACTACCATGTGACTGAAACGACACGGTATTAAATCTTCGAATGAAAGAAATAATGAAATGGAAGCTTACCACACAGGGAAAGGAGTTCCATAGCTGAAGAATCGAGAGGTTAAGCTGTGAAATACTCTCCCCATTAGAGAGAGAGAGCAGTGATCGTGGGTCCTCCAGAGCATTCAGAAACCTCAACGAAGCAGTTGGTTTGATCTAAACTAATAAACGTGTCGTAGAATGAGATTTTAAGGCCTTTTTGGTTTATGTGTTTTAATCTCATTATTTCAGTTTTTAAGGAACATTATATTTTTTTTTATACTTTTTTTTTATCTACATGTATTTCTAAAAAAAATAAACAATATTATTATAACAACGTTATCAAACGACCCCTAAGCTTCTTATGTTGGGAATGAGATGGAATAAAATATATTTAAGTAATTGAAAAGAAAGGAATGAAATTAAGTAACCTTAATTAGATATTTTAAAATAAAGTAATAAAAATGAATGAAATGTAAGTAATCTTGTTTAAGAGTAACAGAGTGAATGAAATTGATTTATTTTATGAAAATATTACTATTAGACTCTTATTTTAAAATAAATGGTCGAATATATAGAGGTATTTTGGGAGGCTTAGTAAAAAATTTATTAAATATAATTTCATTCTTTTCTATTCCTTCTAATTTCGGGGTAAATGAAAATTTAAGGTTTTAAGATAATATAAAGTAACGAGTGTTCTCTCCTACCCGTTCTATTTCCTCCTACTTAAACTCCCAAACAAGATAATGGACTTTCCATTCCCTCCATTAAAACTCTTAAATAAGGGAAGTAAAGAATATTTTAAAATTATTCTTTTCATTATTTTCCATTCTATTCCATTCCCTCCTTTTCAAACAAGAACTTAAAGTTTAAACTCTTTTCATAAATGGTAAACACATTACTTAATTTAGGAAGAACCGGTAAGAATGAGATTATTTTTATTAGAAGTAATATGAACACGAAACTTTGACAGCAAATCATAGTGATAAGTTATTATTGATTTTAATTTGAATTAACAACTTAAATTATTTTTTTAGTCACTCATAATAGCCAATAATAACATACCAAATAGGATTTATTGTGAAAATATTGTGGAAATAACATTTTTTTTATATTAGTTACGAGATGATAGGATTTGAATCTTAAATATCTTTATAGCCAATAAAGCTCTATTTTATTTTATTTTTGCGTTTAGTGCCGTACTTTTTTATTCAATTATATTCACATCAAAACCCTATATACAATTCTCTCTCCAAAAAAAAAATCTCATATACACTTATTTGTTTGGGATCCACTTATTTTGTTGAAACTGAAAATTTTTTGTTGAAAATACTGTAGATAAAGGTAAAAATTAGTTGAAATAGTACAATAGAACTCATAAATAGTACCAAAAAGTGCAGTGAGACCATAAATAGTAGTAAAAATAAGCTGAATAATAAAATAAGCTGGCTTTCTAATTTGGAGTCAAACACACACTTCATCTTTTTGATGGTTGACACCATGCTTCATTAGCTGTTTTGGTTCGTCAAAAATTCATACTTTCTTAATTGTGAAAATGTTATGAACATAGCATTTTTCTTATCTTAAAAAGTATAACATAAATAAAAAGAAATCAAAATATCGATCATAAATCTAACCCAAAGTAAATTTAACCGAGTAAAGGAAGAAATAAACAATATAATTAAAAAACATTTACATTGAGTAATAATTATGTAATTTCATTTGTTTCATAAAAATAAAAACATAAAACGCATTAAAGGAAACTTACATACCTTTTCTAGGGGAAAAACCCAAGGCTATACATAGTTTTTTTGAAGATGCTAGAAGAAGCAAAATAGCCCACAAATCGTACAGGGGAAAATTAACATAACTGTAGTAGAAATATCTTTCCCTCTTTTAAATCGGAGGAAGGGAGAGAGACATAAGTTGACGAGGGAAGTTGTTTGTCTTGTAGTGGGAAGTTTGTGATGCAATAGAAGATGCGAAGAAATGAGAGGTTATCAGTTTTTGTCGTTAATCAAATACCTTCAACTATATACAGTGAAAATTTTGCCATTCAAGCTTTCTTCTTTATCATTCTACATGAGTTTAGAAGCAATGTTTAGTTTACTTAGTTTTTAATGACACCCATTTTAGGTAAAAAAAATAAATTAAAAAAAAAGATAACAAAAAACATGTGTCATCAAATTTTTCCATTAGATAAATTATGAGTTACGAATATTTAAACCCAGAAAATCAATGATCTATGTAATAAATAAAATATCTTATACCACCATCTAAAACTCAAAGTACGCGAAATAGTTTTTTGGGATGTTAAAATTTAGTGGAGTATTTTAGACATTATACAATATAATATTTTAATAATCATAAGCTTTTGTTAAGATTTAATTAAGAGAATAACAATATGACATATTTGCTTTTTTAAAAAATATTAAGAGAAAAATTGCTTGATTTTTAAATTTAAAGAGGAATTGTGAACTATCCTAAACATAAAGGATGAAAAGTGTTTTTATCCTAAGTTTTTTTTTTTAAATATTTTTTGTGTGTAAAACTATGTGTTTTTACTTAAAATGATGCGTAAAGATAAAAATACAATTAAAAAAAATACAAAAGTCTACCTAAGAAAATGGTATATGAAACAATGAATTTTGGCTCAAGAGAATGATACAAAATTTTTTTAAAATTCTTTTATAATTTTGTTATATATTATTTTGACTTGTAAAAAAATTGATATTTTCACAAAGAGTAGTTGTGAATATATTATGACAACAAGAAGATTTCTTAATATTTTCACAAGAAAAATTATGTCTACAATATTTTCACAACAAATCATAAATAATTGGTTACGAGTTGTTAGTAGTGGGTAAAAAAGTAATTTCATTGGTAAGTTTAAATTAGAACCAATAACAATTTACCACCTATGATTTTGTTATGAAAGTGTTGTGGATGTAGCACTTCTTTTTTCACAATACCTTTATTTTTAGTTGTGGTTAATTATAGTATGATATTTTATTTTGATCTATAAGGAATTAACTCATCAACAATTGTTAAATATTGTGACAATTTGTTGTGTTAAATCCAGTGAACAGTGCAAATTGAACAAACCAAAAAACAAAATGTTGCTACTGCTATAGCTTTACGCATTCACACTTTTATTATCAAAGTGTTGTGAAAAATGTTATGGATGTAGCACTTCTTTTTTATTTTTAGTTGTGGTTGGTTCTAGTATGATATTTTATTTTGACCTTTTAGGAATTAACACCTCAACAATTGTTAAAATATTGTAATAGTTTATTGTGTTAACTAACAGCTCTATATTATAAAATAAAATAAAATAAAATAAGGAATTACCCGAAGAAAAAAAAAGCAACAAAACAATTCAAAATGTTGAACAAACCAAACTGTTGCTTTTTATTGTAGTTTTAGCACATTTGCGCTTTTTATATATAGAAATTTTGTATCTACCACTTTTTTTCAAAGAAAATTTTGTATTTAACTTGGGTCAATATTTCTCTCTCAAAAAAAATACTTGGGTCAATATTTTGAAATTTGAATTGAAACATGTTAAAATATATGCTTGTATTTTTTTTTTTTAAAGAATTGAACCTGCATAAGAAAAAACTAGCCTCATTATACACGCTTCATGCGTGCGATAAGGTTCATTTTATTTTTTCAGGTTTAATGTCATAATTTTTCATTCATTCTAATTTTAGATTCACACATTTGCTCACTAATATTCCGCATTTGTGAGCTACTAATACAGCAAGAGCGTGTGATAAAGCTAGCTTCAAAGAATGAATAAATTCACACACAAACATGTGAATTATGATTTCAATGCTATTTGGGTAATATTTTTTGAGGCTATCCTCATGACACTTTGGTTTATTAATAATTAACAAATACGAAATATTAGTGGGTAAATGTGTGAAACTCAAATTGTGATGAATCATGAATGTAAAAATATGACATTAAACCCAAAAAAAAGAAAAGAAAAAAGAAGAGCTCATCGCACACTAGTAATCATTAAAGAAATATTCTAGAGATGCAATTGTATCAAAAGAATTTAACCAAAAAAAGGGGTCTAACGGTTGAAAGAATACACTAGCAAACGTACCTGTATCAAACAAAAGAAACAAAAAAATACTACTGCATCAAACGAAGAAAAAAAAAAAAAAAGAAGAAGAGAGAACAAGTGTAGAGCCACATATGAGAATGTCATGTCTAATCGAAACAATAATTGCTCAAATAGGTGATTAATAGTTAATACAAAACCCAACATGGCAATAAACGCAATATAATAAAACCTGTTTCCATTTGGCAAAATTTTTGGCACACATCTTTTTTTTGATGAATTTGGCACACGTATCTAAACACCAACCTCAACGATGGAATGGGCTAACGAATAATGGTAAAAATAAATAAGTGTTTTGCACAAAAATCGAAACACAAACGGAAAGTTACCGTGAAAACAAATATTAGTATTAAATAGAAATCCAGTTTAAATCAATGCAAACACCACAAATCAAAATCAATATAATAATCCACTTTACATCAAGTTGCAAACACCATACCTTCCATCAAAACTATTTCTTTTCATGTGGCTCCCCTTCCTAAGAGTCTTCTCGTTGTTGCCCAACCTTGGAACGGACAGCTAATGTATTCTACTTATTGAGCAGGGTTCTATGGTCGGTCTACGACCCTTAGATGTCGAAGATGTCCTTAGGCTGATCTTGTAGTTCCTATGGGGTGGAGACGATGGGGTCGACCCATGGATTTCACTATTCTTAAACTCTCAATAGCATTTTATGAAAACTTTGTTCTAACTGTGACTTTCTCTATTAAATAGGAAGAAATTTTTGTATTAAGAATTTATTTGCGGTGAATTTAAGTTTGATGAAAGGGTCTAGAGTTTTTTTTTTTTTTTTTAAGATGAAAGAGAATTTAGAAGAAGAAGAAGAAGAAGCAAGAAAGGGATATGGAGCCAAAACAAAATCTTTGAGTTTTTTTTACAATTTGAAAAAATATAAGAGATGAGGAGGTTATTGGATTGTAAACGGTCACAAATGTTTGAAGGTTTAAAATTGTAGGATTTTGATAGGCCAAAAACGTATTGACTCCTTGTAATGAATTAATTGATTAATTGGCCAAATATAAGGTTTTATAAAAATAAAAAAAAGCCAGGTTTAATTAATTAATCAAGTTAACATGCAAAATACGTGGCACCATAAACAAATCACCAAATAACTAAATATGCAGCGGAAATTAAATGACACGGTGATTTGTTTACGAATGAGGAAAACCTAAACGGCAAAAACCCTACCCGGTGATTTTAACCACTCCTAAGAATTCATTATTATCACAACAAGCAGTTACAAGTAAAGGAATCCCAGTACCTTATACCAACCTACAGTTGAACCCTTACCCCAATACCCAATTGGACTTATTTTGCAGTGACAATCTCTCCTTGTATTGTACAGTTCCTAGTACGTGACTAACTAAAAGATGCGTGGATCCTAGTATGCGACTTGATCACCAACTTGAGAAGAATGTTAGCTGCAAAATTCTTCAGTTTCATCATACGATGAAGATCACAAAGTTTCTTGGTCACAAAACCCTACGGTGTACAAACACAGCAGTTTCTTTAAGAGAAAGAAGAACTAGGGCAAACTAGGTTTCCGGTCACACTTTTCTTTACACTTGTGGAATTGTGCTCTTGTGCAACTGTGCCACCTGTGACGGCCCTCAAAATAATCCTTATATATGTTTAGGGTTGTGAGAAAAGAAAGCCCAAACATACATCCATGGATTGGATGAAAATCAGTTTTGAAAACTGAATTTCATAAACCTCGACAAATACCCTATCTATCGAGCAGCTGTCAAGTCTCGGGCTGAAACAGCTCTCTTAAACCTCGATAGATATTAGCTGTCGAGCTTTAATGAACAACACTTCTTCACTTGATTCTTGGAAAGACTTGCATGGCTTTAACACTTGAACTTGAAACCTTATTTCTTGAAGCATTAAACACATCCTAGATCTGCATAATTACAAGTAAAGTGCGTTTTGTCAAAGGTTTAGCCAATTACATAAAATGTTGACATATGTTTCTAATATGAATCACATATGTCCTAACAGATTTTATTTTACATATATACCCCCTTTGGTCAAAAACTTGTAAGTGAGTATAATGAGGGTGTTTTGGGTGTACAAAAGTAGAAATCCAAACAAAGGCAAAAAAAAATAAATAAAAGAGATTTTATAATCTAAAATTTAGGATTTTAAAAACTACATGGGTTATAGGATAAGGATATGATTTTTTTTTTTCAACTCTAAGATTTAAAATCTAACTTAATGAGGGTTTTTTTTTTTTTTTAGAATTTTTCTAGAAAGCTTTATTTTTTTGGTTGATAAGTAGAGTTGTTTTGAAGACATGAGTTAATGAGAGAGCGGTCCTATTTTGTAAGCATATATTTTAACTGGATGAGGCATTACCTTCAGAAAAGTTCAAATCAAGAAAGGGAATCATGTTATATATATATAGTATAGATACTAGAATGTACCAATTAAGTTACAAGGCTCTCCATTGTCTTGTGTATGTCTTTTTTAGGAAAGGAAATAATGGAATAGATTTTTTTTTAGAATACTAAATATTTTTAATACACACACACGGAGAGAGGGGAGAAAGTTTTAAAGAAACTTATAGTGGTGTATAAGTAAACTTCAAAAGTGTTGTTTTATTTAATAGGTAGATAGAGGGAAAGAGAGAAGGAGGTTTGAATCACAAACATGGATATCATAGTAAATAATGTTATTACCACTGAATTTTTTTTTACATTATTTTTATTTAAACCTATTCAATATTGGGTCAATTAAGAGGATTTTTTGTGCTTAAAGGAGAAAATGAAAGAAACAGTGAACTATGAAAAGCACGTAAATTAATTTTTAATTCTATGCTTATTTTGACATTAAAATTTTTTGAAAAATGAAATATTTTCCAAAAAAATATTTTTTTTTTTAAATTATCTCATTTCCTTATATTTGGTAATGTCTTTAAAATGAGTTGAAAAACTATCTCTTAACTTTTCTTATTTAGCTTGACATGACAAAGTTCATTTCCGATAAAATTTTATGGAAAACAACTCTATATCATGCCAAGCCAAAAATGGAAAGTTAAGAGATAATTTTTCTTTTAACTCATTTTTTTTACATTACCAAACACAAAAACAATCTTTACATAAGGTTTCCATCAAAACAAACAGAGCATAAATAATCATACATCAAGTGTCATCACCCCATTTTGAGTCTCCCTTAGATTTATGGAATCCTTTATTAAAAGACTAAGATAACCAAAAATGCATTTTTAAACCAATCATGTCTTGGGATTTGTTGAAAAATCGTTTTGGGCTTTTGAATTAAAAAATCATAGTTAACCAAGGTCAAAAGGCATTCATTGTATGGAAAACTTGATTAATTTATGGCTAAACTCTAGGGTTGGCTAAACCCTAGTTTGACAAGATTTGTTCATGTTTTATGTAAACATCCAATTGTTGTATCAAAACTAATTATTCACCATTACAAAGAGCACATAAAATATTTCAATCGGCAACTCATGGACTAAAACCAAACCATAGACAAGCAATATATTGCAAAAACGAAAAATAACCAACACAACATGTTTTGGGCGAAAATGATGATTTATAGTCATGTGCAAATATACTTCACACCACGAGATATGGATTCAAAAAGTTAGTAATTACTGTAGGAGAGAGAAAGTGTTCACCACTCACAATCACGCAAATCAGCAAGTTGTGAAATTGAACACCTCTAATAAAAAGAAAAAGAAAAGAAATTAAGTGCATGTTTAGATTTATTATTTCTCATGAGAAATTCTTCTTTTACACTGTATAATACAATATAAATTTACATCGTAAACACATTGTAGGGTTACAATTTGCACCTAAGCCCAAAAGAGGGAAGGGAATAGGCCCAAAGAGTCCAATACAATGAATTTATAGAGAATGGGTTGAAATCTAGGTTCTAATGAGTTGTATATCAATTGTAGTAGGCCAATAAGATCATAGAACAAAGATGAAGCAGTTTGTATAATGAAAATTGTCCTCAAACTCAATCTGAGGAGGCTAGTGCTTCTATATATCTCACTTAATGACAGATTACAAATATTGTTATTCAGTCTACAGTGTTTTTCTCTCCTTCTTCTCTGATTCCCCCATCCTGAGTGTCTCCTCTCCTTTTTATACCATCCTCCCTCCTTTCTCTAGCCTCCACGTATGGATCAGATTGTTGGTTTGGATACTTGTCCCCTCAGCACCTTCCTGAAGCTTTTGGAAGTAACTGTAAGGCTGAACACTGCTGCTTAGGCATCGCTTCCTCATTAATGCAGCCAGAGAGTCAGTTGTAAAGCATTCAATGTGGTGGTAGCAACTTTCTCTTAGATATTTCATAGCCCTTCCTTGTCCTGTATTCTCACAATGCATATCCGTACCTATAGGATCTCCTAGAGCGTTGTTTTTGGGTGGCAGACCGCACCTTCCGACCTCGGCTTTGCTTAGCCGAGGAAGTATCCCTGCTTTGACCATCTTCTCGAATGATCTTGATCAAACTTTACCTCTTTACTTACCAACACGGATTCTTAAGAAGATATTTTCCTGACCTCAGACTATTTAATGTCCTCAAATTGGGCCTCTGGTCCAATAGATACATAGATATGTATTCCTGGGCCTATCACCCCCACAATAGCCCCTTGAGATTCTTCTTTCTGGCTCCTCGGGAAGAAAGGAGGATTTCGATGTCCCTATAATTACTATGTGCTCGTTATACATCATCTCTAATTGCACAGGTGCCTTTTTAACTACCCAAGGCACGCTCCTGATGCTTCAACACATGAGACGCGTCCTCAATAAATTTTAATGGCTCCATGTTCCTCGCGTTATATGGCGTGGTGTGGATCCGATGGCTGAGGATTTTGTTGGAACCTGGGCAAGAATTTTCCCGCTCGTAACCTTCCTTTGATATAAATACTGTCCAAATTAAATCATTCCTCTCACTTTAGCACTCATACAATAAACCTGCAAACTTACCCAATCTACATGTGCCCTCACAATTACCAAGAGCCAGTCTAAGAAGAGTTTTCTTTTTCGTATAAGTCTTCATAAATCTTTTCACTTATTTTTTCATCTATTTTTCATTTTTCTGAGTCTTTTTCTCCTCGACTCTTCTTCCTTCTCTCTATCTTCTTAGTACCTTCAAACCTCTATTAGGAATGGGTAGGTTTGCTAGTTTGGTAGACTCCGAGGAGAAAATAGAGAGTTTTAAAGCCACATATAGGATCCCACTAGGAGTCTCGATTAGATACTGTAAGGAAGGGGAATGGCGCGAGAAAAGGCAGGAGGGAGAAGTAGTAATCTTGATGATTGCCTTCATAGAGGGAGGGATGAAAATCCCCATGGGCACGGTCACTAGGGATCACCTTGGGGCTCATAAATTAGCGCCCACCCAGTGTGCCCCAAATATGTTTAGAATTTTAGGTTGCGTAGACGCTCTTAATGGGAGGATGGGCTTAAGGCTTACCCACCATGATGTAAACTGGATCTATAACCTCCATCACTTAAAAGGGCAGGGGTACTACCTAAAGTCTAGGTTTCCCAAGGTTAGGCTCATCCAGTGCCTCCCCGATTCTAACAAAGGCCTAAATAAGGACTTCCTGATTGTATTAGGGAAGTGGCACGATGGCCTCCCTTGCCCGATGAGAAAGGGGCAACCACGTGAGGCTTTAGGTTTAGGTCGATTATTTCAAAATCACCCCCTTTTCTTTTTCTTTTATTCATGTCTGTATATAAATGTTCCTTTGATTCACACTAATTTTTGTTGATGATTTTGCAAATAAACGCGCTGCTATTCCAAACTTCGGTCTTGTCAAGCAGCCGAGTATGGACGAGATACTGAAGGTCGAAGTGTTCGTTCATAGTGATGATCAACTCTAAGCAGCGCACTTAATTCTCGGCTACACCCCTATATCCAAAAGTTTCCAGGTGCCGAAGTGCGTTATAAAAGCCAAAGACCCCCGCTTGCATCGGATAAGCGTTGGCGTTCCGGGTTTTCTCCTCCCCGATTCCATCCCAGAAGGCACTCTCACTACCCAACCTATCCCAAAAGGCATTCTAAAAGTAGCCTTTCCACTTCAACACATGACCGGTGAAGCTACCTCTTCTCAACCCATCATCAAGGAAGAGGAGGAAATAGTTGACGTCTCAGACTCCGAGGACGAATTTGAGGTCTTCAACCTACCCTCCTCCCCGGGAAGTCCAGCTGGTGACCTCGGCCTCACATCCCCAGAACAAGCAAGCCACCCACAAGGAGAACCTGCCATCTCGGAAGTAATGCCAATCCAATGCAAAACCAGACAAAGCCTCCGAGATCTAATAGAGTCCCAAGTGGGGGGTCAGGAGTTGGAAAAGGCCATCCAGCCCAAACTTCCCACCCTTCCACCTACCCAAACCCAACGCTCTGACTCGGCTGATCACAAAAGAAAAAGGGATCAGCCTAAGGGCAAAGAGGTGGTGGAAGGGGGGAAAAGCCATCCCCCCAAAGAAGACGAGCCGTAAAAGGGAGCTAAACAGGCTCGGACAACCCAAACAGCCCTAGAGAGGAGGGCTAATGTTCAAGTTCCTGCATCTACTCCTGTCTAGTCTCCAGCCATGATCTTAGATGGAGCTGCTATGACTGCTGACGCCTCCATCAGAAGTTCTCAGCCGAGAATAGTTGCTTATGTGGCCGACACGTTGGAGCAAGCTCTTCTATTACTCGAGGACATGACCGACTTGAGGCAAATGAGAAAGCATGAGGTCTTTCTCACATTAAAGAAAGAGCTTACCTTGGTAAAGCTACTAGCTAGCTCTTCTTTACTTTTTGTTTTGCACTGTTTGTTTGTTTTGTTTTTGTTGTTGTTGTTGTTGTTTATTTATATATGCTACATTTCAAGAATTATTTGTATATGTATTTTCTTAGACCTAACTTCTCTGACCTGAGCATGTTTCAATGTTTCTTTTTGTTTCTGGAAAATGCCGTCCAAGCCGTTCATAGAGCTAAAGAGATTGTCATCAGCACGCACAAAACGATGAAGGACGAGGAGGCTAGGCGTGTTGCTGACGTGAAGACGTTTGAGGTGGCAGAGAAAAAGCTACATAAAGTCACCGCCAAACTAAATTTGGCCAAAAGTGAGAAGAAGAGTGCTGAGGTCGCTCTATCAATGGCCGAGAGGTAGGCGGAGGCCCAGCGTCAGTAGCTCCGCTAGACCGAGGACGACTTCGCGGTAGCGAAGAAACAAATAGAAGCCCTCACCAAAAGTCTAAGGGAGGCTAAAAGGCCAAGGAAAAAGCTAACAAAGCCAAGGAAGAAGTTGAAAATGCTGAGGAGGAGGCCGAGAAGGCCAGGGACTAGGCTGAGCAAGATGGGTATGAAGCAGGGGTGGCTGAGATTGAGGATGCCCTTAGGGTGGAGGTCTTAGAGGTATGTAGACTTTATTGCCTCCAGGTGTGGAATGAGGCGCTCGGTTAGAGAGCAGAAAGTTTTTACTACGCTGGCTCCAGCCATCCGGGCTTCTACCTCATTTGTCCCCAAAGCTGATGCTGTTTCCCAGGGAGCAAATGTTGGTAAGGACAGCCCAGTCAAAGCCCTTCCTTCTTTTAGCAATCCATCCGAGGAAGCTGAGAAGCCTGAGGCCACTGGGAAAGCAATTAACACAATTAAGGAGGTGGCCCATGACACTACTTAGCCTCTAATTACCCCTGAGGAGCCTGCCAAGGAGAAGGAGTCTTCCCAACTCATGGAAATTGTCTTGGCAACCCTTCCTGCCAAGGAGAAGGAGTCTTCCCAATCCATGGAAATTGTCTTGGCAACCCTTCCTATTCCCATTAAGGAGGACGTGAAGGGTAAAGGACCTGCTTCTTCCACCACAGCTCCTAATCAGCCTCCAAAAACCTCCAAGGACAAGCTTGTAATAAAGATGAAGCCTTGATTTGTCCTTGTCTTTTCCTTCTTTCTTCCCTTTTTTTTATTTATTGAAATCTAATGTAATATGATCTTTTGTAAGTAAATTGCCTTTTCCTAAGGCTTAAATCAATGAAGATTACAAGTTTTTCTTTCATGGTTATGATATTTGTATTTATCTTTGCATAGTTTCCATTTTATCTAGCACTTAATCAACATGAAAATGAGATATGACCCCATTTGGTTACCTTTAACTTCAAAATCCATACATCACACCAGAACATTCATCCTCATTATTCCTAATAGATCTACTGACCTTGAGGAAATAGTCAAATATTGATTAGATAACAGATATGTCTGATATAGTTACAAATGCTTTAAGTGATGCTCATGAACTTCTATTTGCTTAACTCATTGTTGTGGGAATCTCCAAGATAGATGATCCAGGGATCCAAGCATAACCAAGGTTCTGTCTGATAACTAGATAAGGTAACCTGAAGTGTTAATTTACCCAAAGTGAATGGTCCGAGGAACCAAACATAATTAAGATTTTGTTTAACACTTAGAAAAATGATATAAAGTATTAATTTACCCAAAGTAAATGGTTCGAGGAACCAGATGTAACTAAGGTTCTGTTTAATACTTAGAAAAATGATGAAAAATATGAATTTACCCAAGGTATGTGGTCTGAGGAGCCAGACATGACCAATGTTTTGTTTGATACTTAAATAAGATAACCTAAAGTATTAATTTACCCAAAGTAGATGGTCCGAGGAACCAGACATAACTAAGGCTCTGTTTAACGATTAGAAAAATGATGAAAAATATCAATTTACTCATGGTATATGGTCCGAGGAGTCAAACATGACCAATGTTCTGTTTGATACTTAAATAAGATAACCTGAAATATTAATTTACCCAAAGTAGATGGTCTGAGGAACCAGACATAACTAAGATTCTGTTTAACACTTAGAAAAATGATGAAAAATATCAATTTACCCAAGGTATGTGGTCCAAGGAGCTAGATGACCAATGTTCTATTTGATACTTAAATATAATGAGAAATGTAACGCATGAAGTAATAAGCGATATATACAACAGAAAAGACCTTCATTAATAATAATACATTCGCAAGTTATTTACATTTCAGGGGTGTGATACAACATTTTCATCTAGATCTTCAAGATAATATGCCCCTATCTCAGCTACCGAGGTGATGCGATATGGCCCTTCCCAATTGGGCCCTAATTTTCCCCATACTGGGTTCTTTGTAGTACCCAAAACCTTTCTCAATACCAAATCCCCTGACGCTAGTGGCCTTAATTTCACGTTTGAGTCATAACCTTGTTTGAGCTTGTGTTGATAATATGCCAATTAAACCATGGCATTTTCTCTTCGCTCTTCAACCAAATCCAAGCCCCTTTCCAACAGTTTGTCATTGTTGCTCGGAGTGAAAAAGCTAGTTCTCAGTGTTGGGAAACCAGTTTCGAGAGGAATTACAGTCTCGGCCCCATAGGTCATTGAGAAGGGTGTCTCCCCTATAGATCTAGGAGTAGTCCAATATGTCCAAAGGACGTGTGGCAATTCTTCCACCCATTTTCCCTTTGCATCATCCAACCTCTTCTTGAGCCCATTCATTATTACTTTATTGACAATCTCGGTCTATCCATTTCCCTGTGGATAAGCCAGGGTGGAATATCTGTTCGTAACGCCCAGATCACAACAATATCTTCTGAAAGCCTTACTATTAAACTGAAGGCCATTGTCTGAGATGAGGGTATGAGGAATTCCAAAGCTGGTGACAATGTTTTTCCAAACGAACCTTTTTGCATTCAAGTCTCTAATATTTGATAGTGGCTCAGCTTCAACCCACTTGGTGAAATAATCTGTGCCAACTAGCAGTCATCTCTTATTCCCTACTGCCTTAAGGAAGGGTCCTACAATATCCAAGCCCCATTGAGCAAAAGGCCAAGGATTGGATAGAAGATTAAGGATGCCCCTAGTTGATGAATGTTCGGAGCAAACCACTGACACTAGTCATACTTCTACACATACTCTTGTGTTTCTCTTTGCATATTTGGCCACCAATACCTTTAGGTGAGTGCCCTGTGAGATAAAGATCTACCTCCTGTGTGGCTTCCACAAATCACTTCATGTAATTCTTCTAAAAGTAGCTATGTTGCTTCAAGGTGTATACACAACAAGTATGGTCCAAAAAAAGAGTGTTTGTATAGCTTTTGGTTCTCGGATAGCTAGAACCGAGGAGCCTTTCTATGTACCTTGTCTGCTTTGGACTTCTCCTCGGGTAAGACATCTTCCTTAAAGAATAGCACTATGGAGTCCATCCAACTAGGTCCCACCCTAATTTGATGAACTCGAATCATATCACCTTTCTTTTCAGTAGGCTTTCATAGGTCTTCAACAAGGATAACCCGAGGTAATCTCTGAGTCGAGGATGTTGCGAGGGTGGCCAAAGAATCAGCATGGGTATTCTAGCTTATAAGGACTTGCACTAAGGTGAAAGACTCAAACTTTGATTGTAAATGCCTCACCTGATTCAAGTATTCTTGCATTCTCGGATCTTTAGCCTCTAATTCTCCTTCCACCTGGCCAACAACCGATCTTGAGTCTGAGAACATCTCCACTATTTTTCCCCCACCTTTTGGACCATAGTCATCTCGGCCAACAGGGCCTCATACTCAGCTTCGTTATTTGTGGCTAAAAAACTTAACCTAAACGATTTTTCAATAATGATCATCTCGGGAGAAACTATAACTAACCCCACTCCTGATCCTCTTTGATTTGCCATACTATCAATATACACCTTCCAGGATATAGGCTCTTGCAGAGAGATTATGCCAACTGATTTTCCACCCATGTTCTGCTTGTCTTCTTCTTCTTCTTCTATAGAAGGTTCAGCAAATTTGGCCATCAGGTCTACAAGAACTTGACCCTTAACAGAGGTACGAAGTATGTACTTGATATTAAAGGCCCTTAAGATTGTACCCCACTTGGCGATCCTTCCAGTGTAATCAGCACTTCGAAGTAATGATTTGAGCGAAAGTTGGGTTAAGACAACAACTGTATGAGATTGGAAGTAGTGGGGGAGTTTAAGTGTCGCGTGCACCACTGCCAAAATGACATTTTCCAATGGTAGGTAATGAATCTCTGCCTCGTGCAATGACTTGTTCACGTAGTAAACTGGTCTCTGCACACCATTATCAACCCGTACTAGCACCAAAATAACAACATGGGGAGCCACAACAATATAAGCAAAAAAAAAACCTCATCCTCCTTGGGCCTGGACATAACAGGTGGTCGAGAAAGATATTTCTTAATTTGTTGAAAGGCCAAAACACATTCCTCTGTCCATTCAAATCTCTTCCACTTATTCAACAACTAGAAGAAAGGCCTGCATCTGTCCGCGGACCGAGAGATGAATCGGTTCAAGGCAGCAGTCATTCCCGTTAATTTCTGAACTTCTTTAGGATTCCGAGGTGACTATAAATTGTTAATTACCTTAACCTGATTAGGATTGACCTCAATCCCGCGATGAGTAATCATATAACTTAGAAATTTACCTGATCCCACGCCAAAGGAACATTTAGAAGCATTAAGGTGCAACTTGTGTTTCCTTAAGATCTCAAAGATATTCCCCAGGTCTCGAACATGCTTAGACATCATCTTATTCTTCATTACCATGTCATCTACATAAACCTCAATATTTTTAACCTAGTTGTGGCTCGAACATCTTGGTCGTCATCATCCTTTGATAGGTAGCCCCTGCGTTCTTTAAACCAAAGGGCATCACTTTGTAGTGATAATTTCCTATAGGAGTGACAAATGCTGTTTTCTCTTGATCGTCGAAGGCTAGGGGCATCTGATGATATCCTTGGAAGGCATCTAGAAAACTCATCCGAGGATGCCCAACAGTGACATCTACCAATTAATCTATACGAGGCATTGGAAAGGGGTCTTTGAGACAAGTTTTGTTCAAATTTGTGAAGTCTACACATACTCACTATTTTCCATTCTTCTTTTTCACCACCACTGTATTAGCCAACCATTCAGGGTAAAATACTTCCCTGATAGCCCCTGCTTGCTTAAGCTTGAGCTTGATCACCTCCTCCTTGACAACCCTTAGAATGCTCTTAAGATGATCGTCGAGGTGGTTGTTTCCTTGGTATGACAGTTGGGCTGATATTCAAATGATGGCAAATGAAGCTCGGATCCACCCTCAAGGCCTCATTAGCATTCGAAGCAAACACATCAATGTTTTCCTTAAGAAACATCATTAACTCGTCCTTCTCCTAAGGAGGCAGTTAAACTCTGACCTGAAAGTACTTCTTCTTATCATTACTTATAACAACCTTGTCTAACCCTTCACACTCTACCTCCCCCACTAGATCCTCAGATAACACCGGCTCCTTTGATTGCTACAAACTTTGCTCATTTGATGTCGAAGACTCTTTTTCAGCTTGATGCCTAATTGCAGCCACTAAGCACTGTCTAGCCATAGACTGGCTCCCTACAAGCTCTTCAACTTGGTCACTAGATGGATACTTCACCTTCAAGTGTAAGGTAGATGATACAGCCCCCATGGCATGAAGCTAGGGTCTTGCCATTATGGCCTTGTAGGGAAAATACGCATTCACCACTATGAAGTTGACCTCCACCACCTCTAACCCAGTTTGCACTCGTAGTTTAATCTACCCCATTAGTATAACCACATTTTCGTCAAAACCTACCAGGAGTGAATCATAATTAGTTAAATCCCCAAGCTTCAGCTCTAACCCTTTATACAATTCAGGGTACATAATTTCTGTCCCACTGCCTTGATCAACCAATACTTGCCTCACATCATATTCCCCTGTTCTGACAGTAACCACCAATGCATCATCATGTGGCTGCAAGGTACTAGCTTTATCCTCATCAAAGAAACTCAGCGCTGGTCGTACCTCCATCCTACTCTTCTTAGGTTCAGGGTAGGATGCCCCTACAAGTGGCTGGGTTACAGACAATACCCTAGAGTGGTAAGAACCAACTCTTCCTGGGGCAGCAAGAATACATTAATTGTACCTAGAGGTGGTTTTGAAGAAGCATCCCTCTGAGATCCCGATCCTGCCTGGCCCCCCTACTCGTTGGGATGATAAAGGAATTGTTTTAACTTGCCACCTTGGACTAACTGCTCCAGGTGCCCCCATAGAGTTCAACAATCCTCAGTAGTATGTCCCGCTCTTAGTGGTACTAACAATAAAGGCGTTGGTTGCGCCTTGTGGGGTCTCCTCCCATTTTATTCGGCCATTGAAAAAAGGGTTTATTCTTGATTTTTTCCAAGATTTGATGCACTGGTTCTCGAAACAACACATTAACCGCTTGTGGCGCAGCCGTAGCCCCAGACTGCCCAAAAAAATCCCGCCAAGGACGATTATTGTTGTACTTATTCGACTTGAAGTCTCTCCTATCTTGAGAGACCACCTTCGCTTTGCCTTTACCTAACCGTTGGTCATCCTCTACTCGTTTATACTTATCAATGCGATCTATGAGCTGAAGTACATTATTAGCCAGTTTCCCTATTAACGATTTCCTCAGACCGTGCTCGGCAGGCAGGCCGACCTTAAAAGTTCTTATGGCCATGTCATCAAAGTCCCCATCGATCATGTTGAACATCTCCCAGTATTTGTCTAAATACGTTTTTAGGGTCTCCCCCTCTCGCATAGTCATAGATAGCAGAGAATCCAAGGGCCAAGGAACCTTGTTGCACGTAAAAAAAGCGAGATCCAAATGCCCTGGTGAGTTCCTTGAAGGAACCAATAGAACCTACCCCCAAACGTTAAACCACCTCATGGCCACGGGTCCCAAACTAGATGAGAATACCTTGCACACCAAAGTCTCATTCTTGGAGTGTACAGCCATCATCTGGTTGAAATGGCTCACATGCTCTACAGGGTCTGTTCGACCATTGTACATGGTGAATGTTGGTTGAGTGAATCGCCAGGGAAGCCTTCCTCCATCAATTCTACGCTTGAAGGGTGATTTAGAAATCTAGTTCAACAATCTACTCATAGCGTCATTCCCCAGCCTTCTGCAAGATGAATTCCTATTCCTGCGGTCATAAGGGTTGTCCTTCTCATACGAGAATAATTCACTAGGGGTAGTCCTTGACCTAGGCCTATAATTGCTATCCCCACCATCATCAGAAGAAGGGTAAAAAATGAAGGAGTTCGCTTCCGTCGTTAGTGATGCAACTTTCTCCTCAAATAATCAATCTTCAACTGCATGGCTTTGGCATTTTCTTTATGAGAAACACGGTTCCCGCCTTGTGACGGACTCCTGCTAGTATGGGTGGTGTGTACACTCCCTTCCCGGTCCCTACTTCATTCAAGATTTAGGAAGTGATCTTGACGTTGAGACCCCATAAGCTCCGCTTGGTGCAGACCTGATAATGTTAAACTCACTAAAACACAAGGTTTCCTATAAATGGCACCAATTGTAAGGTCATAATTTGCACCTAAGCCCAAAAGAGGGAAGGGAATAGGACCAAAGAGTCCAATACAATGAATTTGTAGAGAGTGAGTTGAAATTTTCTAATGAGTTGTATATCAATTGTAGTGGGCCAATAAGACCATAGAACAAAGATGAAGCAGTTTTGTATAATGAAAATTGTCCTCGGATTCAATCCAAGGAGGCTAGTACTTCTATATATCTCACTTAATGACAGATTACAAATATTGTTTTTTAGTTTATAGTGTTTTTCTCTTCTTCTTCTCTGATCCTCCATCCTGAGTGTCTCCTCTCCTTTTTATACTATCCTCCCTCCTTTCTCTAGCCTTCACGTATGGATCAGATTGTTGGTTTGGATATTTGTCCCATCAGCACCTTCTTAAAGCTTTTGGAAGTAGCTGTAAGGCTGAACACTGCTGCTCATGCATCACTTCCTCATTAATGCGGTTAGAGAGTCAGCTGCAGAGCATTCAATGCGGTCGTAGCAGCTTTATCTTAGATATTTCATAGCCCTTCCTTGTCCTGTATTCTCATGATGTATATCCGTACCTATAGGATCTCCTAGAACGTTACTTTTGGGTGGCAAACCGCACCTTCCGACCTCGACTTTGCTTAGCCGAGGAAGTATCCCCCTCGAACCATCTTCTCAGATAATCTTGATCAGACTTTACCTCTTTACTTACCAACACGGATTCTTAAAAAGATATTTTCCCGTCCTCAGACTACTTAATATCCTCAGATTGGGCCTCTGGCCCAATAGATACATAGATATGTACTCTTGGGCCTATCACCCCTACACACATAAAAGTGAAAAATATTATACACATTTGCAAAAAGTGATAAATATTGTACACATTTACAAAAAATAGTAATAACGTACGTAAAAAAAAAAAAAGACACATTTACCACATTTTCAAGTTGTAAACATATAAAGTTGTATTTTTCATTTGGTTTAGCTAACGAGGTCAAGTCAACCAATAATCACAAACTTGAAAATTTTCAACCACATACAAATATGATTAAGGCAAAAATGTACTTTTGGTCCTTACATTTTGGACCAATTCTTGTTTTGGTCCCTACTTTTTTGAAGTACCTATAGTAATTATTGAAAATTGAAAATCATTGCCATTTTAGTCCTTACTGTCATCTTAGTAATGAAAATTGTTTACGTGACATATAGAGTGCATAGTAGGGACGATAGGGACTAAAATGGTCATGATTTACCATTATATGCATGCCTAGGGGTGTTCAAGTTGCAGTGCGGTTTTGGGCTATTTTTAGCATTGCATTTTACGTGCGATTTAGGCAAAATCATAACCGCACGACACCTTATTTTTCAGATTAAATGTGCGGTGTATTTTAGAGTTTAGCTAAAACTATAACTGCATCTTACTTCGTTTTTACGGTTACATGTGCGGTGCGGTATATAAGATGCGGTTTGAAGTCGATATATTTTTTAAAATTTGGGTTTTTTCCTGCCCTGCCCAAAACTGATTTTCCCTTTGTTTTGGGTCAAGTTTTAAACTATTAACTAGTTTTTTCTTTATTTTGGGCTGGTTTTCCTAATCAATACTTGCTAGGGTTCTTAAACATTTTTTTTTTTGAAAATTAGGGTTATTAAACTTTTAATAATTTATTTCATATTAAAAAAAATAAATATATTAATATATAGAGAGGGTGCGACGCATTGTTACTTGTTGTGTGGTGCGGTTATGCCATTTTGCGGACGGTTTTGGTATGGTTAGTGAACACTCCTATGCAAATTGTTTGCATGTAAACAATTTTTGATACTGAGATGACGGTAAGGACTAAAATCGTAATGGTTATCGATTTTTAGGGATCAACATAAGCACTTCAAAAAAGTAGAGACTAAAATGAATATTGGCTTAAAATATAGAGATTAGCATGAATATTGACCCAAAATATAGGGACTAAAAGTTCATTTTTACCATTGATTAATTAAGTAATTGCACTCCCAAACATTCAATTATGAGTTATCCTCCCTTAAAAAAAAAATGTTAAAGAGTTATCCAACCAAAAAGAGTAAAGAATTCTCTCTCAAAAAAAAAAAAAAAAAAAAAGAGAGTAAAGAAAGACCATAAAACCTCCTATTTCCAAATAAGTCTCCTCCGTCTCCTAAAAAGTTGTTTGGTAGTGTATTTTAAACTATAATTTTTAATATTTAAACAACATTATATATATTTTTATATACATTTTTACTTACACATTTTTTTTTTAAATAGAAACAATATTATTAGTACAAGGTTGGGAAAGATTCCAACACAACTCTAATGAAGTCTAAAGTGTAGTCTAAACTACGTGCAGGAACATTCCAGAACCCCTCTGCCCCTCTATTCACCCCTCACTAGAACTCTCTCGTTCCTTTCTCTTCTTTTATATAAGCTCTCTCTCTCTCTCTCTCTCTCTCTCTCTTTCTCTCGCAAATCTCAATTACATCCAAACCCCTCCTTCATCGCCAAAGCTCTAATCTTTCATCGCTTTCTCGATTCATGGCTGAAGAAGCCAAAGCCAAAGGCAACGCGGCGTTCTCCGCCGGCGACTTCCCCACCGCCATCCGCCACTTCTCCGAAGCAATCGATCTCGCTCCGACCAACCACGTCCTCTACTCCAACCGATCCGCCGCCTACGCTTCTCTCAACAAGTACGCTGAGGCCTTGACCGATGCTAAGAAGACCGTAGAGCTCAAAACCGACTGGTCCAAGGGTTATAGCCGACTCGGCGCGGCTCATCTCGGCTTGGCTCACTACGACGATGCCGTTTCAGCTTACAAGAAAGGCCTCGAATACGACCCTAACAACGAGGCTCTCAAATCCGGCTTGGCCGATGCTCAGGCCTCGGTTTCTCGGTCCCGCGCCGGTCCTCCGCCGCCGGGAAACAATCTCTTCGGCGATGCTTTCTCCGGTCCGGAGATGTGGGCTAAGCTGACTGCGGATCCATCTACTAGGGCTTACCTTCAACAGCCTGATTTCGTGAAGATGATGCAGGAGATCCAGAAAAACCCTAGCAATCTCAACCTTTACCTCAAGGACCAGAGGGTTATGCAAGCCCTAGGGGTTTTGCTTAATCTCAAATTCCGTACGCCTACTTCTGAGGACACGGAGATGCCGGAGTCTTCTCCGTCTCCTTCCTCTCCGCCGGAGAGGAAGAGAGCTGCGGAGCCCGAGCCTGTGAAGGTTCCTGAGCCCGAACCCGAGCCTGAGCCGATGGACCTGACGGAGGAGGAGAGGGAGAAGAAGGAGAGGAAGGCGCAGGCGGTGAGTGAGAAGGAATTGGGGAATGCTGCGTATAAGAAGAAGGATTTCGATACGGCCATCGCGCATTATACCAAGGCCATGGAGTTGGATGATGAGGACATTTCATATCTCATGAATCGAGCTGCTACTTATCTCGAAATGGGTCAGGTATCACAATTGAGACAATACCTCTTTTATCAAATAATTTATTGCTTGCCTTTTGATTTTGACTGTTACAATTTAGTTTCTATTGGTGTAGTTGACTATTGCACTTGTGGGAATTCTTAATTTGTTTTTCGATTTTGTGTTTCATGTGAAATGCCTTTTCTGTCACCATACTTGTTTTGGTCTCTGTTTTCACTATATCTTATGTTTAAAACCTTAATGGGCAACATAAAAAAAAAGCCCTGAATTCGCAATATTCCATATTTCGGGTTTTAGTTTAATGAGCTGAGGTTCATGTGGATGTGTTATTGAATTATGCTTTATCAATTCATTGCAACAATAGTGGACTATCATTTGGATATACTGATTTTCTTTACTTTTTGATTTGATTCACTGGCTATAAAATGATAGGCACTGGAGCAAAGCCTTACCCACTAGTATATAAACATGTAAATGTAATCCTGTTATAAGAAGGAAATATGACTCTGTAATTGAGTGATTAGGGAATTTTTAAATTTTCATGTAGATTTGTCTCATGAACCTTTAGTTTTAGCCTAGAGATAGAACAGCATCAGTAGGAAGTCGTTCATTCTTTTGTTTGTTTGTTTGCTTGCCTCAAACTGCTTTTTGTGCAAATTTGTGGGGCATACCTTTGGCACCTTAAGTTAAATTTCAGCACCTAAAATGGTCCTAGCAATTGCCTCCACTATTCTTATTGCTGTCCATTGTACACGTTGATTCTGAAACGTGAACTGTGACCATTTTCCTTCCTGTTATAGTTTGACACATACGGTATGCACAACAAATATTTGGACTGTTTACTTGGCTTTATTAAACTGTCTGGTACTCACATTTATTTCTTTCTAACTTTATTGTTATTTCAGTACGAGGATTGTATCAAAGACTGTGATAAGGCTGTTGAAAGGGGAAGAGAGCTTAGGTCAGACTTTAAAATGATAGCAAAAGCTTTGACCAGGAAGGGAAATGCCCTGGTGAAAATGGCAAAAACCTCAAAGGACTATGAACCTGCTATTGAGAGTTTCCAGAAGGCTCTCACTGAGCACCGCAACCCAGACACATTGAAGAAACTTAATGATGCTGAAAAAGCAAAGAAGGAACTAGAGCAGCAAGAGTACTTTGATCCAAAAGTAGCTGATGAGGAACGTGAGAAAGGTATCCCTTCTAGAACACTTCACCGATTGTTTTATACCTCATGTTGTGCTTTGTATCTCTTGATATATTTGTCAGTCCTACTCCTACAAATGGTTTCATCATGCTTTATGTTTGTGTCTTTTGATTAACTCATTTCGCACTTATTTAATTTGTATCGCATTATATTTATTCCTCTTGAATAGCAACCCTGGACTAGCTCTGAATCAATAGCACTTCCAGACTTCCTATAATTTTGAAAATGCCATTCTTGACCTCTATTATGTGGGGTCCATATATTGTGTATTATTGTGTCTAAAATATAAGGTTTTTTGTGATAGCATTGCTGCACATTCTTGAAAACTTCTAAGAATTTCTTCATGTCTATCTCTTGCTTGACTGCTTATCTATGGTGCATGTAGGCAATGAGTATTTCAAGCAGCAGAAATATCCAGAGGCTATTAAGCATTACACAGAGTCCTTGAAAAGGAACCCAAAAGATCCAAGGGTAAAAATCCTCTGACACTCCTTTATTTGTGTTGCCAAAGTATGTTCAAGTGTTCTGTCTCAAGAAGAGTAAATGCGATGGATCACCTTTTGATACGCTTGCTGTCTTGCAGGCATATAGCAATAGAGCTGCATGCTACACAAAACTTGGGGCTTTACCTGAGGGATTGAAGGATGCAGAAAAGTGCATTGAGCTTGATCCAACCTTTTCCAAGGGTTATAACAGAAAAGGTGCTGTCCAGTTTTTCATGAAAGAATATGACAAAGCTTTGGAAACATATCAGGAGGGGCTGAAGCATGATCCAAACAACCAGGAATTGCTTGATGGTGTGAAGAGGTATGGTTCTTAACCTGACTGCTTTTGTCATTTTCGACATGGATTATGGTATAAAGCCCTTGTTTAACTGCCAAATCAAAATAATTTGCAGATGTGTAGAACAAATTAACAAGGCTAGCCGTGGAGATTTGACCCCTGATGAATTGAAGGAGAGACAGGTGTGATTTTCTTTTTCTCTCTTTTTGAGACTGATTTTATGAAACCAGTTTGGGATTGTGGTCTTTACGTAAGTTTTCACCTTGCAGGCCAAGGGAATGCAGGACCCTGAAGTTCAGAACATCCTCCAAGACCCTGTTATGAGACAGGTATGCTCAATTTGAATTTTTGGTCTTTTTAAGTTAAACTTGTGATCTCAAACGATTCTTTATTGTTTTCTATAGTGTATGGAATTGCTAAAAATGCTTTGGGTGATGTATGCAGGTGTTGATCGATTTCCAGGAAAATCCCAAGGCTGCTCAAGAACACACAAAGAACCCGATGGTGATGAACAAGATCCAGAAGCTGGTTAGTGCAGGAATTGTTCAGATCAGATGAATCTGAGGGGGAAAGATAAACATGGACAAGAGGCTTCTGCGTTAGACAGATTGTACTTTGTGTGAATTAAGGGGATTATTTAAACAAACTATTTTGAATTGGCAAAATTTTGTGATGTTCCTCATTTTCAATTGTTTAGTGGAGGTCGTCTGTGTTTTATATTACACATCTCTAGTTCTCAATCTCTCCCCCCACCAAAAACACACCACATGTTTTGTATTAGGTTATTTGATTGGCTGGTTTAGCTCTTGGTTCAACTAGGTTGAGGATATGGATATAGTATTTCACACCATGACAGGCAGGCAGGCAGCGGTGGCTCAACCATTAATAGGCCATTTAGGAAATGGCCTAATGCCTCTAAATGGAAGAGACCCCTTAAAATAGAATATATAATTATTTGTTTTATAGTGTTGCAAAATTAAAAAATATAAAAAAAGGTCCCTCACCCAACCCAAAAAAAGTAAATATATAATGTAATTTATACATGTATTCTGTAGTGCAAAAATTTGTGTGTATTTTAATATAAAAGATTTTATCAATTAAGTTAATTAGAATTTATTACTTTTCAAAGTAGGTAATATTAAATTATCTATTTTATAATATTATTTTAATATTAATTTTTTTGAGTTTTTTAGTTGTGCAAAAAAGTGGAGTTTTTCTCCATTTTACAATGATCGACAAAAATGATTTTACAAGGTAAAAAATTTCTTTAATTAAGGCCTAGAAACTTAATAAATAAAATTACTCAAAAAAAACTTAATAAATAAAAATTATTTAAAAAAAATTATTCTCTTTTCGAATGATGTGCATTTTATTAAAATTTTTAAACTTCTAAAATTTTACTCTCTTCTCTCTTTCTATCAAAATTAAAACTATAATTAATATTTTTTCCGACAGATTTATTACTGGAGTCCCCAACATCCCCAAGCCTTACGGCTTAACCTGGCTACCAAATGGTGAACATGTAGTTGACTATACTGTTCAACATTTTAGTCATTGGACATTTCCGGAAGCTTTCTCTGCCCTCGCCAAGTGTCATTCCCTAATTTGTCAGAACCTAAATTATTGTGCTGTATAAAGCATAAACATTCTGAAAAGCCCTATCAATAGGAATTGTTGTAGTTCACATTTTTCAAATGTTCACATATACTTTATAAACTGCTATTGACTTGTATTTTTTTCTTTTTTGTTTGTTTGTTTGTTTCGAGTCCACTTTATGCCAAGTTTAGTTAGCAACATTTTCCTCCCCATTGCTACGAACCCAAAGCATATTTTCTCAATTATGAATCTATGATATTGGCAAAATGTTTTCATCATAGCCCTTCCTTGTTCATTTTTGTGTAGAGTTGGACCAAGTCTAAGATTGCTTTATAAAATGTTACAGGGTAAGTATAGGGAAAGGGGAAAAAGAAAGAAAGAAAAAAAAAAAAAAATTATCTCCTTCAGTCGAATTCTAAATATTAAATTGACAAAAATATATTGCTCCCTGTTCTTCAAGAGGGAGAATAAATTAAGCAGCAACTTGCTCCTTGGCAGCGCTGAGTTGATTCTGGATGTGTTGAGGGACAACATCAAACTTGGCTAATTGCATGATATAGGATGCACGGCCTTTTGTCATCCCCCGGAGTGTGCTGACATACTGGAACATCTCTGCCAGTGGGACGAGTGCATCAACCACCTGCAATAATTCCAAAACAACTAGTGAACTAAGACCCAAGAATAAAGGAACATAAGAAAAATGAAGATATAGCTTAGGATCAAGTGCCACTGCTTCAATCATCAGCATTCCATTTCCTGTTTTAAGGCATTAATTCATGAAAGGTCCAAGATACCACAGGAAGCCCAAACAACATATGCTGTTACAGTCAGTTATACCCTTTTTTTCAGTTGTCTTTTTCACTTACTATGCCTTAGAAGTTAGAAGTTAGAACTTGGTATCGACAGTCTTGAGATAGATGTGTAATAAGTATACAGTTTTACAATGAAGAGTTGCAATCAATCACTATGAATGCAAGGACTAAGCAAAATTTAGTATGTAATTATAAAAGGTAGCTAGAGTTGACTGAAAAATAAGCAATACAGTAAATGCTGTAGTAAGAAAATTTTCAAAATATATGTTATGGTTAAGCAAGAGACAAGAGATTGTTAAACATACCTTGAGACCGCCAGGTTTGTCACCAAAGCTGTTGATCTGACCTCTCCTTGAGTTTAGATCACCAATCACATCTCCTAAATGTTCCTCAGGTGTGACAACTTCAACTTTCATAATGGGTTCAAGCATCTTTGGGGCAGCCTTCCTCATCCCTTCACGAAAAGCTCCTCTGGCTGCCAGCTGAAATGCCAGGACACTTGAATCGACATCATGGTAAGATCCATCTACTAGCACAGCACGTACATCAACAACGGGAAATCCTGCAAGCACACCATTACTCATACACTCCTCTAATCCTTTCATCACCCCTGGAATGTATTCTCTTGGCACTGCACCTCCCTTTATTTCACTTTTGAACTCGTAGCCGCTACCTGCTTCCATGGGTTCAAACCGTACAGTGATGTCAGCAAACTGACCTTGTCCACCTGACTGTTTCTTGTGCACATACTTCACTTCTGAGATTCTAGAAATACTTTCTCGGTAGTTTACTTGAGGCGCACCAACATTAGCTTCCACCTACATAAAACAAGCAGCCCCATTATGACAATTCAAATAGGAGTTGCCAATAGAGTAAACTAGAAATCTTTACTGATCAGACAATTGGTCAAACTGTAGATATTAACTCACATTCTTCTCCTTTGCTCTCTCTCATGGTAAGGATAATAATTCAAACTTGTGGAAACTGAACAAATGAAGAAGTAACACAATGCAAATGCATGTGCATGCATAACCATTTGCACTATTATATGTTCAAGCATATATATATATATATAGGTGCTTGTGCATGTGCATGTTGATTAGAGTATTGTCCCAAAGAGGCATCTTAAAGAAGTGTATTGTGCCAGATCATGATCCTAGGTATAGAACATATGAATTTGAAAATCCAACACTTAGGTCACAGATATAAACCTTAAACTCCCTCTTGAGTCGATCGACAATAATCTCAAGGTGCAATTCTCCCATTCCTTCAATCACTGTCTGGTTGATCTCTTCATCCCGTGAGAAGTGAAAAGAAGGGTCTTCTTGAGCAAGTTTGATTAACCCAGTTGCCATCTTATCAACATCAGCTTTAGTCTTGGGTTCAATTGCAACCTTGATCACAGGATCAGGGAAGTCCATCCGTTCAAGCACAATGGGATTCTCAGGATCGCTCAGTGTTTCGCCTGTAATGGTATCTTTCAGACCAGCAAGAGCAATAATGTCACCTGTTAAAGCTACCTTAACATCCTCTCTGCTGTTTGCATGCATTTCTAGAAGTCTACCAATCCTTTCTTTTTTGTTTTTGTTTGCATTCAGTACATAGGATCCTGCAGTCAGCTTTCCTGAATACACCCTCACAAATGTAAGGGAACCCACAAATGAATCACTCATGATCTTGAAAGCTAGTCCAGAGAATGGCTCATCATCACTTGCAGCCCTTTCAATTATCAGTTCTGGGTTCTCTGGGTCAGTCCCCTTCATTGCTGGCAAATCAACTGGAGAAGGCAAATAATCCACAACGGCATCAAGCAATGGTTGAACACCCTTATTTTTAAAAGCTGAGCCACATAATACTGGGACAAAACTGCTTGAGATGGTTCCCTTCCTTATTAATTTCTTAATGGTTTCCTCATCAGGTTCAACTCCTTCTAGGTAGCTCTCCATAGCTTGATCATCTAAGTCAATTATGGTTTCTATCATCTGAGATCGATACTCTTGTGCTAGCTTTTGAAGATCTGTTGGAATATCCTCATAGTCAAACTTAGCACCCAACTCTTCTCCTGACCAAACTATAGCTTTCATCTTCACAAGATCAACAACTCCCTGAAAGGTATCTTCTGAACCAATAGGTATTTGAATCACCAGTGGTTTAGCACCCAAATTTGTCACTATCATGTCTCTTGTACGGAAAAAGTTTGCTCCAAGACGATCCATTTTATTGACAAAGCAGATTCTGGGTACTCCATATTTATCAGCTTGCCTCCAAACAGTTTCAGATTGTGGTTCCACACCAGCAACGCTATCAAACAAGCATATAGTGCCATCCAATACCCTGAGAGCCCGTTCCACTTCAAGAGTGAAGTCAACATGGCCAGGAGTATCAATAATGTTAATCCGGTGTTTGTTCCAAAATGTGGTAGTTGCAGCAGAAGTTATGGTAATCCCTCTTTCTTGTTCTTGCTCCATCCAGTCCATTGTAGCTGTTCCTTCATGTACCTCCCCTATTTTATAGTTTCTTCCTGTATAGTAAAGAATCCGTTCGGTAGTGGTTGTTTTTCCTGCATCTATGTGAGCCATAATTCCAATATTGCGATAATCATTCAATGGTACTGCACGCTTTGACTCTGGCCCAAAGACAAAAGAAAAATAATCTCTGCTATGTTAGCTGATACACAAAAGGTTTCACAAACCATAATGAAGAGTAATCTATATAGGCTTTTGTCACAGTATGCCATGATATAAACAATGAAACAAGCAAGAATGCATATCACTTATCCCATTATCATGTATAGAAGTAATTGCCAATGCATTGCAAAAGTAACTATTTTCTTGAGACTTAAAATATGTGGCTGTGTTTCTAAATATCAGAACTACAAATAGTAATGACTGAAATTCATTTCATCATTTGAAAAGAGCCAAATGGTCCTATTCCACACTATATAGACACTAACTACTAGAATTTTGGAAAGTGACACAATTTGACATACATTCAAAATATCATTTCTTTGCCTGATGGGCTTATATGAATAATAAAATCAATGGGAAAGGATATGCTCTAAAGGCCAGCAGGTGCAAAAACTGCAGACTTCAGCAAATCCTTTGATGTTAGGCCAGGTTTTGTTTGAGTAGTTTGAGTTGTTTTATTTGTGCTGGTTTCTTGCTTGTTCTTGTTCTATGTGGTACTTGCCCTTTGCAGCTTGTTAGTGGTTTCTGCTTGTATGTGCTCTGGGTTTCAAGGTACGTTTGGCTGTTGTTTTGTTGGCTATTCTGGACTCTTTTAAGTTTATGTTTGCTGCTTATGCAGCTTCTTGTACTCTGTTTTGATCAATGAAGTTCTTATCATTCATAAAAAAATAAAAAAAGGAAATTGACAGTGAGCTTTCATTGAACTTGAAAGCAGCTATAAACTACATAAATATATTAAACAACTAATTTGTAGAACAATGAAAATTTACTTTGATTCACTTAAGCAGGAAGCAAATGAAACCGAATACAAACTAAGTAATCCAAGAATCCACTACCCATCAATTTCACAAAATTGCCTTAAAATTTAACAATTTGGATAAAAGGGTACACGCAAATGACACCAAAAAATTAACTTTCAACTACTAAACAAAGAGAGAGAGAGAGAGAGAGAGAGAGAGTGAGAGACCTTCAGTGGCCATGGCGAAGACAGAGAAATTTCTTCTGATCTGCGAAGTGGAGGGCTTGGAAGATATTGAGTTAAGGCGCACAGTGCCATGGAACTCAGAAGAAGATGATTGTCGTCGAGGACGAAGACCCAGAAAGCGAGCTGGAGAGAGAGGGATTGTAGGCCTTCTTTGAGACCCATTGAAACTGAAATTGCAAGCTGAGGAAGCTGACACTCTCACTGACTCTGCCGCCATTTTTTTTTTTTCTTCTGTACTGTATGACTGTGAGTGAGAGAGGGCTCTCTTCTGTGACTTCGGTCTCTCTTATTACTCAGTCTCTCACACTTCCCATCTGGTAGTTATGGTTTGGGGATAACGCAAAAGTATATAAGAGGTTAGAGGCGCTCGTGAGTTTTGGCTTGTCTTTCGTTTTCGGTCTCGGTCGTTCTGAACCGGAACATTGTTTTCTATTTTCATTTTCATTTTGGGAAAAAGAAAATTAGGGATAATAGAATTCTTTTGCCCTCCATTGGAAATAAAATTACCAATTATGTCTTGCACATTAATTTTAGCTTCTTTTTTTTTTTAATGTTTTTTTTGGTTGAAAAATTTAAAGATAAGTAGATACTGGAGAAAGAGAGACATATATGACACTATAAAGGATATCATTAGACTTATTATCATTAAAATATCACTTAAACCCATTTTATAATAAGTTTAAATATGTGAGCTAATTATACAACTATCTAATAAATGATTTTTTTTTTTGTTTTAAGTTATATTTTTAACATAATAATGAAAAAAAATATAAATAGAAGTACATATTATATTAGGGGTTTGAATAAAAAAATTCAAAACTAAATATATAGTTCTAAAGTATAAACCTATATTTTAATATAATTTTGTAAGATAGTATAAAACAACTAATGTAGGATACTGATTAAGTGATTTAATAATGTATACTTAATAAATTTTAAAATAGCTTGATATTAGCGATTTTAAAATCTTGAATAATAATAATAATAATAATAATAATAACAACAATAATAATAATAGAATCAAATCATCTTGAACATAAGCCTCTTAGCCTGGAGTGAAAGCTCCTCGATTTCCCAAAAACTAGTTTTAGAGAATGATTTAATTGTTCTTGCTAGAGGTTTTATTAGAACTTCCAAATTTGATTTAACTCCTAATTTCCTAGTTATCAATCCAATCAACAAAATGGTTGGCCGAAAACAAGTCCTACAAATTTCCAGCCCATTTAATTATGGTTAGCTCATTCCAGGGGGGACATTTTAATTTAAAAAAAGTAGTAGTTTTTTTCTTTGAAAAAAAAAAAAGTGGTACTTCGGTAACTTTGGAAGTTTAGCTGTTCAGAACTGACAAAGAAAATCAGAAATTTAACTTTGTATATGGGGAGGAAAAGAAATCTTGTCATGGTTACATGGGCCTTAAATAACAATGGCTTGGAAGATGCCACATAGCTCAGAACTCATACCCTCATGTCATGTATGAGAGGTGGGGTAGAGCCTGAGTAAAAAAACAGAAAGCCTATCCAAATCTGAGGTTGGAGCTTTGAGCACCCTCGCTGCCACTGATGTGCATAGCGGCATTGGTGCATTCGTTGTGGTTTATAGTGGACCAGATACTTAACAGGCCCACTCGTTTTGTCCAGATCCCAATATGGCCCATGCCATGTTTGAGAAGACCAAGAGGACTCACTCAAATTTGGAGGATGGATTTCGTTTCCATTAAAGCCCAGACCAAATGTAATACCCAATACATCAACAAGAAGCTAGAGGTAGCTGCGGCCCAAACTGCTCAAGTTGGCCCGAAAAGTTCAACGGCTAAAGGGTGGCATGCATGTCATGTTATATAGTCAGCATTTTTCATGTCTTTGTAAATCAAGTTTAGTGTCTTCTTTCTTTCTCATCTAACTCACGCCTTTCTCATGTCTGTGAAGAAAGTTTTGTACACACTTTCTTAAATAAAAATGGAATTGGGGCCCCGGGGGGGGGGGGGGGGGGGAATTTAAAATGAGTTTCAAACATTAGGATAACCAGAAAAGATGCATTGGGGGTCAATATTGATCCTAACTGTGTTATTTTTAGGCAAAAAGTAGAAGGTAGAGTCGTAGAGATCATCTAAAAAGGATATGGAGGCTTCTCGTGAACTAGTGTGTCATTAAGAATTGCAAATTCTATTGGAATGAAATCAATGAGTGGGATCAAAATCAGACTAAAGGTAAGAGGTTAAAGTGTACTACCTCCAAGCTTGCCTTATGGTCTGTTGTATATCATATTCAGTAATAGGTGGTAAAGATAGAATAATAAGAGTTTGTGTTTTGGTTTGTTAACTCCCTTGAAAATATTTTAGCAACTGCTACTTTTATATTTATATTATATATTCAAACATAACGTATTTTATACAGATAAAAGTTTGTTTACAAAATAACAGAGCTATGATATTGTATTTGGATTACATGAGAACTCTTAAATGTTAGTGTTAAATTGCTTTAGAGATATTTGGATTATAAGAAAACTTCTGAATAGTAAATACTATAAAATTGCTTTGAAGATATTTGGATTACATGAGAACTCCTAAGTACTAAATAGTATCAAATTACTTTAGAGGTTCCACCGGAAGTGATTAATGATCTTTTTAGTGCCTTGATTTTAGCAATAGATAATATTATCTCAATAGGTAGCACAGCAATGCCATCATCCATTAAGGTAGAATTAAATTAGAGGAAACCATTGTGAAGCTAATACGTTTGGAGACAGTGGCATAAGGAGGGAGCCCATGGCTCCACTGCTTTTCCTTTAAATTAGAGGAAAACATTGTGAAGCTAATACGTTTGCAGCAATATTTTTATTATTAAAATTTTGGGACATGTTAAAGTTTGTCGTGTATTAAAAAAAAAAAAGATTAGTTTTTTTTTCTTTATTTAGTTTTGGTCATTATTATATATGAATGATTTTTATGGTTAAGACATATGAATGATATTTATTATTTAATTATCTAAGATTTATTAGTTTGTAGGCATTTTATGATTCTAAAAATATTGTTACACTTATTTAATTTAATTAACAACAAAATTTAATATATAATATGTTAAAAATAGTAATTGTGATTAATATAATTTAAAAGATAAATACACATAACTTAATTAAAGGAAAATTTAATTATCTTGAATTATATAATATATAATACCGCCTTGATAAATTTTTCTTAGATAGGAGAAAATAAGTAAATAACATAAAGTCATGTTGAAGACATACTTCAAGTAAAAATTATACATATCTGTAGAGACACTGAAAATAATCCCCGAGGAATACACCTTGGAAATCTTTTACAATCATCCACTTAATCAAAATACTGGAAAATAGCAGAAAAATGCACTCTACAATGAGAAACTCAAATAGCGGATTTCATTGACCATTATAATACTGCAAATACTATTACAATCGAAGCTTTACTAGCCGCGGGAAGTTCTAACTTATGTTCTCATGATGTTGTACACGTTGTCTCTCTTTCTCTATTTCTAAGACAAGATTTTTTTTCTCTCCTTTTTCTGGATCCCTGTTCTTTTGGCATTTCTCCCCTTTTATAGCTTCAACCTCCTTCTTACCCTTACAGCTGTTCCGCTTCTACCCAAGGTAGCAGGAATATTTTCTTTACTTTATCGGTTTTCTCACCTTCTTATCTTGTAACTCTGATGGCCTGGGGGTGACGTGTACTGTTCAGGCCGTCTTATGTGCCATTAATGCGGCAGAGGTTAGGTAAGAACCCCCATCATTAATGCAGGGGCAAAGATCTTCCTCCTTCTTTCACCTTCCAAGAGTTTCCCGTGGTCACTAGTATCTTCTAAAAGTCATGTGTTGACGATTCGTGCTCCTTGTCTCAGGCAAACTAAGAATTTGCCTTTCCTACGGGAACAGACTGCCCATGGTACTTAACTTGTCCTCCATGCCTAGGACGAACCAGCTTTAAGCCCAGTCCATGAAGGCTAGACCCAATTACTTTGCCGTGGTCTAGCAACTTCTTGGGTTTTAGGTCCGTGTAAGGACTATTCCTCTTCCCACAATAGCCCCCCACGATCACCAAGTCATCATTAATGACGTGGGGATCGTGGTTCAATAAAAATCGCGGCAATCGTTAAATGGCATTTATGAATAGTGGCAGCGTCAAGCAATTAATGCCGCGAACACACTTGTGCTTTCCACCCCACGATCTTCAGCGTGTGTCTTTAATGAACGGTTAGATGAACAACCCTCAGGCGACCACCAATAACCTCCCTTTTTTCTGACTTTCCTCCATATTGTAAGTCCATTTTTTTCTTCATCTTTAAGATTTAGTTTTTGTCGTTTCTTTCCTCTTTCATTCTTGCTTTGCCCACTATGGGTAAGTTTAAGTCTATGGTAGATACTCCTAAAAGATTAGCGGAGTTTAGGAGGAAATACAACTTCCCTGAAGATGTAGAGGTGAGGAATCATCTGGAATCCGAGGTAATACTCTCTAGAAAGGAAGCCAAAGTGGTGATCCCACTTGTTGCCATGGTAGAGGGGGGGGGGGGGTTAGGATTCCCATGAGTGATCTCCCCACTAAATTTTTACGTTATTTTAAAGTCTGCCCCGATCAATGTATTCCTAATGATTTTAGGATAGTTAGTAGTGTGGACACTCTTAATAAGAAGCTCAAATTAAGACTCACCGAGCATAACATCAACTACATTTATAGTTTTCAAGATAGTAAAACCTAGAGGTTTTACTTTAAAATTCATCACGGGGAAGTGAGGCTCATTTCTGGTCTTCTAGATTCCGACACGGAAACCGAAGGAGACTACTTAATCGTCTCGGGGAATTGGTACCCCAGTGGGATCCAATGCCCCACGAGCGCGGGGAAAGCAAGTGGGTAGACTCTGTAGGATTTTCCCTTTCTATTGACTTATTATTTCAACTTTGTTTTATTTCTGTACTATTTAGACGCTCTATGTGTCTAACCTTTGTCTACCTTTTCCTTAGAGGATCACGAATTCAAGAAGAAGAGGCAGCTCATCAACTCCACGGATTTGAACAGACTATTGAGATCCCCCATTTACCCACATACGGATGGTCAGCTCTGTGCAGCCTACTTGATTCTCGGATACTCCCTAGTATATCGAAGTTTTCAAGTTGCAGGAAAGACTATCACTATAAAGCATCCCTTGCTCCCATACATAGACGTTCGTTACAAGGGGTACATCCTTTCTCTATCCAAACCTGTGCTCCGAGAAGAAGGTCAATCTAAAGTAATTCTCCTCCTCCTTTCACTCCCAAGGATTTAGGAGTCATTGTTGCTATTCCTACCTCGGCTGACCATTCTCGACGTAAGAGAAAGAAGAAAACGGGCAACACTAATACCTACAACCCTTCTCACACCCAAGGAGTGCTAACCATCCCAGCAGCCAACCCTCTACAAGATTCTCCTGCTGAGATGCCCCTTCAAAGAGGTCGGGTCACCTTTGGCAAATTTTGGGCTCACCTACCATGCCCTAAGGTCAGAGTCCTCATCGGGCTGTCATTACAACTATTTCTACTCCTCCTCCCACTCCACCAGTTACCGCGGCAACCATTGCTCCCACCCGTGAGACTAGGGCGGGGCAGAAGTGACCCAAGGGGCAAGTTCCGAGCAACTCGTGACGATTCCTGACTCAGGGAACTCTCCACTAGATTTAGGTGACACACATGTTGACGTCTTGGGTGCACCAGCCTATGTGAAGGCGTTTATGGTGGACGGTGAAATTCTCCTTGCCACGGACAGAGTAAGGCCCTGGAGAGATGACCACAGAGGGAAAGTGGCGGAGTGTGTGGGGGAAGCTCTTCTTCTCCCTGAAGATATGAAGCACTGAACATCGACAATGAAGATCTTCTTAAGAAGATCTCGGATGTGATGAATAAAGTTTCTGAATCTGAGTGGTGTAGAGTTGAGGCCGAGGAGAACACCAAGGCCCTTTCTGAAAGGAAATAGGCTTTAGAGAAGGAGCTGCAGGAAATGAAGAAGGCTTTTGCGGAGAAAGATGCTGAATTGAAAGGCTATGTGGCAGTTGATGATGCCAAGATTCAAGAATCCTACAACTAGGGTCAATACGACTATATTACCTCCATAAAGCCTGAAGTACAACAGAACCTGCAAGTCTACTTCTCCAATGGATGGTTTGCGGCTCTTGATAAGATGCAAGTTGCATCCTCTTCATCCCTTAGGCAAGAAGGTAGCATCCCAATCCCTCAGGAACTTGTCATTATCCCTAACCCTAAGATTCAAGCAATTATCAACGATGAATCTCCTGTCCACATAGTAGAGGGAGCAGGCCCTGTTGCTGGATCAGGAGGAGAGGTGACTAGCTCAGTAGTCGTATCTTGCACAGATGAGTCGTCTCGGGTTTTAGTTTTTTCCTTTAAAAAAAAAAAAACTTTTCTAGTTTGCCCAATTTTTAGGGGCCGTGACTTTGTAACCGTTTTTGCTAAGTACCTTAGACTTTTATTTATGTAATATCTTTCTAAGTTTTTCATTTATGTAATATCTATGCTTGTTATCCATGCTATGCTAACTTCTCTAGATATTTAATAACTTTCCTTTCGCACTTTATCCCATAGAAGTTGCACTACTTGCTCTTCGGGATTGAACTTAACAACCAGATTGTTATATATTAGAAATATAAAAATTTAATTCACTTCTTACTGAGGCGTTGGCGTAAGCCTTTCATTATGGAGTTCCTATGAAATTTTAATCTTGCTTTTGACGAGCAGTCCCGAAATCAGTCTACTCTTCGTTTACATCTTACCTGAAGTAAAGGCAAAGCCTGGTACCTTGAGTTTTAGTTCTGCAAAGTTTTAACTTTGTTTCCTGATAATGACATTAGAGTCAGACTAAGACAAGAAACTCAGCTTAAAACCTACCCGAAGTAAAGACAAAATCTAGTACCTCGGGGTTTGTTTCTGTAAAGTTTTAATTTTGTTCCCTGATAGTGACCTTGGAGTCAGACTAAGACAATAAACTCAACTCAAAACTTACCTTAAGTAAAGACAGGGTCTATTACCTCGGGGTTTGTTTCTGCAAAGTTTCAATTTTGTTCCCTGATAGTGAACTTAGAGTCAGACTAAGGCAAGAAACTCAGCTTAAAACTTACCTGAAGTAAGACAGAGTCTAGTACCTCAAGATTTAGTTCCTTTGACATTTTAGCTTCCCCCCCCCCCCCCGATAAGCTTTCATGGGGCCTTCTACTATTTACAAAACAAAAAAATAACAGAAGATTAAACAGTACATATTTTTTTTATACAATAGTCAAAAGTAATACTTTTTTAAGTTAAATACATTCCATGGCCTTGCCACAGGCTTTTCATCCAAATCTTCCAAGCGATATGCATTGATTCCCGCGATAGATGTTACTCTATAAGGCCCCTCCCAAGTTGGACCAAGTTTTCCCATGGCAGGATCTCAAGTATTCCACACAACCTTCCTCAGCATCAGATCTCCCGGGATAAACTCTCTGCTTTTGACACCCTTATTATATCCTTGACTAATCTTCTGTTGATAGTTTGCTAACTTTACTGAGGCGTTGTCATGGTTTTCTTCTATCAGATCCAGATGCTTGCAAAGTAGTTGGTTATTTTTTTCGACTTGAAATTCCTCGGTCCGTGAGGTTGGTAGCCCTATCTCTATGGGGATTACGGCTTCCGCACCATAATTCATTGAGAAAGGTGTTTCTCCAATAGAGCGTCGTGGAATAGTTCGATACGCCCACAGCACACTCGGAAGTTCTTCCGTCCACCGTGCCTTCAAGTCATCAAGTCTCCTTTTCAAGCCATTTACAATAGACTTGTTGGTTTCTTCAGCTTGACCATTTTTTTGAGGATAAGATGGAGTCGAATATCTATTAATGATTCCTAACTCCGAATAATACCTCTGGAATGCCTTACTATTGAATTGTAGACCATTATCTGATATGAGAATTTTCGGACCACCAAACCGCGTTACAATGTTCTTAACATCAATGTCATGGATGTTTGCCAGAGGCTCAACCTCCACCCACTTAGTAAAATAGTCTGTTCCTATTATCAACCATCACTTATTACCTGTTGTTTTAGGAAAGTGGCCCACTATGTCTAGCCCCCACTACGCAAAAGGCCATGGGCTGAATATGAAATTGAGTATTTCGTTGGGTTGATGGATGTTAGGAGCGAATCTTTAGCACTGGTCACATTTTTTAGAGAACTCCAAAGCCTGCTTTTGCATGCTTGGCCACCAATATCCCTGAGTAAGGGCTCGGTGTGCTAACAACTGGCCTCCCGTATGACTTCCACATATTCATTCATGTAACTCCTCCAAAAGTACTTCAATTGCTTCAGGATGTACACACTGCAGATATGGTCCTGAATACGACCTCTTATATAGTCTCCTATCTTCGGAGACCCAGTACAGTGGAGACCTGCACCTAATTTGATCAAATTCTTTCTTATTCTCGGGCAAAACACCACTCTGAAGATAGGCCATTATGGGATCCATCTAGCTAGGGGACGTATGTATACTTAAGACTGCAACATTACTAGGGAGAGTTAGACTAGAATAAGGCAATAACTCAACAGATACAATCCTTGGAAATGGATCTGCTACTGTGGAAGCTAGAGTGACAAGTGAATCAACGTGGCTATTACCTTCCCTAGAGATATGTGATATCTTTAACTGCTTGAATTGACACTTCATTATTCCGACCTCCTTCAGATAGCTTATCATTCTCTGGTCTTTAGTCTCTAATTCTCCCCAGACTTGACTAACCATTAACTATGAATCATAATATAGTTGTACCCTTTCTGCCCCAATCTACTTTGACATTTTGAGACCTGCAAGGAGAGCTTCATATTCAACGTCATTGTTGGACGCGGGGAAACCTAGTTAGAATGACTTCTTAACTCTAATTCCTTCGGGATAAATAAGTATGATCTCGATACCTACTTGCAATTCGATGCTCCGTCAACATACACCTGCCATACTCTTCCCAAGATTCCATTTTCTTGCCCTCACCTATCTTTAAGACTTCGGGCTGTTTGGGTGTAAATTCTGCAACAAAATCCACCAAGACTTGCCCTTTAATAGCGGTTCAGGATTTATACTGTATATCAAAAGCTCTTAAAGAAGCCCCCCACTTGGCTATCCATCTCGTGAAATCTGACCTTCTGAGTAATGCTTGCAAAGAATGCTCGGTTAATACAATTACAGTATGGGCTTGAAAATAGTGGGGTAACCTCCGCATGGCATGAATCACTGCAAGCGCAGCTTTTTGCAAGGGGAGATACTGTGTCTCTACTTCCACAAGAGTCTTACTGACATAAAAGATTGGTTTTTGAATCCCTTGATCCACTCTTATCAGAACAACACTTATCGTGTGATTAGTCACAACTTGATACATATACAATGTTTCTCTAGGAACTAGCCTTGACAGAATGAGAGCCCGTGACAGTTGCAGTTTCAGTTCCTTAAATGCTTGCTGACATTCATCCGTCCACTGAAAGCCCTTCCACTTCTTCAATATTTGGAAAAATGGACGACACCTATTCGCAGACCTAGAGATGAATCGATGAAGGGCTGCGGTCATTCCTGTAAGTCGTTGAACTTCCTTAGGACTCTGTTGTGATCTTAAATTCTGCAGAGCTAAAATCTAATCTGGATTAACTTCTATACCCCGATACGTCACCAAGTAGCCCAAAAGTTTTCCCAAGCTAACCCCAAAGGCACATTTGGAGGTATTTAACTTTAAACGGTGCTTCGGTAATGTCTGAAATGTTTCTGCGAGATCTGTGATTTGGTCTTCAGTAGCCTTACTCTTTAATACCATATCATCGATGTATGCTTCCATATTTCTCCCCAATTGCTCCCTGAACATCTTGATCATCATTCTCTGATAGGTAGATCTCGCATTCTTCAACCCAAACAACATGACTTTATAGTGAAAATTACCTGTTGGGGTGATAAAAGAAGTCTTCTGTTGGTTCTCGGGGGCTAGCTCTATTTGATGATACCCTTGGAATGCGTCAAGAAAACTCATCCTGGAATGCACAAAAGTTGCATTGATAAGCTGGTCTATCTTCGGCACTGAAAAAGAATCTTTAGGACACGCCTTATTTAGGTCCATGAAGTCAACACACACTCTCTACTTCCCATTCTTTTTCTTTACCACCACCATGTTGGCTAACTATTTGGGATAGTAAACCTCTTTAATTGTCCCCGCTTCTTTAAGTTTATCCAACTCTTCTCTTACTGCCTTAACATGTATATCCGAAGATCTACGTGGGCTTTGTTTCTTTGGTGTATAACGAGGATCAACATTAAGCCAATGGAAAATAAAATTCGGATCTACCCCGGGTGCCTCGTATGGATTCCATGCAAATTCATCTATATTGTTTATCAAAAACAAGATTAACTCTACTTTTTACGACATAGGGAGTTTAGCTCCTACCTGAAAATATTTATCCCCGAGATCAATATGTATTTTCTCCAGCTGCTCACAAGTATCCTCGAGTAGAGACTGTAACTGCTACAAGGGATTTACAAACCTAAACTAGGCCTCCTACTTATGCCCTACTACGGCTATTTGACACTTCCTAGCCATATATTGATCTCCACATATTTTTGCGATGCCATGCTCAGTTGAAAATTTCACCTTCTGGTGCAAGGAGGAAGGTACCGTGCCCATAGAGTGGATCTAGGGGCGTCCAAGGATGGCTGTATATGGGGAGTATGAATGTACTATTATAAAGTGAACCATTATTTTCCTTCCTTCCACTTCTACGGGTAAGGTCACGTGCCCAGCTGAGACAACAATGCTTCCATCAAAGGCCACTAGAGGACTATCATACTTCGTTAAATCTTCAAGAGTAAGCCCCAATCCCTTATACAAATCTGGGTACATTATTTCTGCCCCGCTCCCCTGATCTATCATGACTATCTTAACATCGAAACCTCCAATCCACAATGTCACTACCAAGGCATCCTCATGGGGCTATACAATACCTTTTAGGTCGTCTTTAGTAAAGTCAATGCACTTAGCCTCCCAGTGTCTCCTTTTAAGTACAGGTTCCCCCACTTCTGAGTCAGAGGCTTAACTTACAGTCAACACCTTAGATGGTGCTTTAACAATATCTACCTGCTTCCTAGCTGCATGTATGACCCCTATAAGTCCCCGAGTTGGTGTTGATGCTCTCGAGGTAGACCTAACTTTGTGGTCTTGTGGACGCGAATCATCCCGTAACAAGAATTCTCCGAGATATCCAGCCTTCTTAAGTTGGCGTAAATGCTCCTTTAGGGTTCGGCATTCTTCAGTTGTATGTCCACGGTCTTTATGATATGAACAATAAAGGCTCTGATTCCGTCTGATTATATCTCCACTCATCTTGTTCGGCCAAAAAAAATATGACTCATTCTTTATCTTTTCCACAATTCAGTATACCGGCTCTTTATACAATGAACTAACCATTTTCGCCCTTTGCTTCTAGACTTGAGGGAAAAAGTCCCTCTGAGGTCGAGAACCCTAATCCAACTTAACTTCCTTCTTCTTTGCCACGGGTAACTTAGCCTTAGCTTTATCTTGCAACTGGTCATCCTCCAGTCTTTTATATTCTTCCACCTGCTCCATTAGCTTGTTCATATCCGTAACTAGTTTTAAGGCCAATGAAGCCCTTAAATCAGAATCAATGGGAATGCCCACTTTAAAGCTACTTGCAGCAATTCCCCCATTATCTCCCCCAATCTCATTATACGATTCCCAATACCGATCTAAATAAGCCCTCAGAGTTTCTCCCTTCTTCATTGCTAACGAAATGAGTGAGGCAAATGGCTTCGTGGTTCGACTACATGTGACAAACCTGGCCCCGAATGCTTTGATAAGCTCATCATAACCCCGAATAGCCCCTTTCTCTAGCCCATCAAGCCATCTCATAACTATCAGACCCAAACTAGATGGTAAAATTTTACATATCAAGGCCTCATTCTTAGAGTATACGGCCATACTTTGATTGTAATGACTAACATGCTCCACGAAATCTGTTTTGCCATCATAAATTGTAAAAGTTGGCCTAGTAAATCTCTTCAGTAAGTCTGCTTTCTCTATTTCTTTTAAGAATGGAGACTGAGATATTTGGCGTAGAGCCTTAGTCATGGCATCTTCACCTGAAACATCCATAGGTGAAAAGACTTGTAAATGAGGAACTGGGTATTTCAATTTCCTCCCCTTATACTCATCCTTTCTAGTCTTATGAGGAGGCAAAGATGTTGTTCTTTCTCTGGGGGGGAGTCTTCTCTTGTTCCTCATGAAAATGGGGTGATCTCCTGTCCCTTTTTTCATTCCCCTCACCCTTTCGTCGCTTACCTCCTCAGGAGCGATTTGGTGCTGGACTTGGCCTTCTTTGATGATGCAACTCCTCATCTTTACGACGAAGCAACTCTTTATCCTTCTCCACATTTCTTTGCAACAAAGCCACTTGCTCCTTCAATCTCTCCAACTCCACGTCACTATTAGCATAGGATGGTCCCTCCATATTGGTAGTTGATCCCTCACGCTATGGAGGTGGGCTAGGTGGTCGTTGGGTCCCCCTTGTGAACTTTGGACCTCATGCGTCTATCCACATGGACAGATTCTTCTGAAATACTAAGCCACTCTAGATAGGCGGGACCACTTTGTGATCGATGAGTCATGGTCTCAGACAACCTCATTCTTGAGTCTTCTACTTGGTAGAGCTGTTCCCACAAACGACGCCAATTGTAGGGACACTGAAAATAATCCCCGAGGAACGCTCCTCGGAAATCTTTTACAATCACCCACTTAATCAAAATACTAGAAAATAGCAGGAAAATGCACTCAACAATGGGAAACTCAAATAGTGGATTTCATTGACCATTATAATACTGCAAGTACTATTACAATCTAAGCTTTAATAGCCGCAGGAAGTTCTAGCTTATGTTTCTGTGATGTTGTACATGTTGTCTCTCTTTCTCTATTTCTAAGATAAGATTTTTTCTCTCTTTTTTCTGGATCCTTGTTCTTTTGGCCTTTCTCCCCTTTTATAGCTTCAACCTCCTTCTTACCCTTATAGCTGTTCCGCTTATACCAAGGGTAGCAAGGATATTTTCTTTACTTTATTGGTTTCCTCACCTTCTTATCTTGTAACTCTGACGGCCTGGGGGTGACGTGTACTGTTCAGGCTATCTTATATGCCATTAATGCGGCAGAGGTTAGGTAAGAACCCCCTCATTACTGCGGAGACAAAGATCTTCCTCCTTCTTGCACCTTCCAGGAGTTTCCCATGGTCACTAGTATCTTCTAGAAGTCACGTGTTGACGATCCGCATTCCATGTCTCAGGCAAACTAATAATTTGCCTTTCTCGTGAGAACGGACTACCATGGTACTTAACCTTGTCCTCCATGCCTAGGACGAACTAGCTTTAAGCCTAGTGCACAAAGGCCAGGCCCAATTACTTTCCCGTGGTCCAGCAACTTCTTGGATTTTAGGTCCGTGTAGGGACTGTTCCTCTTCCCACAATATCCATGTATTTTGCAAATTTAAACATTATATATATTTATTTAATTTGGTCCCACACAAAAAATTCATACTCCGCCACTGCTGGGAGATCAAGGAATTGTGTTAGACAGTTGCAGCTTCTGCAACTATGTTCAGAATAGGGCCTTATGCTCCATGTGGAGTATCTCTTATTTTGTTCTTTAGGTTCCTTCTATTTATCTTGAAAGAAATCTGTTGGGTTTGTATTCTTCTAGGTTTTCGAGTGGGTTTGCCTGTTTGTTGTACTCTTTTTTTTTTTTTGGAGTGTATAAACTTGTGTATTGTGTTTTCTTTCAAGTAAAGCTCTCATTCATTAATAAATAAATAAGTTTCAAGTATTTAAACACAGTTACACAGCAAAGCAGGAAATAAATAATATTTTGGATTGAACAATGTTATAATTGACACCACCAAGACACTGGAGGCGTAAAATGTTGGGGAACACTTTAATGAGACTATTGAATTTCTATTTCTGGTGAGTTTTTAACAAACTTCAGCCCCAATAATTAAAGAAAAAATGTAAAAGAACAAATCTTTTCACAATTTTTTATCACAATTATAACGTGGCAGAAGATGAGTGAAGAAAAAATTGAGTTTTTGTGTAAGTAATTATTAGCTACTCGTAGTTTATGAAAATTGTGATAAAAAAGTTGGGAAATAATTTGTGATATAGTTCCACTTGTCTTATAATTAAATGAAAAAGCTGTCCAGCTTCACCAATGGCCGCAATTATTGTTGGTCTGGCTCCCAAAAGAGAATATACACATCATCAAAAGTGATGCGCTTTATTTTTAGTGGGGACACATAAAATGATCCCCATGTGCCTCAAATTGGAGACTGCCATGCAATCCTTATCAATGTCCGATTCTAATGAACATGTACCTATAGAAAACTAAACTTGCCCTGCACGTGTCACCCAAATCAATATTTGGTTATCGTGGAAAACCTTCCCAAGCCAACTGTTATCCCTTAGGTTTTAGTATATGGCTCTTCGAGAATGTATGATTTTGGGAATTCCGACGATTTGTTTAATCGATACAAATTGTGACCCAGATCTCGCTGATATTTCGATCCCAGCAAATGATGACGCGATAGCTTCAATCCGATTAATTCTTAACAAATTAGTATTTGCAATTTGTGAAGTCACAAGAAAGAAATTTGGATTCACTTTCCTGTTGGATATGATTAATTAAGGGCAAAATATTCTTATATCACTAGGGAAAGTAAACTTGCACTTGGATTTTCTGGCACAAATCTACGTCAGCTTTGGTTGCAAAAATTCAAGGTGGGATGAATCTGCATCAATTTGACAATGTTAAGGTTCCTTCTTAAAGTGCTTTCATCACATAATCACAAGAAGCTACTCAATGTTTCATGACTTCCTCTGTTACAAATTAAATTGTCACGCCTTTCTTGCCGTGGGCTTCATGGAGCAAGAATATTCAACTTAGTAAAATCATGTCATAACTCTTCCCATAATAACAGTAATTATGCTCCTTTAAAAATTATACTAGACTTCCAGACTTTTCAAAAAAGTTTGTATTTTTAGTATTTTCCTTTTGCAATAGCATTCCACTGTTCATAGTTGACCAGACTATGTTTCATATTTTCACATCCTTTATCTTTCAGGGAAAAAATATTTGCTCATAATATGCCCCATGTTTTGATTCTTAAAAATATAAATATACCCCATGTTTTAATAAAATATGAAATACTTGATATACATTCTGACAATAGAATACAAATATATGATCAAAACCCACATTACAATTACAATTACTAATTCATAGGCCTACCAATCCTCTGCAATTCCCTCAATTTTGCACTTTATGTGCAAATTTACTAGCCCCTAAACAAAGTAATTCATACCATAACATTAGTCGGAATAATTTTGAGCCCAAGATAATTAAAGCTAAGATCTCACTTTAGTTAAGGTTTTTGGTTGCAGCGTAGCTGTTGATAAGAGCCAAGGCATTACTTGTCATTTGTGCAACATTCACAATTTGATTCCTCACTGTGTTCTTGACATTCCCATTCTCAGTAAACCCATCCAAGCAAGTATCCTCATCTGTCAAAGATGAGCTCACCCATGTTTGAATATCATTCATTTGGAGCCCAAAACTTTTTCCACCTGCATTGCCCATTTCTTCAACGGACTTTTCGAGCTCATCCACAGAGTCACTTAGTTCTTCCACACAGTCGCTCAAGGCTGCAGCCTCTTTAGGCTTTAACCCTTGGCTTTTGTACAGCTTTGCTATTGTTACTGAAGTAGAGCGCGTGGTTGTGAGGGCCACAGAGAGGGCAGTGCTGGCTAATACCTTGGGGCTGGTTTGGATTTCGTTTGCATAGCTAGATAGGGAGCTGAAGCACAATTCTGGATAGGTTGTGGCACCACATGAAGTTTTGATGAATTGGGTGTTTGTTTCTGTGGGAGTTGGTCTGCTTGCCAAGCATCGGTTCATGTAGGCAGCAAACACAATGAGGGTCATGAGAGTGGAAAAATATGAACCTTCCATTATACTAATCTCTCTCTTTGCCTCTCAATAGGAGTAGGGGAATTTGATGAAATTTAGGCTAGCAAGGTCTCCAATTTATATTTAGGAAAAGCTCATGCTTGTGGTTCCCTCGAAAAGTGGCAGCATAATGAAGCCCATAGCTTCAGTTAAAGATGCCATAAAAAATGAAATATCTGGAAAGGTTGTTGTGCCACTCTTAACTCTAACCTAAACTCTAATTCACGCAAAGAGCATGTCAATCTTATTACAACAAGGGCTTTTTATGTTCTATCATAGAGTTAGAAACATTCTAAAAGTTTAAACTTTTGAATAAGTAATATTTCATGGAGTCAAAACAAAAGGTCCAAGATTCAAACTTCGTTTTTAATTTTCCTTCCATTAAAAAAAAAAAAAAAAACCATTTTCACATGTTGGCCCCACTTAACAAGGACGGTTCTTAAAATTGTAGGACAATTGGTAATGTATTAATTATAAAAAAATTACAAACTGATTTGACAATAAATATTATTAGTGGCCTTCGATCAACAACCTAATAGATAAATTGTTGATTTTTTTTTTTGTGATTAATGGCCCTTAAATTTATTAGTCTTATATTATAATGGTAATATCTCTAATATCACTCGTACAATTTGCCTTCTCCCCTGTAAATTTCCTTAAAACTTCTCCCCTCTTTCTGTGTGTGTTAAAAACATTTAATATTCTAAAAAAAAAAATAATACACTTTGCCAAAAAGTGATCAACTAAGTGGCAAATATATGTGCTGTTCAAAATTTGGAAACGCATTACTTCATTATTTAAAATTTATGGGAGAAACTTACATTGCAAAATGTAAAATTACTACTAATATTACTCAAGTCATCATTCTTTCAGGCTAGATGGGTCAAATTTAACCTGTGTGAACATGTGTGTTACGTACAGTTCCTGAGTGTGTGAACCATAGCAATTCCTTATCCATTTGATAAACCAAGACCTAATGTCAGCCTCCATTTAAAATCCAGTCATTTCAAAAGGCGAGAGGTAATAGTATTTGAGCAACGATAAGTAATACGTGTGTGATAATTAAATAGCTTCCATGGAGCTTGGGAGCAACGATGGGTCAATTGGGGACATGAAAATTATTGTTCGCCATTTGCAGGTGAGTTAGGATTTAAAGACAATGGGACCTGCTCAAGGTCCTTCCAAGCTTGGCAGGTACTGGGTCACATGTTATCTGAAAGTGTGCTTAAATTCCGATGACAAAATTGATATATATATTTTCCAAATGGAAAAGCACTATGGCCCAGAGAAATATAAAAAATTCGAGGAAAGAAGATGGAAATTATGAGAACTTTGTTGATTTCTCATTAGATTAATTAAACTATACAGCCTAGCTCTGTTTACAGACTACTCCTAATTAACCACCAAAAAATAGCCGTTGCGCACTAATAACTAACTCAACTAACTTCGCTTACTAAAGTAATCAATGAGGCCTCACAGGTCACAACATATAGGATATAGTAGAACTTGGAGAAAGTATCCTAAGGGATGTTGGGCAATTTAGACCCCGGTTGATAGAATTAACAAGTTTTAAACCCAAGTTGTTTATTAGATTTATTATGCATAAAACTTGTTAAAACAAACAAACATCAATATCATGTCAAATATAAGTGCAGCGGAAAAATAAATAAGACAAGATATGATGACCTAGGAAAACCAATGAAACTAACCAGTTTCACAGTAAAAAACCTGGGGGGAAACCTTCCCGAAAAGCAATCCACTATAATAAAGAGAAGTTTCAGATCTAGTACAAAACCTTTGTCCCTAAACTCTACAATCCTCATAGATGAACTTACAGTAAAAACCTTCTACCACTTCAGAACCTCTAAACTCTTCAATATATGAACGCCACCCTTTGATGCATGAATCTCAGTACGTGACTAACCAATTGCACGAATCCCAGTACGCGACTTCAATCACCAACTAGAGAAGATTGTTGGCTGCAAAGTTCTTCAATTCATCCATACGATGAAGATCAAGAAGATGCTTGGTTACATAACCCTAAGGCGCAAAGACGCAGTGGCTTCTTTTTTTTTAGAAAATAAGGCTTCGGTCACCTTTTGCATATATTCTCCTTATATTCTCTTATGTGACGGCCTCTAAAATAAGTCTTATATATACCTAGGGTTGTGAGAAAAGAAACCTTACACAAATACAAAAACCTTTCTCAAAAATCAGATATGAAAATTCTGATTTCCATAACCTCGATAGATACCTCGATAGATAGTAGGTGTCGAGCCTCATTAAATCTCGATAGATAATTATCTGTCAAGCAGCTATCGAGCAGCTGTCCACAGGTGTCCAGCTATCTGTCCAGCTTTAGTGAATACTTTTTTTTTTCACTTGTTTCTTGGTCCAATCTTCATGGCTTTAATACTAAACTTGAACAACATGTTCTTTGAAGTATTAAACACATCCTAGATCTACCCAAATACAAGTAAAGTGCGTTTTGTCAAAAGATTAGCCAACTACATAAAACATGTCCTTAATAATCTCCCTCTTTGACAATCCATGACAAAACCACAACAAATAAATGAACATATGAGAGAAGTCATAAATCACTCAACTCATACTCACTTGTTAAATACAATAAAATCTACCCTAACACAAACTCTTGAAAAATTTTGCAAGAAGAGAGTTCATGGCATGATAGACTTTGACAACTTGTATTTCTGAAACACTTTAAACATAACTTATCAAAGCATCTTAGTGTGAGACAGAAATAATAGAATGCATACAAAATAAAGAAACATGTGTATAAAGATAGAAAAGAAAAAACACATATAGAGGTAGGTGAAGAAAACATACATCATCACATATATATCAAAAATAAGCACAATGTATGTAAACATGGTTACAAGACCTAAGGTACAAGAACAAGAAGCTAAAAGAAGCTTCTACAACAACAAGGAGGTAAACACTCCCCCTAACCAGAAGAAACACATCTCCCCCTTACAAAGGCATGTATTTTTCCTCCTAATTTGTAGAATCTTAAAGAAAGAACCCACAAATTTTTCAATTTCTCCCCTTTTTTGTCACAATTGACAATGGGTACAAGAAGCTAGAAAGCTTCACTCGAGAAACATAAAGATGATAAAAAATGATTAAGGGGGTACAAAGAATCCAAAAGAATGCATGAATGTAATGAAACACAATGCTATGGATGACAAGATAAAAGAAACATGCAAAACATGTGAAAAAAAATGCATGTAGAGGATCTCGATCGATCAAGAGGTATTGAGGAGCTATCGAGCAGACCTCGATGGATCGAACAGCTATCGAGGGGATAGAAACTTTCTCGATCGATCTACCTAGCTATCGAGAGGTGTCGAGATTGCGATAAGATGCAACAAAAGAACTCGACAGATAAGCCAGGTATCGAAAGGTGTCGAGGAGGTGTTGAGATGGCTTAAAAACAATTTTTTAAGAAGAGAAAAAACATAGATATGAATGCAATCAAACATGCAACTCAGTCAATGACCTAACCAACATTATAACCTCTCAAAACATCTCTTAATCAACAAAGAGTTAAGCATTTAGCTCTAAAAACACACACACACACACACACACACACACACACACACACACACACACACTAAACAAGTCTAACCAATTTTATATTTCAAAAACAAGTTAAGACAGTTTAGTGAGCATATATCAACACATGTAAATCTTGTGATAACTAAATCACATTGTACCTGCACATGTATCAAGAGTAGCAAAGAATATTGCGTGTTGTGAGTGAAACATCGCAAGAATGCATAAGTGTCTCTATGTTATGACGATTTGAGATATGATAAAATCACTTTAACTCATACACAATCATAACTATTTGATGGGGACTATCACCTTTGAGGTACATCCTATAACTCCCACATCTCCTAGAAAACACGCTTACAATCATATTTAATGCATTTTTTTTATCTTTTTGCTTTTATTTTCTTTGCATATTTTCTTTTTATTAAGCAAATCATGCATGGGTATACAAAGGAGAGAAAAGAAATACCCAATTATGTTAAGTTTTTGACATTGCACTTTTGTTATGCCGAAGCATACATATGTCATTAACATTGCACTTTTGCTATGCCCAAGCATACAGATGTCATATCATGATTGGCGGGTAACAGTGGTGAGATGGTTATTTATGCCTTTCTCTTAGGATCTTCTAGTCCTACCCATCAAAAAGAGTGATACAAGTGTTAAGTATAAAAGATCACTTAATCTTACTCATCACAAACAAATTGCCACAAAGCTCACTTACTTAGTTGTGTATAAGAATGCTCATCTAAGCTACAAGAGATACAAAATTTAGAAAACTCTGTTTCAATGGTCATTTTAAGGTTCACAAGAACCGATGTACACATACACACACTATTTTTGTATTTTTCAATTTCTCTTTTTTTTTTTGAAAACAAAGCAAAATAAAAACTAAACAATCAAACAAAAATAGATAAACAATTATGAAAGCATGAAGGAAAGATGCAAATGCATAAAAGCATGAAGGAAAGATGCAAATGCATGAAAGCATGATTTCAAAAGCAATTAAGAAATCAAGTAAAGTGAGTCCTACTATAGATAGAAAGAATTAAAATAGAGGACAAAAAGAAAAGACAATTAAGTCTTAGGCTCCTTTCTCACCCACACAACACGAGTCTTCGGCCCTGAAGATGAAAAGACACGTGTCCTAGTATGTATACTAAAGGACATAGAAGAATTAAGACTCTCCTGGAATTGAGTTAAAAAGCTCAAGACTTTTAATAACTCTCCAAACAAAGGTGTAGGTCCTTGAGAGGAAACCTATGACCTTTTGGACACTTACTTTTGAGGATGAAGCTTAAAGTAATTTGAACGAATGTGTCTATAAACACCACAATGGTGACAAACATGAGGTCTAACAAATGATTTAGAATTAGCCAAAACAGTTTTGGATTTCATACCTTTATTACCTTTCTCGAATTGAGGCACAATGACAGTCCTTTATCTAGAAGCCGTGGAAGAGGAGGGGCAGGAGGAGACAGCATATCCTAAGCCAGTCTTATCAGAACTAGGCTTTTGAGTACTCAAGACCTCTTCAAGTTTTGCACTAGACATCCTCTCTATTTGAGTTCTAGCTTGACTAAGCTCAACCTCAAGATTCTTGACTTTCTCTTCTAATGAGGTGTTCTCCACAATGAAAGTCTCAACTAACCTTGTAGTCTCATCCAATTTGACTAACAAATCAGCTTTTTCAGTTTAAAGCTCTTTTTTACAAAGATGAGAAACCTTTTCAGATTTTATGAATTCAGTGCATAGCTTATCATAGGCTTCCTGAAGGGTCAACTTCTTGGGTGCTTCTTCATCAGAAGAATCGTCACTGTCACTAGCACTTTCCACAATCACCCTATCAATTGAGGCAGCAAAAGCCATAACATGACTACATTCATCCACATACTCATTAATGTGCATTGATAATAGCTTAATTTTGCATATTTATATCATTGTTAGAAGCATTATTATACTTATTTTGAGGTAATTCATGCATTTTATATTTGGTTTTAGAATAATGGTGAATAATCAATTTTATACTTAATTGAATCTTATTGCGTGAATTTATCTTTTGTAAGAGAATGGAATTAAATAAGTGGATTTGTGCAAAGAAAAAAGCTAATGGAATTTACTTTTACAAGGGCCATGATGAAGTTAAAGAAGACCAACCCAATTAAATTTAAGTCCAATTGGAGCAGGGAATCAAAGGAAATTTGCATCAAATCCAAGTTCAATTCGGATTAGGATTTCAGCCTGCACATCAGTTAGTATTTTTGGCATAACTTTTGGTTCAAATGTCCAATCGAGATGATTCAAGTTGGGCTGGAAATTTAACTTAAAGGGATACAACTTTGTTGTTTACCAAAAGTCCTAATTTTGACATTAAATGGGCCAAAATTGTCGGTTAAGTGAAACCTAAAAATCTGGAATTTTCCCCAAACGGGAATTCAACTTGTAATAGGATTCTTTGACCTATTTAAAGGCTCTTTAGGGCAAAATTCAGGGAGGCCAGTGCTAGGGCTAGTGCCAGGGCTGGGGGCTGAACATAGAGAGTGCGGCCACTTCTTTGGTTTTCTTCCATGACAATTAGTTTTATTTTATTTGTCTAGTTTAATGTTTAGTATTTTATTCTTGTGTTTTATTTTAATTACTATGAGTAGCAAAATTTATAATTAGAGTTGAGGATGAAACCTTGTTAAGGATTATTAGTAATATTTATGTGATTTGATATTTCCCACAATAGTTGTTCTCTAATGATTTAAATTGTTCTTGTTTCATATCAATTGACTAAGATGAGATTCTAGATATGAGTTCAATCATGTTTTTCTCATGATTTAGGATTTGTCTTAATTAATTGAATGCATGGTTTATTAATTCTTGATTATAAAATTGGATATCGCTTGTGATTTATCTGTTAATGGATACAATTTATGATTTGATTTTTAGAATTGGATATATCTTGTGATTTGTTTGGCTATAGATACAATTGATGATTTGATTTTATACTTAAGAAGCGAAGAAGAACATGCTTTTGATTTTTAAAATAAAGATTTTAATGAGAATATTTTCCATGATAGCAAGATTGATTTCTAGATTATCATGTAGTAGTTGGGAAAAATCAATGATCATAAATATATGCTGATATGACTTACAAGGCGGATTCCAAAACCTTAATTCTTTTCCCTTGATTGTTTACATCTTTTTATTGCTTTATATATTTGCTTAGTTTAACTATTTGCTTAATTTGATTATTTGCTTAGTTTATTTAATTTTAAAACAACCAATTTTTATTAAACTAGATTAGGATTAATTTGGTTAAGATTTAATTAATTTTCCTACGTTCATCCAAGTCCCTATGGGTTCGACCTCGTTCTTGTCAAACTATACTTCGGTACGGTTCGTACAATTGCGAGTATTTTAAAACTTCACAACACTCATCAGAAGGGTCATTCTCGGTGTCACTCCAAGTAGCAACTAATCCTTTATCTTCTGACTTCTTGGCCTTTTCCCTCATAAGGTAGTTTGGGCACTCTATCCTCATATGACCAAAACTCTTGCACTCATGGCATTGGATGAGGGGCTTCTCATTCTTACCCTTCCTAGAGGACTTAGATTTCCTAGGAGGTTTGCCTTTATCCTTTTTCCTAAACTGAAGAAGCTTGATTATCTCATCAGTTATGAAGGTTAGATCCTCATCCTCATCTTCATCTTCATCTTCATCTTCAGAGTCCTCGATATATTCCTCTATACCCTTAAGAGCCAAGTTTTTACTCTTTTCACATTTTCCCATTGAGCCTAATCCCATCTCATAGGTTTGAAGGTTCCCTACAAGCTCAGTCAAAGGAATTTGATCAATGTCCTTTGCTTCTTCAATGGCAGTGATCTTGGCATGGAATCTTTCAGGTAAGGACCTAAGGATTTTCCTAACAATTTTGGATTCTACTATAGACTCTCCAAGGTTGAAGGCAGAATTCACAATATCCTTGAGTTTAGCATAGAACTCAACAAATGTCTCATCCTCCTCCATCCTTATTTCTTCAAAGCTACTAGTGAGTCTTTAAGCTTTACAGTCTTTACAGCCATGCTACCTTCATAGGTGGTCTCAAGAATGGTCCATGCTTCCTTGGCAACTTCCGTAAATGAAACTTTCTTGAATTCCTCATTGGTCACCCCATAAAACAAAGCATTCAAGGCCTTACTGTTGAAATTTGCCGCTATGATTGTTGCATCATCCCAATCCACTGGCAATTCCTGTGGCTTAATCCAGCCAACTTCAACAGCTTGTCATACCTGTTCACCTAGAGCCTGCAAAAATACTTTCATACGGACTTTTCAGTACGCATAATTAATGCCATCAAATAAAGGAGGAATCAAAAGAGATTGTCCACGATCCATGAAAATGGGGGTCAAGGATCACACTCAGGAAATTAATCCAATCAGAGTGTACCCGCTCTAATACCACTTGTTGGAAAATTTAGACCACGGTTGATAGAATTAACAAGTTTTAAACCCAAGTTGTTTCTTAAATTTATTATGCATAAAACTTGTTAAAACAAACAAACATCAATATCATGTTAAATATAAGTGCAGTGGAAAAATAAATAAGACAAGATATGATGACCTAGGAAAACCAATGAAACTAACCAGTTTCACAGTAAAAAACCTGAGGGGAAACCTTCTCGAAAAGCAATCCACTATAGTAAAAAGAAGTTTCAGATCTAGTACAAAACCTTTGTCCCTAGACTCTACAATCCCCGTAGATGAACTCACAGTAGAAACCTTCTACCGCTTCAGAACCTCTGAACTCTTCAATATATGAACGCCACCCTTTGATGCACGAATCTCAGTACGTGACTAACCAATTGCGCAGATCCTAGTACGCGACTTCAATCACCAACTAGAGAAGATTGTTGGCTGCAAAGTTCTTCAATTCATCCACACGATGAAGATAAAAAAGATGCTTGGTTACAAAATCCTAAGGCACAAAGATGCAGTGGCTTCTCTTTTTTTTGAGAAAATAAGGCTTCGGTCACCTTTTGCATATGTTCTCCTTGTATTCTCTTATGTGACAGCCTCTAAAATAAGCCTTATATATCCCTAGGGTTATGAGAAAAGAAACCCTACACAAATACAAAAGCCTTTCTAAAAAATCAGATCTAAAAATTCTGATTTCCGTAACCTCGATAGATACCTCGATAGATAACAGGTGTCGAGCCTCATTAAACCTCGATAGATAGCTATCTGTCGAGTAGCTATCGAGCAGCTGTCTACAGGTGTCCAGCTATCTATCTAGTTTTAGTGAACATCTTTTCTTCACTTGTTTCTTGGTCCAATCTTCATGGCTTTAATACTAGACTTGAACAACATGTTTTTTGAAGTATTAAACACATCCTAGATCTACCCAAATACAAGTATGTGGCGTTTGGTATGGGGTAATGTTTTAGGATTCCCATCAATGTTTAAAGATTCTCATGTTTGGTTACAAATCACGCTAAGGAATCAGATGCCAGGGGAATGTGGATTCCCCTCTCAGTAGGAATGTAGATTCCCTTTAAAACAGGTGGGAATCCAGATTCCCAAGCTTAAAGGAAATTGTATTTTTTATAAATTGACAATTTTAACCCTTTTTTCATTATCATTTAAGCAATTAAGATCAAATATAAAACAAATTATTATGGATTAAATTATTTTAAAATTATTATTAAGAATAAAAGCATTTAAGAATTTATATAGTTATTTTTGTATTGTACCTGTCATTTTGAAATGTTTAGACTATAATTTTAATGAATTTTTCATAATTAATAATTTATATTTGGTTTTTCATTATTTATTTAGATGAAGATTTTTTTTTTAAGGACTTGATAATTCACATTTAAATATAAGGATAGAATAGGAAAAATAAATAATTCATTTAAGATTCCTGGGAATAAACCAAACATTATCATCTCACATTCCTAGGAATCTTAAAATATTCCCAATGAAACCAAACACAGGAATAGCTACATTCTTAGGAATGTGATTCCTAGGAATCACATTCCTAGGAATCTGGATGACGAGAGTAATGTGGATTCCCCGTACCAAACGCCACAGTAAAGTGCGTTTTATCAAAGGATTAGCCAACTACATAAAATATGTCCTTAACATGGGACACTCTCTCCATGTTAGCAACTTATTTGGTGAGCCTTTCCAATCAAAATAGGACATGTGTAACACCTTAAAGTAAAAATACCCTCACAAATTTCAATTACCTGGCCAGCTCCTTTTAAGTTTTATTTATCTTGAGTTTTTCAAAATTCAAATTTCATTCTCCTTTCTCTCCCTTCCAATTCCAGCTGATGGTCTCTGTCTCTTCCAGTTCCAGCCGATGGTAATCCACCAGATGACGACGATCCGACGACTGCTCCACCCCAACAACGACACTGCGAAAAGAACCTATATCTTCTCCACTTATACTCTGCCATTTCACAAATATCATGGTCTCTGATGATTCTGACAAGTTTTTTCTCAGATTTGCTCACCTAAAGGTAATTTGATCCCATCTCTTTTTCAATTCGCTTCATTTCATGATTTTGATTAAAGTATTGTTGAAAATTTTAAGATTTTTTATAATGGGTATGAAACCCAAGTTAAGTGTGCATGTGTCGATGACCAAGGACAGGCGGGTTGCTGGAGGCAACTCTTTCTTCTTCTTCTTTTTGGATTTTGTGAGTTTGGGTTCGTGAATGCCGGAGGCGGTGACTAGTGGGCGTTTAATGTTATTTGGGTTACAATATTATGTTTGGCTTTTGCTATGTCATAAAATTTAAGGGAAACACAAAGTTGTTTACTTACAAATTCATTCAAATTTCACTCATAATAAAGAGAAAATGGAATAATGTATAAAATTGGATTCTGTATTCTCTTGCTTGAATTCCGCTTTTGGACCCCTCGTCACACTTGGTGAACATGATTGCTTTCTTGGTTTTGGACTGGGCTCTGGATTTTGTTGAACTAGTTTATTATTATGAATTTTCCTTTGGTTTGTGAATTTTGATGGAGAGGTAGTTGCATTTGTTTGCTTATCAGTTATTACTACTAATATTGGTGGCTAGTTTTTGGTTTACAATCGGTGTTACTTTGGTAGTTTTTGTTGATTGAGTTGATGAAATGGTTGGGCTTTGACTTGGGGTAGTAGATCTCAGAGTGGCTTTTGGATTTGGACGTGGAGGATTTGGATTTGGTTTTCAATTGCTTGCCTTTGGTGCCTCTAAATTGCCACCTTCAAACTTATTGGTTATATACATATATATCACCCTTTAATCCTAAACAATAGACATAAATATCACCTTTAATTTCTTGCTTCAATTTTGGGTTGAACCAGTGTGTACTCTCTTAAGCTTAATAGAAAGAACTTAATCTTGGAATCATGGTTGAAGTTTAGCATGATTTATATTTGCTCTAAACTGACCTCACTAAAGTCTTTTCTTTTCCCAACCTTTAAAGTTTTGAATTTTTGGATTCTAAAAATTTCTCTATTTTGGTTGCTAAACTTTTGATGTTGTCTACTGTTGTGTACGATACTTGCAAGATCGGCATCTAGCTTTAAACATGGATCTGTATGTTGTGACAGCACTATTGGCAAAACTACAATTTTATGGACCAAGGCTAAAGCTCTAGTTGCTCAAAAGCTATCATTGTTTAAAGTCTATTTGTTTAACATAGCTTGAAGACATTAAGAAGGAAATTGTTGGGAAAATTTTTCCCTTTTAGATTTGTTAGAGCAAATTTTTTGTAAATGATTCTTTTTCTTCTTTTTTTTTTGAGTTAGTAAATGATTTGTTATTATAGCATAGAATGGTTATTCATGCATAGACTTGTGGAATGGCTTCTCATATGTAATACATCTTGCCAAATGGATTTTGTAATGAATAAATTTAACAGCTTTTCGGCAATATCACTTGAGATGTCTATACTTTAAATGTTCTAACTTCTTATTCTGGATTTCTATAATGTCCAATGAATTGTGGCCTTCGTCTTTAGCAATTTTCACTTCTTTATATTTTAAAGAGGTATATGAATACAATTGACACTAATATATTTGTGTAAGGATGTAAATTTGACCATATAAAAACGTTGAAAATGACAATGAAGATAAAAACATGAATTGAAAAATGACCTTAAAGCTAGAATGTAGTTATAACTAAAATTCTTTTGTTCATATATCATGTTTTGGCAGCCAATAAGTATTAGTATTCAAGGGAATGCTAAATAGATTTTTGAGAATGATTTATTATAACTAGGACTTGTGAACTTTGATTGCTAAACATTTAAGCTATTTTAATAGTTCACAAGTCAATTACAAATAGCCAAATACTATTTGAAAAACTACTACAATCAAATTACACATGAAGGAAAAAAAAGTGGCAAATAAAACCATAAAGACTGTAGTGAAAGAAATATCCGTTCTCACATATATGATAAGTGTATAGTTAGCAACTATAAGTTGGAATAGTTTCATAAGTCAGCTACAAATATTATCCAAAAAGCTATTACAAATTGTGCATAATGCTATCTAAATAAAGCGGCTAGAAGCTGTGCATAAAGCTATCCAAAAAACGGCTACAAGCTATGCATAAAGCCATCCAAAAATCTGTTTGTCTTGAAAAAAAAACTATCCAACATGCTTCACAAAAAACTGTCCAAAAAGTTGTCAAAAAAGCTATCCAAGATTCTTCAAAGTCTTGTGTCATCCTTTGATGCGTTAGAGCTCTACATTAAAAATATCATAATTAAAAAATAATATGTAATAAATAAAAGAATATGATAAGCTTCAGTTGTAGAAAGTACTTGATTCAATTGTGGCAAAAAGAAACTTTCTTGAAACATTCTTGTAGAGCTAACCATAGGGTACTCACAACACATCTCAGGTGGAAAAAATAAGGCTGCAAATGCTCAATACTTTCTCCTTCTTCATTGCCTCCATCCACATCAATGACATTCTCATTTTTCTCTATCATTGTTCTCAACCACATCAATAACATTTCTTTGAAACTCCATTGCATTAATCTAATGCAAACAAGAAAAAAAAAAGAAAAAAAGCATTGCACAGAAACAATTAGAAAAGACAAAAGGGAGCTTTTAAAAAAGAAAAAGAAAAAGAAAACATATACTAATGGTCCTGTATCTCAGCCATAAACACACAAAGATAGTAAACACACATATACTAATGCTCATATACTCTGTTGAAATCATAGATAGTAAACACACAACACACAACACACAACATACAGTAAATACTATGATGCCCAGACAAAGGGAAGGGGGCAATGCTCCTATCTCTCAACCACAAACACACAACACACTCAACTGGGCATCATACCCATAATCAAAATATTATAATTTCCACCTAACTCAAATACTAACTGAGTATTTATTGTATTTCCTCAAATACCTTTTTTTTTATATGTAATATTTCATCAAAACTTAATACAAATGAGAATGAATTGTTAAAAATTAGTAATTCATACCTGTTGATCAAGAATCAAATCCTCCAATTAAAAACAGAGGTCTTGCATAGCAAAAATATAAAAATTAAAAAACAACCAATGAAATTTTTCAAAATGAATAAAAAATGGAACAGCCACTTAACAAACTTACTATTGGTTCAATAAGGCCTTAATTAGAAATGAAGGAACTAGGTTCCTTTTAGGAGGTCATTTGACGAACTAAAAAAAAAAATTAGTGCTACAAATAAAAGAAATGGATGAACTTTGGCAAAGAAATGATACAACACAATAACAAAAAAACCAAAAATGTGACTTCAAAATATCTTCACCATATCTAATCACATTTTTTTTTGGGGTGGATTTTGAAATAGAGGTGAGGTGGGTGGTTGAAACAGTCGGTCCACTGCCGTTCAATCGCAAAAACCACTACTCCGGTGCTTCGCGGTGTTGTCGTCAGGCTGGAGTAGTTGTCGAAACTTTTCTAGGTGCAATGAGATTGCTGGCAATGGAAGATGTGATTTTCCATCGGCGGCTAGAAGTGATAGAGAGCATATTTCTTTGTTTTTGAGAGAGTTGTGTTTCTGAATAAGCGTTTGGTGTTTCAGTGTTTGGTGTTTCAATGACAAAAAATTGGGAAAAATGGGCAGGTTATTGAAAATTTTAAGGGTATTATGGTATTTTTATTTTGTACGCATGTCCAATTTTTAGTGGGTAGTCTCACCAAACAAGGTGCTAACATGGAGAGAGTGTCCTATAGGATACTTTCTTCCCTTGGTGACTCGGTAAGGAGATCTGCTAACTGGTGATGGGTGATATGTGTAGTTAACAAAACATTCTTGCTTGAACATTGTCATAAACTAAGCAGTAATCAATTTTCATATGCTTGGTTCTCAAGTCGGCCCTAGTCCTAGGCCAATTAGGCCATCACTTAGGGCCTCATACTATAGAAAGGCTCTGAATATGGGGGCAAAAAATGATTTTTTTTTCTGGAAAAAAAAAAAGAATTGATGTGTTATAGTCTTCCTCCACTTGTAAGAAGGCCCAAAAATTGAATAATGTTAGACATAATATATACAAATTTAAATACATAGGTCTTATAGATGTGTCACCAATCACAAAAAATAATTCAAACAAAAAAATGCTAAAAATATTATAAACTCACTACATAGCCTTTACAAATTAATGTGACAATGAATATAATTAGTGGACTTCAACAACCTATTAAATGCATATTTGAATTATTTTTTATGATTGGTGTTACATATTTGTAAGCCTCATGTTTTAAAATTTATAGAATCTTTAGCATCATTTATTCAAATACTCAATTATTTATCTTCTTAATGTGTCACCAATCACATTTATTGCAACATCAGTTTGTAAGTTTTTTCATTTTTGTAGTAAATTTTTTATAACTTTAGCATTTTCCCCAAAAAGAAAATCATATTAAAAAGTAAAAATAATTTCTTTTATAAAAAAAATATTATGATATAGAACACTAATTAAATATAATTTAAGTGACAATAAAGTTATCATCTTAGACCTCCAAATCTATTGGGTCGGCTTATGGATGTGAGATTCAAAGGTCTTGAAGTAAATCCATTACCCATGTAACCTTACATTCAAAGTTCTTAAAGTAAGTTATTCATGTAACCTTACATACAATGGATGCCATGGATTTGTGTTAGGAGTATGTAGTTAAATGATTACATTAACCATATCCCAATACTTTTGAGAGAACAGGTAATTTAACACAAAAACCTTGTTTTCAACATATATCTCATAAGATAGGGGAGCATTACATCACCGTATTCCAAAGGCACCTAATAATTTGTCAATAGTTTTTACATTACAACATATTTTATTACTAGTAATAAAAAATTTCGATCTCATCATAATCTTCCTTTAGTGTATCAAACATGCCCTTAATATTGTCCATGCAATCAAGCAAGCATCTAGTGTTATTGAATGGACCATCAGAGCAATTGTAAATTATATCAAAAGTCTTTTTTCCATTTTTAATTTTTCCAAGATCAGCCAACTTTAAAGCACAATTTGGCTAGTTGGTACCCTTCTTTTTTTAGGTAATGGATAAGGTCCCTTAGAGCATTGGTATTGGAGGTGCTAAAAAGTCATATTGCTATTTTTAGCATCACCAATCACAAAAGCGAGGCTACAATGGTGGAGCTATAGCCCAAAGATTTGGCTTCTCAACTACAGTGCACAACCAAAGATGGTTGTGCACTGTAGCTCAAAGGCAAAATAATAATAATAATAATAATAATTGGTTTCTCTCTTCATTTATTAAATTAACTTTTTTCTCTCTTTTCTCTTTCTTCTTCACATTCTTTCTTCCTTCTTCATTGAACCCAAACCCAGCATTTCTCCTCCCTTTCATTTTTTTTTTTTTTGGTTTCTTCCTCCAGCCATTTTTTCTCTACTTTTTCTTTCTACTTCACCTTTCTTCTTCATCGAACCCAACCCTTCTCTTCTTCCCTTCATTTTTTATTTCTTTCTTCCTCCAACTTTTCGCACACATCAGCCCTGCCCACCGCCGAGGTGGGTTTGTGGTGGTGGCAGTGGATTGTGAGTCGGATTTGGTGGTTTGTAGCGGTGGTGTGGGTTTTTTTGTTGGTTATCATTGGGTTTTTTAGTTGAGGGATTTGTGTGATTTTGGTTGGTTTTTTAGATGATTTTGTTGCAAATTTGGTGGATTTGGGTTGTGGTAATGGTGGCTTGTGGGCAGTGGAGGTGGTTGTGGGTTGTGGGTGGCAGTGGAGGTGGTTGAGGTTTTGGATTTGCTAGCTGTTCTTCAAAATCTTTAGATGAGAGAGGGAGATACAAATAAATTGAGGTGTGAAAGAAATAATAAATAAATAATATTTAAATGAATAGGTAAAAATTAGAACCACTGATGTTGGATGTTTTGTGAAGTGAGAAGATAAAATAGATAAAATAGTTTTTTGTGGTGCCAAATAGCTAAAAAAATAGCTCCACCAATGTGGATGCTCTTACACATCTTTGTCTTCCTTCCTTATCTTCCCTGATTAAGGAGATGACTTGGGATTAGTCTTCTCTCCTCAATAAAATCTTATCTTTATTTAGAAAATAATAAATGAAGCATGAAAGAATCGTACGTGTAGGTAACTCTCAGTGTGGTATGAATATGACTTAAATCGTTCGACCAACCCTTTTTTCTATCTTTCTGGGGCTTATTGAAGCTAAAAGTAATTAAGGTACTATTTAGGCATGGACCGCATTTGAGTGGATGAGGTGAGACACAAAACAAAAGTTGAAATAGACAACTATGACTTATTCTGCTTAAAGGGTGGTGTTTATTACACATACCATATTATACACAATCTCACACACACTTAGAGACAAAGTTAGGACTTGGAATTAGGGGGTGGAAGTATAAACAAAAGAATCATTATGAAACTTCAAATAAGCATTTATTTAGCATTAAAGAACCGTCAACAAAAACAAAAACACAAAAATCATTATTTCTTAATACATTACAAATTACAATGCAATCATTTAAGGAAAAGGAACTCGGCATTTTTCTGAATTTTCAAAATCATCTATAATTAAATTTGCACTAATTGTCGCAACGATGTCCCTTTTAATGATTAACATCGTTGATGCCTATTTTTGCAAATTCATACCCGAAAGCCCATAAGGAAAAAAGCCCAATAAAAAGTATGGCCCAAAGGCCCACCAAGAAGACCAAAGAAACAAAAAAGAAATAAAACTCTAGACTTATGTCTACGTTGAGAGAGAAATGCAAGGGAATGACTTTGGTAGATTAGGGCAAATTGGGTCTAAGACCCTTTTGACCCAATAAAGGGTAGCAAGCCCATGAAGCCCATAAAGTCCAAAAAATCCTTATAAAAGAAGAAGAGAAACCAAACTTGATAGGCCAAGAATGTATTGACCCCTTGTGATATTTTAATTGATTAATTAGCTAAGTTTATTAATTAATTAAATTAACATGCAAACGCGTGGTAGTATAAACAAATCACCAATTTACTAAAGTATGTAGCGGAAAATAAATTGAGACGGTGATTTGTTTACGAATGGGGAAGACCTACATGGCAAAAACCCCACCGGGGTGATTTTAAGGTCACCACTTCCGAGAATTCACTATTATCACAATAAGTGGTTACAAGTAAAGGAATCTCAGTAACTTATACCAATCTACAGTTGAACCCTTACCCCAATACCTAATTGGACTTGTTCTATAGTGACAATCTCTCATTTTCAATGCACGACTCCTAGTACGTGACTAACCAATTGCGCGGATCTTAGTACGCGACTTCAATCACCAACTAGAGAAGATTGTTGGCTACAAAGTTTTTCAGCTCATCACACAATGAAGATCACGAAGTTGCTTGGTCACAAAACCCTATGGTGTACAAACACAGTAGCTTCTTCAAGAACTAGGGCAAACTATGTTTCCGGTCACACTTGAGGAATTATGCTATTGTGCAATTGTGCTCTTGGCTGTGCAACCTGATACAGCCTTTAAAATAATCATTTTATATGACTAGGGTTGTGAGAAAAGAAAGCTCAAACATACAATCACGGATTAAATGAAAAACAGACCAGAAATTTTGAGTTTTATAAATCTCGACAAATACCCTATTTGTCGAGCTGCTGTCGAGCCACGGGCTGGAACAGCTTTTCAAGTCTTGATAGATGCTAGCTGTCGAGCTAGCTACCGAGTTTTAATGAACAACACTTTTCACACTTGAATCTTGGACAAACTTGCATGGTTTTAACACTTGAACTTGAACTCTTGTTCCTTGAAGCATTAAACACATCCTAGATCTACCAAATTACAAGTAAAGTGCGTTTTGTCAAAAGATTAGCCAATTACATAAAATAGTGACATATGTTCCTAACATTGAATCACATATGTCCTAATAATCTCCCCGATTGGCAATCCGTGACAAAACCACAACAAACAAATGAACATATGAAAGAAATCATAAATCACACAACTCATACTCACTTGTTAAGTACAATAAAATCTATCCTAACACAAACTCTTGAAAAACTTTGCAAGAAGAGAGTTCATGGCAAGGAAGACTTTGACAACCTATATTTCTGAAACACTTAAACAAAATTCATTAAGGCATCATTGTGTGAAACTAAAATAAACGATTGCATACAATAAAATAAGAAACATGTGTATAAAGAGAGAAAATAAACAACACATGGAGAGATAGGTGAAAGAACTGTAATAACAACCTCACAATGTATATATATTAACAAGTACAAGGTTTGCTATCACAAAATGATCACTAGATCTAAGGTACACAAGATTTAAGGTACATGAACAATGTATCTAAAAATAAAAAGAAAGAAAAAGATACATGAAATCCTCACTACATCCCTCAAAATCAACACTCCCCCTAACAAAAATCTCTTATACTAACCCTCCCCCTATGAGTATGATTACTCTCATATCCAAAACTACTCCCCATTTTTGTCATGAGTGACAAAGGGTAAGAGTGTCAAGTAGACATCTCGTCAGCACTAGAAGAGCTAGCATCGCCATCATCCTCATCATCGGAAGCAGTAGCATCATCAACATCATCCTCATCCTCAGAAGCCACTAGTGAAGGTGGAGAAGATGCGACGAAGCCACCCATGATCGCCTGCCGTCATGCCATACGACCAACATGGATGTTCACCTGACACAACTCATCACTAAAAGTGGCAAGGCGAGCATCCATGCGTTGAAGTTGCACCATGATGTCCTCGAGAGTCACACCGCCCGTAGAAGAAGAGGGAGCGGATGTGGATGGAGCCGAAGGAATAGGAGGAGCTGTAGACCCGGATCGTCTCGACCGAAACTGTGCCTCGCTCTGTATAACGGTAGTGGCATCTATAGCACCCATAACAAAGAAGTGGTCAGACACGGGAAAGGGAACAGAAAAATGGCATAGAATTCTCATGATAACAGAAGGGAAGATGAGCTTATCACGGGTTTCCATATCCCTATACATATCTATGAGGGAAAGAATGAAGTGAGAAGGAAAATATATACTAAGATGCTCAAGAAGGGAAAGCAAAAACCAAGCACGGGGCTTTGTGATAGAGTTATAATGAGATAGGGGATGAAGAACAAAAGTCATAACCATGTTCAAATACCAAGGGCCTTTAGCAAAGCCTGAACAAGTGTGAACTGATGCTTTCCCCAGTCAAAAGGTCGTTCACAAAAAGTTGATATAAACTCGTCTTTAGACAGTCTTAAGACACTCACAACTAGGGTAATTAGGATGCGATACCCTAAGGACATGGAGCACATCGGATACAATATCCGGGGTGACCACGATGCACGTATCTCGAACACGAGTGAAAAACTGAGGTACTAAATAATCAAATCTATGCATGTTGGAGTAGAACTCTTGTATCAGCATGGATGGACATATGACTGAGACGTTATATAGTGACTCTCATTCCCTACTGTGGATGACAGTGGGAAGGTCAGTGTCGGAGAAGTCTGACAGAATGACTTAGCGTTCTAAATGAATGCCTCGTCGGGAAAAGTTCTCAAAGAAGTCTGATTTGGCCTTCTCATCACGGAATCGAACGTGTAAGGGAGTAGGATCAGCAGAAGTGGATGCCCCGAAACGAAGAGGGTTCCGAGACGGAACAGATTTGCGCTTGGGTGCCATAGAAGCAGACTAACGCAAACAGAAGAGAGAGAGGGAGAAAGTGACAATCAAAAAAGTTCCAAGTAGTTCCAATATATCCAAATATATTGAAAAAAAAAAGAACGTATGCATGGGAATGCATGAACATGTAACATGCAATAGAGAAAGCATTATGGGCTCAGCCCAATCCAATTCTACTAGCACACAATCATATAACATATATAACACACATCTAAATGCATGAAAATATAGTTATAATGCACATGAGATGCAATGTATGAAGTTTTTAAGATCAAATCTTCAAAAACCATCCCAAAATTTTTTGCAAAAACCTCTTTGATTTTGTAAAACCCTAAAATTTTCAATAATCCCAAAAACTTAGGTTAAAAACAATGAAATGCATGAATATGAGGGATTTAGACACTTACCAAGTGAAGAAAACTTGATTAAGGTTGAAGAATTCTTGAGGAAGAGGTTTAGAGAGAGAGAAGTGTGTTTGGGAGGTGAAACGGTTGAGAGCAATCGAGAGAGATCAAATAGAATGAGCCTGAGATCGAGTGCTCCTTATATAGCACCTCAGTAATTCTTAACAGATCAAGAGGTGTCGAGGATCTGTCGAGCTTTAAAGAGGTTGATAGAAGTAGCTATCAAGCAGGTGTCCAAGGCAAAAGAAGCTCGATAGATCGAGGTAGCTGTCGAGGAGCTATCAAGGGGATAGAAAAATTCTCGATTGATCCACTTAGCTGTCGAGAGGTGTCGAGATTGCGATAAAAAGCAACTGAAGAGCTCGATAGATAAGCCAGGTATCAAGAGGTGTCGAAGAGCTATCGAACAGCTGTCGAGATTGCTTAAAAACAGTTTTTCAAAGAGGAGAAAAACGCAAATATAAATACAATCAAACATGCAACTCAACCAAGGATTTAAACAATATTTTGATCTCTTAAAAACATCTTTCAACAAAAATTGTTAAGCACATAGATCCCAAAACATACACACACACACTAAACAAGTCTAACCAATTTTATATTTCAAAAATAAGTCAAGACAGTTTAGTGAACACACAATAGCACATGTAAACCTCGTGATGACCAAATCACATTGTACCTGCACATGTATCAAAAGTAACAAAGAATATTGCGTGTTGTGTGTGAAAAACATCGCAAGATTGCATAAGTATATCTATGTTATAACGATTTGAAATATGAGTAAATCAATTTAACTCACACATGATCATAACTGTTTGATGGGGACTATTACCTTCGAGGTACATCCTATAACTCCCACATCTCCTAGAAAACACGCTTACAATCATATATAAAGCATTTTAATCTTTTTGCTTTTATTTTTCTTTGCTTATTTTTCTTTTAAGCAAACCATTCATGGGCATATAAGAGATAGAAAAGAAATACCCAATTATGTTAAGCATTTGACATTGCACTTTTGCTATGCCGAAGCATACAGATGTCATTTCATGATTAGCGGGCAACTGTGGTGAAATAATTATTTATGCCTTTCTCTTAGGATTTTCTAGTCCTTCTCGTCAAAAAGAGTGATACGAGTGTTAAGTACAAGAGATAACTTAATCTTACTCATCACAAACATGAACCATAAAGCTCACTTGCTTAGTTGTTCATAGAGAGGCTCATCTAAGGTACAAGAGATACAAAGTTTAGAAAATTTTGTTTCATTGGCCATTCAAGGTACACAAGTAACAATGTACACAAACACACATTATTTTTGTATTTTCCTGATTTTTCAATTTTTTTTTATTTTTATGAATGAAAAACAAAAATTTTAAAAAAAAACTGAAAAACAAACAAAAACATGTAAAAAAAAGCAATGCAAAGTATAAAACTAGACTGACTCAAAACACTAAAGTAAAACACACAAGTAATGCAAACTTAACAAAAAGAAGGAGAGAGAGAAAAAGTGACTAAATCACTTGGAGCCCTTTTCCTTCCACACCTTGGAAGAGCCTTTCCTTTGAGCAAACCCTTGAACTGGTGATGAGGGGGAAGAATTGAAACCGTTCAAGTTCGAAAAAAACATGAGGGCTTTGAGAAGATCTCCAAGAGGAGCAAAAGAGGATGGAAACTGATTCTGGTTTCTCGATGCGATCATGTCGTTGCTCTATTGAGTGACTAACCACTTATAGAAATTAGGTCGAGTATGACCGGCTGTTCCACAGTAATGACAAAGATGTTACTTCTTCTGTTTAGGCTTTTAAGAGTTAGTGTTCTTAGCCCTAGGGTTTTTAGCTTCTTTCTTATCCTACTTAAGGGGTGCTCCTAAGATAGATTTATCCTTGTCTATGTTCTCACTAGCTAAATCAGTTTTGGCATCATTATTCTCAATATTGTTAGCAAGAGAAACAAAAACAATAGTACTAGAAGAAGCAATATTAGGAGAAGAAAAATCATACCCTAAGCCGGTTCGATCGGAAGCAGATTTTTGTATGCTGAGCATCTCATCAAGCTTTGCACTCAAGGTCCTTTCCAACTGAGCTCTCACTTAGAACAATTCCATCTCAAGCTTCTTGGTCTTCTCAGCCAAAAAATTGTTCTCAAACCTTAGTGCTCTAATAGTCTGATTTGCTTCATCAAATTTTGTGGAGAGTTGTTCTCGTTCAAGCTCCACATCATTGAGCTTCTTGGTGGCCAACCTATATAGCTTCTCATGTTTCTCCGAGACCTTGTATAACTTTGCATAGGCTGTGTGGATGTTATCTTGCTCATCCATCTTCTCAAATTTTGACTCCACCAAGTTTTCTTCTTCTTCCACATTTTCTACAATCCCTTCAGTAGGATTGATAGTGGCGGTGAAAGCATTCAGGATTCCTTCATCCTCATTTTTGGAATCATCCTCAGGTTCGATGTTGCTCAACTTAGCAGCAAGTGCCTTAATTTTCCCAATAGACTTGAGATAAGTGGGGCACTCTTGTTTCATGTGTTTGAAACCTTGACATCCAAAGCACTTGGGTCCTGAGGGAACAGTATACTGACTGTCATTCCTTGCATCTTTCTTCCCTTTATCTTGGCTCTTGAACTGAGAAAAACTGGATTGCCTACGGTCCTTGTCGAAGCCCTTCGCATTGGCATTCTTTATGAACTTCTTGAATTGCCGGGTGATATAGGACTTCATTTTAGAATCTTCATCATCAGAAGACTCATCAGTGTCACTGCTCTTGGCCTTCAGTGTCACGCTATTGCTCTTGCTCGATTTCCCAATCCTTGTCTAACCCAACTCATAGGTCTGCAAATTTCCAACCAACTCAGTCAAAGAAATTTTGTCAATGTCCTTTGATTCCTTAATGGTAATGATCTTGGCATTGAATCTCTCAGGTAGAGATCTCAGCACCGTTCTCACAATCTTGGGTTCAGGAATGGTTTCCCCAAGATTAAAGTCTGAGTTCACTATGTCCTTGAGCTTGGCATAGAACTTATCGAACGACTCATCCTCTTCCATCTTAATCTCTTCGAAGCTTGTAGTAAGCCTCTGAAGTTTCGAATCCTTGACTTATAGGTTGTTTGGAGAATGGTCCATGCGTCCTTAGCAGTTTCAGTAGAGGATATCTTCTTGAACTCCTCATTAGTGACTGCACTAAATAATGCATTTAATGCCCTGTTGTTGAAGTTTTCTGCCTTGATCTTAGCATCATCCCAATCGACCGGCGCTTTCTTTGGCTTGGTCCAGCCAATCTCTATAACTTGCCACACCTTCTCATCTAGAGACTGCAAGAAAACTCTCATGCTTACTTTCCAGTATGCATAGTTAGTACCACCAAAAAATGGAGGTATAATAAGAGATTGTCCTCTATCCATGACAAATAGGGGTCAATGGATCACACACAAAGATTAACCCTAATCAGAGTGTGCCTGCTCTGATACCACTTGATAGGCTAAGAATGTATTGACCCCTTATGATGAATTAATTGATTAATTAGCCAAATTTATTAATTAATCAAATTAACATGCAAACGTGTAGTAGCACAAACAAATCACCAATATACTAAATTATACAGCGGAAAATAAATTGACACGATAATTTGTTTATGAATGGGGAAAACCTACACGGTAAAAAAACCCTACCGGGTGGTTTTAAGGTCACCACTCTCGAGGATTCACTATTATCACAACAAGCAGTTACAAGTAAAAGAATCTCAGTACCTTATACCAACCTACAGTTGAACCCTTACCCTAATACCCAATTGGACTTGTTCTGTAGTGACAATCTCTCATTTTTAATGCACGACTCCTAGTACGTGACTAACCAATTGCGCAGATCCCAGTACGCGACTTCAATCACCAACTAGAGAAGATTGTTGGCTGCAAAGTTCTTCAGTTCATCACACGATGAAGATCACAAAGTTGCTTGGTCACAAAACCCTATGGTGTACAAACACAACAGCTTCTTCAAGAACTAGGGCAAACTAGGTTTCCGGTCACACTTGAGGAATTATGCTCTTGTGCAATTGTGCTCTTGGCTGTGCAACCTGATACGGCCCTTAAAATAATCATTTTATATGTCTAGAGTTGTGAGAAAAGAAAGCCCAAACATACAATCACGGATTGAATGAAAAACAGACCTGAAATTCTGAGTTTCATAAACCTCGATAGATACCCTATCTGTCGAGCTGCTGTCGAGCAACGAGCTGGAACAGCTCTTCAAGTCTCGATAGATGCTAGCTGTCAAGCTTTAATGATCAACACTTTTCACACTTAAATCTTGGACAGACTTGCATGACTTTAACACTTGAATTTGAACTCTTATTCCTTGAAGTATTAAATACATTCTAGATCTACCCAATTACAAGTAAAGTGCGTTTTGTCAAAAGATTAGTTAATTACATAAAATAGTGACATATGTTCTTAACATTGAATCACATATGTCCTAACAAAACTTATCTCCAGTAAGAGACACGATGGAAAGAAATAAGGAATAGCAGAAAGTATTAGCAGTAGGAATTGCGTGAAGGAAAGAAAAGTCAAACCAAAGGAAATGACAACATAGCAGGAAGCAAAACCACAACAGCTAGAAATGCATGAATGAAAATAGAGTAAAGAGAAACACAATAAGACAAAACAAAAGCAATAGAAAACACATGAAGGAGAAAGAAAAAAAAAATCAAAGAAAAGACAAAAGCAGCAAGGCAGTAAGGTAAGATCTGGGCTTTGCCCTTCTGCATCCTAACCATGCAAGGCCACAAGGGAGTAAGGCCCACGACCGATGAGGTGCAGAGGGCGTGGTTTGGTGGAAGGGGCAAATGACCTAGATTTGGTATTCAGTCGAGACTACTTTTAGGAATATGCTTTGCTAGGAAAGCATCTTTACCAAAAGTGGGAACCATTTGATGCATGCTAGAAAAGTGAAGAAAAAGAGAATTAATGACGGCTACCGTTTTGGGGAGAGAGAGAGAAGTAATGGTGTGTGGCAGATTGTCCTTTACCAAAAAGATGATGAAGTTTGTCGTAAAGCCAAGTAGTGGGAATGAACCCACTTGCACACGGCTAGAAAATAATGGCCAATACGTTGTGGGTGTTGGCTAAATGCTTGCAGCAGACAAAATGATTGGTGAAAACAAAGGTAAAGAAGGAAAACACCTAGGATTGATCTTGGGTATAAAAGGAACAATACCTATGAATATGGGAACAACTACAACAGCAAGAACAGTAGGAAGAACAACATAGAAATCAAGGAAAAACATATGAAGGAAATCTGAATGGTGAGTTGAAAGTGAAAGAAGAAAGAAAAGAGAAAGAACGTGATATTTGAGAGAAGAGAGAAAGTAGAGAATACATGGAAAAATTAGCATGCATCACTAGGAATCCTTTCCTTCCTTCAAAAAACACCAAAGCACAATCTTTGCAATCCCCAAAGGATGACTACTTTGACTCACATTCCAAACCACATAACTTTATAGCCTTATTTGGTAATAAGGTTGTGTGAGTTGGGATTGAGAACTTTTTAGCCAACATCTTGTTGCAAATACTCTTTACCTATAATTATTTATGCTAAAGCTTTCATTATTTTTTGTTATTACGTGCATTGCTTTTAATTCAAACTAATCATTATTCTGCCATATGTGTGTGTGTGTCTATATGTGAATACGTATAAGTATATATGCGAATATATCTATGTATATATTTGAGAATATGTTAACCCATGTAAACTAACATTTTCTTGATGAGTATTTTCTTTGAGTTTTAGAGTTTATGTGCAGAATGAGGAGAAATATTTTTGCAGCAGAAAATAGGGAATTGTCACTCACATTGTAGAAAAGTGTAGAAAACTAACTGTACAATAAAAAGTTAAGAAAAGTCAGTTTTGCGGCAAAAGTTGGAGAAGTGTTCTTTTTGCGGTAGAAATGGAGAATAAGCCCAGTTTGCAATGTCGTCCCTTGGACTTCGGACTCAATATTTGTGCACAAATTGGCAGCGGCGGAATGAGACCTTAAAGCCCATTCTGCGAGAGCGTCAGGCCTAACTTCCTTCTTAGAAAAAGCCTAGACTAAAAGTTGTCTAATTACATCAAGACACGTGTTTAAGGTACAAGAAGTATAAAAACTCCTTTAACAAACGTCATAGCGTCCATAAAAAACTTACCTTCCATTTTATTGCGAAGATCAATTTTGGTGACATTCATAACTGAAAATGCTAGCTCTATAGTTGCAATAAAAATTGGAGGAGTAGCACAAGAATAACCACTCTACAAACAAGGGGGTAGTATTTTAATTTTTTTAGTTCTCATCATCTACTCCACTAGTATGACCAATCTAGTTCAATTTAAGATTTTTAAAGGGCTTGGTTGTTTATTTTGTGTAAAATTGATTAATTGGTTTTTTTTTTTTTTTGGCTTTGTTATTGGTAAATTTTGTTGTTGGGCTAATTTTTTTTGGCTTGTTAATTTTGTTTTAAATTTTTTTAAAATTTTAGATTTATAAAATTTTTTTTGACATTTGAAAGGATCAATGATATTATTAAGGGGGCTAAGTGTAATTTTATTGAACTAAATTGTTAAAATCAATACATATATCTATTTTTTTAAATTGTTTATGTGCTGAGTGTATATGTGAGGGTGTATTACAGGGTGTGGGAACTATTTTACCAAAGAGGGAGCTTGAGCATCCAACATGCATGGTAGTGTAGAGTGTAGACACTTTTTTCTTTTTTTCTTTTTTAAGAAGAGTGTAGGCACACACTCTAGCCAAGCTATTCTAGAAGAATTAAGGATCCAACAACCGTCATTCAAAATTTTCAAGGAAAATGGACTTAGAACAGGCCCAAAGTTAATAAGGCTTTCAAGGTTCTAGCATTAAAAGATCATGATGTTTCATCAAAAAAAAAAAAAAAGATCATGATGCTGGACTCTCACAATTTCACATGCGCACAAACACAATATTGTACATCTAGTTGTAACTTAACGCCTCCCTAGTTGAAATTGGAGGGGAATAGAAGTTTTGAGGTACAAATGTAGGTCTCATGGGTGTTGTGTGTGATGTATCCCAATTCCCATTATTTATTAGAGTTGTGTTAACGGAACAGTAATGTGCCCATTAATGCCCAATTTTTGTCAATAATTCAGTTTTATGTCAGTATTTTGTCAATTTTATAGGTTTTATGGTCAGTTTTATATAATCTCTCATTTATCCAATTTTTTTATTAAGTGAGCCCTACATTATTTTAACATTTGCGTATTTATTATAGGGAAAGCTTATGGGTAAGAAACAGAGCCGGCTCAACAACTTTTGAGACCTTAGACGAAAATTTTAAGTGATGCTTTTTTATAATTAAATATTAATCAAATAATATATATATTGAATTTTTTTTTTTTAAATCTTTTTTTTTTTTTTGCTTTTTGAGATGCAAAATTACTAACTAAGTTTTTGTATTTAAGTTTTTCTAACATTTCTTTTTCAATTGATAATATAGCTAATCACTTTAAAAATAAATTTTAAAATATAAAATAATAGAACCTGATTATTGCAATTTTTCTAAAACTATGACCACTTTAAAGTCTAAACTTGCACAAATAAAAATTAATTTAATACATGGTTTAATAAATTAGTGTCACCATATTACAAATGAGTTAATATAATACACATCAAATTATTAATTGATATAATAATTTATAATATTAGATAAAGTGTCAGATAAAAAAAATAAAAATAAAAAGTGAGAAACCGTCCAGCTTGTACCCCACTACTCCTATCATCCTAGCAAAAAACGTGTGCTATCAATTATCATAGCAGAAAAGGATCCAAAGAGGGGCAGAAAAGGCATTATAGCAAAAAACGTGTCCCATACTCCCATGATGAGACTCCCATCAAACAATTGTGCAGTAAAAGTGTCAAACAAACTATATATATATATAGTTTAAGTTAAATAAATAGAAGACTCTCACTCTTCATTTTCGGAAAGACAAAGAGAAAGAGGGGAAAAATTGAAGAAGAATACTTCTGGTGACTAGTAGATTGGTACGCTGGAATCAACCAAAAAAATTTTAAGCTAGACTGATTGACTGAGTTTATGGAAAAAAATCAAGAATCAAGATAAAAATGAAGAAAAGAAAGGTAAGATTGTAAGAATATAGATGGAGAGGCACTAAGGCAGAGAGATAGAGAAATGAGAAGTTTTTCTTTTGTTTTGTAAATTTATAATCTCTATTTTAATATATTTCAAGGCAATTATATTGTATTATTAATGAATTTATCTGGTATTAATTTTGATTTTAGCATATTTCAAGAATGAGTTAATAAATTTGTCTCTTAAAATTTAATTTTGTTAGTTGAAGTTTACTTTTTTTTTCATTTTTAATCTTTTGCATACAATGGGGCATTTTAATGCATTTTATTGACTAATAAAATTGTTTAAATTTTTTTTTTATAAGTGGGCTATTTTTTTTTTTTGGAGTCATAGGTGATTGCATTAATTAATAGGTGATACCTGGTAAGAAAAAGAAAAGGATATTTAGCAAAAAAAGAAAGAAAGACACGTAGGATTTCTTTCATGTAGAAGGAAATGACATGCCCATTATTCATCAAAGCGAGCCCATAAAGACGTGCATGGGGCTTTCTTCTTATTCTTTCTTGATTTCTTCTACGGCAGAGCCCATAATGATTTTATGCTTTTATGCTTTTCAGTTTTCACTCTTCTTTTTTCAGTTTTTAATACGGCAGAGCCCATAATGATTTAGGGGTCCACTTCTATCTCTCACTGTCTCTGTCTCTGTCTCTCCTAGTCCTGAAGAATCCATAACCATAAGTATCTCTTATATAAATTTCCTTTTACTGTTAGTCCACGTGGCCTCCATCTCCATTGCAGTCCAGTCCATTCCCAAAAATACTGAAATACATTAATGATTTTATTTTGTGTTGCGTGTGGTTGTAAATTAAAAAATCAACTTATTTTATTATTTATTTTATTTTTACTATTATTTATAAATTTTACTGTATTTTTTGGTACTATTCATGAATCCTACGGTACTATTTCAGCAAACTTTTATCTTTATTTATAGGTATTTTCAATATAAAATTTTTAATTTTAGCAAAATAAGCAGATCCCTAACATATTTTTAGGCTAGTTGAATTTCACATGGGTCACAAGTATCTTTGTGGACGGGTCTTCTGTTATCTACTCAAATGCCTTTAGCTTTACTGCAGGCATTGCCTTCTCACCATGATAGTGAATACATTTCATCTCCATGTGGGTAATCTCTTTCGTACATACACACTTATTTTTCTTTTCTTTTTCTTTTTTCTTTTTTAATATTTCAATAGTTGGGGGGCTTTTAGCATTTCTTAACATAATTAAACTTTAAGCTTAATTGGTTACTTATGTGCTTGATAGGATCTCAAGTGCATTTTTTTTTTAGAAAGTATGTAATTTATTGTAATTCTAGAAAAAGAATTTTCGAAGATATTGAGCTCAGAGTGATTCTCATTTTTTGATAATGGGATGGGTGGGAGACTAGGATTAGGATTTACACAATTAAAGTGTATCACATGCTGTGCAAGAAATGAAAATGGCTCTCATAACAATGCAATTTTTTGGCTGAAGTTGTCACTTTAGCTTAAATTTATTACTGATTCTGTCCTAGAATTTCTACTTTCCCATGTCTTCTGGGCACCATTTTATTATTTCAGTATGTTTATAAGATAAGCTTCTACATTTCCAAAAAAAATCCAAAGTTAAAGCTTCTCAAGTTTCTTAAAAAAAAAGACTTTAGAAGATAATAAGAGACCGTTCGCGTACTCTTAAACACATATTTTCAATTTTTAAATAACATTACACATTTTTTTATTCATACATATTTTTAAAAAAATTAAAAATTATTATTTAAACACAGGTGCCAGGCTCAAACCTCTCAATTAATTATTTGCATATTCTAATGTTTTTGTCCATTAAATAAAAAGTCAACTGTCATCAGATTTGATCTTCAGTAAAGGAAATCCAAAGTAGTCAAAAGGAAGATATTATAATAATCACATTGGAAATTACACTAAAGCTTTAGCTTTAGTGTGTTTTGTTTTTTTCAAATTATATGCCCGCAAATTCCGGTCGGGCTGTCTCCTTGTTCTCCTCAGGCCTAACCCTTTAATTAAAGTAGTGCTTATCTAAGTAAAATCTAAATTATCTAAAGAGCATTCTAGAGAAGTTCGTAAATTGCTACTGCATATGATAGAGTATCAACCAAACCAATGACCAATAAAATATGAGAACTCTCCTCCATTGTCCACTACCGCTGGTTCAACTAAAAGTATATACCATGGCCACCCTCTTGGCCTCTTGTCTCCAATTAAAATAATTGGAGAGAATTGCAGAACAACTCGAGGTTTTGACTTATCAGTCTCATGGTGTTTTAAAAAGATATATGAATAACTCAACTTCTCATATTGAGCATAGGATTCAATTGATCTTATATCTGCAGGAATTTGACCTGTTTAAGTGTCACATTAGTGCGAAATTTTTTAATTTTTAAGTGGTCTGTTTTCATTTCATATTCAACACAAAAACGTGGAAACGATTTCCATCATGTCAAGTCCAAACAAAAACTGACAAAGACACTGGTGATTTGGAAAGATTGGTTAGGTAGATCACTTAAATTATTCTTCCCCCTTTCCACTTAGTGTAAGATTGTGTAATTTTCATGAATAACTAAATGGGATTTCTTTAGGAGGAATCACACTTTAGCAATTCATCATTTTTGTTGAGTTCTAGTTTATCTACCTGAAGTCTAAAATCATTTGCATTATGTTCATGGGTTTTATTTTTTTGATGATCATATGTTCATGGGTTTTAATGTATTCAAATTAAAAGGAGTATTATGTTTTCTGAACTTTCTTTTTGAGGCAAGTGATTTTAAACTTGCAATTAACAAATAAAATTCGATCCAAACCAAAGGTAGGCAAAATTCCAAACAATTGAGAGATCATAATTATAACAAACAAAAGTTTGATATTCTATAAGGCAGACATAAGCAAGATACAAACTTTAACATTAGGTTCATTTTACATTAATTTACACATTAAGCAGCAAGCAGAGACCACCCTAACACAACATCTAGTTCAGGAACAAACCTTACTCACGAAATATATCATGTCACATATACATATTAACCATCAAACCTCATTATAAGACAAACTTTTAAGGCTTTTCGAGGGCTGTAGTAGCTTGGTGTTTAGAAGCAAAACGATTAACCAATGCAAGAGCATTACTGATGACTTGAGCAACATTAGTGACCCTTCTGTTTACAGCAGCCTTGACATTTCCATCCATGGCATGGCCATCAAACCCATCAAGACAAGTGTTCTCATCAGTGAGCGCAGCACTTACCCAAGTCTGCACGTTGCTCATATGCCACATGAAGTCCTGACCTACAGCTCGACCCATATGGCCGAGCTCACGAACCGACTGGCTAAGCCGGTCCACGCTATCACCCATGTTCTCTATGCAGTCTTTGACAGCTTGATACTCCTTGCCCTTAATCCCTCTAACCTTAGTCATCTTGGCTACATACGCAGCAGCTGAACGCACCCTAGCTAAGCTCACTGACAAGGCTGTTTGAGCTAATTGCCTGTCACTTTGTTTAATTGCACTTGCATAATGTGAAAGACATTGAACACAAAGTGCAGGATAGCGAGTGGCCCTGCACGAGGCTTGGATGAAATCTGTGGGTTTGGAATGTCTGGCAACAGTGGACTCTGCCATGCCAGCCATGTAAAGAACAAAGCAGAGAACTAGGAAGAAAAGGCAAACTCTTGCCATGTTTCTGAAGGTTAAAGGTGAAGAGGTGGGCAAGATTTTTAGTTTTTTGGATCAATGAAATGAAAGAGTACGAGGGTAGTAGTGGGTTATATAGAGAGAGAATTTAAAAGGTGGTTGTCTATATTTTCTTCTGGGAATAAATAAAATCAGTGACATGCTTTCTTTCCTTTACCTCCTTTTTATTATTCCTCTTTCCCTTTTTTTCTCTTCATATATATCTCTATTATTGCTTCTCAAAAAAAAAAATATATATATATATATCTATTATTTTTATTTATTTCTCTGTTTCTCCTTTTTTTTTTTTATACCTCTTTCCCTTTATTCTCTTCATATATATCTCTATTATTTTTATTTATTACTATGTTTCTCCTTTTTTATGTTTGGTTGTAGGAAAGTAAAGCACATACGTTTCTTTTTCTTTTGGAACACGTCAAGAACATATAAGTGCCTAAATATTTTGGGGAAATTATACTCTGCCACCCCCATTTAAACTATACCATATATTATACTTTGCACCTCAACATTGTTTAATATACGTTTTGCACACTAAACTATAATATTTGTTATATTTTACGCTCTAAACTATGACATTTTGCACACCAACTTTTAGTTTGTTGTTAATTTAAACGAAAACTCAAAATTCAGAGTACAAAGTGTGATTAAAAATATAATTTAGGGTAGTAAAGATTAATTTATCTTTTGTTTCTTTTTTTTAAGTTTGAAAAGATGGACAATTGGGTCTTTTCAAGTGGTTTCATATTTTTCTATCCAAGTTAATAACAAACTTAATGTCAGAGTGCAATATGTAACAATGATCATAGTTGAGAACTTGCGGGTGCAAATCATGCATTCAAAATGTTCAGGCTATAAAGTGTATTTAGAAATATAGTTTAGAGTGATAAAGTGTAATTTTCATAACACTTTTGAGCTATGATGTGTTTTCCAAATACCTTTTTACACCCACTTGCATATGGTATGGGACGAAAGCATAACAAAAGTAAGATTTGGCAAACAAGCATAAGCTGAGTGTTGGGTCTGTTGACAAACCTTTTCTAAATTTATGTAACTATGCAAGTTATCATAGGCATGTCTAACGAAGATGGTATCAATCAAGTGGTTTATAGAAAAAAATATATTTAGAGTGTGTTTGAATACTGTTTATTTATTGAAAATTTATTACTAAAAATACGGTAGCAAAATATTTTTTAAATAACTTCACATGTTTTGTGCAACTTGATTGGTCCATAAACAGTGTTACGGGACTAGCCAAACGCAAACACAAATGCTGAAGAAGCAATACGCAAACGCACACGTAGAAGCAAAAATTTATCATGCTGTATCTGTAAGCAAACACAATCATATCCTCTCTAGGAAACAGCAGAAGTTATGGAGGGATTTGGAAATTGTGAAATCAATAGCGAGGGTTTAGTCTCTATGGGCGTGTCCTAGAACAGAGGGCTCGGGATAGTTCTTAGTAAATTATTGCATATTGCGCTCACAGTCACACATGGTTATAGTGATCCGGTGATATTAAATATATTATAAGGACAGTGTTTGAAAGATTAAAAATATCAACTCCAAAGTCACCTTTGCAGTTATTACATGTGTCTTCCTCTTAAATTAAAACAGCCATTAGAAATACAGTGCTAATTAATTATCGACACAACAAGCCGACTCCTATTCTGTAGGGCTTTTAAAGTAAAAGAGAGAGCTAGTAACCGATCTAGAGAGAGAGCTGGAAAGTTCTGATAGGCAGTTATTAAGCAAAAAAATTATTAAGGTACTTTTATATACATCGACAGGTTGCACAGACTGCTGTAAAAATATATATACACACACGTACGTAAGTTTCATAGTTAATATTTTACTTTCTAGCATTACATAGAGTTTTAATGATGTGACATTGAATATTCCTTTAAACTTATAGTACTTCATTTGAACTATGTAACGAATTCATATTAAATTGAGAGATTCTTATCAAACCATACTAATGGATGGTCCATCTTGGTCCAACATTTTTACCATAAAATCTAAGCGTATTTGTGGGTTCCAGTTAGTTCAATTGATTATTCTCTTATGGTTGAACAAGAGATTTAGGGTTCAATCTCCACTACACCAAAAATTGATTGATGTCTTAGTCTGGTGATAAAGAGTTATCATTAAGAGTGTATCTCTTTATGCACAAAATGACTAGACAATTCTTTTAGTTTCCCACTTTCATATGGGCATTTGAATTGAGTGTTCACACCTTTATGCTTTTTTTTTTTTTTTTTTTAATTCAGCAAAAAAATAAAGATAAGCAGGCTAGTAGTGTTCATAACACGGTTCCACTTGGAATACCGTTTGTCTTCCAAGGGGAGCATCAGCGAGTAATGGAACAAGTTAGTCTTACACCTAATGGTAAGATCTTAATCTCTTTTAACTTCCAAGCTTAGACTTCTCTATCAATACATCTCCAAGAACAGCTCTCCACAGACAAAAGTCAGAACGCATCTTGAAAAACATATGGTCTTGTTCAAGATATTATACATTTAGGGTTTTATTAATGTATGCCCTTAGAACATCCATTAGAAAACTATTTAAGAAAACCCTTATATGAAAAAATGAAAAAGTGATTAACTATTTTACAGTTTTTTCAAATCCCCATAAAACAATTTATAAAAATGGATGGTTAATATATGTCTTTAGGCCATATATTAACTGGACTCATATATTTATATAATTATATTGCTCTAAAATTTGTGCTTTTTAAGTGTTTTCCAGATCAATGACCACATTCTATGATGACTGGTGCTCAAAAAGGGTTCAAACCTTCAAATGCGTTGTTCCTAAAACAGTTAAAAATCCATACTATTCCACACAGCATCTGAAATGACCCAATTTTTTTTTCTTTTTTCTTTTGATAAGTGGCACTTGAAATGACCCAATTACTGGCAGTGTTCAAATTAGTCTTATCATCCAATGCCAATGCCATTCTTAAATAAGATAATTCTGTTTCAAGTTTTCTATTTTCTCTGGTGATTGATGAGACCAGCTCCATTGATTTTGGCAATAGTGAGGATAGATCTACAATGTCATTGTATATTCATTACTGTATATCAATTCAGGTCCTGATATAAAGTCCACTACTGTTTACAACATTTTGTAACATAATTTTAGCGAATGTGGTATGGCTGCAGATACCTCTCGAATCAAAATCATTATCAATCTAAAAGATTGAAAGGTATACTTGATAATTGCCAACTGGGTACTTGAGCACTAAACTGTCATGTACCTGAGAACAGCACCCCGAAGCTTTTCCATGAACTCTGCTGCTTGTTTCTGCAGGTTGGAAATCAACATTGAAATAAATATTTTGAGTTTAATTCAGTGTATATGGAAAACGAAAAAGTCATCATTAGGAAAATGCAAATTTTTATTCAAACATGAGGACAAGAAACAAACTATCTATATTTATAGCTAAATCTGTCCCAGTTCTGCTTCAAGTACCAGTTGTATAAGCATTGAGGAGGAATTTTTTTGGTGCATTTGGCATTGGAGTTAGTAAAAGTGTGGAAACTATAATATGGTTCTCTGGGTTCACAGTTTCAACAATATAGATTTATGTCATACACTGTCTAGCTTTTTTTATCTTCTGCATATTGTGTCTCCTCAAGGTCAATTCATATAAGTATAACAAAATCTTCTCCCAACACCATCTCCCCCCCCCCCCCCCCGGGTCTCTTATTCCAAAAATAAAGGCTCAAAATTGAAAATGACGAATTCCACATGTTTATATTAGTAGAATAATAGCATCATACATTATTATCTTATATTATTAAAGTGAAGTCAACTTCGGAGGAAGTGTTGAAAGAGTTAAAACTGACTCATTTGGATTGTGAATTATTGACCAAGTACAAGAACTCAGTAGACTGCTAATACTAGTCCCATAATTGGTCAGATGTTTCATTGTTCAAAGACAACTGCAATTTGTAAGTCTGTACAATTGGTGACCATCCCAGCAGTGTTTTCTGTGTACAGGATTGGCTATACCATGCATATGAAGCATTATCTGTTCATCAACGGTCAGTGTGGTGACAGAAGTATGAGTTTAGATGCCATTACTTCAATAAAGTATTTCAATAGTGCTCTCATACATCATCCCCCTTTTTCGCTTGTGGATGTAACTTCAAGAGAATTTGTTGCAAAATGTCTCTGTTTTAATATATGGTGAAGTGCTTATAAGTATAGCATGGTAAGGTGCACAATTAATTGTGAAGGATATCGGGATTTCTCTAATTCCCACCCTCCAGCCCCAGCAACACCTACCCCCCCCCCCCTCCAAAAAAATAAAAGCACAACAACGCCATGTTAAATTCTATTTGGACTACATGGACAGGAATTTCCAATAGTACCTGGTTACCCTCATGTGCATTTGCTATGTTTTCATCAAGAAGGGTCAATAAAGATCTATTGAGTTCATTCCGCTCAACCATCTCCAACAACTGCATGGTAAAAGTTAAAACTCATTTGAGCAATCTATGATACAAACTATAACAAAATAAGAGGCTTGATTATTGAAAAGAGTAGCACGTACAGTGGCTTTTAAATCCTTCGATGTCAGAATTTTGGTTAGGTTTTCTTTTGCTGCTATGAGGTCAGCTTGCAATTTATCATAGGCTTCTGTAACAAAAGATGTGGCCCAAGGATTGTGGGTTTATAGTGAAAGGCAACAACACATATCCTTCAGTACAAATGTTCATGGAGTCTAACATACCTGTTCCTTCCAGCAGTGCTTTTTGCAGTGCTTCTAGTTCAACCAATCTATCTTCCATATCCTAGATACAATATTAGAATTTGGATGTTGTGAGTCAATCCAATCATCAATGCAGGATATCCCCCAAATGTATAGTTTGAAAATGGAACCTGGGTTTTTGAAACAGCAAACCTAAGCTGACCCAGCTCAAATTGTAGGTGTGAAAAAAATTCCTGGTTCAATCTGTCAATATTAAAAGTTATCTCAGTATTTATTAATGGGAAGCTAGAGATTTGGAGACAAAAAATAATATAAATAAATAAATCATATTAATAAATGATGATATAAACATTAAAAACTTTCTTATAAAAGTGTCTTTCTGATCATTGTAGATTCTCTACTAACACTATAATCCATCATTCCACATAAAATAATAAAACTATATATGACCTTATAAATATGTAAATATTTTATGTGAATATTTCTGTTTCCTCTTTTGGGCCACACTTACTCATTAAAAAAAGAAAGAAAGAAGGAAAGAAAAACAGGCTATGTTTTTTCATCCATCTATTTTTTCTCAAGAAATTCCACATTTATAATATAAATTTTAGAAAGCAAACACATCCCTTTTCCAACCTTGTTTGGATGCTTAATATGAAGGGAAAGAAGAGTAATATTAGCATCAAGGAACTTTAAAAAAATTGATTTGACAGGTGCAGATAATTTAGGAAAAGAAATATCACAACCTGAGGTAACTGCTGGCCATATTTGCACTATGCTCTTAAAGGTAAAATTGCAATCAGCACATACCCGATGTGGGACTCAACACACCCTTCTACAATCCAATCCACAGAATATAGGGTATGACAAGAAATAAGAGAATTCTGGGTACTAAAGATAACTCTGAAATTAAATAACTCCATGTTTGCAGAATGTACTTGTAAGATCTTTGATTGTACAGAAAGCATATACTTGCACCCAAAAAAACTAAAGGAATTGACAAGATCACAAGCTACTCACAAAGAGCAAGAGCAAATCACAGCTATTTGGAATTCTTCATTAAGTTCAACAAATGCAGATCTTATATCTATGGTGTGGCAGTGTAATAGCCTTAATAACTCTTAACTCTTACAAAGAGTCTGAAAATCTATTGAAGCAAAACTTTCCACATATCCTTGTTGAGGAAAAGATCTCATCTTTTTAGTTACCACAAACCCCATGACAAAATAATTTGGACAAAAAGGAAGAAAATTTAATTCTTCAATCCACTCTTATAATCATGCTGCAATCAAAATGGAAGCGCACTGATTTTAGTATATGCTGGCCACCCTTCCCCTCTCCTTTGAAAGACTCAACTACAACCGAATGGTTCATAGCTGTTGTATTCCAATTAGAATAAATACTTTCTAGTTAAAAGGCATTGTTTCATTCAGAAACTTGTTGGAGAGCTTGCACTACCAGCAACTACTTATTATGTTTGATTCATTGAGCAAAGAAGCTGCCAACAAGTCTACAACAACCAACCTACATTGCTAACTCACAACACCAAATTAATATGATGATTTATAAACGAAGTACACACTGATATAATTTATAAAACAAAAGAATGCACAATGAACTGCACAATCGGAGGAATCAAAGTACACCACACTAATATGGTTTATAAACTATAAAACAAAGGACACACTCCAATTCCATCTATACACAGAGACGCAAAAATGAAGCTCCATATTGGGTGAATCAAAACCTCAAACAACTGGTACGCAATGTTATCTTCCATGTTATAAAGATGTAACACCGTAAAAGCACATACCGTGTTCTCAACCTTGCGATCTCAACCTCAAATTCCTGAGCTTCAGTGTTCAAAAAGTACTCAACGAGCTCATCAGGAGTATCCGGAATAACCCGAGACTGAAATAAACAACAAAAAACAACCATCTCAAAAATACAATATTTACATAATTTACAAAACCCAGTTCCTCAAAATCAATAACCCAGTTAATTTAACTAAGTTACCTGGCGAATAGCTCGGCGACGCTCCTTTTCTTCACGGACTTGGCGTTCAAATGCTTCACGGGTTTCGGAGTCTTTCTCAAGCCGCTTCTTGAACTCGCGCCTCGCTATGTGACCGGTCTGTGGTGGACCCAATATGCCTTCTGGGTCCTTCCTTTTCCCAAAAAGAGAAAGTTGAAATCATCAACAAGGCTATGAGAAATTAATAGAAGAATTGTATAGGAGAAAGAGTGAGAGAGGTACCCATCCAATGCAGGAAATTCTGGGTCTGGAAGAGTTCGGTGCACGTGATGACCGGAAATTTATGGTAGTGGCGGCGATGCCTATGCTGAGAGCGGCCATTGATGGCCCTTTGAGTGAGGGAGTTCTCAACCTCTGGTTTTTGCTCTGGGTTTGTGTTATCCGTTTGGAACGTGAATGATGCAATAAGTTAAAACCGTGTCATTTTGGGGCTGTTTTTTGGTCTTTTTATTCTTTTCAAATTGTAGTTATTTGATGGCGGGAATCAGAGCTATTGGAAATGTAAATAGATCACTTAGGTGGATTCAATTTTGATGGTTAAGATTTAATTTTATTTTGTAGGCCGATAAATTTGAAACTATAAATTAAAGAGTAAATTCTAATAACACTATATGTTTGTTTCATTGAAAAACATCATGTAAAGATAGTTTTTCATATTTTCTAGTATTTAGTAGCATTAAAAAAAATTGTCAATAGAAAACTATCTTTTAGTCAATGAAAAACCCTAACAAAAATAAGGCTAATTTTCTATAGGTTGTTTTCCATAAATTTTTTTGGGAAAACAATCTCTATCTTGCGTGGCTTACAACTCTTATTCTTTTGGTTGCAGGAAACAATATTTTTTCTCTCTCTGGTCTCTTCTCTCTTCTCTTCCCATAGATTAGCAAACTTGTCAAACCTCATCAAGCAAGACGGAAATACTTTTCATTGGAGAGAAACCCAACTGTCTTATAAATCGTGCAACAGTAGTTGAAGCCAATATTTCAGGCTTCGCAAGTTTCCCTCCAACTGTTGTGATAGCTTGCTGGAAAACAAACCACCGTGGATTGGAATTATTGGTTGGTGTCAGTAAAGGGCGGCCCTTGCAGTCTCTTATGGGTCCATTCTTATTGATTTGCCACATAAATAAAGTAATCAACTAACTATTTGCTGAGAAGATGAAGAATTTTTTTTAAAAAAATTCTAAACCTCGAGTTTTTGACTATAGAATGCTTCTTGATAGAAAATTTGAAAACATTAAATCTAGTGTTCCGCTTCTTAAAACTTAAAAGCAAATATAAATCAAGTGTTTGGACAATTTGGCATTTTGGAATTTATCAAACACTTTGTACTAGACTATTTTGCAAGTTGAACTATTTAGTCTATGTGGCATTTTGAACTATTTGAAATGGAACTTATGGTTATTTTGAATTATGAGAAGTATGGTTGATATATATATATATATATATATGTGTGTGTGTGTGTGTGTGTGTGTGTATGTTACCATCCATAATATATGAGCAAGATGAGTGGTAAAGATTATATAAATTGGAGAACTATTTAATTGTATCTGTTGTCAAAATTTTATTTGAAAACCAAATTCATACTTAGTTTTTTTATTAAAAAAAAAAACTATTTATATTGATTACATTGGTTGAGTTTACACAATACACATGTTATACATATTTTAAATTATATAAAAAATTTGAGCATACCAAACACTAGAAAATGCTCTCAATCTCATTTTCAAGGTCATTACCAAACACAAGAAAATGTGATAGTTTTCTAGAAAAATGCTTTTTGAAAAATGATTAATTTTCCAAAAAATATTAATGCTAAAACAAACAGAGCGTAAATTACCTTTGAGGTTTGGGTCCTGAACATTATTTGGTTCCTAACACCCTTTAAATTCGTTATTTATTTCCACATTCTCTTCTCTCTTCTCAAACCCTTCTCTTCTCTCTCAAACCTCTTTGGCTTTCTCTTTTCTCTATCACCCACGACGGCTAAAGACTCCTTCTCTCAAGCTTTGGCCATGGTCGAAATCCATGTTTAGTCACTACCATCTTGCACTCTTTTTTCGAATTAGTGCCACGGAGACAGTTGGCTAGGGATTTTTGAGCTTTGCCTCACCACCACTATTGTTGTTCCTCTCTAATAGCTCCAATTGGGTGCTACTAACACTAGCTTTTAGTGTTCCTCAACTGCCAATCTTTCTCCTCTTTCTATATTATATTTTCTGTTTTTTATTTATTTTTCTTTTGGTTTGGGTCTTGGTTGATTTAGGGATAAGGTTTTCTTGTAGTGATAAGGATTTGGTGATTTTTGAATTGGGTTTGAAATGTGGGGTTTTGGGTATGGTCATTTGTGAATTTGTGGGTATTTTTCTAATTTGGGTTCGTCTTAAAATTGGTCTAATATGGTGTTTTTGTTGGTGTTTGTATGATTATGAATCTCTATGTGTATTATATGCTTTGTAATCTGGTACAACTTATATTTCTCTAGTTTTTTTTAATAGGATTTTTTGCATTGGTTTCACTTGGTTTGTGCATTGATGGGTTTATTTGGTTTTTTATGATAGAAGAATTTTTTGTTTTGGCTGTCTTGAATCTATGTATAAGAATAATTGGGATGAGAGAGAGAGAGAGAGAGAGAGGAGAGGGACAATTGATGAGAGAATTAGAGAGAGTAAAGGGAAGAGAGGGCTTAAATGACTAACAATTCCTAACAGTGTTTAGAGACCAAATTGGGTTTAAGGACTAAGTTGACCAGTTTTAAAATTTCTTGAATTTGGTTGGCATTAGCCCAAACCTCAAGATAGTTTACTGGAATTTACCCTAAAATAAGCTACATTTGAATTCTCTAGAATTCGTTATCAAACTGGGTTTGGCAAGCCAACTCTAGCCTTGCATTAAAAATACATAGAATCTAACATAACTTAGGTAGACTTGGATGGATTAATAGAAGGCACTCCAATTGGTAACTTAGAAAGGCATGCTGCAAGTGTGAGAGGCTTATAGAGAGGCATGAGGTTCCTTTTATGCATGGATCACAGCCCCAAATCTGACTTTTTAGTGCTAAAAATGGGTTCACTAAGTTGTGTAATGGGACATCTCTCAAAAGAGTAATGCTAGAGACACATAAAATGACACAACTTTGTGCCACAACTCACATGACGAGTTGTGATTGGTAAAAATGTGTCCTCACATGAACCCACCATCACACATCTACCACTCACAATTTGCCACATGGCGAATTGTGCCATTTTATATGTCCCTTGCATTACTCCTCTCAAAATGTCATATTTTGGGCCCCTAATGATAATTGAAAGTTAGTGGCAAGTACTAAAGGTTGATGGGAGGTTTGGTTGGTTGAAGACGTTGATGGCTCTTCTTTTGAGGAACTCTAGATAATTTAGACCACAAAGAGAATCAAAGTATTGTTTTGAATCGTTGAAGAGGTAGCAAAACCATTAGAGACCATAGGAGAGATTTTTTTTAGATCAATAGCCAAAAAGGTAGTGAGAACGATCGAGACCAAGTCAACTGTCAGATTCGGGATGAGCTTAAGGGAAGTAGTATAGTTTTTAGAGAACACCACAACCGCAAACCTTGATGTCTCAATTGCCTTCATTAGTTCAGTCCAGATAAATTCCGATTTATACACATGAATCCCTTTAAGGTCTAAAGCAGTAAAGAGATGATTGGTAAAACTTTTGTGGGTATCTTCCACATGAAAACTAACGAAGACCTCATATTCATAGGTCAACGTTGGGGTCGATAAGTATGGGGCAAAGGTTTTTTTGCCATGGTGCCTGTTAATAGCAACTTTTGACTCTTTTTTTGTATAATTTAATTTTTGTCTTTATCTGCAGCTTTATATTATATTTTTAAGTTTGGGGTCAACTTTATAAAGAGAAAAAAAAAATATTACAATGACCAAAAGGACTAATTTTATGTCATTTTCATTTATTTATTTAATTTTTTTATTAAATGTGACCCACTTTTGTACAACCTTAATAAGCACCTGCGGTACTTGTAATCATTTGCCTTTTTGTTTTTGTCTTTTTTTATTTCTTTTTTGCTCTCTAGAGAGAACGCTTCTTGTGATGTCATTTTGACAATTTGGTATTTGGGAAAAAAAAATCTAAAATGCTAAAATGCAAAATTCAGTATTTACGTTTTACCAAAATTCATTTCAGTTCTCTAACTTTGTTTTTGTTTATTTCAATCATCTAAATTTCAAGTTTATTCAATTAAGACATCTCCATTAACTTTTATTATATACTGTGGTTAATTTTTCAATTTTTTAATCAATTTTTTCGTTTTTATATGAAGAGTAATGCTAGAGACACATAAAATGACATAACTTGTGCCATAACTTGCCTACATGGTGAGTTGTGAGTGGTAGAGGTACCTCTACCATGCGTAATGCTGGTACTACATAGAATGACACAACTTGTGCTACAACTCGTCCACGTGGCGAGTGGTAGAGGTGTGTCCTCACATGGACCCGCCATCACATCTCGACCACTTACAACTTGTCACGTGGGTGAGTTGTGCTGTAAGCTTTGTCATTTTATGTGTCCTTAGCGTTACTCTATCCAAAAATAGATAACATTGTAGCTCAAACAATCTAATTGTTTTTTTTTTTTTATCTTCTATGTTTGCACCCAAACTCTCTGTGTGTGTGTGTGTGTGTGTGTGTGTGTGGGTGTGTGTGTGTGCACGAGTGAGAGAGTAGGTATGTGATCCTTTTGAGAAGATTTCTCAAATCTTTAACCTTTTGATTTCTTGGATTGTACACAACTTCTTCATCTTCTCAAAAGCCAAACTCACACACCTAGTTGAACGGTGATAGATGGACTACTTTAAGAACCAAGCAATCGCTAGTCTTTTCTAGCTATGAATAGTGGAAGAAACTCTCACTTTTTTAATGGTTACAAGTCTTTTTCTTTTGATGAGAAAAATTCCAAATATTTGGCCCCTTGATGTTCTGGCCTTAGCATCTCGTTGAGGATTTCTTTGTTATTTTTATTTATTTAGTGCCCATAAAGATTCTTAATTTGATGGTTGTTGATGATGCGAAAAAAATTAGTAGGCTAGATGCTTCGAACTTGAAAGGACTACTTGCTGCTTTGGTGGTCTGAAAAAGAAAGAAAAACAATCAAAGGTGACCGGGGTTGCCGGCTAAGAACCCTCCGATGGAAAAGTTAGTTTTCTCTCTATAATTTCAGAGTTCCAACTTTTTGGGAAATGTAAACGTACCTTTGTTTTTGTCTGAATGAATGTTTATATAGTGTCCTAAGAACAGTTATCAAACTTATAACCTCCCTTGGATTTGAGGAGGTGTGAGGGTTCAAAGATAACTTCCACAACTGCTTGGGAGTTACATATTTCTCACCTAACCATTATTGGAAGTTACGCATGTAATAAGGAGTTGTACTACACGCTCAGGAATTTTTCCAAGTGTCTAGGGGTCCTCGTCCTGAGGACTTCCAACCGAGCGTACCTCGCATCTAAGGGAGGTCCCTCCTTTATGGACGACCCTTTCCATGGACGAAGTACATGATGACCCTAGACGACATGGCGGGGTTCTTGTGAAGCTTGACCGCGCAAAGCCTCATCCAAACATCTTCCTTCCTGGATGACCTTCATGGACGATTATTGGAGTTTACCTCCCATCAGTTGCCCCCTTGTATATGGAGGTCGTCTAGGAAGCATATAAAACGATGTCATTTTTTTTTGGACGCGTGTTTTTATGTTAGCTGGATGCGGGCCATGTGTCGTAGCTTCATTGGCAATTTGTTATGTCAATTTAATTTCTTGAGGGAAACGCCAAGTGGTGTGTCTTGATTGGTCACATAATTCGAGACACCATTTTTCAACGCCTATAAATAGCGGATTTCCTCTCATACCCTCTGCACTTTTTCAAATTTTCTTTTTTGACATCCTCGTCTTAGCGCCTCGTCTAGAAGTTTCTTGTGTCCGTAGTTCCCCTTCGTCTAGACTCAGGTATTTTTTCCATCCTCGTCCTCAAGTTTTTAGCTTTTCTTTAAAAAATGTTTGAGGTAACCCTTTCTTTGTCTAGCGATAGTGTTGCCAAAGCCATAGACGAGTATCATGACCCTAGTAGTTTTAGTGGGTCTAGCAATAGTAGTAGTGATTGCAATAGCAGTAGCAAGGGAAACACTACGGACGAGTATACGTCCGGCATTCCTGGGGTTCCCATAGAGGTACTTCAGGAAAGCCTTAGGACGAGGGCTGAGTCCTGGTCTAGGGCTGGTACTAGTGGTCCCTCATCTTCTGCTCAGGACGAGGAAGAGGTAGTGTATAGTTGTGCTGTCAGGGTTACTTCTAAGAAAGACGAGAGAAAGTTAGACATTCTTAAGACTTGGTATCAAATTCCTGAGGACTTGAATCCTAGGGTACCTGTGCGTGGTGAGTGGTGTTGTCAACCCCGTTTCGGTGTTGGTATTTATGAGGCTTACCTCTTAGGGGGTTTGAGGTTGCCCCTTAATGCCTTCGCCAAGAAACTACTTTCTATGTTAGGTCTAGGCATATGTCAGTTTAACCCTAATGCATGGAGGCTGATTGTCGCCATGCAAGTTTTATGGAGGGAAGTGTTTGAGGGGGATCGTCCTCTTACCGTGGACGAGTTCCTCTTTTGCTATAAGCCCTCTGAGATTAAAAAATCCCTTGGCTTTTACCAGTTCACAGCCAGAGGGAGAGATTATAGGCTGATTAAGTCCTTAGTCACCTCAGATAGGAAATGGAAGACGGAGTTTTTCTTCGTCTCTGGCTTTTGGGCTGGACGCCATATTGAGGTTGACAGGGACCCATTTCCTCCCTACATAGGAGAGTTAGGGAACCTTCGTCTTGAAGGTACGTCTATGGCTAAACCTTTATTTTTTTTGTTACTTTTGATTGTAGTCGTTTAATCACTTTCCTCTCCTTTCTTTTGTAGGTGCTAGACGACATCACTTGAGTAGGTTTAACCTTGAACGAGTCCAGAAAGCTCGTCTTCATCCTGAAAGGGACTTCCACTCTTTAGTCACTTATCAACGCCTCGCTACTTGGGGACTTGGTCCTGAGCCTTCCCCTCAAGCCTTTGCCCACGAGCGTACAGTCCGGAGACGTAAGTTCTTACTATGAGCAATTCTTTGTCATTTCTAGAAGTGGTTCTAACAAACTTCTCTGCAGGAATGGCTACCATGAAGGAGAATAAAGGGAAGGAGGTTATAGACGAGGATGTGGGGCCTAAGGTTCAGCCTCAACCTCGTCCTGCCCTTGGTGAGTCTCCTCGTCCTGTCCCAGAGGAGTCTCAACCTCGTCCCTCCACTGGGGACAAAAGGAAGAGCTTGTCTCTTGGGGTGGACTTGGAGAACATTCCAAGCAGACGCAAGGAAAAAAGGGCTAAGCATAGGTCGTCTAAGGCTAAAAACGCCCAAACTAAAGATGACCAAGCTGACCCTGTCCTCGTCCCCCAGGGTCATCTCGTCCAGATAGTAGATGTTGATTATGAACCCAAGGACCCCTTGTCTGAGTAAATCCCATCCAAGATCGTTGCTCCTGCCTCGTCTCAACCTTTTCAACAGGTTCCTCAGAACCTTCTCAAGGACGAAGATCTCGCCTGGGAAAGGTTCGAGAAAGCAGTGACAGACGAGGATGTGATGGCATGCTATGACATGTCTTTGAAGGATTTTGAACGTTCTGGCATTCATGACCTCTTCAAGGTACGCGTTTTTTTCGTATGTGCCTCGTCTTGTCAATTACATATAATCACATTCTAATAAAATCTTAATTGGCGCAGGCAATGTCAAAGTTTATCGTCGCGTCTAGGCAAGCAACTGAACTAGACAAGACGAGGATTATTCTAGAGAGGACGGTCCAAAAGGGGAAGGAAGAGTCCAAGAAGTGGGTTGAAGCGGCTGCCAAGGCCAAGGAGGATACAAGGAAGCTGAAGAGCAACGTCGAGGGGTTGAAGACAGACGCCAAAGAAAAAGACGCTCGTCTTGAGCTTCTCTAAAAGAATAATGACGAATTAAGTGCCCTCCTTGCAAAGGCTAAGGAAGACTCAGTTACGGAGTTTCAGGGGTCCAGACAATTCACTGATTTATTGGACTCCAACTACGCAGCTGGGTTTGAAGATTTCAGGGTGGAAGCCATGGAGAAGTTCCTTGAAATTGACTTCAGCCTCGTTAAGCTTAACCTTGGTGGGGCTGCTTCAAGTTTCCTCCTCTAGACGAGCTCAAAGGACGTGAATATTGAGGACGATGCCTCTACAAAGCCAGCTTAGGACGACCCTAATGCTATGCTCTTCCTGCCTGAAGACAAGATTTTTTATGTTTATTTATTCAAAGTGTTTATTTTGTTTCTTTGTTTTGGTCCTCTGTTTTTAGGACCTTCTTTAAGATGTATTTAGATACAATTCTCTCGTCTAGAGTAGTCTGGACGAGTTTATTAACAATTACCTTTTAAGGCTTACTTTGTAAGGGTTTTTGGGCGGTGGTCCTCTACCCTTTTTAATTTTTAATGAATGTCTATTTTTATCTAGCATTGAATTTTATTGTTTGGACGAGTTTATGCTTTGTTTTCACCATTAGATGTTATTGGCTTTTAAACAATGAGCATTCTAAGTGTTGTATGGTCGTCCATGAATTTTTATTATGGACGACCTACCTATGCATGGACGTCTTTGTTAGCCATTTTAATTTTTCTAAGTATGACTCGTCTCAGAAATGGTAACGATGATCATGCGTCCTTTTCCTCGTCCATGGCTAGACAGTTGGCATTCGTCTTTTGTCTAGACATTTGTGGTGTTCACCTCATCCTAGAGCACCTGGGCCTCTTAGCCATATGCTCGTCCATGGACAAGTTTCATTGTATGCCCTTTTCTCATCCGTTGACTTTCAGATGAGCATGCCTTAGCTTATTTTCCTTTGCTTTATCCTCGTCTAGAGGAAAGCTTATGAACGTTATATCCCTGCATCCAGAGATTTTCATTCATCTTAGGCTTTTGCCCCCCTTGTGGGTATTATTATGGAAATTAGATTTATGCATTAAATACATTAGAAATCCAAACCATATTATTATATGAACATTGTCCACAAATATGGCACGTGCTTATAAGCTAGCGCCTTATTAAAATACTTAAGAAAATACATAACCTCGTCTTTCACAAACCGGTCTGTAGACGGTGCAAAAGTTTAAGAACTAGTGCACTTTTTATTCTTAATGCACACCATAGTAGTAATAAAAACACAACAGTAAATATAAGTAAACACGTAGATCATAGCTGTAACTTCGTCCATAGCCGTAACCTCGTCTTTGCTTTCCCTCGTCTCCGCTCATTACTGATAGTACCTCCTCAGGTGCTCCATGTTCCAGAGATGCTCTAACTTCCGTCCGTCCAGAGCTTCCAGGTAGTAAGACCCATGCCTTTTGCAGTTGATTACCCTATAGGGTCCTTCCCAATTGGGTTCCAATTTTCCATGAGCTGGGTTCCTGGTTGCCAAGGAAACCCTTTTAAGAACGAGGTCCCCGACGTTGAAACGCTTGGGTTTTACCATGGCATCATGCTGCCTAGCCATAAGATTCTTGTATCTTGCTGTCCTTTGTTCCGCATCCATCCTTACCTCATCAATGAGATCGAGGTCAAGACGAAGTTGTTCTTTATTTTCTCTCTCCTGATACTTCATCACTCGATGGTTAGCCATATGAACTTCTGCCGATATGACGGCTTCACTTCCATAGGCTAGCTTGAAGGGGGTTTCTCCTGTCGGAGTTCTCACAGTCGTCCTGTAGGCCCAAAGAACACCTGATAACTCGTCTGGCCATATCCCCTTTGCCCCCTTGAGCCGAGTCTTGATGATTTTCAACAGGGATCGGTTCGCTACTTCTACTTGTCCATTTGCCAGTGGGTCGGAGGGTGAGGAATAGTGATTCTTAATTCCAAACTATTTGCAAAAGTCCCTGAAGGGTGCGTTGTCAAACTGACGTCCGTTATCTGATACTAGTACCCTGGGCACTCCGAACCTACATAGAATATTCTTCCAAACAAAATTCTTGACGTTTTGCTGAGCGATTTTTGCAAGAGGTTTGGCCTCCACCCACTTGGTAAAGTAATCAATCCCTACTACCAAAAACTTCATTTGTCTAGTTCTCGTGGAGGAAGGACCCAAGATATCCAGTCCCCATTGCGCAAAGGGCCATGGGGCCATCATCGAGGTCTGGTACTCCGATAGTTGTCTAGGAATGTTGCTATAGTGCTGACACTGGTCACACACCCTGACATAGGCCTTAACATCTGCCTGAATTGTAGGCCAGTAGTAGCCTGCACGGATGACCTTATGGATAAGCGATCTTACTCCTGAATGATTCCCATATGCTCCTTCATGAACTTCCCTCAAAACATAGTTTGACTCGTCCGGAGCCAAGCACCTTAGGTAAGGTTGGGAAAAGCCTCGCTTGTACAGCACTTCGTTTATAAGGACGTACTTGGTTGCCCTAACCCTTAACTTTCTAGCTTCGTCCTTGTCTTCTAGAAGCCTTCCATCTTTAAGATAGATTACTATTGGACTTATCCAATTTTCTCTCTCTCTCCTATTTGTTGTATGTCTGGAAGGTCTATGCTTGGCATATATTGGACCTTGTCGTACTCGTCCGTTATTCCTCCTGCCAAAGCTGCTTTCGCCAAGGCATCTGTTTCCATATTTTCCTTCCTAGGGAGTTGAACAAAACTTACTTCTGAAAACTTTCGTGTAAGCCATTTCACTTTGCTGAGGTATTTCTTCATCCGATCTTTCTTAGCATCACACATTCCATTTACTTGGTTGATGACTAGCTGAGAATCTCCTTTGACTATTATCGGCTCCGCCCCTAGGGACCTAGCCAATTCCAGTCCTTTGAGTAGAGCTTCGTACTCAGCCTCGTTATTGGTGGTTTGGTACTGTAGACGGGCTACGTACTCCAGCTTATCACCCTCTAGGGACTTAAGTATGACTCCAATCCCTCCTGCATATAGTGTGGACAATCCGTTTACATTGATAATGCACCTTTCAACACCCTCGTCTTTGTCCAGCTCGTCCTGGCTGAGGTGAACTCTGCAATGAAATCTGCTAATGTCTGCCCCTTTATCGCGCTCCTTAGAAGGTATCTAACGTCAAACTCGTTAAGTTCCACAGCCCACTGTATTAATCGTCCAGTAGCTTCCAACTTGTTCATTGCCTTCTTTACGGGATGACCCGTTAAGACGTTGATAATATGAGCTTGGAAATAATGCCTCAACTTCCTAGAGGCCATAATCAAGGCAAAAGCTAGCTTCTCCATCATTGGATATCGTCCTTCTACCCCTCTTAATGCGCGGCTTGTATAGTACACCGGTTTCTAAACTCGTCCTTCTTCTCTAACCAATGCCGAGCTTACAGCGTGTGGGGACACCACCAAATACAAATATAATTCCTCCCCAGGTACAGATGGACTTAGCAATGGCGCTGTCATGAGGTAAGTCTTCAGGTCTTAGAAGGCCCTCTGACACTCGTCTGTCCACTCAAATGCCTTCCTGAGGATTTTAAAGAATGGCAAACACTTGTCAGTAGCTTTCGAAACAAACCTGTTAAGGGCGGCAACTCGTCCGATAAGAGACTAGACTTCTTTGATGTTCTTCGGTGGTTCCATACTCAGTATCGCCTAGATTTTGTCCGGATTTGCTTCAATTCCTCTATACGAAACCATGAACCCCAAAAACTTCCCCAACAAAACTCCGAAAGCACACTTGCTTGGATTTAATTTTATGTTATACCGCCGAAGTGCATCGAAGGTGTCTTAAAGGTCGTCTAGATGCTTTCCCTTGTCCAGGCTTTTTACCAGCATATCATCCACATAAACCTCCACATTTCACCCGATTTAAGGATGGAACATATGGTTAACCAGTCTTTGGTAAGTCGTCCCCGCGTTCTTCAAACCAAAGGGCATTACCTTGTAGAAAAATAACCCTTGGCTAGTAATGAATGAGGTCTTTTCTTGATCTGCCTCATCCATCTTTATCTGGTTGTAGCCTGAGAAGGCGTCCATGAAGCTCAACAACCTGTGACCTGCCGTCGAGTCCACCAGCTGGTCGGAAAGCCTTGTTTAAGTCAGTAAAGTCCACGCACATTCGCCACTTGACGTTGGCCTTCTTTACCATGACTACGTTCGCCAACCAGTCTGGATAATAAACTTCGCGGATGAACTTTGCGGTAATTAACTTCTGAACTTCTTCTTTGATAGCATTATCTCGTTCAGGAGCAAAAACCCTCTTCTTCTGACGCACTGGTTTTGAGTAGAGACATACATTCAAACGGTGAGTAATGACACTCAGATCAATACCCGGCATGTCCTCATGACTCCATGCAAAGGCATCAAGGCTTTTCTTCAAAAACTGGACTAGAGTATGCTTTGCCTCTTCTTTCATGTTCGCTCTAATTCTAGTGAACTTCTCGGGTCTGCTCTCGTCCAAAGGTACATCTTTTAACACCTCAATAGGTTCGGCTGCGATCCTTCTCTCGTCTAGGCTTATTGTCTGGACGTGCTCGTCCATTGCTAGCATGGCTAGGTAGCACTCTCTAGCGGCTAACTGGTCTCCTTGTACTTGGCCCACATCGTGCTTGGTCGGTAATTTGACAGACAAATGATAGGTAGAGGTTACCGCCTTCCAACTATTCAAAGTTGGCCTTCCAATAATAGCATTGTATGATGATGCACAATCAATAACAAGGAAATTTACCTCTTTGGTTATTTGCTGGGGGTGCGCTCCAACCATCACTGGCAATGTGATGGTGCCCACAGGTTGCACCTTCATTCCTCCAAATCCCACCAATGGAGAATTCGCTGGTCGAAGTTGATCTCATCCTAGCCTCATTTGCTGGAAGGTGGGGTAATACAAAATGTCCGTCGAACTGCCATTGTCTACTAACACCCTCCTGGTCATGTAATCAGCAATAAGTAGGGTGATGACTATCGCATCATCGTGCGGGTGGTGAACTCATCCAGCATCCTCGTCCGTGAACGTAATGGCTTGCTCGTCTGCTTCCCTCGTCCTGGGAGATCGTCTAGACAGCTGGACGTTTTGCACCACTTTTAGGTATGTCTTCCTCAACTTAGACGACTGCGCTGTCGAGGTTCCTCCGATAATTACTCTAATTTCTCCAAGTGAGGGTTGTGATGACTCCTCCACCTTAGCCTTCAGTTTCTCGTCCCTCTGGTCTCGTCCAAGGAAATTCCTTAACTTCCCTTGTCTGATAAGATTCTCTATATGTTACTTTAAATCAAAGCACTCGTTTGTGTCATGCCCATGGTCTCTACGAAGTGGCAATAGTTGTTCCTATTGCGCTTGTTAGGATCTCCTTTCATTTTATCTAGCCACTTTAAGGATAAATCATCCTTGATCTGCATAAGCACCTGCTCTAGTGGCATATTCAGGGGTGTGTATTGCTGATTTCTCGCTGAGGAACTTGCCTTCCTACCATCCTTGTCTTTTTTCTCGACTACCCGAGCCTTCTTTGGACGAGGGCCCTGATCTGAGTAACGCTGGTGACCTGCTTCCAAGCGCTCTGCTCTCTTTCTCTTCTTGGCTATGATAGCGTCCTCGGCATTCATGAAATTCTGGGCCGAATGGACGAGTTCGGCCATAGTCTGTGGTTCCTGCTCGTAGAGCTTATGGATGAACAAGTCAGAGTTGACCCCGTTGTGAAAGGCGGCCAATAACAACTTGTCTTCCATTTCATCCACTGTCAAGGCTTCTCTATTGAATCGGGTAATGAAAGACCGTAAACTTTCGTTTTCCCCTTGCTCAATAGTCAGCAAACTAGAAGAGGAACGCTTGTGGCGTTGCCCTCCAATAAAATTATTGACAAACAACTTACTCAACTCCTCGAATGAGCCCACGGAATTTGGAGGTATTTTGCTGAACCACACTCGTACTGGTCCCTTAAGTGTGGTAGGGAAAGCTCTGCACATAATCTCGTTCGGGACCCCTTGAAGGTGCATGGTCGTCTTGAAAGTAGCAATGTGATCACACGGGTCACGATTTCCATCATACAAATCCAAGGAAGGCATTTTGAATTTCAGAGGTAGGGGGTGACTATTGATGGAAGTCGTGAAAATGGAGTCCGTTTGGTGAACTAAATCATCCACGGGGTTCGCCCGCCTCATGTTCTCTTTCATCTCATCCATGGCTTTTCTCATCTGGTCCATCTCCCTCTCCAAGTGTGGCACTCTTCTTGAAGTAGTACCCCTGGTCTGATTTTCGGACTCAACATTTTCTCCTCCACCTTCCTGACCCTGGGCTCGTCCTTCCGCGTGCCCATCATGGCGCTGCCTCCTTAGATTGATCTCCCTGTTCAACTCCTAATTTTGACGAGTTAATTCCGCCATATTGGCAGCCATGGACTGTATATGTTGAACAGAAGGCGGTTGCATGACAGGTGCTGATTGACGATCGCGGAGGGGATTACTAGAAGCATCTCTACTCTCCTGGTGGCCTGGGCTAGTAGCCCTTGATCTTGTTCGAACCATTTAGCCTTTTGTCTGGGAAAGGCTAACGTTGAAAACAGAACAGATAATCGAACGAAAAGAACACTGATTTCCCACAGACGGTGCCAACTGATGATGCGAAGAAAATCAGTAGGCTGGATGCTTCGGACTTGAAAGGACTACTTGCTGCTTTGGTGGTTTGAAAAAGAAAGAAAAGAAATCAAAGGTGACCGGGGTTGCCGGCCAAGGATCCTCCAATGGCAAAGTTAGTTTTCTCTCTATAATTTCGGAGTTCCAACTTTTTGGGAAATGTAAACGTACCTTTGTTTTGTCTGAATGAATGTTTATATAGTGTCCTAAGAACAGTTATCAAACTTATAACCTCCCCTGGATTTGAGGAGGTGTGAGGGTTCAAAGATAACTTCCACAACTGCTTGGGAGTTACATATTTCTCACCTAACTTTATTAGAAGTTACGCATGTAATAAGGAGTTGTACTACACGCTCAGGAATTTTCCCAAGTGTCTAGGGTTCGTCCAGGGGTCCTCGTCCTGAGGACTTCCAGCCGAGCGTACCTCACATCTACGGGAGGCCCTTCCTTTATGGATGACCCTTTCCATGGACGAGGTTCATGATGACCTTGGACGACATGGCGGGGTTCTTATGAAGCTTGACCACACAAAGCCTCATCCAAACATCTTCCTTCCTGGACGACCTCCATGGACGATCATTGGAGTTTACCTCCCGTCAGTTGTGGTTAGTATTTGATGGGAATGACTTGGATTAATGTATTTTGTATTGAATGGATTGGGCTCCATAGTTGAATGCTTTGCAATCTTGTCCTCTTCACTTTTGATGGATTGGGCTCCATCATTGAACATTAATGTTCAATGAAAGGTATTCTCAAAAAAAAAAAAGTTCAATGAATGGATTTTTATGTTTCGTTAGGAATTTGGACGAGAAACCATCATGAAGTTTGCTTCTTTCCTTGAAAAATAAAATAAAATCAAGATTCATTCTTAAAAGCTAAAAAACCCATGTTTCAAGAGAAAAATTGTTTAAATTGAGCGTATGTTAAGACGGTTAAAGAAGAAATAAAATTGAATGAAAGAAAGATATTTAAATGAAATAGAGTTTTAGAATAATAAGTAGGATGTAAGATGTTTTGAAAATTGATTTGTTATTTTTTTTTTTAAAGTGATTTGTTATTACATAAGAAGTACGTTTTTTATTCAAAAGTATATTTTTATTCTATATATATTAATAGCTAAAGCTCAGAGAAAATTAAATTAGAATTTAATTGGATTTTTAATTTTGCTCCATGTGTCCTATTTAATATTTAATTTTAGGCGTAAATGCACTTTTAGTCCCTACATTTTGGGGTCATTTTTATTTTGGTCCATACATTTTTATATCACCACTTTTAGTCCCTAAATCAATTAACGTGTTCCATCTTGGTCCTAACCGTTACTCACTTAACAGAAATTGCTGATGTGACAAATGGCATCCACTGTTGGCACATTAAATGCTGACGTGGCCAATAAAATAATATTAATAATGCCACATCAGCTTATAAATAAAAAAATTATTTATTTATTTTAACTAAATAAAAAAATTAAAAACAAATTGTTTAAAAAAGAAATTAAATTAATTAAATTTAAAAAAAAATTCTTTACATTATCTTCTTCCCAGTCATCATGAGTTCTTCCTAAAATCAAGAACATGCCAACATGATACACGCAAAAATCAAAAGTCACAGATTTACAAAATACAAAGAGGTTCAAAGATTCAAAGAACACAAACCCAAACTTAACCCTCAATCTCTAGCAAACCCAGAACATCATATGAAAAATCAAACCCTCCATACAAACATCAAACCCATTTCCCTTTTCAATTTCTCTTCGCTATCACTTGCTCATTCACCAAACTATTTTATCTCCGTTTTGTTTCATTTTTCAGATCAGTGATCACCTAAATCGAATCCCGATTGGCTGATCATTCCCAGACTTGAAAACAAGAAATCTATGTGCGGTTGATTTTGAAATAAGATGTGAGTGAATTATTTCCCTCTCATCGCTCCTCAGCTAGCAACTCTTCCAGCAATCAGAGATGAACAGCCCAGATTTTCTTCTTCTGCCAGTACTAAGTTCCATCCTATTCAACCCAACAGGCCAACGACAAGTAGTATGAGCGGTACCGTCGAGTCGTTTAGTGGCCCTAGGGTTGTTTCAAATCCGGTCACAAGGGTCAAGATCGTGAACCCTGTTGCACCCGATGATTGCCGTAGCGACTGCGACTCGTCGTCCTCGGTGGTTGATGATGATAACGACGACTACTGTGTTCTCACCTCCTCGTTTCGTAAGATCCAGCCATTCGATCTGAATCTACCTCCTCCGATGGATGAAGATTTCGGCATCGATGATGATCTTCAAGCCACCGCTTTGTGTCTCTGATTGCGGATCTAATGGTCAACTTTTTTTCTTTTTCTTTTTTTAACTTTGTATTTTGTAGATCTGTGCCTTTTGATTTTGTGTTATTCATGTTGGCAGGTTCTTGATTTTGAGGAAGAACTAGTGATGACTGGGAAGAACATAATGTGAAGAATTTTTTTTAATTTAATTTCTTTTTTAAACAATCTGTTTTTAATTTTTTTATTTAGTTAAAATAAATAAATATTTTTTTATTTATAAGCTGACGTGGCATTTTTAATATTATTTTATTGACCACGTCAGTATTTAATGTACCAATAGTGGACGCCATTTGCCACATCAACAATTTTTGTTAAATGAGTAACAGTAAGGACCAAAATGAAACGCGTTAATTGATTTAGGGACTAAAAGTGGTGAAATGAAAATGTAGAGACCAAAATAGAAATTACCCTAAAATGTAGGGATTAAAAGTGCATTTACGCCTTAATTTTATACCAAGTAAATTACTAAGTCTAAAAATCGAAAAGTCCAAATCCAATTAGATTCTAAATTGGTTTTCAATTGGAGTCTAATTTTCTGCCACGTGTCCATCTAAGTTTTTAATTTTTGTGGCAAGTGAATTATTGAGTGTAAAAACAAAAGAGTTTAAAATCAATTAAATTCTAAATATCTCTCTCTCTCTCTCTCTCTCTCTCTCTCTCTCTCTCTCACACACACACACACACACACACACACACATAATAAGAAACCCGTACATATTTTAGAAATGTATAGTTTAAAAAAAGTGTAAGTTAATACCATACATAATTTGAATCTCTTCTAAAAAAAATGTATAATTTAAATCATATAATTGTGATTATTTTTAATTATACTCGTACATATGCACGGGACTACACTTACTAGATTATAGCAGTACACTTCCTAATAAGTGAATACCATGTAGGAGGTTGGTGGGACCATCTATGGCAAAAGAGTATAAATTGAATTATATGACATTCACTTGATAGATTATTATTTGACAAATACAAATTTTCTGCACTACTTTTTGTGTTTCATCAATTACAATATGTCATGTGTTAGATTTATTTTCACATATTAAACTTTAATTGTTTTACAAGGAAAATAAAATAAATGCGTAGTAATATGTGATTGGTGGAACACAAATAGTTGTAAAGTATCCGCGACCTGGAGAAATTATATAGTCCTCATGGTGGACCACGTCATTTGTCTAAAATTCCAGCAAAAAACTCTTACATATTTAAAATTGCTGAGTCAGTATTCAGTTTTTATTTAAAACTCCATAATTTTAAACAGATGAGAGCCTTTTACTGGAATGATAGACCATATCACTTGTCCACCATGAGAACCTTATAATTTCTCCATGACCTAGGTGACTTGGTATTCTTGTTACAATGTTGGAAAGTATAATTGAGTTTCCGAGTCATTGAAGGCAATACACCAAGATATTAATTGCTAGAGAAAACCATAAAATATTAGTTAATAAACTAAGAGAGTATTAATTGTTAGAGGAAACTATGGGATTGTTGCAATCAATCAATATAAGATTAGAATTTAGAATTAAGGTTTTTTTTTAAGAGAAGATTAGAATTGAAGTTTTTTTTTTTCGGAGATAAAGGGATGGAGAAGAAGGGAGTGAGAAAACAAGACTTACAACACTAGTACTTACAAAAAGGCCTAAACTTTATAAGTACTAGTGAGATTTATAAACTAAAAACTCACTCTCAAACTGACCGATGTAGTACTTTAGACCAACTGAAGTTGTAATTGACTTTTGTGTGCAGTCTCCACAATAAATATGGATTCTATTGTAATATATTGGAGTATCAAAAACAGTGAAGGAGTAAGTGTTTATCCCTTTAAACTCACTTTTTGTAAATATAAACTATAAGATCAAATCATGTAAACTCTCATATTTTCTTTCTCTTTCTATATAAATATAGATTACAAGGTTAAATCACGCAAAATCTCGTGCTTTCTCTCTTTCTTTCTTCTTCATCTTCTTTCTTCTTTTTTTGCCTCGCAACATCACAAGTTTTTACCAAAAGAGATGAATATCGTTTTGAGGCCCACTAACTTCCAAACCTCTTTCTCAAAAAAAATTAAAAAAAAACCTTCCAAACCTCACATGTATGTCAAAGAATTTTTCCAAATTTTAAAACCAAAAGAAAGTTCTTGTATGAAATACAAATTCTTTCACTATGCCAGGAGCAATGCTATTGATAAGCTATTGATAAAGTACGTTGGTAATGGTAATACTAATGATACCGTCCTACTAATATTCTTATTGCTTCTCAAAAAAGGAAAAGAAAATAATATTCTTATGTAAAAAGAGTAGATAATGATTTTAAGAATAGGAAAAATTATTGATAAAAAAGGAACAAATTAAGGATTAATTACTATATTTAAAATTCAGATTAAATTCTAATTTCATAAGATTAGGACACATTTTATACTCAAAATATAACTATTTGCAATTATAATTTAAATAACTTTTTTTTAAGAAACAAATACACACACAACAGGGAGGGATTTAAAAATAACTTTAAATTCAAATATAAATTTAAAATCCATAAAATTTGGACACGCGTTTTTTTAACTTAAAAATAACTACCGGAGATTACAACTTAAAACTATTATATTTTTTTTTTTAATTTAAAAAAGGAAGAGTATTCGAACAAAGAGTGAAGAATCTAATACCATATTATGCTATTTGGGAGTGAGAAACTAATACTAAATTATGCTATTCAAGTAAAACAAAGAAGAAGAAGGCCACTATTGCCAATAATTTTCGAATTAAATTTGAGGGAAGCCCCAACTCAAAGTTCTTCTTGATCATGACAAGAAGAGCAAAAAGTCATTAGCAAGATTGTCAGTCACAAGTCACAAATATTCTCTTAAATTTTTTTATTAATTTCTTCCCGGTCATAAATCTCATTAAATAACAAAGTGGCTTTAATTAGTCTAAACAGCGTGCACGTGGCTCTAGTTAACAAATTGATATATTTTCCATTTAAATAATAAAGGGGAGCTTAACTACTTTGAATGAGCTCCGAACAAGGTTACAAGAATCCTAGTTTTAAAATATGTTTGTAATTAGACCTGGTAGAAGTTTTGTCACTCAAACTTGTCTGACTTGGTAGTTGTAGGGATAAAGGGCCCAAATGTGGGTATTGGGCCATGGGTTGTGTCCGAGAATATTAAGTAGTCCGAGGATAGGTAATAGTGACGGAGACCTACAGGATAGTGGTTCGTGGAAGGAGTTTGATCATGAAGAACTGGAAATGTTGTTCAAGGAGAAGTGCCTTCTTGGCTAAATAGAGTAGAGGTCATAAGTCCAACCTTTCGTCAAGAACAATGCAACAAACAATCATTCATGCAAGGATAAACATCAAGTGGGGATAAGACAAAAGAAAGTTGGGAGATATCTGAGAAGAAAGCTACTACCACCGCATTGAATGCTCTACAGCTAACTTTTGGGGAATACAAAGAAGGAAAATCTCATTACAAGGGAGGAGAGAGAATTGGAAGATAAATCACTGTACACCCAAGAATTGTAATTATGGTTCAGTTTAAGAGAAATATATAAGAATCACCTTCCTCGGACTTTGCCGAGGAGGATTTTCCTTGTTTAAACTGTTTGTTTCATGCTTTCTAATAACTACTAACCCATTGTGATCATCATACATTTAACTCATTGAAAGTTTAGTTTCATATCCACTCTCTAAAAATTCATTGATTTGGGTTCTTTGGGCCATTGACATTTTCTTTTGGGTTTTGGGAGCAAAACGTGTTCTTACAATAGTTAAGCTTCAACCTTGTTTTTTTAATTAATTCTATTTTTTATATATATAATTTAGTTAAGCTTCAACATGGTACAACTTTAAGCAATATTACACTATCTTATAACTTTTTATTGACTTAATATATTCATGATCTTATTGTTGGATTATATATTTTCTACATTCTTAAAACAAATATTAAATTTTATGTCAACCAAGTGTTATTTACTATTTCATTTATATGTTTTTTTTTATGCATATTTTTAAAATATAAAACTCAAAATTTATATATAATAGAGATGAGATAGTTATTAATCTCAAATTATCTTGAAATTTAATTTGCAAGCATAGAAAGAATATAATTCAACTGTGGTTTTAAAAAAAATTGTATCCAATAATATAAATATATATATATATATATATATATATATATATATAAAATGATAACATTAAATATAACCTGAAATTTTTTTTAAGAGATATTACAATATGCTGCTAATCTTGCAGCTCGAATTTTTTCCCTACCCCCAAGCATTTTGTGCATAGGAGGTGACAATTCAATTATAAGGCATTTGACAATATAACTTGTTGAAGTCATAAACCCAAACTTTTGTACATACAAAATAGAAGGCAAATTAATAAATGAATGTAAACCCATGGGTAGTAACCGGAACTTTGATTTAAGACCACTCAGCTAACAAATAAAATAAACCCAAAAACAAGAATATGATTTAGACTTAGGTAAAAAGTTGATTTAGATGTTATATATATATATATATATATATATATATATATATATATATGATCATTGTTGTTAACCTCTTACAATATTTTTACCCAATTATCAAGAAATCCTTTTACATCATCTACCAACCATGTAACAAGTTGGGATTACCTAAAGGCTCAAGCAGGCTGTTTCTTCCAAGAAATCTGTTTTCTATTCTTTTTTCCTTTCATCCATCATTATGATATTTTCCCTTCTAGTGAGGGATTATACATACATCATTTCAAGTCAGCATGATTTTACGAAAGGATAAGGGTGTTCCCATATGGTGGGGACCATTGATTCTTGAATTTTTATCATTCTTTCGTTTTCCCTTATTGACTACGGCGTTGTCCCTGATCTCGTGGAACCAAAATCAAAATCATACACATCAATCCTAATTCCTAACCTTCTATTCTAAGTTTAGATAAAAATTGTTCCTCAAAAAAAAAAAAAGTTTAGATCAAAATAGCCACATATATAATCTCATAGCTTGATGACGACTTCCATGGATGCAGAAATAGGGGATTTTGAAGGTAAGCTTCCTTGAAAAATAAAAAAGTGCTCTTCAAGTAATTTGAGCAAATGTTGAGATCTTTAACAAAATTATACAACATAACATTTTTTTTGTTTTAAAGAAGTAACTTCACGTTTGATCTTTAAAGTTTGTTCAATATTTTAAACTCATCCCTCAAATTTCAAAAATAACAATCTTATCCTTAAATAATGCAAAATATTTAAATTTGGTTTGTACTTCTTCTTTTCTTTTTGACAAATAAAGGTATCAAAAACTTTTCAAATATCTGAATCTAATTATTTCCTCAGGTATATCCGTCTCACACACATGAAATTATTAGAAGGAGGAATTCCTTAAGAGTAGCTTCAAATAGATAAAACCTCAAAATCTTATTGATATCATAAGGTCTTAGAAATCACTTAGCTAACTCCTTGAAATTGGTTCATACATGTTAATATATGTTAATATGGAGTTTGGTGTGTTTTTTTTTAAATGAGAGTTTGATGTGTTATCTAATTGGACACACAATTACAAAAGAGAGACATTAGATAATTAAAATTAACAGATATATACATATATATATATATATATATAATACTTAAATAACGACCATGATGACTCACTATTGTCACGTGGTATTGATATTGACAAACATTGGCTGATAGCAGGTAAATTGAATCACATGTTAGAATCGATTTCTAAGATTATAAACCTCTTTTTTTTAATCCATTTTTTATATCCTTTTATTTTTCCACCTTTTTTTTATCCACCAAAAAAAAAAAAAAATTCTTCAATTAGTTCAGGTCCATATAATGAACGCTAAAATTTTTAGTGTATTTAAAGGCCAATTTGGTGCCTTTAGAACTCTAAAAAGAGAAGAAGATTGAAATATTAAGAAAAACTTTTAAACCAATTATAGTGATGCTCTTTTTAAAAATAAACAAACACACGACGTACATGCATGCATGCATGCATACATACATACATACATACATACATACATACATACATACATATATATATATATATATATATATATAAAAGACAACACCAAAAAGGCCTATTGGTGCAGTGTAACTTTCGGGGTCTTCTGTGTGTACACGTTTTTATTTTTTTGTTAGGTTCCTTTTGCCTCTCGGACAGTTTTTATTTGAAAACTTTGAAGCCGGCATTACGCACTAGGTTTCGCGCGGCGTGAAAGGTTGAATTTTTTGTATGTGAATGCTACTTGAAATTTAAACAAAAAGTCCTTTTCCGATTTCTTGACTACAGAAAGGTCACAAAGGGATTTGTTATGCATTCACATTTCTCATTTCACACTTCTCAATTGGTGTCTACTTTATAGTTTTCTAATCATAAATTATAATTGTAATTTGTAAATTAAGAGAGAGAGAGAATAGGTAAAGTTTCTTGACAAGCAATAACTGTATTTTCCTTTTTCTTTTTAATGATGTGATAATTGTGACTTGAGAATTAGATATTGATATCGTGTTTAGGATTTATTTGGTCGCAATATTTTCTAATTTTTTAAAATTTATTTATTACTCTAAACTTTTGTACCTAATCCAAAATATTTCAATTTATTATACAATAGGAAGAAGGGGTCTGTTCCATATGAAATCACACTTAACAACTGCAAGTCTGCCACAAATATATAAGAATTTTCATGACTCAAGGATTAGATATTGGGATTAAGACCCTTAGAATATTTAGGTAACTTCATTGCATAGTTCTTAAAATCTTATATTTTCATTTTACTATTAAATGAAATTAATTTTATCACATCATCAATAATTTAAATAGATACTCAAATTACAATAGTTGACGTTCGTTTAAGTGTTAATAATGTGTTGATTAATTCTATTAAAAAAATTTAATATTGTGATAGATTCCAATATGCTTATTTTTAAATAAAGAGTTAGGATTTTAGAACTCCATTATATAGTTACCTTGAGAACTATAAAGGATCCTAATCCTAATATAGTAATATCTAAAAAAAATTAATTGAGCCTTTTTAAGTTTAGATTCATGAAGCTATATTATATATAAAGACACTTTACACAAAATTAAAGATGGAATGACATCTAGCTTAAAATTGAACTTAAATTAAAATTTATTTATTTATTATTATATTATTCAACTTTTATTTATCTTACCTCAAAATGTGAATAAAATTGATATTTCATGTTAATTTAATTCATTTAATAAATTTGTGTTTGTCTTACTTAAGAGAACGAAATGATTCTCTTCTATTCATTTTATAATTTTCATTCCTTCTATTAAACTCTCAAACATTGAAATATATAGAATATATCTTCAAAATTCATTCTTTATATATTCCCTTCTCCCACCAAAGGAGGGAGCTGTTACCTTAACCATTCATCATTGAACAAATATATAATCTCTCTCTGTTTTTTCTTTTTTTTCTCTTTTTTGTTGAGAATCAACATATATATAATCAGGGATTGGCAATATGGAAGGTTGTGTATAGGGGTGGCAAAATTGGACACGACTTGTAAACCCGATACGATACGATACAAAATTAGCAAGTTATGAGTTGAGGCTTAATGGATTAGTATCAAATTCGGGTTAACATGACTGATATGTTTAATGAACGAATTGGGTTAGTGTTCAATCCATGGAACTCGTTTGACTTGTCTAACTCATTTAATTAAATGACAATTTAACAATATACCCTTCAAATCTTAGATATATAAACTTATAGTTGTTGTGGTTTATTTTATTTGACATATTATGATTGATTATTTGTGATTTTGAAATATGTTTTAGTTTTGAATGATTATTTGTGATGATGTTACTCATTAGTTTTGAATTTTATATTAAAAATATTTATCTTTTTGGTTTTTCATAATTCAATTTGGTTAATACTTTTTTTTTTCATTTTGATAAAATCTGATAAACATGTCAATATGATTGACCCGTTTAATAAATAGGTCGTGTTAAGGTTGAAGAATCTTAACTCATTTAATAAACATGTTGGGTTAGTATTGATCCATATAGTTGGATACTCATAAGTCGACACGACACGATTCTGACACACAAACATGAATTGCTACTCTTAGTTGTGAAAACATTTACTTTGTATGAAAACATCCTTGCAACTAGGGTGTTCGCGGTGCGGTTTTAGGCCATTTTTAGCATTGTACTTTGCGGTGCGGTTTAGCTAAAACCATAACTGCACTGCACCTTATTTTTGTGGTCACATGTGCAGTGCGGTTTAAAGTTTAACCAAAACCATAATTGCACCGCACCTCAATTTTGCAGTTACATATGTGGTGTGGTGTATAAGATGTGGTTTGAATGATTTGAAGTTGGTATATTTTTCAAATTTTGGGATTTTTCTACCCAACTCAAAACTAATTTTTCCCTTTGTTTTGGATTAAGTTTTAAACTATTGAGCTAAATTTTCTTTATTTTGGGCTGACTTTCCTAAAAGCACTTACTAGGGTTATCAAACAACTTCTTTTTTTTTTTGAAAACTAGGGTTTTTAAACTATTGTTAATATATTTAATATTAAAAATAATTAAATATATTAATATATAGAAAGGGTGCGGTACCGCAAACCGCACTGCATCATGTGGTGGTGTGGTGTGGTGCACTATTACTTGCGGTGCGGTACGATTATGCCATTTTGTGGGCGATTTTGGTGTGGTTTGTACGGTTTATGTGGTTTGGTGAACACCCCTACTTGCAACATTTGATAATATGCTAATCAAATATTTATCCAAAAAAATAAAGCTAATCAAATGAAACTATTTTTTGCTCAATAATCAGACTCGTTTAGAGTGTTTGTATATATATATATATCAACCAGCTACCTTTCTTCTAGACCCTTTTGAAACTTCTCACCGAGAGAAGTCCACAAACAACATCTTAAACCAAAAAAGAAAATAAGAAAAGAAAAGCTGATAAATCCAAAGTCAAAGTTTCAAAGGACTTTTCTCTTCATTTTTCTATTTCAAACTTGAACTGGGTCTGATGTTGCTCCTATTTATTTATTTATTTAATTTTCCCTGAATTGATGTTGGTCCTACTTGAAACATGATTTTTTTTTTTTTTTAATTTAAGAAATAACGAGTCCATGATTAGCGAAATTGTTTGAAATGCAATTAATCAGGTCTTCGTTCTTGACCAAGTCTAACATATTTTTGCCCCCTCAAAAAAAAAAAAGTCTACATATCAATAGTTAATTTGTCTGTTTATAATGTTCAACCAAAAGCCTAAATAGCAGTTGCTTGTCGGTTTGCGGAAGACTACAATGAAAAAAAAAAAAAAAAATTTAAATTGAAGCACATGTAATTCAGCTGAAAGGATATAGTATATAATTATAACTCTGCGTAAAAACGTGGTCTAGTTCTCTCTAACTTGCAAGTTGCAACTGGTTTGTTCACTAATTAATATACCTTTAACAACTTTTATAGCTACAATTACGGAGACAAAATTTTAACATTTCATTAAAATCATTATAAAAAAAAAAAGAATTGAATTACAAAACTGTTTTCTATATTAATTAAAAGTTAATTGAATTACAAATCTCTTTATTATATGAATTTAATTAATAAAATTTTTCTTTATTTGATAGATAATGTATTAGATGACATTTTGCTTCATTCAATTATTATTAAAATTTTCTAGATGAATGAATAAAATAGGACGGAATGAATAAAGTAAAAGTGTTATTTCTATAATATTTTTATAACAAATATAAATAGTAAATTTTATTAGCATTAATTTGAACTTACCACTTAAATTATTTTTTGTCCACAAAAAACATTCAATTATAATCCACTGTAGGGGTATTGGGCCCAATAGCATATGAAGGATGGCCCAACGAAGTATTTTGGGCTGGAAACCCAAAATCCGAAGACATCAAAATGGCCGTGGACTATTTACATATCCAAACACGTCCGAGGAGTAGATTTGTCCTCGGATTTCAAGGCCGAGGACATAGAAAGAGAAGTTTGGTATCCCTGGGTTATATTATAATGAGTCCTACAATTATGGGGATGCACGGTATACGTGGAGGGCGAGAGAAAGAACGGTGGAATGTCTAAAAAATGCTGCTACCGCCCATACATTAAAAGCTTCTGTAAATTGATACACCGACCGTATAGTATGATGGAAGGATGGGACCAAAGAAGCTTCGGAACTTGGTCCCTAATCCCAGCGGGCGTTAGGGAAGAATGGATGGGACAAGTATCCAAAAAGGGGGATTGCAACCAGAAAAGTGGAAGGTGATGAAGGGAAAGGAAAGGATATAAATAGGCGGAAAGGCATACGAAGAAGGGAGAGACTTCGAGTAAAAGAGATAGAGCCAATAGTAAATGATAATCAACACTTGTATCCAAACTTGAGAAATATCATTAGAAACCATCCTCGGACACAATCAGGACGATTTCGTCTTACTCTTTGCAAACGATTCTTTGTTCTCTTCTGGGGCCCAAAGCCCGTTCTTTTTGTAATTGTCTAAACCATCCTTGAAATCTAAATTACAAGCCCATCCTCTACAAATTCATTGTAAAGAAAGGTCTTTCAAGCCCATTTTTCTCCCGAGTCGTAGTTTGGGAACTTGAATTGTGACCTTACAATTGGCGCCGTCTCGTGGGGATTTAGTCTTTAAGGAAGTTTAGGACATCATGGTAGGATCGGACCACAACGCGGTGCGAGTCCGTGGGCTCTCGCGTGAGGATCTCTCCTTGCATCCTCGATCACGGAGAGAACCGAGAGGGAAGTGTACATACTACACATACCATCGAAGTGCAAGTCATTCGCAAGGAGGAAGCAGAGCTCCTTATGAAAGAAATGCTGTGGCCATGCAGAAGGAGATTGACGGCCTAAAGAGGAGATTGCGCCACGAGAGGCGAAGGAGAACTCCTCCGACCTCTCGACCCCTCTTCGGAAGGATCCGAGGATGACAATTACGGGCAAAGATCAGGAACTCCCCAGGTGAATATGCCTCTTCCGAAGAAGACAATCCGCATGGGAGACGTGGCAGGCAGACTACCCCTGGGGCTTAGGAAATGACGCAATGGGAAGAGCATTGCACCAAATCTCCTGTGTCACCCTCGCCACAGATTGGAAGAAGGAAGGTTGCCTCGGCGCTTCACACAACCGGCCTTCACTCTTTACAATGGTCGGACGGATCCTGTAGAGCACGTAAGCCACTTCGGCCGCAGAATGGCGGTCTAACATTCCAGGAATGAAACTTTGTTATGCAAGATTTTTCCTTCTAGCCTAGGCACGTAGCCATGAGATGGTTTGACGGCTTAAGGGCAGGCTCCATTGATTCTTTCAAAGAGAGCTTACTAGGGCATTTGGTTCTCGCTTTATCACGTGCAAGAGAGTTCCTCGTCCATTGGATTCTTTACTATCCATGGCCATGAGGGAAGGGGAAACCCCGAAAACATATTCGGACCGGACCGGGAAATGTTCAACGAAATTGACGGAGAGACTTTGACGATGTAGCAATAAGGACCTTCAAGGTCGGCCTACCAACAGAGCATGACTTGAGGAAATCCTTAACGAAGAAACTGTCAAGAAGCGTACGCCGGATCGATGGATCGCATCGACGAGTACAAAAGGGTTGAGGAAGATCAGCAGGGGAAAGGGCAAGGCGAAGGTTATCCCACAAGAAAGGAGGGATTTCTGGGGTCGGACCGATACAACAACAATAGGCCTACGCGGGATTTTCCAGTGTGGCCGGCCACGTACCCCCAAGTGGTCAACACCGTCTTCGGGGAGCCGTGCGGCAAAGAATCGTTGGAGAAAATAAGGCATGAGCCTTTTTCAAATGGCCAAATAAAATGGCAGGGGACCCTTTGAGACGCAACCAAAATCTCCACTGCCATTATCACCTGAGAGAGGTCATACCACCGAGGATGTCGCACTTTGTGGAATCATCTCGGAACAATTGGTTAAAGAGGGAAAGTCAAGCAGCTTCGTACCCAACCAACGGCGAGGAAACCAATCGGGAGTGGCAAACCACGACGGTCCTTCATCCGGACCTCCTCTAGGCACTATCAACGTCATTTTTGCGGCACCCGGTAGGACCGGCTCGCCTCCTTTCGGGTAATGTCATTGCTCGAACATTGGCCGAGGAGTCACGGGATCAGCCCGAAGAGGATCAAGGCAAGTATCCTGCCAGGTCCTAAGTTTCTCTGAAGAGGACAAGATGGGGACCATCCAGCCTCATGATGATGCCTTAGTGGTAACCCTCGAATTGGGAACTATGATGTAAAGAGGGTAATGGTTGATCAAGGTAGTGGTGCAGATATCATGTACACCCCGACCTATTTAGAGGCTTGAAGTTAAGAGTTGAAGATCTTATGCCATATGACTCACCCTTGATAAGCTTCGAAGGGAGAGCCGTCGTTCCAAAGGGACAGATTAGACCGCCCGTGCAATTAGTCCAGGAGGTAGTAGACGTAGATTTCATCGTAGTCGATGCCTACTCTCCCTATACGGCTATTGTGGCGAGACCTTGGCTGCATGCGTTAGGGGCTGTTTCCTCAACCTTGCATGTCAAAATCAAATTTCATTCTCGGAGATCGAAAGTGGTGGAGTTACTTGGGAGTCGGTCTGTGGCTCGACAAAGTGTGTCACGGCTGCACGTCGCAATTAACCTGCCGACTCTGCCGTCCTCGGCTAACGGTGAAGCATAGCAATCAAAATCTCTTCCCCATAGCCGAGGTAGATGAAGCAACGTGTGAAGAATTGGAGAAAATTATCATAGACAATGATCCTGAAAAGTTCTTCCAGGTTGGAGTTCGATTGCCGCAGAAGGAAGAAGACAGAGCTGATTTTATTTTTAAAGAAAAATATGGATGTATTTGCTTGGAACGCGTACGAGGCCCCCGGGGTTGTAGATCCGAACTTCATATGTCATCATTTAAGGGTCAATCCAAATGGCAGTGCCGAGGAGGCAACCACCCTGAGGTCCTCAAAGGAACATTCGGAAGCCGTCAAAGAGGAAGTGCTCAAACTCAAAGCGGCAGGGGCTATCAAAGAAGTGTTTTATCCCGAATGGTTAGCCCATACCTGTGGTGGTGAAAAAGAAGAATGGGAAGTGGAGAGTATGTGTAGATTTCACAGATTTAAACAAGGCTTGCCCAAAGGACTCATTCCCGATGCCTCGGATTGATCAACCGGTTGACGCTACCGTTGGACATCCTCGGATGAGTTTTCTTGATGCTTTCCAAGGTTATCACCAGGATACCTTTAGCCGTCGAGGACAGGGAGAAGACGGCATTCGTCACTCCTACGGGAAATTATCATTATAAGGTAATGCCTTTTGGCTTGAAAAACGCAGGGCTACCTACCAAAGGATGATGACGAGGATGTTTGAGGCACGGCTAGGAAAAATATTGAGGTATACGTGGACGATATGGTAGTAAAGAGTAAAGAAGTTTCGCACATCGGAAGATCCGAGCAACACTTTTCGAAGCTAAGAGAGTATAAATTGCGGCTCAATGCCTCTAAATGCTCTTTCGGTGTGGGGTCGGGCAAGTTTCTAGGATATATGGTGACTCACCGAGGAATTGAAGTGAATCCTGCTCAGGTTAAGGCAATAAGCAGCTTACACCCACCTCGGAATCCTAAAGAGGTGCAAAGACTACGGTATGGACCGTCGCTCTCAACCGATTTATATCTCGGTCCGCGGATGCAGGCCTTTCTTTCGCTTATTAAATAAATGGAAGGGTTTTGAATGGACCGAGGAGTGTGCAGCAGCTTTCCAACAGCTAAAAGAATATCTCTCGCGACCACCGGTTATGTCTCGACCGAGGAGGTTGATGAGATTCTCGTTTGCATATATTGCGGTGGCTAAACATGCAAGTTCATCCTGGTTCTTATCCGAGATGACAATAACATCCGAGAGACCGGTGTACTATGTAAGCAAATCTCTCGCATGAGGCCGAGCTGGTTATTTGCCACCGGAAAAAGCTATCTTGGCACGTGGTACATGCTACACGAAGACTTCCCCATTACTTCCAAGTCCTCATACGGTTGTTGTTCTTACACAACTCCCTCCTCAAATCAATTTTGCGAAGTGCGTATATGGGAAGAATTGCCAAATGGGAACCGTCCTTAGGAGCTTTCGATATCAAGTATATGCCTCGCACCTCTATAAAGGGGCAGGTCATCGCGGACCTTGTGGCGAGTTTGCGAGCCTTCGTTAGAAGACTATCAGAAGGCATGGGTACAAAATCAGTAGGCATGATTTCGTGTGAAGGGCCTCCGTTATGGAAAGTCCATGTTGATGGAGCAAAGAACGGAGTGGGATCAGTATCGGATTAGTTTTGATATCCAGAGGGTATTACTTTTGAGAAATCCCCGAGATTAGGATTCTCGGCCACCAACAACGAAGCGAGTGCTGAAGCGGTCCTCGCAGGGATGAACATGGTTCATAAAATGGGAGGAAAGGCGGTGCAAATGTTCTCGGACTCACTATTGGTGGTAGGCCAAGTAGAAGGGAAGCTAGAAGCAAGTGGATTCCAATGCGAGAATACCTAACCTGTGTCAGGTTTATGCAATCTAAATTTGAGTCTTTTCTACTATTGCATGTATCCAGATGTGGCAATACCCATGCCGACTCATTAGCCACGCTCGCGACGTCCTCGGCACAAAGTCTACCACGAGTTATCCTCGTTGAAGACCGTTGAAGCCCACTGGACGGATGGTAACTCCACTCAAATTCTTCAAATTAGGACGACCTAGTTGGATGGATCAAATAGTAACATTTCTCGAAATGACATCCTACTGGAGAAAAAGCTGAAGCGGATAAGGTTCGCAGAAAAGCCACTCGTTTCTTATCTCGAGGACCAAAAATTGTACAAACGTTCCTTTTCGGGACCATATTTGCTATGCATACACCAGGAGGCAACGAGCTACTTTTGGAAGAGCTACACGAAGGGATTTGCGGAAGTCACACAGGAGGAAGGTCTTTAGCTCAGGGGCCCTTACTGTGGCTATTGGTGGCCAAATATGCGAGAGAAGCGCAAGATTATGCAAAGAAATGTGACCAATGTCAAAGGTTCGCTCCAAACATACATCAACCAGGTGGAGTCCTAAATCCTCTATCTAGCCCATGGCCTTTTGCCCAATGGGGCTTGGACATTGTTGGACCCTTCCCCAAAGCAACGGGAAACCGACGGTGGCTTCTCGTGGGAACGGATTACTTTACCAAATGGGTTGAAGCCGAGCCATTATCAAACATCGCAGACACGGAAGCAAAAAAGTTTGTATGGAAGAATATCGTTACCAGGTTCGGCATCCCTCATACTCTCATTTCGTATAACGGTTTACAATTTGATAGCAAAGCCTTTCGGAAATACCGCCGTGATCTGGGCATTACGAATAGATATTCCACTCCGGCTTATCCCCAAGGAAATGGGCAAGCCGAAGCCGTCAACAAAGTAATAGTGAGCGGACTCAAAAAGAGGTTGGGTGACGCCAAGGGGAGGTGGGTGGAAGAATCGCCACATGTCTTGTGGACGTATAGAACTACACCACGAAGATCCAGGTGAAACACCCTTCGCCATGACTTATGGAGCCGAGGCAATAATCCCCTTAGAAACCGGGTTCCGACTCAAGAAAAGCTCCTTTATTTCGGAATAGCAATGATGATCTATTAATGAGAAACTTAGACTTAGTTGAGGAACAGCGAGAAAGCGCCATGGTTCAACTAGCTTATTATCAACATAAGCTCAAGCAGGGATATGATTCTCATGTGAAACTTCGACCTCTTGGACCAGTGACTTAGTATTAAGGAAAGTTTTGGGCACGATGAAGAAGAATCTGCGTGGGGAAAATTGGGCCCAACTGGGAAGGACCTTATCGTATTACTTCGGTCGCAAGGAATAGGGCCTACAATCTGGAAGATTTGGACGAGAATGTTGTACAACGTCCCCGGAATGTAAATAATCTACGAAGGTACTATTACTAAATAAAGGGCACTTCGGCCGTTTCTTTGTTGTAAACTACATTATATTCGTTATCTTCATTCGTCTAAGTATCAAGCCGAAACTTGGTATGCCTCGGATCCTCGGACCACATACCTCGTCTAAATTGATATTCTTTACTAAGTGTTAAACGAGAACCTAAGTTACGTCCGGTCCTCGGATCATCTACTTTGGGAAAATTAACATTTTAAATTTATTCAACTAAGTGTCAAGCCGAAACTTGGTATGCCTTCGGATCCTCGGACCACATACCTCGTCTAAATTGATATTCTTTACTAAGTGTTAAACGTAACCTAAGTTACGTCGGTCCTCGGATCATCTACTTTGGGAAAATTAACATTTTTAAATTTAGTCATCTATGTATCAAGCCGAAACTTGGTATGCTGGATCCTCGACCACGTACCTCGTCTAAATTGATATTCTTTACTAAGTGTTAAACGAACCTAAGTTACGTCTCAGTCCTCGGATCATCTACTTTGGGAAAATTAACACTTTAAATTTATTCATCTAAGTATCAAGAAACTTGGTATGCCTCGGATCCTCGGACCACGTACCTCGTCTAAATTGATATTCTTTACTAATGTTGTCAACGAACCTAAGTTACGTCCGGGTCCTCGATCATCTACTTTGGGAAAATTAACACTTTAAATTTATTCAACTAAGTATAAATCTGAAAATTGGTATGCTCCGGATCCTCGGACCACATACCTCGTCTAAATTGATATTCTTTACTAAGTGTTAACATGAACCTAAGTTACGTCTCGGTCCTCGGATCATCTACTTTGGGAAAATTAACACTTTAAATTTATTCATCTAAGTATCAAGCTGAAACTTGGTATGCCTGGATCCTCGGACCACATACCTCGTCTAAATTGATATTCTTTACTAAGTGTTAAACAGAACCTAAGTTACGTCTGGTCCTCGGATCATCTACTTTGGGAAAATTAACATTTTAAATTTATTCAACTAAGTGTCAAGCTGAAACTTGGTATGCCTGGATCCCTCGACCACATACCTCGTCTAAATTGATATTCTTTACTAAGTGTTAAACGAACCTAAGTTACGTCTCCTCGGATCATCTACTTTGGGAAAATTAACATTTTTAAATTTATTCATCTAAGTGTCAAGTCAAAACTTGGTATGCCCTCGGATCCTCGGACCACATACCTCGTCTAAATTGATATTCTTTACTAAGTGTTAAACGTAAACCTAAGTTACGTCTGGTCCTCGGATCATCTACTTTGGGAAAATTAACATTTTTAAATTTATTCATCTAAGTGTCAAGCTGAAACTTGGTATGCCTCGATCCTCGGATCAATTACTCAATCCTCCTGGAGTATCAAATTTCAATTCAAGTTGTTGCTAGTAACTTTGGTAAAAGACGAGAAGATGATATTTATGGAATGATATGATCAGCATAAAAACAAAAAAAATATATGTATAAGAATCATCTAAAAAACAAACATTCATTCTTGTATTAAATTCCAAAAAAGTACTTTTGCACCTATACTTAGGTATTACACTGAGAGACAAAATAAAAAATAAAGAAAGGAAAGACAACAAGCAAGTCATCATTCGGCTTAATCTTCGAGAGGCCTTTGGAGTCTTTGAGGAGATGGAAGCCGAGCCGAGGACTCAACGGCAATTCCTTTGCCTTTGGGATCATCTATCAAGGTTATTGGGTTAGGCTTGATCACCCAACTCATCCTTCAAGATTCCCCGAAGATCACTTGGAAGCTGTACGTCTTCAATTGCCTTTTCTTGTGCAGGGGTCAAGTTGTTCAAGGGGCATCTTCAGGGAAGAGTTGAGTCTTCAGCCAAATCACCCCTTATCCTCGGATGATCCCTCGGGCCTTTCCAAGTGTCGAAGAATGGAAGAAGCGCGATTCAGGAGGATAGTAGACACTCTTTCCAAAGAGTGGAAGAGGCATCAACCCCAGCTGGGAAAGTGCCTCATTCCACACTTGGAGGCGAGTGCCTACATACCTCGGGAACCTGAGCCTTGAAGGTTTCAAGGACCTCCCCTTCACGCCTATATCATAACCGTCTTGTTCGGCTTGGTCCCTCGAGTTCTCGGCCTCTTCCTTTGCTTTCTCGACCTTTTCTTCTCCTCAATGGCTTCTTCTTTGCCCTCGATGGCTTCTTCTTTGGCCTTCTCAGACTCGTGCGGATCTTTCTTTAAGATCCTCTACGAGCCTTCGTGCTACTAAGAGGTTATCCCCGGCCTTGGCGAAGCATTAGGCACCGATCCTCGGCCTGCTTAGTCGTCGTTTTCGCATCAGCCTCTAAGCCCGCCTTGGCACTCTCAACCTTAGCCAATTTGCCGTGACCTCTGCAGTTTCTTCTTATGAAGGTCCGAGATCTTTGAGCGGTTTCACGCCTCGGACTCCTCGGCCCCTCGAGAGACTTATAGGAATTAATGGCAATTTCTTCCCTCTATGGGCAGATTGAACGGCCTTCCAAACAAAACATATAAACCTTAGACGTATAGATATATATAGGAAATAAAAACAAAAGTCAAGGTTTTAGAGAAAACTCACCATTGCAAGCTCCTTTAGCTTCAAAGTCATGAAGACGGTGTGGTCCCTTTTCTTTCTTCGGCTCAATCATATCCTCGGGGAGTAAGGTGCTTGCTCCAAAGCATCATGACGCATGCCGCCGTCCTTCATCGGAATTTCTAATGGACGCATCCACGGTAATGACCTCGTCGTCCATAGAAAGGTCGAGGAAGCCATCCAGGGGCGCGTACGACCGCCTGTTGGTCGGTTCTTCTTTCCGACCTAGTCTGTATGGTGCGGGCTTGCTTTGCACCCTTTTCAACCTCGGGCTCCTTGGATACAGAACCCTTTCCTACCTCCACAACTTCCTTCCCTTTCGGCTGATCCCTTTTCTTTGAGATCGGGCCTATGTTGGCACGTTGAGTTTGGGAGGATGGAGGGAGGAGGAGGAAGCCTCAGCTTCAAGGGCGTTTGTCACACCCTTTTCTTGAGTCCGAGGGCGCACCTCTTTTGGAGGTTCTTGGACTCTAGGGTCCTTGTCAGCGCCCTCAAGGACATCTTTCAGGCTGGGTTTAATCTTTCGTTGAATGCCCATAACATCAAGTTCTTCAGTAGTAACCTTTGAGATTGGGGTAGAAGTGCCGAGGATGGAAGTTGAGTCTTCTGGGAGAGTAGAGTTGATTAAAAACCTCGAACTCGTCCTCGGAACCTGGTACGTCAACTTCTTCTTCTTCTTCTTCTTCCTTTAAAGGCCAGTAAGGTAGGAAGATGGGCTTCACAGAGGTTAAAATTGTGGAGAAAGGAACTGTGGGAATCCCAATCGGAACAAATGGTGGCGGTTGGATTGGTTGGGTGACCAAGGTACCTTGAGGAATGGTAGTCCCCCCAGAAAGCAAAAAAACCTCCACGCAACGCTAATCCGAGGAAGACGAGGATCGCGGGCTTTAATCACGCACTTCGGCGCCTTGAAAGGCTTTTGATATTGGAGTGTAGCCGAGATCGAGATGAGCCGCACGGAGTTGACCGTCGGTGTGCACGAAGATCTCGGCTTGTAGGATCCTATCCAATCGCCCGAAATCCACAAGGTTAGGATGACGATCCGGCTGCGTGTGGATCTCCAGAGTTGTCCAAGTAAAAGTGGGTAAGAGTAAGTAAAAGACGAAAGATAAAAGTATGTAAAAAGAAACTTCACCTCGGAGTCCCTTCCCTTGTCGGACAGGGGAGGCCGTCGTGCCAATTTCCTGATATGATCAGGAAGTCATTTTTAGGCCCTTATTTGATTCGCAGACATTGAATTAGCGACTTCGGGTGTCTAGACTTTAGGTAATATTCATCTTTTTTGCTTAGGTGATGGAGGTTATAAACCCGGTTCACGTCGTGGTGAGTGAGCCCTAGGTTCATCTTCTCATTTAAAGCGTCTATGGAACCTAAGATCCTAAAGACATTTGGGGCACACTGGGTGGGAGCCAACCTAAAAGCCCTAAGATAATCCCTAGTCACGAGTTCCGCTGGGGATTTTCATTCCCCCCTTCGATGAACGCAATCATCGGGATTACAACTTCCCCGTTTTTCTTTTTGTATAAAACTCTTCCTCGTTCCAGTACCTAATGGATACATCCGAGGGAATTTTGTACTTAACCTTAAACTGCTGTTCTATTTTTTCGTTTGAATCCACAGGGACGCAAATCTACCCATTCTTTTTTGAAAAAAGGCGGGGTTGGAGAAAAAATAACTATGCCGAGGATGAAAGACACAAGTTGAAAAAGAGAAGATGGGAAAGAAAAGAAACAAAAGAAACAAAAAAGCTGAGCAAGGAGGGCAGAGTATTGAAGAACTTACTTTTAAAAAGGAAGAAAGCACGGTCACCTCGGACAGGGTACTTGATACGGAGAGAGAGTACGGGGAGATGAAAAGTGTGGGGTACGTACGAGGTTTCTCGTAGTGTGAAGAATTTTGAAGAAAATTAGTATTTATATGTCGAAGATGTTTTAAAGCGGGCGAATTCCCGCCTCAACCCAAGAATCGCTCTCGGCGTTGGATATGTGTCATATTAATGAAACGTGGGGGACATAGAGCGCAACAATCAATTCGGGGGCGTTTCGCATACCGAAGCATTGGGAACACGCGATGGGTGATTCGAAGTTATCTTCGTCAACAATGTTGCCAAAAGTCCGCAGGTAACAGTGTCTTTTTAAGTCGAGATTCTATTTTTCTCCCGAGGTGAAAAAATAAAGAAACTCGAGGGCTATTGTAGGGGTATTGGGCCCAATAGCATATGAAGGATGGCCAACAAGTATTTTGGGCGGGAAACCCAAAATCCGAAGACATCAAAATGGCCGTGGACTATTTACATATCCAAACACGTCCGAGGAGTAGATTTGTCCTCGGATTTCAGGGCCGAGGACATAGAAAGAGAAGTTTGGTATCCCTGGGTTATATTATAATGAGTCCTACAATTAGGGGATGCACGGTATACGTGGAGGGCGAGAGAAAGAACGGTGGAATGTCTAAAAATAAAGCCGCTACCACCGCCCATACATTAAAAGCTCGTAAATTGATACACCGATAGATGGAAGGATGGGACCTGAACATCGAGCTTGGAACTTGGTCCCTAATCCAACGGCGGCTTTAGGGAAGAATGGATGGGACAAGTATCCAAAAAGGGGATTGCAACCAGAAAAGTGGAAGGTGATGAAGGGAAAGGAAAGGATATAAATAGGAGGAAAGGCATACGAAGAAGGAAGACTTTTCGAGTAAAAGAGATAGAGCCAATAGTAAATGATAATCAACACTTGTATCCAAACTTGAGAAATATCATTAGAAACCATCCTCGGACACAATCCGAGGACGATTTCTCGCCTACTCTTCGCAAACGATTCTTTCGTTCTGTTCTATCGCAGAAGCCCGTTCTTTTTGTAATTGTCTAAACCATCCTTGAAATCTAAATTACAAGCCCATCCTCTACAAATTCATTGTAAAGAAAGGTCTTTCAAGCCCATTTTTCTCCCAGTCGTAGTTTGGGAACTTGAATTGTGACCTTACATCCACCATTACAAATTTATTATAAAAATATTATATAGAGTCCTGAAATTGAAAATGCTTAACTAAAGAAAAGGCTTAACTCATTATTGAAAAAAAGAAATTGTTTGGGGAAGGCAAAACGACCACGGTTCCTCGTCAATAAATTGAAAAGAAACCAGAACCGTGGAACCGACAAAGAAACAAAAGAAAAACGAAAAGCAAAACCCCAGAAGTCCAGAAGGAAAGTAGAAACACACACTACAAAGGCACCACCACCACTACCACCACCACCAACAACAACAACAACAAAAGAAATGGGTAACCAAAATTTGGCCACTTTGATGAGCATATTTGTGGTGGTATTGATGATGGTTACAATGGCAAAGGCACAGACAGCAGATTGTGCATCGAAGCTGGTTCCATGTGCAAACTACATAAACTCAACAACCCCACCAGCCAGTTGCTGTAACCCAATCAAAGAAGCCGTGGACACCCAGCTTCCTTGTCTCTGTGGCCTCTACTCCTCCCCTGGTGTGCTTAAGGCTTTCGGCATCACCGTTGATCAAGCTCTCAATCTCACCCGTGCCTGTGGTATCAGCACAGATCTCAGTAAATGCAATGGTATTTTTCTTCCTTTCTTTTTGTTTTCTTGTTTTTAACTTGAACTAGTTTAGTTGAAAAGTTGTTGGGTTTGTTCCACCTGCTTCATATCAGTTTGAAAAAATAATCTTAAATAGATTTCTCTCATTCTCTGAAGATTTTTTTTTTTTGGATCTGCTGGAATCTGAAATTTTTGTCTTTCAATTTTCTAATGTTAGATGTTACTACATAATTTGTCTTATTTCCTAATTTTAGTGTAAAATTTTTGTGTCTAAGATTGAGAATACTATTTTAAATATGGATTTCCTAGGTGGGTAGTCATGGAACTCTGTTAATTACCATTATATTAATCTGATTACAAAGTTTTAATTTTGTAAGCCGTTTTTCTACCTTTAAAAAAAAAAAAAAAAAAAACTTTCAGAAGTCACTTGTATTTTGATCCTCAATTTACTATTGTACATGGACTAATATTTTTCTGTTATTATCTGAATCTTCCTGCCACAGCTACAGCTCCATCTCCGTCTTCTGGGTCTGTACCACCTCCAGGTAACAATTTCTTGTCCTGCTTATGCTGCTAATTCTAACTTTTAAATGAAAGAGAAAAAAATGAAAAAGAAATATATACCTGTCACTGTAGTATGTATGTATGTTGTTCTTCATGTCCAAGTGCAACCATTGGTCGATGGTCAAACCTTTATTCATTGCATGTGTTGATCCATCAACATCTTGGAAGAAATAAAGGGTTAGAGTTAAATAAAGGTGGCTGATGGACCCGTCCAACTGTTGAACAGTGTACCTTATATAATTAAGGGTTTTACTAACAAATAGCTTAGGAAATTTTTTATCTGGAAAAAGCTATCAAATTTTTTTGACATTTTTTCAATTTTCGGTAAAAATTTTGGGAGTTTTTTAAATGCTAACGAATATCCTTAATAATCTATTAAAAAAAATTTATAGAAAAAAAATTAATTTTTTAATAATTTTTTTCATATTTTATAAAAATATTGTTAAATTTTTTTAAAAATAAATTGCTAACTAAATTTGATAGTTAATATATATTTTAACCGGACCATTAATTAAACCTTAAATATGTAAAAGCTGACTAGTACTGTTGGTGCGAGATCCAATGTACTTAGGGTGAATTAATCCAAGAAAAAAGTTGCTTTGGGTGCCACCAATTTTGACATTAATGAATCCGGAAACGTGTTTTTATAACTAACACAATGTTTGGATGGGGGACAATAAATGAGGAAAAGAGAGGGGAAGGTGGTTGGAACTAAATAGGCTTCATAATGAGTCAAGTCAATTCAGTGCAATATATCTGTTTCTTTTTCTTTCTTTAATCTTAGTTTTACAAAACAGAGGGAGCATTTGGTGCTGTTTAGTTGTAATCCTAAGCATGTTTTGAAAAAACATGGTAAAGAAGTTTCAAACAAGGAAAAGTAACTTTTAACACTTTTTCAGATGGTTCAAGCTAATTTGCGTAAGAATGACATAAACTTCCCTTTCTGGTGCTATCTTTGTAATGGTATACTAGATGTACCGGGTCTATTGTGTCTGTTGTTGCAATTCCTTGGATATGGAAACATCTCAAACAACTGCTTCAGTTGCTTTGTGGGGGTGTCAAATGAGAAACGCAGCCTTATCTGTCAAAATTTATTTTTTCTAAAAAAAATTTGTGCTTGAAAAAATAGTCTACAAAGAAATAAGGAGGTACTAATGTTCTAACAGCTTCTTTGCTATTTCTTGGATGTCCAGACTAGCTAAATCTCGTTATGTTAATTAGAACATCCAATAGATACATGAAATTTCTACTAATCTTTGTCTACATATTTTTGCCTACGATAATTTGGCTTCTAAGTTTACACATTATTTCCTTTGTTGGGCTCTTAATCATCATGTTCATTTAGTATTTATGGAGTAATTATTTTAGGTGAAAATTATACTCAACTCTCCTTTCAAATAGTGAGTTTCAATTAGCTCAACTGGTAAAGTCTCAACTGGTAAAGTCTCTAATGGTTGTATAAGAAATTAGGAGTTCAATCCCCGCCTACACTAAAAACTGATTGGTATCTTGGTCTGATGATAAAGAGCTATCATTAAGAGCGGATGCCATAGGTTGAAACTCTTTCTCAAAAACAAAAAAAAACTCTCCTTTCAAATATGTTTTCCAGCATCCTTCTTCCACTGTCTGAACTTGGAAGGGTGTGTCAATTGGGCCACTTAACTCTCTTATTTAGTCACAACTAGATACTTTGCTTCTCGTATGAAGCACAGGATAATGGTTATCTAATTTGAGGCATCATAGTACTGACTCTTGCCACCATGGATGCTGCCTGATAGAATCGTGGCCTTAAAAGTGTCTAGGTTTGTGATTAGAACCCTTTTGGTCACAAACGTCTTATAGACTGGCAATGAACTCCAGCTAACCGGGGATTTGATTACATGTTGAAATTGTGATGGTTTGTATTGCAATATTGACATGTGAGCAGTGTAGTTGGGTGGCCAAATCCACATCAGGTAGTAGTGCTAAGAATAAGCGGTTAAATATAAACTTTTTTGGGCAATTACGGATAACCAATCTAAGATCCCCAATAGTTTTGCTGTTGTAGATTGTAATTAGAAGCTCTCTAATGGAGGTGAGTAGTCTTCAAGTTTCGTCAAGAACAGTTTGAGTATTGATGCGTTTTACTGTTTTAAAATTTTTTAAAGACTTGTGTATCATTCTGCTGGTAGAATTAGGTCACGGTGGCTTGTTTTGATAAAAAAAAGAAAAAAAGAAAAAAAAAAGCATTTGATATTCTTGTGGCTTGGTGATATAGTTACTGCATTAATCTGAATATACAACAAGATTGCGGTATCAAGTCATATTTACTTCTAAAGTTTACAAGTGCATGACACATACCATCTCTTAATTTGTGGTTAATATTATAGGAGTACCTGGCAATGGAGCAGGCAGGGTTGCGTGGACTGGCTTTTCAACTTTATTCTTCTTCTTGGCTTCTATGATGTTCTATTAGGGCTACCTACAATAGGAAAAGATACAGTAATCAGAGTAAATAATGCTGAGATTGTTTCGGTATTAGGCAGCTGCCTTCCGAGATCTTATTTATGATCACTTTTATATGTTTTATATTGCTATTCAATTGATTTGAACAGTGTTATCATTCTAGATCATTTCCTAATGATATTCATGTCAATCTTTATTATTGTCCATAAATTGAATTTGACAAAATATTTAGCCAATAAAAAGATATAAAGTGGTATAGTAATTATAATAACTAGGGTCATCTTAACAGATATTTTTAGGGCAATTGTTAATAAACAATTATAGGAAAGTTTTTATAGCATTTTTATGGGAAATTGAAAAAATTGTCAAAATATTAATTATTTTTTTCTTTTTCTATAAACCATTTTAAGAATTTTTTTTTTTTTTTTAGAGTGATTTTAAGAAAGTTTTTATAGCACATTTGTTAAATTTTCCCTAATAGCTAACAAGATCTTATAAGTTGTTTTGCTTTCTTAACTAAATTTAAATCTATATTTACCAAAGGCAAATGCTAACGATGCTTTTAGGCCTCATTTGGGAGGAACGAATGAAATAGAATAGAAAGGAATGAACATAATATATTTAGAATATTTTTTCCTTTCCTTATTTGGGAGTTTTAATGGGTCATTTGCTCATTTGAGAGTTTAAGTGGAACGGAATGAAATAGGTGGAAGGGAATACTCATTCCTCTCTTTCTCTTAAAACCTCAAATTTTCATTCTCTTCGAAAAAATTGAAAGAAATAAGAGGAAATGGAATTAGATTTAATGAATTTTTTACTAAAACTTCCAAAATATCCATATACACTCAATCTTTTATTTTAAAAATATTTTATTTTAAAATAGAGGTTTAATAGTAATATTTTCATAAAATAATTTCATTATATTCCCTTCATGTTATTCTCAAATAAGAATACTTATATTCTATTTATTTTTATTTATTTCCATTCATTTATTTTAAAACATTTAATCTAGGTTACTTAATTCTATTCTATTTCATTCTTTTCCATTTCTTTCCTCTGCTTAAATACATTCAATTTCATTCTATTCCCTTATGATCATTCTATTCCATTTCCTTAGGAACTCCCAAAACTTTAGGCCCCGTTTGGGAGGAGTGAATGGAATGGAAAGGAATGAAAAGAATAATTTTAGAATATTCTTCCTTTCTCTTGTTTGGGAGTTTAACTGGGAGGGAATGAAATGTGTAGGAAGGAACACTCATTCTTCTCTATTCCCTTAAAACCTCAAATTTTCATTTCCCCCGAAATTGGGAGGAATGGGAGGGAATGGAATTAGATTTAATGAATTTTTTACTAAAACTCCCAAAATACCCCTATATATTCAACCCTTTATTTTAAAATAGGAATTTAATAGTAATATTGTTATAAAATGATTCCATTCCATTCCCTCCATATTACTCCCAAACAAGATTACTTACATTCCATTCATTTTCATTCATTTCCATTCATTTATTTTAAAACATCTAATCAAGGTTATTTAATTCTATTCCATTCCATTCATTTCCCTTACTTAAATACATTTCACTCCATTCTATTTTTTTCCATTCCTTTATGATCATTCCATTCCATTCCCTTCCCTTCCTTTATAAACTCCCAAACGGAGCCTTAGAGAAATAGAAAAAATTGTCAAAATACCAAATAAGTAATCTACCGAAGAAGTTTGGGTTATTGGAAAGGGGAGTTGTTTCGTGTATTGGCAAAGTGGGCTATCCAAATGAAAGTTGAAAAGCCTTCCATTCAAGCCCGTAATGCCATTGGCTGCAGGGCCGCAACGCATTGCAGAATCTTTCTTCGATTGTATCGAAAAATTTCACCTTTTTTTAAATTATTTTATAGATGAGTTTTGAATCAGATGCAAAAAAATAAACTTTGTCTTGGAGTACCCTTTAGGTACTGTTAACACCCTTTGTGTAGCCTGAAAGTGAGGAATTCTTGGCTTTTCCATGAATTGACTCAATCGATGCACATTGTAACTTATATTAGGCCCTGTGAAGGTTAAGTAGGGAAATTTGCCAGCCAATGTTCTATACATTGAAGCATCCTCATCCTTTAACAATCTACAAATTTTTTCATTGAAGCATCTCATCCTTTAACAATCTACACATTTTTTCCATTGGCCATTTAACTGGTTAAGAACCAAAAACACCAGCATCTGCAAGTAGCTCTAAGGTGTACTTGCTTTAGTTTCTTTGATAATTGACAAGGAGATATACCCTTAGTGGACCTAGCAATCTCAAGTCCCAAAAAACATTTTAAGGGACCTAGATCTTTTAGTCTGAACTTGTCATGCAAGAAACTTTTAAATGTGGTAACAGATGCCAAATCATTGTTAGCCACTAAGATGTCAGGAACATAATCAACAACGACAAGGAAATAAGTCAAATAACTATCTTGAACCCTATCAACCTTGGATTGCTCAAAAGCTTGGCTGAGAATGACATAAATCAACACTTGAGTCTCTCCTTTGCTGCCAACATTAGGATGAAAGCCAAGAGGTAATATAGACTACCTCACGATCAAGGACTTCCATACAAATAGGTAGGTCTGTAACGAGGTGAGTCGAGTCGAGTATTAAAAGTTTGATCTTGTTGATTTTTTTTAACAAGAGTTGAGCTAGAGCTTATTATCAAATAAGATTTTATATTCGAGCTTGACTCATTTTCTTGTCAAGCAAGTTTGAACTTGTTTACAAGTTACTTGATTAACTTATTCTTTGTCTATATATATTATGAATCTATGACTAAAATATTTTACATCTTCACAATTCTATGAATTTTTACTTCGAATATAGACTATTTATATTATCAATAAGCTACAAATAATAATTTAATACCATATAAATCTATTGACAATCCTATACAATCCAATTTCAAGTTTATATAAATATATTTTTAAACAAGTATACATATAAAAATATAATATTATATATAGTTAAATTGAGCACTCATGTTTACTAGTTTATTTATTGACACATTATTATATTTGAGTTTGACTAGTTTAATAATCGAGTCTTAACTTAAAGCTTGAACTTGACTTGTTTTCTAAATAAACGAATATAAACAAGCTCTTTTCTGAATCGAGCTCAAGTTATTTATAAACGGTTTGATTCATTTACAGTACTACAAAAAGGCATTATCTTCATCCAATTCGAGGACATGTTATTCTTGAATTGCAGCCACAGCAAAAATATTTCTAATATTTACAAATTTTGCTATTGGGGAGAATGTTTCAAAATAATCTAGACCTTTCTTTTAATTAAAACATTTGGCCACTAATCAAGCTTTATATCTCCCAAAAGTGGAATGATAATGGAGTTCTGAAGGCTTGAATGCACCGCTTTTGTATCCACAAATGCTTCTTTTTCCATTAATTTCTTCAAAGAGAGCTGCTGCCCAATACTCATCACTTGCATCTGTCTGTAAAATCATTTTTCCTGTGCCTGGAATCTGCAAAGGGGGAAGCTTTTTTGCTAAGTTCTTCAACTGTTGAACTACTTCTGTATGAGCTGAATTCCATACTGGAGGAGATTTTTTCAATAACTTGGACAAACAATCTCTGTGTCTGGAAATTTTTGGAATGAAATCTGACATGTAATTAACAATTCCAAGAAACTGCTGGCCACAAGTCCACATCGGGTTTTTAGAACAATTTTTCAAAACATTTAGAAAACAATTTTTGAAAACAAAAAACAAAAAATCCGAATAAAATGGCGTTTGCACTTCCCCTTTTTTATTAGTATAAGTGAAGAGGGTGTTTAGACATATTTAAGTTCATATTGCTTCCCATGAAAAGATTTCTTTGAAAGCAGCACATTCCAGTTAGAATATATTTTTTAAAGAAATTAAAACTATTATAATGGGAATTATACAACGTTTACTATAAAAAATTTCCTTGATTAATTTAGAAGATTCTTTTCAACTTGAAGTTTCATGCCAGCAAAGATTCCCAGCTCCAATGGTTGTTCAGCTTGCATTAGACGTCCTTGTTGATGTTGAATAATATGAAATTTTAAAGAAACAAAAAACATGAAGGTAATTAATCCTCCAGCTGAAAACGACATTTTCTTTTCTTTTCAACTAATTTATTTTTCCTTTTTCTATTTTGGGATACAAAATGATTGAAATACGCTGGCACCGGGAAACCGTGTGCCCTGCATCGATGCAGAATAGTTGAATCTAGATTCTAAATGCTTCTCATATCAAAAAATAAAATAAATAAATAAATTCTAAATGCTTCTGAACAGTTCAGCAATGGCCTCAACAATTCCGATGTGATTCATTAGAATAATATTACATGCAGTTCTTTAGATACTGTACACTGGTCTCCCATATCTCATGTATCGATCAATGTAAACCCTGCGTTGAATTTGATTAGAAAAGTTAACATATACCTAATAATGATTAATCGCAAAAGCATATTAGTCTCTATATTTCTTGGAAGAACATATAATGTCAATTGAATTTTGCCACCATACTAAAATAATAGCTACATGAAGCAATTAAGTGTCTGTTTGGAAATAATTTATCTAACTTTTTGCTAAACAATTTTTACACTTGAATGATTTCTTCAATTATCACATATTAAATTAGAGTAAAATAGCTGCAAATGGGTTTGTAACTAAATTTTTTCTATAATATAAGAATATATAACATTCAGAATATTTAGCCCTTTGTGATTTTGAGGGTTAGAGTACATCTTTAGGTTGTTGTGGGATTAAAGTCATTAAACTAATAAACTCTATCTTCTCCTCCATCTTGGTTATTAAAATAACATAAAGTGCATTATATTAATATATTTTATTACAACATGTTTATCAAATTAATATTAACATGATACTAATTATAAATCATAATTAGCTGCCGAGTTCAATAATTCATTTATACAATGGTGAAGTACAGCACCAGTCGAAGTCATGCTAGATTCTAGTTTTAAAATGTTTTTTAGAAAGGAGTTGTTGCCTTTACTTATGTGAACATAAATTCTCTGTACGTAACACTTTTTATATTCCACTTTATGTTCCATCAATTATAAATTCTCATGTGTTTTTTTTTTTTCCATATTAAATTTTGGCTATTTTATAAGGAAAATTAAACAAATATATGACAAATTATGATTGATGTAGTATAAAGTGGAACACAAAAAGTGGTATAAAAAATTTGTATTCTACTCGTGCTAACTTACCCAAAATATAAGTTAAATATAAATCTCTTTCTTTACTACACCTTATCTTCTATATTTTTCTTTAGAAACATTAATGATTTTTTATTGGTCATTATATATTGGAAATGAAAATGTCGTATTGAAATTGATAGCCTTGTAAAACTTGAATTTTCCATGTCTACTTTGAAAGTCTCAACTTCCTAATTAACCCTCAAGACATTTTTTGGTATTCTGATTGATTCAAAGACAAGTTTTGATCTAAAAAACAACACACTAATCGTGGAACCAAAATTTTGTATTCGTAGTTGTTTTTTGACATTTCCCTGAATTTACTTCAATGAGTTTATATTCAAGTGTATTTTGATTCTAAATTTACTTTACTTTATGAGCTAATTACTCTTTTCTTCCTCGTCCAGCTTGGCCTCCCTCACCTACTTTGTTATCCCCAGGTAACAAATCCTTCTAAATACTTAGAGCATTCTCATCAACAATTGTAAAAAATTTAGCATTTACAATTTCAAAACACTATTTTTACAATTTTAACACCTCATTTTACAATATACCAAACATCAAATATTCTATTTTTTTTTTTTTACAACTTCATTTAAATATTCTTTCTTGAATATTTTTATTCATATTTTATTATTATTTCTTACTCTCCCTCTGTCTCTCTCTCCCATTGTCTCTCCATCTTTCTCAACCCACGGCACAACCCACACCCACGGCTAGCCACTGCCAGCCACCACCGCAGCCCAGCCTCACCCTAATACTAACAGCCACAACAGCCACCACAAAACCCACCACCACCCATACCCAACTTAACCCATGACCCATCACCATCCACAGCCAATAACCCATCACCAAAACCACACCCACGGCCAAACACCACCGCCCACAACCTCAACCCCTAACCACCAAAATCACAAACAAAAACAAACCCAAAATCAAATCACAAACCCAAACCTAAAACCAAACCATAAAACTCATACCCACCCACCATCAACCACCACCGGCCCACTGCAAAAAACCATCAAACAAATACCCACCTCCACTGGCCCACCACAAACCATACCCATCCAAAACCAAATCACAAACCCACCAAAATATGCCCAAATCGGAACCCAAGGCATGAGATAACCCAAAATGCCAAATCCATAACCCACACAACCATTGCCAAATCTACCATCAAATCACAAACTTTAAAAAAAAAAAAAATCATTGCAATAGAGATCAGCTTGGCTTGATGCTCCGACTTGGGTTTCGTCGGAGAGGGAGGCAGAGACGTTAAGTAGAGAGAGAGAGAGAGTGGAGAAATGGTTGGAGGCTCAGAGCAAGAATGAGAGACAGGGAAGAAAGACAAGGAAATGAGAAAGACAGAAAAACAAAAGAAGAAAAGAAAGCAGGTCCCACTTGAATAAAAAATTAATATAAGTTTTACAATTTGTGAACAGTGCTGTCTCAACTTTGAGATTGCATTGTTCATCAATGCCAAATATTATGGCATTTAAAACACTTGATGAAAGTGATTTTTTAGAGTTCGGTGTGTCAAATATCAAATATTTGACATTTGACACACTTGATGAGAATGCTCTTATGCGAATGCCACCAACTCTCACTTTTCATCTTTGATTTTTTTTAAAAATTTAATCAGAACACAGAAATTGTCATTGCTCTACCGATCATAAAGGGATGGCAAATGGGTAGGTTAGGCAGGTTTTGGATTGAGTCATAAATTGATTGGATGCATAATTACTCATTAACCATTTATTATCCATTTTTATTTAAATTAAATATCCATCACCCACCCAACCCATTTAGTCTAGTAACCCACCTATTTAACCCAAAATGACTCAAATATCTCTTCACCTCCAAAAAAAAGAAGCATAAATTGAAAATTTTCACATTTAAGACAACGTTGTCGTTGTTGTTTCAAGCTTTAGCCTAAGATTTGTCAATTTCATAAATTACATAGAAATTTCTCTTACCTTATTCCAATTGAATTGAAAGGAAGATGAAAATTTTTGAGAAATTTAGATAAGGAACCCTAAGAGCATGGAGATTCTGAAAGTGCTTCCATGCTTGATCAAGAAAATGAGCAAGAGATAAAGAGGGATAGAAAGATACATTTGGTAGATGAGAAAATGTGAAAGAAAACTAAAAAAAAAAAACAGTGAGAAGAAGGGTGAGAAAGAAAAGGTATGGCAGTTGTGTAAGCGTGTATAGAAGTTAGTGGTTTTTATTTATTAGTATTTAAATTTTAGATGGGTAACCAATGGGAACCTAATGGTTTACCCATTAAGACTCATTTAACTAGACTATCATTGTCTAATGAGCCTTTAGTCATTTAACCCAAATGTTTGATTGGGTTGGGTCAAGGCTTAACCAAATTAGGCGGGTCATGGGCGAGTTAATGGATATGAATAAAAATTGAAACCCCTAATCATGATCAACTACATAGTAATGATATGTTGTTACCTCATCTAATGGCATGGTCAAACAAACTGACAAGTTCCTCTTATTTATCTTCTTCTTTTTTTCATATAAGAGGCAAAAGTTGCAAAACCCTTTTGTTAAAAATGCATAATTGAGCCAAGGGCTTTATAACTCAATTGACATCTCTTAGTATTTTGAACAGAGATGTCTACGTTATAGTTAACATACATATAGTTATATACTATTATTAATGATATAATTTTAATTTAAAAAGTAGCTAGATTAGATAGCCTCAACTAGAATTTTTTCTTTTAGAGAGTTTCTACCTGTGGCGTCTGCTTTTGATAATAGCTATTTATCATTAGATCAAGACACCAATCAGTTTTTTGTGTAGACGGAGATTGAATCCTTAATCTTTTATACAACTATCAGAGATTTTACTAGTTGAGCTAACTATAACCCACAACTAGAAATAATTAAGTTTCTCCAAATCTCATAACGTTGTGACCAATCTAACAGCTGCCCTAGGAAGAGATTCAGGGAACACAAGCAGGATAACATGGGCGGGAATCTCTCTTTTACTCGTACTTTGGACTTGTGTAATGCTTTATTAAGGCTTGCTTGCTGTTGTAGAGCCCATAACTCTAGTGGGCCATACTGATAAAAAGAAAGAAAAAAAAAACAGGTTCTGCAAACACTAGCATTTAGGATTTGTGATTTCACCAAAGTGAACATTTTTGAGAGAGCTGGATTTCTACGGTTGTTGTCGAAGTCATAGTGCCTACTACATTGTTCTCACAATTTAGTACAGGAATATGGTGGTTTAGGTTCCACCATCAATGTCAGATAATTGCATGTTCATGTGTGTATCATTTTGAAATAAATTCCTTGTTTTTCTAAAGCTTTCTAAACTAATCTATTTTATAATGTAAGTGGAAGAGTGGATGAATATGATCAGTGTTCTAGTTTGATGCAAAGGATTGTGAATTTCATTTTTCAGGCTGGCTTCTATTGTTATTGATTCTATACATACTGATGATGACAAAAAAACCACCAGTTAATCACGCGGTCCTCGCATGCTCGAAATAATACCTGCACAATACAAAAAGAGATGACCCAACTGAGAGCACCAGTGTGGTGCCAGCCTAATACCTTCCAAAGGTCAAGTTAGAACTTTACATAACTCTAGAATGCCAAAGTTGGGATGAATTATGCGTACCTTGATTTGTGAGGGTTTTGGGGTATTTATAGTAGTGTAGGGTTGACATCCATACCTTGGCCAAGAGGTTCTTTCCTTCTAGGAGAGAACCTTTTGGATTTTGCGTATTTCCTAGAAGTTTTTATCTTGTAGGGGAGATCATCATTAATGGTGTATATTGCGGAATCTTTCTTAATTACAATTCTATTCATACTAGGACTCTTTGAGTCAATCGTGAGGCGCAAGTTGTTTCCACTTAAGAGTTCTTGGAGATCACTTAAATGCTAGGGGGATGCCACGTGGCCCTTGGATCCGTCCACCTTGTATCCGTGTCCCTTGGACCCATCCACTATCATCAAATCAATTCTAGCACCGTCACGTTTATTTAAATGATTCTGTCGTCCCTAATTTTACCCTCTTCAGTTGCCCCCTCACTCCATGGGTCCGTGATCTCTGAATGGACGGACCTGTGGAGTGACGGTTCAATTCTTTTGTTAAGAAACCAAACCTTCCGTGATAGGTTGGCTGGGGGTCATTAATAACGCTGGACACGTGGCATTCACCTAGTAGCTCGTCACTCAAAACGAAGCGTCCCTTCGTATTCCATGTTGTTTCCTCTATATAAATCTGCCTTTCCACCCCTCATTGTTCGCTTTTCGTAGAAATCTTGAGATCAGAGCACCACCGTCGCCTTTATCAGATGATTATACCATTCAGCAAGATCATATGTTATCTATCCCCGTCTGGTGTCCAATTCTGACTTGTATGTATTATTCTTTCCTTTTTCCTTTTAGATTTTTTACTACCGTCGTCTATTTTAGATCCGTCAGTGTTTTAGGGTTTATAGTCACGTGTAGCTGACAGATGTCTAGTGCGTCAAGTAACCAATCGTTTGTCCGCGACGGGGTGGGCTACGATGAGGGATTCCCGTCAGGTCATAAAAACCTTGACACTTCAAGTGAAGAGAGAAATCCATCCGCCACCTCTCCTTCCTTAAAGGACGAGGGTTTGGAGATAGGCAGGCCAGAGGATGACTCTAGTGATGGCCTAGACGACACTGATCCTCCAATTCAATCCGTCATCGGTCCTGACGGATTCAAGGAGTTCATAATGCTACCTTTGTGGACGGTTAACGATTTTAGGTCCTTGGTCAAAGAATCGCACTTCAAAACACTTAGGGCCAAGTACCAAATACCTGACAACATTCCTTTCCATCTACCCGAAAAATTGGAGAGATGTTATTATAAGGGTGTTGAAGGTGTCGGTGTCTACGAGCAGATGCTAAAGGCCGGGCTTAGAATTCCCCTAAGTTCGCTCCATCATTGCCTCCTTCAATATCTAGGTTTGTCCGCCACCTAGATCTCCCCAAACGCCTGAAGGGTCTTTCTTGGCGTAGAGGTCTTATACGAGGCTATGTCCAACGGAGCACGAAGGTTGATGATGGAAGAATTTTTTCACTGCTATCGTCCAACTGAGATTGCACGAAGATTTCCCATTGTTGAGGCTCGTTCGTGACACCCCTGACTCCAATAGAAACTAGAAGAGTCAGTATTTTTTTATGGAAGGGGACGAGTGGATGTGTCGTCCTGGTGACAACGAGTATATGTCTATCGACACAACATGGGGCATAATGCCCCCGTCTAGTATGCATTCGTCTAGTTTTACTTATGTCTTGCTATATTTTTATGTTATTCTTAACCTTCTTCCTTTTAGCTTAGGATCGTCCACAAGTTTCACTTGAGCAGTGGAGTTTTCTGGAGAGAATTTTCAACAAGACCCAGCTAGAAGAAAGGACGTGGGCTAAGTTGGTCACGCTCAACACCCTTTTTTGGTATTGCGACGGTCCAGAACCCACCGTAGCCGCCCGTCGCTACGACGCTCGAGTTCACCAACGTAAACTCGTCTCTTAACACTTTATTTCTTGGTTTTTACATTATATAATATTGTATATTCGTCCACTCTTGCAAAAATGGACAACGCCAAGAGAAGGGCCTCCATTAAACAAGCAGCCAAAAAGAAGCACGAGGGTGGTCAACCATCCAAGGGGATGGGTTCAACCATCCCTTCTTCTAAAAGGAAGCAGTCGGAGAAATTTGATCGTCTTCCTAAGAAACCTAAAATTACCCCTGAGCCCGTCGTGGGACTTGAAGTCGAACCCAAGAGGACGGTCACTCCCCTTGGGTCAGGAAAGGGTAAAGGTTTAATGACAAGTCCAGCTCTCGTCCATGAGAAGCCACCCGTCCTTCTCCGTGAGGATTCAGAGTACGCATTGGAGAAGCTCTCATCCATTATTACCTTCAACGACTACGAGGATCTAAGCAACAATGCTACAGAAGCGATGGGGGAAACGAGTCTCTTCAGCATTGCTCAGGTAATTCCGCGTCTTTTTTTTTTTTAACACGTATTTTTTGACCTCTTTGCGTCCAGACGTTGTTGATGGTGAAGGGACTAATGGCTCGTTGCATGAACCATGAGACGACCTTGGACCGTCTCAGGAAAAAGGCTTATGTGACGGAGGACGAGTTGAACGGACTGAAGGCCTGGAAGAAGGGTATGGAGAAAAAATTTGCCTACTCCAAACAGGTTAGGGGGGAGCTCGAAAAGCAGACAGAGCAATTGAAGCAGATCCTAACGGATAAGGAAAAAGAAGTCACGAACACTAAGGGTCAGCTCTGTCAGGCTAAAGAGGGGGCGATATATGAGTATCGTGACTCCGATGCCCTCTTGGCAGAGCTTGGCAACTCATTTGCTAAAGGTTTTGATGATGCCCTCCGTCAGGTGAAGACTTCATATCCAGACCTAGACGTGCCCCATGTCACTATTGATGTTCAAGCGCAAACCCTAGTTCAATCCGTCCATTTTGAGAGTACAGATGATTTGTTTGCTGTCAACGATCATCCCGTGGACAAAGACCCAGCTCCCGTTGAAAACCAAGTCAAGCCCGTCGAAGGTGGCGACCGTCAACCTGATGACAAAGAGAATGTTGAAAACACTCCTCCCCAACAGCAGTAGTAGTTTTTTGGCATAAAACTGTATAGATATTAAGAACAGCTTTGACTGTTGTGTTTTTTGTATGTGGACATCTCCCTTTGTGGGCTCTAAGCAATTCAATTTCTTACTTTTTCATCCGTCCACTTTTATGTTTGGATAGTCAATTTTACTCTAAGGTGTTACCCTTAATAGTGTTTTTGTCGAACCGTTCTATAGACTTGTGTTTCTAGCATGCTACTAGAATCCGTCCACTTGTGGATTCATCCTATTGACGAATCCTTCATGTGGAATTATGGTTTGGAAAAACCCGTCCACTTGTGGACTCGTGATTCATCCCATTGTTGAATCCGTCCCGTGGAATTGTGGTTTTCAGAAACCGGTCCACTTGTGGACTTGTGATTCATCCTATTGGTGAATCCGTCCTATGGAAATGTGGCTTTGAGAAACCCGTCCACTTATGGACTTGTGATTCATCCTACCGATGAATTCGACCTATGGAAATGCGGTTTTAAGAAACCTGTTCACTTGTGGACATAATTCTAATATAACTACTTTAACTCATCCAGTTATGGACTGTTTTAAAAAACCAATGTGGTTTAGCCCATCTTATGGATCCATCGCTTAGTTGTCGTCTTGTTGGATGAAACCGTCCATTATGCGATTTTACCCCGTTGTTGTCTCTATTTTTTGAACATGCATTTTGTGGGACATGCACAATGTTTGGGCTGTCCACTCTTTCTTCGAGTTATTGTTGAGGCCGTTCATCCTGGGATTTTATTACCATCATCCTTTTGGACGACCTTCCTTTCAAATTTAGCGAAGGCATAAACACGTAGAGATAACCCGATATTTCTGAATAACTCCTCTTATTGTGGTAAACACGTATTTAAAATTGTTCCGTAAAAAACTTGCCCATTGGGCTAAACGGACTATAAGTAAAAAACTTCAACTGAAAATAAAAACAATAACTAAAAAGCAATAAACTAGGGTTGAGGAGTGTGATTTTATCGTCGTCTTTGATGCCGTCTACTGGTAGTACTTCTTCAGGTGCTCTGTGTTCCATGGGTGATGCAACTTTTGCCCTTCTAGTGTCTCCAGTTAGTATGTTCCCTTCCTATGCCATGATGTAATTATGTACGGCCCTTCCTAATTTGGTCCTAGCTTTCCCTGGGAGGCGTCTTTTGTAGAGCCGGTTACCTTTCTTAAGACAAGATCTCCAACCTGGAAGTCTTTGTGTCTAACTTTGGAGTTGTAATGCTTCGCCATGAGGTTCTGGTACCGCGCTAATCTTTGCTCGGTTGTTACCTTGACTTCGTCCACTAGATCAAGTTGTAAGCGCATTGCTTCATCATTCTTGCTCTCGTCGTGGTTCCCTACTCGGTAGCTCATGAGCCCTACTTCTGCTGGGATAACCGCTTCGCTACCGTACGTCAGCCGAAACGGTGTTTCCCCTGTTGGTGTCCTTGCCGTTGTCCTGTATGCCCATAAAACACTCGGTAATTCATATAGCCATATGTCTTTTGCCCCCTCAAGCCGAGTCTTAATGATTTTGAGCAAGGATCGGTTCGTGACTTCAACCTGTCCATTGGCTTACGGGTGGACAGGTGAAGAGTAGTGGTTCTAGATCCCCAGTTGCGAACAGAAGTCTCTGAATGCATCGTTGTCGAATTGCTTCCCGTTGTTTGAGACGAGCACCCTAGGTATGCCATACTTGCAAATGATGTTCCTCCACACGAAACTTTGTACATTCCTTTCCGTGATAGTAGCCAAGGCTTCCGCTTCCACCTATTTGGTGAAGTAGTCAATGCCGACCACTAGGAACTTCAGCTGTCGTATTGCTGTTGGGAAGGGACCTATGATATCTAGCCCTCATTGCGCAAACGGCCATGGGGCCGTCATAGGGGTGAGCTCTTCTGTTGGTTGCCATATAAGGTTGCCAAACCTTTGGCACTTGTTGCAGGCTCTAACATATACATCATCGTCCTTTTGCATGGTTGGCCAGTAATATCCTGCTCGGATCAGCTTATGCACCAAAGACCGCGATCTAGAGTGATTTTCACAGATTCTTTCATGGACTTCTCTCATAACGTAGTCTACTTCTTCAGGGGTGAGGCACCTTAGGTAGGGTCGGGAGAAACCCCTCTTGTATAGGACATCTTTAATCAAAATGAATCGGACCACTTTAACCTTCAACTTCTTTGCGACCTTCTTGTCGTTTGGTAGCTTGCCATCCTTTAGGTAGGTGACTATTGGGGTTATCCAACAGCGTTCATCGCCTATCTCCTGCATGCTGGTATTGTCTATTAGTGATGAGAATTAAACGAAAGATAATACCTAGTCGGGGACTATCATAGGTTCTGCTGAAACTGCTTTAGCAAGCCGGTTGGCACATTGGTTCTCCTCCCTTGGGATTTGAACCAATTTCATTTGGAGGTTACTAATTCGACCCTTCACTTCCTCGAGATATCTCTTCATTTGTTCATTCTTGCACTCATAACTGCCATTAACCTGACTAGTTATGATTTAGGAATCGGAGTATACAACCACACTCCTAGCTCCTACTGCTATTACGAGGTCCAGTCCTCTTATCAAGGCTTCGTATTCTGATTTGTTATTGGTTGTAGGAAAGTCCAGACGAATCATGCACTCGATCTAATCTCCTTCTAGGGTGTGGAGTACTATGCCGGCCCCACCTGTGTAGTACTCCTCGCTTGGGATTTGAACCAATTTCATTTGGAGGTTACTAATTCGACCCTTCACTTCCTTGAGATATCTCTTCATTCGTTCATTCTTGCACTCATAACTGCCATTAACCTGACTGGTTACGATTTGGGAATCGGAGTATACAACCACACTCCTAGCTCCTACTGCTATTGCGAGGTCCAGTCCTGCTATCAAGGCTTCGTATTCTGCTTCATTATTGGTTGTAGGAAAGTCCAGACAAATCATGCACTCGATCTTATCTCCTTTTGGGGTGTGGAGTACTATGCCGACCCCACCTACGTGTCAATTGGAGGATCTGTCTGTATGGATGCTCCACATGGGGACTTCCTCTGCCCCCTAGTCTTCCATGAGGGTGAACTCAGCGATGAAGTCAGCTACCACCTGTCCCTTCACAGCGGTTCATGGTTGGTACTGTATGTCGAACTCACTTAGCTCGACGGCCCATAATGCCATCCGTCCCGCAGCTTCAGGGCTACTCATAGTTTTTCGCAGGGGCTTATCTGTCAGGACAATTATGGTATGTGCTTGGAAGTATGGCTTGAGTTTCCACGGTCACTAATACGAAGGCTAGCTTTTCCATCTGAGGGTACATTTCTTTTGCTCCTCTGAGCGCTCGGCTTATAAAATATACGGGCCTTTGCACCTTATCTTCTTCTCTAACAAGAGTTGCACTGACAACTCTTTCCCCGGGTTGACTTCGATATCCCTTTGGGATACCATAAATCCCAAAAACTTTTCTACCGTTACCCCGAACACACATTTGCTCGGATTTGATTTCATGTTGTAAGACCGAAGAGTGTTGAAGGTCTCTTGGAGGTCGCTCAAGTGGTCAGACTCCTGGATGTTTTTCACTAGCATGTCATCTACGTAAACTTGCACATTTCTTCCAATCTGGTGTGCGAACATCTTGTTCATCAATCTTTGATACGTGGCTCCTGTATTCTTGAGTTCGAAGGGCATCACTTTGTAGCAAAAGAGCCCCTGGCTTGTAACAAACGAAGTCTTCTCCTGCTCAGCTTCATCCAACTTGATCTAGCTGTAGTCGGAGAACGCATCCATGAAGCTTAAAAGTTCATGTCTTGCAGTTGAGTCTACCAGGGTATCAATACGGGGAAGCGGGTAACTGTCCTTAGGGGAGGCCCTACTTAGATCCATGAAATCTACACACATTATCCACTTTCCATTGGCTTTCTTGACCATCACCACGTTTGCCAGCCAATCCGGATAGTACACTTCAAGTATGAAATCTGCTTCTTGTAACTTCTGCACTTCCTCGGCTATGTCTTTGTCTCGCTCCGGGGCAAACACTCACTTTTTCTGACGGACGGGGGAGAATAAGGGTGATACATTCAACCTGTGGACTATGATCGACGGGTCGATCCCCGGAATGTCCTCATGACTCCAAGCAAATACGTCCTGGTTTTTCTTTAGGAATATTGTGAGTGCTTGCCGTACTGGCTGACTGGACGAAGTACCTATTCTCGTGGTCTACTCGGGCCTAGAATCATTGAGGGGTACTTCTTCCAATTCTTCCACTGGTTTGCTACCGTCCGCTGTTCTTCTATGTTCATGGTTTGGAGATGGTCGTCCATCTCCATCATAACTACGTAACATTCACGCACTGCCACCTGATTTCCGCGCAGCTCTCCTACTCCATACTCGGTGGGGAACTTGATTATTAAATGGTAGGTCGAGGTCACGGCTTTCCATGAATGGAGAGTGGGTCGTCCTAGGATGGCATTGTAAGTAGATGAGCAATCAACCACGAGGAATGCCACGTCTTTAGTGATCTGCTAGGAGTAATCACCCACCGTCACGGACAATGTGACAGCACTAAGGGGGTAGACCATTGTCCCTCCGAAGCCGACGAGTGGGGCATTCATTGGAACCATTCGCTCCCTTCCAATCCCCATCTGCTGGAACGCGGGGTAGTAGAAGATATCAGCCGAGCTTCCATTGTTAACCAAAACCCGGTGCATATTGTAGTCTCCCGCTCGTATACTGATGATAAGCACATCGTCATGTGGGTGGTGTAGACGTCGTGCATCCTCTTCCGAAAACTCGACGATTGGATTATTAATCCGCGTCATCTTCGGTATAGAGCCCGTTAGTTGGACACTCAAAACCATCCTTAGATATGTTTTACAAGCCTTTTTGGATGACCCCGCAGTCACAGTGCCCCCCATAATCATTCTAATGTCTCCTATTGGTGGTCTGGGGGCGCTTGTTTTCCCGTCGTGAAGCCTGGTCTTGTGGTGGATCCATCTTCTCTTTGTTGACGAACCTTTGTAGCTTTCCTTGTCTGATAAGAGCTTCAATTTTTTCCTTCAAGTCGTAACAGTCAGCCGTATTGTGGCCGTGATCACGATGGAAACGACAATATTTGTCTCTTGACCTTTTGTAGGGATCTCCCTTCAGCTTGCCAGGAAAAGTTAGGGCTCCTTCATCCTTAATTTGCATCAATACTTGATCAATCGGGGCAGTCAGCGGGGTGAAGCTTGTGAATTTCCCTGTAGGTGGCTTAGAGTGTTTGTCCTCTCGTCGTTCTCTAGTCCTAGCCATTTTTCGTCCTCTGTCTGGCCGCACATCTTCCTGCCTTTCCCTTTTTCTAGGCTTCTCTTCTTGGGCTAGTAATGCGTCTTCCGCGTTCATGTATTTGGTCGCCTTGTAAAGAACCTCTGACCCAGTTTTTGGGTTATTCTTGTATAGAGAGAATAGGAACTTACCCTTCCGTAACCCATTGGTGAACGCTGCCACGAGTATTTTGTCGTCTGCTTCGTCAATTGAGAGAGCCTCCTTATTAAAACGAGCTATGTAAGATCTTAGCGTCTCGTCTTCCCGCTGCCTAATGTTCATCAAGCATGTGGTATACTTCTTATATCTATGACCCCTGATGAAGTGTGAGGCAAGTTGGGCGCTTAACTCCTTGAAAGTACCAATGGAGTTGGGCGTTAGTCTGCTGAACCAGATTCTTGCAGGTCCCTTTAGCATAGTAAGGAAGGCCCTGCACATAATCTTGTCCGGTACCCCTTGAAGATGCATTAGGGTCTTGAAGGATTCCAAGTGGTCTAAAGGGTCCTTAGACCCGTCATAACTCTCTACTTGTGGTATGCGAAATTTCAGGGGAAGAGGGAACAAACTGACGGATGCCGTGAAAGGCGAGTCGATTCGCTGGACCGGGTCATCGAGATCACTAGATACCCGTCCTCTGAGGGCGTTCATCATAAAATCCATTCGCTCCTTCATCATCTACATTTCAGTGACTATGTGAGGTGGGACGGCTTCAGAGACAGATGGTCGGCTTGTGTCCTGCCGTTCTGGTCTGCTTAGAGTGTTGCTATCCTCAGGCCCTTCCTGGTTTCTTCTCTCAGCATTGGTTCCTTCCTAGTCTTCCTCCTGCGTACCAAGACCTGCATTCTTTTGCCGCAATTGCTCCTCCAAAATGTGATTCTGTTTGGTTAGGCGCTCTACTACTGCTGCGAGGGTTTGAACTTGTCTTACCAAGGCCATGGTACGTAGTTCGTCGCCCTGATTATTATTGGTTGTTGCCATTGAACGGGTGAGTACCATGCAACTTTTGTCTAGGAAGCAGTATGTATGGCTTATTTTAACGATTTTTCTCACAGACGGTGCCAACTGATGATGACGAAAAAACCACTAGTTAGTCACACGGTCCTTGCACACTCGAAATACTACATGCACAATACAAAAAGAGATGACCAACTGAGAGCACCGATGTGGTGCCAACCTAATACCCTTCGAAGGTCAGAACTTTACACAACTTAAGAATGTCAGAGCTGGGATGACTTATGCGTACCTTGATTTGTGAGGGTTTGGAGGTAGTGTAGGGTTGACATCCATACCTTGGCCAAGAGGTTCTTTCCTTCTAGGAGAGAACCTTTTGGATTTTGCGTATTTCCTAGGGTTCTTTTCCTTGTAGGGGAGATCATCATTAATGGTGTATATTGCGAAATCTTTCTTAATTAGAATTCTATTCATACTAGGACTCTTTGAGTCAATCGTAAGGCGCAAGTTGTTTCCACTTAAGAGTTCTTGGAGATCACTTAAATGCTAGGGGATGCCACGTGACCTTGGATCCGTCCACCTTGTATCTGTGTCCCTTGGACCTGTCCACTATCATCAAATCAGTTCTAGAACCGTCACGTTTATTTAAATGATTCCGTCACTCCTAATTTTACCCTCTTCACACACACACACACACACACACACACACACACACACACACACACACACACACACACACACACACAAGACTTCTATTCTTATTACATTTTCAAGGAAATGGTCCCAACATATTTCCATGCCCAAGCATAATTTGCTTTGCTTACCCAACTTACTTGTGCATCAAATAGAAAATGATCATTTTAATTTAATGCTATGTTTGGAAGTTTGGAGGGAGAGGAGAGTAGAGGGGAGTAAAGGAGGAGAGGAATAATTAATCTTTTCATAATTTGTAATTTTGTTAATATGGTAAGGGTAAATTTGATAATTCATTTGGTCAATCATTTCTATGCTCTACTCTCCCTCTAAATCTCTCCAATTTGAGAGAATTAAAAATGAGAAGTTAAAAGTAGTTAGAACCCCTCCAAATCTCTCATCTCCCCTTTAAAAACATCCAAACGAGGTAATTTAATTTATTCTCTCTCCCTCTACTCCACTCCCCTTTACTCCTCATCCATCCAAACAAGCTATAAACTTGGTTTGGGTCCAGTACTCTAGTACCTTGGACCTACCACAATGAATCGTGACATTTGTAACCTTTTAATCACATGTTATCATCTTGATGAGTTCAATGTGTTGAAGTATTATATCCAAGACGTGTCCTTTAATTTAAAATATATTTATTTCATGGTTTAGATTCAAATAGCTTATTTAGTAGGTATTTTTATTGCCAAAGTCTTAGGTAAGTATCGGAATAATTAATTAGTAATTATTGATTAGTAATTATTGACACTAAAATTTTCTAAATTATACTTATATTGTTGAACACATTACTGAGTACACATTGCATCCATGGTGAACTCCTATCCATGGGAAGGCACCTCAGTCCTCAATCCTCACTCTTACAAAGTCGGTTTCCTCAATATTACCTATGTATGTAATGCAATACACCCATCTTCCTAATTCTATGTGTGAATCAATTGATAAGACATAAAAGTCACATATTTCCTTCAAGGGGACTCTAATAACCAAAAACACGCGAAGTTACTTTCTTGGAAAGTAATTAATCACTAGAAGTCTAGAACCAATTCTAAAGGAGGTTTGAAAATTCATATGGTCTAGCTCAAAAATTTTTTTTTTTTTTTTTAAATGTCGCATTCCTCAGTAATCTAGCTCGAAGACTTTGGCCAACCACCCAAATGGTCTAATGGCTCCTTCTTAGTTACTAAGTACCTAGGGGTTGAAGGAGAGGGGAGCGGTTAGGATGGTAACTAGGACATTCTAAACACGCAAAAAAACAAAAAAAAAAAACAAAAACAAAAAACAAAAAACGAAAACAACTTAGAGACTTTGTACAAGTCCACTCTCTATGGGCTAAAGTGAAGTCCTTAAACAAGGATACTTTCCCAATGATTCGTTACTCAAGGCCCAAGACCCTGCAATGAGCTCGCACACTTGGAAAATGGGCCATGGACAACTATTTTTGTTCTGGTTTGACAATAGGCTTCCCAGTCTGGACTAGAACTAAGAAATATAACTACAAGTTTTCTACGGCTCTTTCTCAAATTAAAAAAAAAAAAAAGAAAAAAAAGAAGAAGTTTTCTACGGCTCTCATAACTGAAGAAGAGCACAATCTTACGAGATATCAGCAATAGGATCTCATTTGAAATTCCTAATTTCTATAAACAAACCATCCAAGCCCATTCCTATGCCAATAGTACACTATCCTCTCAAGGGAAATTATGAATCCATTTGGTAATGTTATTTTAATAACATTATTTAAGTATTATGAAAATACGTATAAGTGAAAAAGTGTTGTGAAAATACGTATTGTGTTATTTAAACAATAAAAATTGTTGTTCAAACAACGTTAACAAGCAGACACTATATTTATATGGAAAGCACCGTACCCTGCTAACTAAGCTCTGTGTGTTCCTCCGGAAATGAATGCATGTAAAATTCCATCACTGACAATTGTCCTACGTCTCCACATACTTAATTTAAGAGCATTTAGCAAACACTCTGCAGTTACTATTTTAGTAAGCAAAACACTAAAATAGAGCATTACTCGAATATGAATGTGTAAATTTTTTTAGCATCTATGAACAGTAAGGTTGTATATACAACCCTACTATTCATAGGTTATAAAAATAAAAACTAATATTTTAATGGAGTGATAGAGGAAGAGAGGAAAAGAGGGAAGAGGGAGATGAGAGATAATTGATTTGTTTATATTATTTGTTGGTATAGTTTATATTATTTTAATGAGTTGTATGTAAAAATAGAAATTGAGATGTTAGGTGAGTTATAAAATAGAATGATAAAATAGATAAAGTAGGTTTTAAGAATGTGTAATAAACACTTTGTTGTATCTCTAGATGCTAATGCTTAACAGTGTATATGGTGGCATGAAGGACACCTCTGCTCCGACATCGTTAGTAAAATGGTTAAGAAGCTCTTCAAGGTCTTTTCTTTTTGAATCTTCTAACTTGAATTCATGTCCCAAGGCCAGCCCAATATAATTTGGGGTCTAATACAAAAGATTTATGTGAATCCTTTATATATATAATTAATTAATGCTAATCAAATCAAGGTTAATATAATGAATAATAATAACTAAAAATTAAGGTTAATTTCATATAAAGAATTGAATATCATACTTTAACCATAAATTTTAACAAAAAATAATATATACATTTAATTTTTTTTTAAAGAAAATTACTTTATTTTGGATATAGCTACTTTTAGGTATTGTTTGGTGAGGGATTTTGTGGGAGATTAGTTTACAAAAAAATTAAAGTCTCAAACTATTAGGGAAGATTAATCATCATTGATGATCTAACACATTTGCAACTTTTTTTTTGGAAGCATTTTAGGGTTTCAATTTGGATTAAATTTATATTTGTCTCATATTTTGAAAGCCTTGTTAGAAAATTTTTTAAAAAAATGTTAAAGGTACTACAAATGTTCACAATATGATATGATAATAACAATGATTGATAAACTTCAATAACATAATTAGTGACTATTTGAATTACATTTTAATGATTAGGGACATGTTGGTTTATAAGCCTATAGTAAAATGCGTGGTATTCCTAGCATCACTGATAATTAAAAAAAAAAGTGCACAATCATTTGAAAAAATTATATACTTTTTTTTAATAATATTTTGGTCCTTTTACAATGAAAGGAGGCTCACATTCAAGTTTGTGGACTTTTTTTTTCTTCCTTTTTGGGATAATGCAATTGTTACCACAATGTGGTATGGGCAGCGGTGAAGTCAAAATTTTTTTTTCAAGAGAGGTTAAGCTATATATATATATATATATATATATTGCATTTATTTATTGCTTATATATGGAATGTTTGTAATTTTGATTTAATTTATGATATTTTCATATGTAAACAAAAATATTTATGTAGGGGTATTGGGCCCAATAGCATATGAAGGATGGCCCAACGAAGTATTTTGGGCTGGAAACCCAAAATCCGAAGACATCAAAATGGCCGTGGACTATTTACATATCCAAACACGTCCGAGGAGTAGATTTGTCCTCGGATTTCAAGGCCGAGGACATAGAAAGAGAAGTTTGGTATCCCTGGGTTATATTATAATGAGTCCTACAATTATGGGGATGCACGGTATACGTGGAGGGCGAGAGAAAGAACGGTGGAATGTCTAAAAATAAAGCTGCTACCACCGCCCATACATTAAAAGCTCTGTAAATTGATACACTGACTGTATAGATGGAAGGATGGGACCTGAACATCGAGCTTGGAACTTGGTCCCTAATCCCAGCGGGCTTTAGGGAAGAATGGATGGGACAAGTATCCAAAAAGGGGGATTGCAACCAGAAAAGTGGAAGGTGATGAAGGGAAAGGAAAGGATATAAATAGGAGGAAAGGCATACGAAGAAGGGAGAGACTTTTCTGGGTAAAAGAGATAGAGCCAATAGTAAATGATAATCAACACTTGTATCCAAACTTGAGAAATATCATTAGAAACCATCCTCGGACACAATCCGAGGACGATTTCTCAGTCTTACTCTTTGCAAACGATTCTTTGTTCTGTTCTATTGGGCCCAAAGCCCGTTCTTTTTGTAATTGTCTAAACCATCCTTGAAATCTAAATTACAAGCCCATCCTCTACAAATTCATTGTAAAGAAAGGTCTTTCAAGCCCATTTTTCTCCCAGTCGTAGTTTGGGAACTTGAATTGTGTCCTTACAATTGGCGCCGTCTGTGGGGATTTAGTCTTTAAGGAAGTTTAGGACATCATGGTAGGATCAGGACCACAACGCAGTGCGGAGTCCGTGGGCTCTCAGCGTGAGGATCTCTCCTTGCATCCTGATCACGGAGAGAACCGAGAGGGAAGTGTACATACTACACATACCATCAGAAGTGCAAGTCATTCGCAAGGAGGAAGCAGAGCTCCTTATGAAAGAAATGCTGTGGCCATGCGAAGGAGATTGACGGCCTAAAGAGGAGATTGCGCCACGAGAGGCGAAGGAGAACTCCTCCGACCTCTGACCCCTCTTCGGAAGGATCCGAGGATGACAATTACGGGCAAAGATCCAGAACTCCCCCAGGTGAATATGCCTCTTCCGAAGAAGACAATCCGCATGGGAGACGTGGCAGGAGACTACCCCACTAGGGGCTTAGGAAATGACGCAATGGGAAGAGCATTGCACCAAATCTCCGTGTCACCCTTCGCGCGTTGCAGATTGGAAGAAGGAAGGTTGCCTCGGCGCTTCACACAACCGGCCTTCACTCTTTACAATGGTCGGACGGATCTGTAGAGCACGTAAGCCACTTCGACCGCAGAATGGCGGTGCATTCCGTGAATGAAACTTTGTTATGCAAGATTTTTCCTTCTAGCCTAGTGGCCCGTAGCCATGAGATGGTTTGACGGCTGCGGCGGGCTCCATTGATTCTTTCAAAGAGCTTACTAGGGCATTTGGTTCTCGCTTTATCACGTGCAAGAGAGTTCCTCGTCCATTGGATTCTTTACTATCCATGGCCATGAGGGAAGGGGAAACCCTCGAAAACATATTCGGACCGATCGGGAAATGTTCAACGAAATTGACGGGAGACTTTGACGATGTAGCAATAAGGACCTTCAAGGTCGGCCTACCAACGAGCATGACTTGAGGAAATCCTTAACGAAGAAACTGTCGTGAAGCGTACGTCGACCGATGGATCGCATCGACGAGTACAAAAGGGTTGAGGAAGATCGGCGGGGAAAGGGCAAGGCGAAGGTTATCCCACAAGAAAGGAGGGATTTCAGTCGGACCGATACAACAACAATAGGCCTACGCGGGATTTTTCCGGGCGAGTGGCCGGCCACATACCCCACAAGTGGTCAACACCGTCTTCGGGGAGCCGGTGCAAGGCATGTTGGAGAAAATAAGGCATGAGCCTTTTTCAAATGGCCAAATAAAATGGCAGGGGACCCTTTGAGACGCAACCAAAATCTCCACTTTGCCATTATCACCAGGAGAGAGGTCATACCACCGAGGACTGTCGCACTTTGTGGAATCATCCGGAACAATTGGTTAAAGAGGAAAGCTGAAGCAGTTTACCGTACCAACCCAACGGGCGAGGAAACCAATCGGGAGTGGCAAACCACGACGGTCCTTCATCCGGACCTCCTCTAGGCACTATCAACGTCATTTTTGCGGCACCCGGTAGGACTGGCTCGGCTCCTTTCGGGGTAATGTCCGCTTGCTCGAACATTGGCCGAGGAGTCACGGGATCGCCCGAAGAGGATCAAGGCAAGTATCCCTGCCGTCCTAAGTTTCTCGAAGAGGACAAGATGGGGACCATCCAGCCTCATGATGATGCCTTAGTGGTAACCCTCGAATTGGGAACTATGATGTAAAGAGGGTAATGGTTGATCAAGGTAGTGGTGCGTATATCATGTACCCCGACCTATTTAGAGGCTTGAAGTTAAGAGTTGAAGATCTTATGCCATATGACTCACCCTTGATAAGCTTCGAAGGGAGAGCATGTCGTTCCAAAGGGACGGATTAGACTCGTGCAATCGGGTCCGGAGGCAGACGTAGATTTCATCGTAGTCGATGCCTACTCTCCCTATACGGCTATTGTGGCGAGACCTTGGCTGCATGCGTTAGGGCCGTTTCCTCAACCTTGCATGTCAAAATCAAATTTCATTCGGAGATCGTGGTGGAGTTACTTGGGAGTCGGGTCCGTGGCTCGACAAGGTGTCACGCCGCAATTCGCGTCGACATAAGTACTCCCCGTCCCTGGCCAACGGTGAAGCATAGCAATCAAAATCTCTTCCCATAGCCGAGGTAGATGAAGCAACGTGTGAAGAATTGGAGAAAATTATCATAGACAATGATCCCTGAAAAGTTCTTCCAGGGTTGGAGTTCAATTGCCGCAGGAAGAGAAGACAGTAGCCGATTTTATTTTTAAAGAAAAATATGGATGTATTTGCTTGGAACGCGTATGAGGCCCCCGGGTTGATCCGAACTTCATATGTCATCATTTAAGGGTCAATCCAAATGTAGTGCCGAGGAGGCAACCACCTCGGAGGTCCTCAAAGGAACATTCGGAAGCCGTCAAAGAGGAAGTGCTCAAACTCAAAGCGGCAGGGGCTATCAAAGAAGTGTTTTATCTGAATGGTTAGCCCATACCGTGGTGGTGAAAAAGAAGAATGGGAAGTGGAGAGTATGTGTAGATTTCACGGATTTAAACAAGGCTTGCCCAAAGGACTCATTCCCGATGCCTCGGATTGATCAACCGGTTGGACGCTATCGTTGGACATCCTCGGATGAGTTTTCTTGATGCTTTCCAAGGTTATCACCGGGATACCTTTAGCCGTTGAGGACCAGGAGAAGACAAGCATTCGTCACTCCTACGGGAAATTATCATTATAAGGTAATGCCTTTTGGCTTGAAAAACGCAGGGCTACCTACCAAAGGATGATGACGAGGATGTTTGAGGCACGGCTAGGAAAAAATATTGAGGTATACGTGGACGATATGGTAGTAAAGAGTAAAGAAGTTTCTCGCACATACGGAAGATCCGAGCAACACTTTTCGAAGCTAAGAGAGTATAAATTGCGGCTCAATGCCTCTAAATGCTCTTTCGGTGTGGGGTCGGGCAAGTTTCTAGGATATATGGTGACTCACCGAGGAATTGAAGTGAATCCCGCTCGGGTTAAGGCAATAAGCGGCTTACACCCACCTCGGAATCCTAAAGAGGTGCAAAGACTAACGGATGACTGCTCTCAACCGATTTATATCTCGGTCCGCGGACGGATGCGCAGGCCTTTCTTTCGCTATTAAATAAATGGAAGGGTTTTGAATGGACCGAGGAGTGTGCAACAGCTTTCCAACGGCTAAAAGAATATCTCTCGCGACCACCGGTTATGTCTCGACGAGAGGTTGATGAGATTCCGTTTGCATATATTGCGGTGGCTAAACATGCAGTTAGTCCGGTTCTTATCCGAGATGACAATAACATCCAGAGACCGGTGTACTATGTAAGCAAATCTCCGCATGAGGCCGAGCCGAGTTATTTGCCACCGGAAAAAGCTATCTTGGCCGTGGTACATGCTACACGAAGACTTCCCCATTACTTCAGCCTCATACGGTTGTTGTTCTTACACAACTCCCTCTCAAATCAATTTTGCGAAGTGCGTATTATATGGGAAGAATTGCCAAATGGGAACTTGTCCTAGGAGCTTTCGATATCAAGTATATGCCTCGCACCTCTATAAAGGGGCAGTGTCATCGCGGACCTTGTGGCGAGTTTGCCGAGCCTTCGTTAGAAGACTATCAAGAAGGCATGGGTACAAAATCAGTAGGCATGATTTCGTGTGAAGGGCCTCCGTTATGGAAAGTCCATGTTGATGGAGCAGCAAATCGAGGATTCAGGTATCGGATTAGTTTTGATATCCCCGCAGGGTATTACTTTTTGAGAAATCCCCGAGATTAGGATTCTCGGCCACCGACAACGAAGCGAGTATGAAGCGGTCCTCGCAGGATGAACATGGTTCATAAAATGGGAGGAAAGGCGGTGCAAATGTTCTCGGACTCACTATTGGTGGTAGGCCAAGTAGAAGGGAAGCTAGAAGCAAGGGATTCCGAGAATGCGAGAATACCTAACCCAGGGTCGGGTTTATGCAATCTAAATTTGAGTCTTTTCTACTATTGCATGTATCCGGATGTGGCAATACCCATGCCGACTCATTAGCCACGCTCGCGACGTCCTCGGCACAAAGTCTACCACGAGTTATCCTCGTTGAAGATCTGTTGAAGCCCACCGGACGGATGGTAACTCCACTCAAATTCTTCAAATTAGGACGTGACCTAGTTGGATGGATCAAATAGTAACATTTCTCGAAATGACATCCTACTCCGGAGAAAAAGTGAAGCGGATAAGGTTCGCAGAAAAGCCACTCGTTTACGGTTATCCGAGGACCAAAAATTGTACAAACGTTCCTTTTCGGGACCATATTTGCTATGCATACACCCCGAGGCAACAGAGCTACTTTTGGAAGAGCTACACGAAGGGATTTGCGGAAGTCACACGGTGAGGAAGGTCTTTAGCTCACGGGGCCCTACTCGTGGGCTATTGGTGGCCAAATATGCAGAGAGAAGCGCAAGATTATGCAAAGAAATGTGACCAATGTCAAAGGTTCGCTCCAAACATACATCAACCAGGTGGAGTCCTAAATCCTCTATCTAGCCCATGGCCTTTTGCCCAACGGGGCTTGGACATTGTTGGACCCTTCCCCAAAGCAACGGAAACCGACGGTGGCTTCTCGTGGGAACGATTACTTTACCAAATGGGTTGAAGCTGAGCCATTATCAAACATCGAGACACGGAAGCAAAAAGTTTGTATGGAAGAATATCGTTACCTGTGTTCGGCATCCCTCATACTCTCATTTCGGATAACGGTTTACAATTTGATAGCAAAGCCTTTCGGAAATACTGCTGTGATCTCGGGCATTACGAATAGATATTCCACTCCGGCTTATCCCCAAGGAAATGGGCAAGCCGGAAGCTGTCAACAAAGTAATAGTGAGCGGACTCAAAAAGAGGTTGGGTGACGCCAAGGGGAGGTGGGTGGAAGAAGCTGCCACATGTCTTGTGGACGTATAGAACTACACCACGAAGATCCACAGTGAAACACCCTTCGCCATGACTTATGGAGCCGAGGCAATAATCCCCTTAGAACCGGGTTCCCAACTCGAAGAAAAGCTCCTTTATTTCGATAGCAATGATGATCTATTAATGAGAAACTTAGACTTAGTTGAGGAACGGCGAGAAAGCGCCATGGTTCAACTAGCTTATTATCAACATAAGCTCAAGCAGGGATATGATTCTCATGTGAAACTTCGACCTCTTGGACCAGGTGACTTAGTATTAAGGAAAGTTTTGGGCACGATGAAGAATCCTGCGTGGGGAAAATTGGGGCCCAACTTGGGAAGGACCTTATCGTATTACTTCGGTCGCAGGAATAGGGGCCTACAATCTGGAAGATTTGGACGAGAATGTTGTACAACGTCCCCGGAATGTAAATAATCTACGAAGGTACTATTACTAAATAAAGGGCACTTCGGCCGTTCTTTGTTGTAAACTACATTATATTCGTTATCTTCATTCGTCTAAGTATCAAGCCGAAACTTGGTATGCATCGGATCCTCGGACCACATACCTCGTCTAAATTGATATTCTTTACTAAGTGTTAAACGGAACCTAAGTTACGTCTGGTCCTCGGATCATCTACTTTGGGAAAATTAACATTTTAAATTTATTCAACTAAGTGTCAAGTGAAACTTGGTATGCTCGGATCCTCGGACCACATACCTCGTCTAAATTGATATTCTTTACTAAGTGTTAAACAACCTAAGTTACGTCCGGTCCTCGGATCATCTACTTTGGGAAAATTAACATTTTTAAATTTATTCATCTAAGTATCAAGCTGAAACTTGGTATGCCTGGATCCTCGGACCACATACCTCGTCTAAATTGATATTCTTTACTAAGTGTTAAACGAACCTAAGTTACGTCGTCCTCGGATCATCTACTTTGGGAAAATTAACACTTTAAATTTATTCATCTAAGTATCAAGCTGAAACTTGGTATGCCCGGATCCTCGACCACATACCTCGTCTAAATTGATATTCTTTACTAAGTGTTGAACGAGAACCTAAGTTACGTCCGGTCCTCGGATCATCTACTTTGGGAAAATTAACACTTTAAATTTATTCATCTAAGTATCAAGCTGAAACTTGGTATGCCCGGATCCTCGGACCACATACCTCGTCTAAATTGATATTCTTTACTAAGTGTTAAACAACCTAAGTTACGTCCGGTCCTCGGATCATCTACTTTGGGAAAATTAACACTTTAAATTTATTCATCTAAGTATCAAGCCGAAACTTGGTATGCCCTGGATCTCGGACCACATACCTCGTCTAAATTGATATTCTTTACTAAGTGTTAAACGAACCTAAGTTACGTCCGGTCCTCGGATCATCTACTTTGGGAAAATTAACATTTTAAATTTATTCAACTAAGTGTCAAGCTGAAACTTGGTATGCCTGGATCCTCGGACCACATACCTCGTCTAAATTGATATTCTTTACTAAGTGTTAAACAACCTAAGTTACGTCTGGTCCTCGGATCATCTACTTTGGGAAAATTAACATTTTTAAATTTATTCATCTAAGTGTCAAGCTGAAACTTGGTATGCCTGGATCCTCGGACCACATACCTCGTCTAAATTGATATTCTTTACTAAGTGTTAAACAGAACCTAAGTTACGTCTGGTCCTCGGATCATCTACTTTGGGAAAATTAACATTTTTAAATTTATTCATCTAAGTGTCAAGCTGAAACTTGGTATGCCTCGATCCTCGGATCAATTACTCAATCCTCCTGGAGTATCAAATTTCAATTCAAGTTGTTGCTAGTAACTTTGGTAAAAGACGAGAAGATGATATTTATGGAATGATATGATCGCATAAAAACAAAAAAATATATGTATAATAATAATCTAAAAAACAAACATTCATTCTTGTATTAAATTCCAAAAAAGTACTTTTTCACCTATACTTATGTATTACACTTTGATACAAAATAAAAATAAAGAAAGGAAAGACAACAAGCAAGTCACCGTTTCAAGCTTAATCTTCGCAGGGCCTTTGGAGTCTTGAGGAGATGGAAGCCGAGCCGAGGACTCAACGGCAATTCCTTTGCCTTTGGGATCATCTATCAAGGTTATTGGGTTAGCTTGATCACCCAACTCATCCTTTGAAGATTCCCGAAGATCACTTGAAGGTCGTACGTCTTCAATTGCCTTTTCTTGTGCGGGGTCAAGTTGTTCAGGGGCATCTTCGGAAGAGTTGAGTCTTCGCCAAATCACCCCCTTATCCTCGGATGATCCCCTGGCGCCTTCTTGTGCAAAGGTCGGGAATGGAAGAAGCGCGAATTGCAGAGGATAGTAGACACTCTCCTTCCAAAGAGTGGAAGAGGCATCAACCCCAGGCTTGGGAAAGTGCCTCATTCCACACTTGGAGGCAGTAGTGCCTACATACCTCGGGAACCCGAGCCTTGAAGGTTTCGGTGACCTCCTTCACGCCTATATCATAACCGTCTTGTTCGGCTTGGTCCCTCGAGTTCTCGGCCTCTTCCTTTGCTTTCTCGGCCTTTTCTTCTCCTCAATGGCTTCTTCTTTGCCCTTGATGGCTTCTTCTTTGGCCTTCTCGTACTCGTGCGGATCTTTCTTAAGATCCTCTACGAGCCTTCGTGCTAGAGGTTATCCTCGCCTTGGCGAAGCATTAGGCACCGATCCTCGGCTGTTTAGTCGTCGTTTTCGAGATCAGCCTCTAAGCCCGCCTTGGCACTCTCAACCTTAGCCAATTTTTTGTGACCTCCGCAGTTTCTTCTTATGAAGGTCCGAGATCTTTTGAGCGGTTTCACGCCCGGACTCCTCTCGGCCCCTCGAGAGACTTATAGGAATTAATGGCAATCTCTTCCGCCCTATGGGCGATTGAACGGCCTACAAACAAAACATATAAACCTTAGACGTATAGATATATATAGGAAATAAAAACAAAAGTCAAGGTTTTAGAGAAAACTCACCATTGCAAGCTCCTTCTTCAAAGTCATGAAGACGGTGTGGTCCCTTTTCTTTCTCACCACAATAAAATCCTCGGGGAGTAACAAGTGCTTGCTCCAAAGCATCCGCGACGCATGCCGCCGTCCCTTCATCGGAATTTCTAATGGACGCATCCACGGTAATGACCTCATCGTCCATAGAAAGGTCAGAAGCCATACGGGGGCGCGTACGACCGCTGTTGGTCGGTTCTTCTTTCCGACCTAGTCCGTATGGTGCGGGCTTGCTTTGCACCCTTTTCAACCTCGGGCTCCTTGGATACAGAACCCTTTCCTACCTCCACAACTTCCTTCCCTTTCGGCTGATCCCTTTTTCTTTTGAGATCAGCTATGTTGGCACGTTGAGTTTGGGAGGATGGAGGAGGAGGAGGAAGCCTAGCTTCGGGCGTTTGTCAGCACCCTTTTCGAGTCCGAGGGCGCACCTCTTTTGGAGGTTCTTGGACTCTAGGGTCCTTGTCGGCCGCCCTCAAGGACATCTTTCGGCTGGGTTTAATCTTTCGTTGAATGCCCATAACATCAAGTTCTTCAAGTAGTAACCTTTGAGATTGGGGGTAGAAGTGCCGAGGATGGAAGTTGAGTCTTCAGGAGAGTAGAGTTGATTAAAAACCTCGAACTCGTCCCTCGGAATCTCGGTACGTCAACTTCTTCTTCTTCTTCTTCTTCCTTTTACGAAGGTAGGAAGATGCAGCTTCACCGAGGTTAAAATTGTGGAGAAAGGAACTGTGGGAATCCCAAACTGGAACAAATGGTGGCGGTTGGATTGGTTGGGTGACCAAGGTACCTTGAGGAATGGTAGTCCCCCCGGTAGCAAAGCCCTCCACGCAACGCTAATCCGAGGAAGACGAGGATCGCGGGCTTTAATCACGCACTTCGGCGCCCGAAAGGCTTTTGATATTGGAGTGTAGCCGAGGATCGATGAGCCGCACGGAGTTGACCGTCGGTGTGCACGAAGATCTCGGCTTGTAGGATCCTATCCAATCGCCCGAAATCCACAAGGTTAGGATGACGATCCGCTTGCGTGTGGATCTGCAGAGTTGTCCAAGTAAAAGTGGGTAAGAGTAAGTAAAAAGACGAAAGATAAAAGTATGTAAAAGAAACTTCACTGGAGTCCCTTCCCTTGTCGGACGGGGGAGGCCGTCGTGCCAATTTCCCGATATGATCAGAAGTCATTTTAGGCCACTTATTTGATTCGAGCGGACATTGAATTAGCTCGACTTCGGGTGTCTAGACTTTAGGTAATATTCATCTTTTTTGCTTAGGTGATGGAGGTTATAAACCCAGTTCACGTCGTGGTGAGTGAGCCCTAGGTTCATCTTCTCATTTAAAGCGTCTATGGAACCTAAGATCCTAAAGACATTTGGGGCACACCGGTGGGAGCCAACCTAAAAGCCCTAAGATAATCCCTAGTCACAGTTCCCATGGGGATTTTCATTCCCCCTTCGATGAACGCAATCATCGGGATTACAACTTCCCCCGTTTTCTTTTTGTATAAAACTCTTCCTCGTTACGTACCTAATGGATACATCCGAGGGAATTTTGTACTTAACCTTAAACTCGTTCTATTTTTTCGTTTGAATCCACCAGGGACGCAAATCTACCCATTCTTTTTGAAAAAAGGCGGGGTGTGGAGAAAAAATAACTATGCCGAGGATGAAAGACACGATGAAAAAGAGACGATGGGAAAGAAAAGAAACAAAAGAAACAAAAAGCTGATAAGGAGGGGAAGAGTATTGAAGAACTTACTTTTAAAAAAGAAGAAAGCACGGTCACCTCGGACAGGGTACTTGATAGACAGAGAGAGAGTACGGGGAGATGAAAAGTGTGGCAGGTACGTTACGAGGTTTCGTAGTGGTGAAGAATTTTGAAGAAAATTAGTATTTATATGTCGAAGATGTTTTAAAGCGGGCGAATTCCCGCCTCAACCCAAAGAATCGCTCTCGACCGTTGGATATGTGTCATATTAATGAAACGTGGGGGACATAGAAGCGCCAACAATCAATTCGGGGGCGTTTCGCATACCGAAGCATTGGGAACACGCGATGGGTGATTCGAAGTTATCTCGTCAACAATGTTGCCAAAAGTCCGCAGGTAACAGGTCTTTTTAAGTCGAGATTCTATTTTTCTCCCGAGGTGAAAAAATAAAGAAACTCGAGGGGCTATTGTCAGGGGTATTGGGCCCAATAGCATATGAAGGATGGCCCAACGAAGTATTTTGGGCCGGAAACCCAAAATCCGAAGACATCAAAATGGCCGTGGACTATTTACATATCCAAACACGTCCGAGGAGTAGATTTGTCCTCGGATTTCAAGGCCGAGGACATAGAAAGAGAAGTTTGGTATCCCCGGGTTATATTATAATGAGTCCTACAATTATGGGGATGCACGGTATACGTGGAGGGCGAGAGAAAGAACGGTGGAATGTCTAAAAATAAAGCTGCTACCACCGCCCATACATTAAAAGCTACGTAAATTGATACACCGACCGTATAGATGGAAGGATGGGACACGAACATCGAGCTTGGAACTTGGTCCCTAATCCCAGCGGAGCTTTAGGGAAGAATGGATGGGACAAGTATCCAAAAAGGGGGATTGCAACCAGAAAAGTGGAAGGTGATGAAGGGAAAGGAAAGGATATAAATAGGAGGAAAGGCATACGAAGAAGGGAGAGACTTTTCTGAGTAAAAGAGATAGAGCCAATAGTAAATGATAATCAACACTTGTATCCAAACTTGAGAAATATCATTAGAAACCATCCTCGGACACAATCCGAGGACGATTTCTCAGTCTTACTCTTTGCAAACGATTCTTTGTTACGTCTATTACTGGGCCCAAAGCCCGTTCTTTTTGTAATTGTCTAAACCATCCTTGAAATCTAAATTACAAGCCCATCCTCTACAAATTCATTGTAAAGAAAGGTCTTTCAAGCCCATTTTTCTCCCAGTCGTAGTTTGGGAACTTGAATTGTGTCCTTACAATTTACATTAAGTAAGTCTTTAAATTAAAAAAAAGAAAGAAGAGAGTATGCCTTGAGTCTTTATATATATATATATATATATATATATATATATATATAAAGATAGAAATTATACTCTAGCCTAATCTAAGTGTATATATGTGTGAAGTTCCCTCTCAGAGACTTGAACCCTGACTTTTGCTCCTCCCCCCACATCCGACAAGCACTTATACTTGTGGAGTGATGACCATCATAACAAGAGTGTGCGGTGGTGTATGTCTTGAGTCTTGACATGTCTAAAAATATGCATGACAATTTAATAAAAATAAAACATAATTAAATTACATATGATATAAATTAAATACACTTTAATTTAATGAGCTATGTCTGACATAAGAGTAATTAGAGAGAATAAAAAATGCACTAATCAATTATATAAATGCATTACATATTTTTAGGAAAAATCTAAAGGGGCCATTATTTACAAATTATTTGTGTGGTAAATTGTTACTAGTTCTTAAATGGACCTACCACTAACATCATTTTTTTACTTACTAATAAGTGATAAGTGATAACCATCCATCATATCAGCAATTTGTAAAAAAGTTTGGGTTATAGTCTTTTTCATTAAAAAGCTAAAGGAAAAAAAAAATTATAACAAACTAACTAAGACAGAATAGTGTCATTTTTTTCCCACAAAATCTTGGGTGGTTTGTTAAGTACATTTCTGTATAATTTATAATTTTAATGTTACTTGTAGGGGAAATTTAAAAAGCATGGACGCTTAAAGAGAATTGTAGACATTTTTTCCACTCTTGGGTTGACTTAAGGATTCGGTGAGTTAAGTAATCACTTAAGGCCTTCGTATGAAAGAAGGATCTCAAATTTTATCTGATGTGAGTATATTTTTACTTATGAAAATACTAATTAAGTCTCAAATATTAGTCAATAACTAAAAATCATTCTCTCTTTAAAAGACCCCCCCCCCAAAAAAAATCAATATTAGTTCTCAAAACCCATATTTATTTATTTATTTTTGGTATTTGGCATTTTTACTCTAAAAACTCTATGTTTCTTTAATTCTGTATCTTTCTTGGCCTTTTTAGACGATAACTCACTTGATTTGTAGATAACGAAACTTAACTGTAGTTACACTTTCAACCAAACCTATATTTAAGGGAAATTCTACGATACCCCCACAAAAGGGGGGGGGTACAATACCCACTAGTAAGTAACCTGTTATACCAGATTACTTTTTTCTCACATTTGACGGTTCTATCTTCACATTATGCAGTTCTAACATCACATGTGGCAGTTATTTTCTCACATTTAGTGGTTCCCTTACTTTTTTCTCACATTTGATGGTTTCATCCTCACATTGTGCAGTTCCAACATCACATGTGACAGTTCTTTTCTCACATTGTGCGGTTCCCTTACTTTTTTTTTCTCACATTTGACGGTTCCATCCTCACATTGTGCGGTTCCAACATCACATGTAACAGTTCTTTTATCACATTGGGTGATTCCCTTACTTTTTTCTCACACTTGATGGTTCCATCCTCACATTGTGCAGTTTCAATATGACATGCGACAGTTCTTTTCTCACATTTGGTGGTTCCCTTACTTTTTTTCTCACATTTAATGGTTTCATCTTCACTTTGTGCAGTTCTAACATCACATGTAACAGTTTTTTTCTTACATTTGATAGTTCCCTTACTTTTTTTTCTTACATTCGACGATTCCATCCTCACATTATGTGGTTTCAATATCACACGTGACAGTTCTTTTGTCACATTGGGTGGTTCTCTTACTTTTTTTCTCACACTTGACGATTTCATCCTCACATGGTGCAATTTCAACATCATATATGACAGTTCTTTTCTCACATTTGGTGGTTCCCTTACTTTTTTTTCTCTCATTTGATGATTTCATCCTCACATTGTGCAGTTCCAATATCACATGTGACAGTTTTTTTCTCACATTTGGTGGTTCCCTTACTTTTTTTTTCTCACATTTGACGGTTCCATCCTCACATTGTGCGATCCCAATATCACATGTGACAATTCTTTTGTCACATTTAGTGGTTTCCTTACTTTTTTCTCACATTTGACTGTTTCATCCTCATATTGTGCAGTTCGAACATCACATGTGATAATTCTTTTCTCACATTTGGTGGTTCTCTTACTTTTTTCTCACATTTGACGGTTTTATCCTCACATTGTGCAGTTTTAATGTGACGGTTCTTTTGTCACATTTGGTGGTTACCTTACCTTTTCTTTTTCTTTTTTCACATTTGACGGTTTCATCCTCACATTGTGCAGTTTCAACATCACATGTGACAGTTCTTTGTCACATTCGGTGGTTCCCTTACTTTGTTTTATCACATTTGACAGTTTAATCCTCATATTGTGCAGTTTTAACATCACATGTGACAATTCGTTTGTCACATTCAGTGGTTCCCTTACTTTTTTCTCACATTTGACAGTTTCATCCTCACATTGTGCAGTTCCAACATCACATATAATAGTTCTTTTGTCACATTTGGTGGTTCCCTTACTTTTTTATCATATTTGACGATTTCATCCTCACATGTAATGTTAAAACTACACAATATGACAATTTTTTTGTCACATTTGACAATGCCATCATCACATTAAGTTGTACCAACATTACATATGGACGTAGCTAACCCAAACCAACCCTACCAAATTACCTAATAACCGGAGAATATATATAACAAAAATACTCCTAAAGTCTTTATAATTCTGAAATACCCTTAAATATACAAAAATTACCAAAACACATTCTAACTATTAAAAAATTACCAAAATAACCCGAAAACTCTCAAAATTATTGGGATATCCTTAAAACCTAAAAAATGATTGAGATGACCCTAAAATCTAAAAAATGATTGAAATACCCTGTAAACCTAAAAAATAAACAAAATACCCTTAGTACAAAACAAAATTACCTAAATGACCATGAAACCTAAGAAAATGACTAAAATGACCTTGTAACTTAAAAAGTGATAATAATGCCCTTAGAACCTTAAAAAAATGACCTTGCTCACTGGCACTTTTGACTCTTTGACATGTTGGTAAAGAAGCTAGCAACTAACCTTGGCCTCATCTTTTGTGTTTCTCAACAACTTTTGCTTGGAATGTATTTTTTATCTATGCATTTACATTAATGTTGAAAGCCAATCAAGGACCATTTTAAGTTGCTAGGAGGAAGCAATCACAAAGCACGTTGAGCTTGATTATGCTTCCAAACTACCAATCACAACTTATGTCCTGATATAAGTGATCATGTTATAAATTAAAAGTGCATTGTATCCGGTCAAGTCATATGCTGATTCAAATTTCACAATTACTAGAAGCCCTTTAATCTTATTGGAAAGGCTTAGTGAAAAATCCCATTTGTAAATTAGAGAGCTGGATGATCATTCATTCACAAGATTGTTTGATTAAATACCAGATCCAAGATTTGGGGCATTAAATAATGCCTACTCTATACCTATAAAGATAAGCTGAAAAGTACAATATTTTAAACAGGGTGAAAATGATGTCATGCACATAGGCAATATTCTCATTTGATCCCAGTTGGGTTGGGTAGCCTAGCAATATTCTCATTTGAGGATATAAGGATGCAAAAGCAGTGTGGTAGAAAACATAATCTCACAAGATCCAGCATCTTAAACCAAAAAACTCAAATCTTCCTGCCAATCTAGTTTTTTATTTTTTAAAGATTCAATCGTATACTGAATTGTTAGGCTTGCAAGGTGTTGTCAATACCAAAGCCTTGGGTAACAAAATGAGAAATCAATTACATCGGCTAGTGGTTATACAACAAAACAAATTCTACATCTTTTATTATCATTCTTTTCAAAATTTGGCATTGCCAAAGTTTAAAAATTACAAACACATTGGCAATAACAATTTTGCTCATAACCACCCCCCTCCCAAAAATAAGGAAACAAGGAAAAAGAAAAAAAAACCGCTATCATTCTTCACAGTTAACCAAGTTTTGCAACTTTCTGCGTATTTGTGTGTAATCCCAACAGGCCAAAACTCATCTATGATATATGGAACTTGTAAAAGATGACCTTGAAAAGTTTTAATTTGTGGATCGGTATACAGATACACAACCCTTGTACCACCATTACTTCTTCTAATCCTTTGATGCTGAGATCCAGACACCCAGTGCATATCTCAAAACTGATGGTGTTATCTCAGTTGTCTGCCAGGTAAAGGTTGAAACTAAGATTTTCTACTAATCAAGGCAGATCTCTTCCTCAAGTATTGTGCTTTATATGCTGCACTAGAACCCACTATTGTTGGTGCCACTAACCAACTGCACGGAATTAAAAGGACTTGAGTTATTCAACATTATCAAATTCAACATTCAGACCACCAAAGTTGTGGCTGCATTACCTCAAATATGTGATGTATGGCTGAGTTTCCTGGGTTCCAAATTCTGGCTGAAGAAGAGCTGTAACTACTAATACCAACTGGAAAACTGTATTAACCTGTCAAGAATAATACTCTCCATGTTAATCAACCTGATAGAGTTTAAAATCAATCAACCTAATTGCAAGCTTGCTGTGCTAATTATCTTTTACTACAGTGTATGATATCAGTTACACTATGTTGATCAAAATGCTTTTTAGAAATTAAGTGCTTAACTAACTAACTAAATATTTCATAAGAAAATTCATCGGAAAATAAGAAGAGGAGTTTTTAAAGCTTTACTAGTTTACCATATAACCTATTCCATAAAATCCCAAATCCTAGACCGCATTGCACAACATAGATACACTAAACATTCTAATGCATGCATCATATAGGTTTTAAAAAAAACAAAAAATAAAAAACTCAAAGCTTACCTTGCTAATATAGAGAGGCTCAACTTTTGGGGGACGGGTACCGTCTAGATTGATGAAATCAAACCAACTCTTCCACTGAAAGAAGGAAAAACTTGACAATGCCAATCAACATTTCAACTTGATAACTAACAGACAGTCAATTGAAGAAAAAAAAAAAAGTCCTATAACACACGATCTCAAGTTAAACTATATTACCTCCCAACCCAAGCTACTAGCCCTTTGATATACTGCACCACCGACAAGGAAGACATCTTGCAACACAACGAGTCCAACAAGTCCAGCTTCACAACGCAAAAACCAAATAAGAAATCATTTCCCCCAAAACATATACACAAGATGATGCATACAGATCAAACTTACGTGCTCCACAGCATTTTATTATAGATGCAAATATCTACTGCCATGTGACATCTACTAAACAAATTACATTCATTTGTAGTGTTTATCCATGCATCTTGAAACAGAAGGATAAGGACATATTGCATTTTGATTGGTAAGTTAGACATGCACCTTATGGCTCTTCAACCCTTGACCTTACCCATCCATCCCATTATAAAGGGAGGATGAAGTGCCATTTAAGCTAAAACTCATTGGCATAAAGGGCATATTTTTAAATTTCATCTGTATTAAATAGGCACTAGTTCAAGCAGCAAATTTGAAAACTTAGTAATTTTAAATTGGCTATGTACATTAGTGACATCTAGTTTTTTAAATACTGGAATAAGCATAGCGGGCAATGTTATGGGCAATGTTTATAGGCTGGTGAAGAAAAGAAGAGTAAATAATATGGGCAATGTTTATTTCATACGGACAAATACCAATTGTAGCACATAACTATCATGATTTCAGTGCAAGAAGTGTGTGCATAGTTGTGTGCAATAACTGTTTTGCACTAATATTTACCCAAATAACAGAATATCAAGACTCAAGCAGGCATATGGGCAATGCATTGGAGTGACTAGGGACAAGTTGCTGCAAAAGTCCCGGTGAATCAACTTAAGCCTGGTCTCAAGTTGATAACCACATCACTTCAAAGTGCTATATGGCAGTGAGGTTTTTTCTTTTATCAAGAAAATAAAAAAAAAGGGAGAGAGGTAATATGTGCCTTGAAATTGGACATGAGCAGGTCTATGACATGAGCAACTAAATTTACCTAGTGAGACAGTCATAAAAAAAAAAAATATATATATATATATATATATATATATATATAAACAAAAAAACCTTGCCATTGAGTAAGTACTAGCATAAAAAGTAGCAGTCCGTTTCACTCTAGTTGACCATCCAAAAATGCTATTGACTGATTCAACATGTCAATATAAAATAACAGGATGTTTCTAAAAATTTCGTTATTTTGATCTACAATCTCTTTATTTATTTATTTATTTTTTTGATAAATCAGAAAATTTTATTAGCACAGACACTAGAAACAACCTGAGATGCAAATAGCAAGCAAAAGTACAAAAAACCCAATTATGTACTAGCCAAAATGCAACACAACAGCTCTCAAACTCTAAAACTCTAAAAGTAGAAAACACTCAAAACAAAATTCGAGATTTGATTCCGAGATGCTGCAATAGCTACAGAATTACAACTTAGTTGTACACCACATAGAAAAGAAATGAAATAGAAACTCTATACCCGTGTCCTCCCTAGGACATAAAAGAAAAAAATTATTTCTTTATAAAAACCCTTCCCCTTTAAATACATAGCTATTGCCTTTTTCCTCTGCTAACCAATAAAATAAATACAAATAAAATTTCAACACCACGCTAACAAGAACCCACACCCCCTGATGAGCAGAACACAGAGCCACAAGTTTTGGAAAAACTGAATCCCTGAAAAGCATTTCAACAAGCACTTTCTGTGCCACTTATATGAAAGAACAATTTTTTTTCTTTTTTTGAGAAACTATGAAAGAACAAAATTGGTACCTCACCAGCACAGAAATTTGCCAACATTACAGTGAAATGAAATTTAAGAGCAAAATTCCAAAATTTTCTCAAAAATCAAAAAAGAAAAAGGAGCACCAAACAATGATAGAGAAATTAGGATTTTGTTTGATTCTTACCTTAAACAAAATCAAAACGAGTTGATCCCTTAAAAACCCTCAGTGGTGAGTAAATGAGGGCTCTGATGGGATGAAGTGAAGTTGACAGACATGGGAGAAGAAGCAGCAATCAGAGGTTTTTTTAAGAGAATGAAAAAGGGAGCACACAAGAGAGAGGGGATATGAAGTTGAGAGAGAATCACCTGTTTTTCGTTTTTTTTTTTTTGGCTTTTATATACTAACCTAGTCTCCCGGTAACAAGTTTGGCACTAAACTTAAATCAACGGTCACAATTAAAATAACACCAATTAATGGTATAAATTTGGGTGAGCACCATACCCACTAAAAAAATAAGGGGCACCAGTAGAATGACCTATATTTAAATATTGCCTCTCTTATTATAAAAAGGAAGTTCCTCCTCGAACCACACTATATCCTCACTCCCATGCCATGTTGGGCATATCGTGCTAGGAAATGGCTAACTTGATTGCCTCCTCTTCTAGAGAAATTATACCGTCCTTTTGTGTGCCACGTCACTTGTCCACCATTTCACTAAAAGACTCTCACTTATTTAAAATTACTGAATCAGTAATCAATTTCTGTTTAAAATTTTTTTCTATCTTTGCAATTTTAAATAGATAGAAGTCTTTTAATAGAATGGTGGACCACGTCACTTGTCCATTATGAGGACCTTATAATTTCTCCCCCTTCTGATATGTGCAACTAATTTAGAGCGTAGGTTTCTCCCACTTTACATCTTGTAGTAAATGCCCAAAACTATCAGTCTTCATACTTGGCATATTGTAGGCACTGTGTGATTATCAAGTTGTCTCCTTCTATAATTAACTCTGGTACCCCTGCTTCCATTGCTAGCTTGACTATGCCATACATGCCTCCACTTCTTTCACCTCCAAAAGTCTGTTCACTTGGTGTGACATTGTCGCCGTTAATAAGCCTTCATGATTTTGGATTACCACCCCAATATATACATGGGCAACGTAATGTATTTAGGAGTCTAAAGTGAAAAATGAATTAGAGCCTTTAATATATTTAAAAATGACTTAAAAAAAATATATTACTTAAACTCTGTTCTTTTGTTTTAAATGAAAAATTACTAATTATTGTTCTTTTGTTTTAAATGAAAAATTACTAATTATTGTGAACCACTTAGAATATTTTTTTGAGAAAGTCTATATACACAAAAAATTTGACAAAACTTTTCATACATGTTGATGTGACAAGTTGATAGTGATAAGTAAAAAAATGATATAGTAGTGGACCTAGACGAGAACTAGTAAAAGCTCTCAAACTCAACTGTTGTGAAAAATATTGTGAAATGTTTTGTGTATTACTCATTTTTTTTAGAAGTGTTACATCTACAACATTTTCATAACAAATCTTAGGTGTTAAGTTGTTACTGGTTCTAATTTGAACCCACCACTTAAATTACTCTTTTTGTCCACTTATAATAGCCAGTAACAACCTACAACTTAAGATTTGTTATGAAAAATATTGTGGACGTAGCATTTTTCACTTTTTTTTTTTTATTTTTCGTTTGATAAAAAAAATTATTTATTATTGAGAGAATTTCAACCTATTACCATTTTTTTAAGAGAGTTTCAGCCTATCACGTCTGCTCCCGATCATAACTTTTTATCAATAGACCAAGACACTAATCAGTTTTTGGTGTAGGCGAAAATTGAACCCCAGATCTCTTATACATCCATCAGAGATCTCTTTACTAGTTGAGCTATCTGGAACCCACAACCTATTACCATTTTTGTCCTCGAAGATGGCTCCATCATAGTTTGCTTTACACTTTCTCCATTCTAGTGGACACCTGTATTGTGATCCCACTCGATCGAGACGTGTTTTCAATTGGAACTTGGACATGACTGAGCTCTTCAATGTAGTTTAGGATGGCCTCCACCATTCTTTTAGGTTCCATTCTTGCTTTAGTTTGTCCTTCTTAGTTTTCTTTTTCTTGGTAATTGCCTATTGGCAGTGGTAGGAGTCACACATCACATATCCATATCTTTTGACACAAGAAGAGAATTAGAGATGGGGACGTGGATAGCATAAGTTTCATAAAGTAACTAGTCACTAACTTGTGTGATGCACGGAAAAACATTGCATAACTGTATAATGTATTATGGAACAAATGATATATTAATCAATAAGTTTTAATAAGTAAGCGTCTATGATTTGGCCCATGGATCTGGTCAAATTCGACTCAATTACTAACACATGACATGAGGAAAAGTAAAATCTATTAGGTTAGACTAAGTTTAATTCATATTTCTTAATCCAGTAAAATGCATGGAAATTTTTTACATTAATGTATAATGTATTATGTATAAAGTCCAGAGCTGAAATTATTAAAATAAAATGAAAAATATATGACCATACAACATAAAAATATAAGGGAAAGACCTTTAGAAGACTAATCGATGGCTATAGTTGATAGGGTTAGTTATTGCAAAAAATAACCCAAAAATTCAAATGTTAAAACTTTAAAAAAGCTAAAATATAAAAGAAATTGAATATTGAAACAAAACAAAAAATATATGACTATGACTACTCTACAGAGAAATATAGAAAAATAAGTGTCACCTCAAAAGAATAATTTCAAAAAACCAGATGTCAAAACTTCCAAAAGACCAAAAAAATAATAAAGAATAAGATGCAAAGCCAAGAAATTGTCAATATATATAATAGGGGTGTCATATGGGTGGGTTTGGGGGGCATAACTAAGATGAGTACATAAAATCCATTTACCCATTTAACTAATTACTTCTAACTCAAACCCAACCCAACCCAACCTAATTATTATGGATAAACCTTAACCCACCCAATTACCCAATAATCAATATACCAAAATGCCCCTTAAACTTGAAAATGACCAAAGTACTCATAAAATCTTTCAAAATTACCAAAATGCCCATAAACTAAAAAAAAGACCAAATATGACGAAACAAAAAACCACTAAAAATTACCTCTAAAACAACCAAAATACCTCTAAAACCTAAAAAATTCACCAAAATTCCCCAAAAACCTAAAACAACCAAAATACCTCTAAAACCTAAAAAATTGACCAAAATACCCCATAAACCTAAAAAGTGACCAAAATACCCCTGAAACTAAATAATGACCAAAATATCCCCGAAATCTAAAAATGACCAGGATACCTCCCCTAAACCTAAAAAATAATCAAAATAGCCCCAAACCTAAAAATGACCAAAATACCCATAAAACCTAAAAATGACCAATATACTCCCAAAACATAAAATTACCAAAATACCCCCTAAACCTAAAAATGACTGAAATACCCCACCTAAACCTAAAAAATGACCAAGATAACCCCAAAACCTAAAAATGACTGAAATACCCTACCTAAACCTAAAAAATGACCAAGATAACCCTAAAACCTAAAAATTGACCAAAATACCCCTTAAAACTAAAAAATGATCAAAATACCCCCAAAACCTAAAAAATGACCGAAATACCGCCGAAACGTAAAAAATTACCAAAATACTCCTGAAACCTATAAATTACCCCTAAACCTAAAAATGACCGAAATACCCTCTAAACCTAAAAAATGACCAAAATACCCCTGAAACCAAAAAATTGACCAAAATCCCACCTAAACCTAAAAATAGACCAAAATATTCCCTAAACCTTTAAAATGACCAAAATACCATTGAAACCTAAAAAATGGCCAAAATACTCCAGAAACCTAACAATTACCAAACTACCCTCTAAACCTAAAAAATGGTCGAAATACACCCTAAACTTAAAAAATGACCGAAATACCCCTCGAAACCTTAAAAATGACCAAAATACCTCGCTAAAACTATAAAATGACCAAAATGACCAAAATGCCCCCTAAATGTAAAAAAATGACCAAAATAATCTCAAATCTATAAAATGACGAAAATACCCCTAAACAATTAAAATGACCCAAATACACCCAAAACCTCTAAAATGACCACAAATAACTCGAAAGCTCTAAAATTACCAAAAATACCCTGAAACCTCAAAAACGACCAAAAAAGCTCTAAACCTCTAAAAATACCAAAATACCCCTCAAAATCTAAAATGACTAAAATAACACTAATCCTATAAGATGAACAAAATACACCCGAATCCTCTAAAATTACCAAAATATAGGTTTGGGGTATTTTGGATGTTTTGAAGGTCTTTTCGTCGAATTAAAGGTTCTAAGAATATTTCAGTCATTTTGTAGGTTTCAAGGGAATGTTACTAATTTTTTAGGTTTTAAGGGTGTTTCGTTAATTTTTAGATTTTGGGGCTATTTCTGTAATTTTTTAGGTTTTAGGGGTGTTTTGTCATTTTTTAGTTTTAGGGGGGATTTTGGTCATTTTTTAGGTTTAGGGGTGTATTTTTATCGTCTTATAGGTTTAAAGGGCATTGTTGTCATTTGATAGGTTTTGGGGGTATTTTGATCATTTTTTAAGTTTTGAGGGTATTTTAGTTAATTTTTAGGTTTCAAGGGTATTTCGGTCATTTTTTAGGTTTAAGGGTTATTTTGGTCAATTTTTAGATTTATGGGGTAATTTGGCCATTTTTTAAGGTTTAGGGGTTATTTCAGTCATTTTTTAGGTTTAAGGGGGGTATTTTGGTCAATTTTTAGGTTTTTAGGGGGGTATTTTAGTCATTTTTTAGGTGTATGGGGGTATTTTGGTAATTTTTAGGTTTTGGGGGTATTTTGGTCAATTTTTAGTTTCAGGGGTATTTCGGTCATTTTTTAGGTTTCAGGGGGTATTTTGGTATTTTTTAGGTTTAGGTGGTATTTCGGTCATTTTTTTAGGTTTAGCTAGGGTTGTATTTTGGTCATTTTAGGGTTTAGGGGTATTTTGGCCATTTTTAGGTTAATGGGGTATTTCGGTCATTTTCTAGTTTTAGGGGGTATTTTGGTAATTTTCAGTGGTTTTGGGGGTTATTTTATGGCCTGTTTGGGAGTTTAGAGATGGAGGAGAGTAGAGGAGAGTAGAGGGGAGGGGAGTAGTGGGGAGGAGAGTAGAGGAAAATGATTACCCTCCACCTTGTTTGGATGTTTTTATAATTAGTAAGAGGGAAGGGAGTAATTAGCCATTCCCCTTGTTTTTAACATTGTAATTTTATAAATATAATAAGGGTAAATTAGGTAATTTACTTTATCAATAATTTTATGTGCTCTACTCTCCCTCCAAATCTCTCCAATTTGGGGGAATTAAAAATGAGGGGGTTGGAGGTAGTTGAAACCCCTTCAAACCCCTCCCCCTCCTTCCTTAAAAATCTCCCAAATAAGGTAATTGAATTACTCCCCTTCCCTCTACTCTACTCCCCCTCCTTTTTTAAACATCCAAACAGGCCATTAGAGTTGGGTGATTTGTAGAAATGATACTTGAATCATAAGTGGGGGTCTAATTGGGTAGCTAGTTAAAACCCAATAAACATTAATGTTAATTGGGTTAATACCCATTTAACCCAATTAATAATTGAGTGGGTTTGGGTTGATTTTGCCACCCCCTTATATATATATAACTACACAATAGAGAAATATAAAAGATAAGGTACCGATTTAAGATATTACAAAAATGAACCCAATAATTTAGAAGTTGAAACTTTCAAAAGGTCATAAAAATTAGCAAATCAAAAAATCCAAAGCCTAAAAATTATTGAAATAAATCAAAATATGTAAGAGTACACTACAAATAAATATAAGAAAGAGAGAAGGTACCCTCGAGAAAATAATTCATGACTATAGCTATTGAAATCTAGCTAACAAATTCAATGTTGCAAAAAATGAACCAAAACAATTCAAATGTTAAAATTTTCAAAATGCCATAGAAATGAGCAAATCAAAAAATTCAGAGCCTAGAGAAATATATGACTGCACAACAGAGATATATAAGTGAAAGATTGGTGACCCTCAAAAGAATAATCCATTGCCGTGTTTGTAAAGATAGCTATGGCAAATAGTGGAGCTGTTGGTAGTGTAGTAGCGAGAGAGAACAACATGTTTAGAGACTTTTGCTTCGTTTAGGATTTGAAGTCTAAGAAAAGAACCATGCTACAATAGAAGGTTTTTCCCCCTCAAAGCCAAAGCTTATCTACAAAAACAATGAAACCCAATCAATCGCATTTAATTTCAAGCATTGCTTCAAAAAAAAAAAAAAACTTCTCAATCATACATCAATGCATGCAATTGCATAAAGGGTATTCAAAATACTGTATAGATAACATAAGGAGAGGATTCCTGTCAAGTTTTGCATCATCTTCTAATGTAACTCTACCTTTCCGGCAATAAACACTAGTTATTTTTAACAATAATTTGAAGCTTCAAACAACACAATATGAAACATATGAAACTTTCTTTGTGTTTAGATTATAAAGGTACAAATATGTGCACAAAAACTAACAAAAAAACCAAAACAAATAAAAAAAATTGAAATGTTGGTGTACCAAAAGACAAAGGAAAAGAAGGAATTAAACCACAGAACAACTTTTTTGTTGTTGAATAAAACACCGTACAATTTACTTAGTATTTAAGAAGGATGTTTATGTTGAGAGGAAGATTATTCTTATTTTCATCTTCTTCAGGTCAAGGACTCAAGCTGTTTGTTGATATAGCTTAAAGAGGCGATGTCAGCAAACATAATTAAGATAATCACAACTGAGAGGGTAAATTTTCTAACCACGTCCTCTTCCTAAATGGAGGAGTCTTGAGACAATATAATGCCAAAATAATGCACTAAATTAATAGCGGCTTGATAATCCTAGAAGTCAATAAATTAACAACACTATGTCTAGTGAGAACCATCTATCTTTCAAAGCTCCCACCACTCCACGGCACATATATAATACGAATGATCAAATTCATGAGTCTTATTGCACAATATTGAAAAAACATGAGAAAAGAAACAGTATAAAGATACTGACCACAATCTTTATTAATAAATTTTCCAGTCCTTTCAATAAAAAGATACGTTAGCTTGAGGTTGGCACACCAAACATTAAATACCTAAACCCTTAAAGAAATTAGGCAAAAGAGGTTGAGATAGATCTTGATACCACAGGGAAGAGAGGCTTGGATGGGATGGGAGTGAATGGAAGGGAGATGAGAGTTAGTTCTATTATTCTAGGTTTAGGGTTTTGTTCGTTTTACTTTTATCAGTTAATTTTCAGTAGTATCGTGTTCTAATTTTTTTAGCATGTTTTTATTTAAAATAGAAAAATCATAAAAAAATGATTGATGATGTGGAAATTCATGAGGCATCTAAAGCTTATGTGTCAACATATAATGAAGTCAACAAAAAATCTCAAGTTTCGGTTTTATAGTATATATAGATAATAAAAAATTAATAAAAAGTAATTCACGGTCCCATTCATATTTATCTCTTAATGTTAGGCTTTTTGTTTTTTGTTTTTGTTTTCTAAATAAAATTTAAGCTTCAATTTCTTTGCTTCTTTGTACATACATATATGCCTATATTGGTAGCTTGTATATACTTCTCTCATTGGTTTTTTTTTTTTTTTTAAATTTATTTTTTAGAGTGTGTGTGTCTATATATATATTTGGGTTCAAGTTCAAGTTACACTTGGGTGTAAGTAATACTATACCACCTAATAACTTGTTAATGGATTTATATTATGAAAATCCAATTGTTGAATTACATGTTTTATATGTTCTTAACATGCATGCCAATTTTCATTCTAATCGAATGTAATTTACTATTTGATCCATAAACTAATATTTTATGCATTATTTTAAACTACGAAAATTTGAATTAAACAATTGATTGATGACATAACTATTGATATTTGGTCATCTTTAAATTTTGTAAGCATGAAAAATATATGAAGATAATGTAATTCAATGGTGGATTTATCAAAATTTACATTTAGTTAAAAAATATTGGGTGGTATAACATATTTTATATATATATATATATATCATAATTTTGACAAACACATTTATAATAAAATTTTATTCATATATTGTGGGGACACAATTTTTAGATCAAGCCCAAAATGTAAGGGATCTTGGCCCAGTGAACCCAGTACAATAAATTTGTAGAGAGTGGGTCAAAGAGCTAGGCTTTAGTGCTTGGATAACAGTTAATATGGTTTTGGATGATGAGCCAACAAGAATTGAACCCGGTTTGTGCGAGAAAGTTGGTTCTCGGCACAGTCCGAGGAGCTCTGTTCTAGTGTATATTGGATGACTATGGTTACAGGAGTTGTTGAGATTGCTATAGTGCTTTCTCTTCTCCTTTTTTCATCTATCCTTCTCTGGGATTTCTACCCTTATTTATATTACTTCTCTCCCTTCATCCTTACCCTACACGTGGACTACATGTGGACAGTTGATGGTTGTCCCATCAGCCCCCTCTAAAAGTCTTCTGGGGTGGCTGTAAGGCTGCCATAATACTGTTCAGAGGTCACTTCCTCATTAATGCGGTGGTAGCAGTTTTTCCTTAGATATTTTTGAGTCCTTATCCCTCTTGTACGTTCATGATACTCGTTGCTATCATTAGAACTTCTTGGAAGGTCATCCTTGATCATTAGGATTTATACTAGATTTGCGTTTGACTTTATCCGAGGAGATAGTACTCCTCGGACTTAGACCACCCATGCTTCTCGGCCAAAACCACATGCTCTCGGCCAAATCCCAAAATCCATGACCCCACATATATATCAAAAATATAATTTCATCAATTTTTTCTAATATTTTATTAACCTAGTCAATAGCCTTTTTTTTTTTTTTTGTTAAGAAATGATAGCGTTTCTTTCAATTGTATTGAATAATTCATTGAGTAATATCATGTCCTGTTTTAAATAATTCATAGTAGGTTTGAAATTTTTTTATAAATATGAAGATATTTTAGTTTTTTATTATTATTTAATTTTGAAAAATAGAAATCACTACTCCCTAGACAATGATAGTTTGAAAAAACGGGATTTTTTTTGATAAGAAACGTGTAACTTTTATTAAGAAGAAGATAAAAATATTATATCTTGAATCAAAGCTAACTCAAAGAAAAAAAGTGATCTTAATATTGAATGTTTTCTCAAACATGATATATCTATATATATATATATATATATATATATATATATATATATATATATATATATATTAGTATGATATGATATTGTCATATTGATAGGTTAACTTTATTTTCATAGCTAAAAGTTTTAAAAAGAAGTTAAAAAAAAATTTGGTCATAATATTACTACTATAGTCCCATTAACATACTAATATAAAAGGACACTATCTTTTCCAAATGCACATGTAATTTATAGTATTAATAATACTTGTTACAGTTGTATTTGAAATTTTTTTTTTAATATTAAAACTGATAGAATTCTATTTAAAATTGGTTTTGCTATGAAAAAGATTAAAGTGAATTTAGCTATATTAGCTCTTAAAAAAAAATCATATAGTTTAGCCAAAAAAAAAAAAATGGTATCATATACTTTACATACACTTTCTTACTATTTTTTTTAGGTGGCAGACTATGATTAATTAATTAAGTTTTTTTGAGAGGGATTAGGACGTTACATAACTTACCATTTTTTTTATGAGAGGTGCTACGTCTATAATATTTTTACAACAAATCATAGGTGGTTAGTTGTTATTGGTTCAAATTTGAACCTAACACTAAGATTACTTTTTTGCCCCAACAATAACAACCAGTAACATCTTGCCACTTAGAATTTGTTGTAAAAATATTGTGGACATATCATTTCTCTTTTATTATTATTATTTTTTGACAGAAAAAGGTAGAACTTACCATTGTTTTTTAAACCGCACATAGTTTGTCACGTAGAACAGGTCAGTCTATGTGACAAAAGTGTGCGTCGCTTATGCTCATACATATCCAATAGAGAGTAGTAGAAGTCTAGTCTAGTCTAGAAGGACCTACGTATAAGTCAGTCTTCTTGCCGCTTTTCCGTTTACATAGAAAAGAAAGCTGAAAGAAAAGCAGAGAGACAAAAGAAACCCTCCGAATCCGAATCGGAATCCGAATCCGAATCGAATCAAATCCTAAACCCTCTCTATTGTAACTTCCTCTTTTACTCTCTCTCTCTCTCTCTCTCTCTCTAACACACAATCACACAAGACAGAGTAAGACAGAAATGGAGGCGGCGAAACTGAACCAGTTGAAGCAATTCATCGAGCAGTGCAAGTCCAATCCCTCCCTTCTCAACGATCCTTCTCTCTCTTTCTTCCGCGACTACCTCGACAGGTATATATATATATATATCTCATCTTTCATCAATACAGACCTCACTCTATAGCTTCTAATTTCAATCCCCTATTTTTAATATACCAAAACGGTCCCGTATTTCAGTCTCGGCGCTAAGATTCCTTCCTCTGCGGATGGCCACAGCGACTCCAAATCTGTACTCTCTCTTTCTCTGTGTTTTCTAGGGTTTATCACGCGCACAAAGATGTGTATTTATATATATATATATGTGTGTTTGTATGAATGCGATTGCAGAGGAGCTATGTGGTGGAGGAGAGCGACGAGGACATGGATGCCGGTAAAGGAAATGCCGACGATGAGGCAGAAGAGGAGGACGAGATAATCGAGTCTGATGTTGAGCTTGAGGGCGAGATTGTTGAGGCTGACAATGATCCTGCACAAAAGGTGCTTTCTTTTGTTCTATTTCAATCATTTTTTTGTTTGTTGTTGTTGTTGTTGTTGTGTATAATTGTGTTGATGGAGGATCTGGTAATTTGTAGATGGGAGATCCATCGATCGAGGTCACTGAAGAGAGCCGCGATGCCTCGCAGTTAGCTAAGGCCAAAGCCATGGAAGCCATTTCTGAAGGTATGAAATTAAGTATGACATTGATATAGATTTGTATATTGTGAAAGTGTATAATTTTCATTTGTGTAATGTAGTGAGGCATTTTGTGAATGGTGTGGTTTTGTGAAATTTAGGTAAGTTGGAGGAAGCGATTGAGAATCTCACTGAGGCGATTTTGCTCAATCCGACTTCAGCTATTATGTATGGGACAAGAGGTAAAGTTTTTGGATTTTGTTTAAATTTGTGAGTTACTTATTTTGTGATGTTCTGGATTGTGTGGATTAGTTTGTGTTGTTGGGGGTATGTGTTGGTACCCCCGTCACTGTCTACTAGGTCTAATTGGGCAATAGAAGCCATTACTAGGTCCCAATTGTAACTTGGCTTTTTTGGTTTCCGAAAGGTTAATAATTGGGTTGTGTATAAATTTTTTTAACAGCTAGTGTCTATATCAAGATGAAGAAACCGAATGCAGCTATACGAGATGCCAATGCAGCTTTGGAGGTTGGTTTTATTTTCCTCATATGTTGTAAATAGAGACTTTAAAAAAAATGGTGTGCATCAGGTTCTGTGGACCAGGAAGATGATTGTTTTTTCTTGGTACTGGCATTCTGATTAATACATCTAGTGATGCATGGTTGGATGCACAGTTTTTCCTATTAAAATTTATGGCGTGATTTTAATTTTGAATTATTCAAGTTTATGCGCTAAGTGAAGCCTACATATTCAAACCTTTGTGTTCTAGAGCTAGTTGCAATGTGCAATGCGATGTTCTAAGAAGGTGAGTTTGACATTTTTTGCATAATTTTAATTGCAGATTAACCCAGATTCTGCTAAAGGCTACAAGTCCCGTGGCATTGCACGAGCAATGCTTGGTCAGTGGGAAGAGGCTGCTAAGGATCTTCACCTAGCATCAACGATAGATTACGATGATGAAATCAAAGCTGTTCTTAAGAAGGTTGCTTCTGTGTGTGTGTGTGTGATTTAAATAAGTGGTCATGTGATAGGCTGAGTCTTAGTTTTGGGTGTTTGTGGTCATATGGCTATTTTGGTATCAGTTTGTGTGGTTTTTGTACTGTATATTGTATCATATAGTGTTAATGAGGTACACTTAGACTTTCGACTTGAGTTGGAAGAGTTAAAAATATTTGTGCAGAATATATGCTTATATCTTAGCAATAAATTAATTTTCTCTTCTAATAGAGAATCAATTTTTCCCTTGGGAGGTAAAAGATTGTAAATGAGATCTTATTGTTATTGTTAATGTTCTTAGATGCAATTAAATAAACATATGTATTGTTTATGTAGAATTTTTTTCATAGCAACTATAGTGAATTGCTCATTTATCTAATCCACTGTCAGGCCTGTCTGGATATCTTACCCGCTTACCTATATGACATTGGTTTGATGGAAAGCCAGCATTTTCTTTTTCCTTCAAAGAAGTGTTTCCTAGCTTCTTATTTTAACATAAAAATTGAACTTCCTTACAATTTTCATTTTATCTTGGACAAAGATTGAGAAACTGTCTTATCTGTAGCTGACTATATTTTGGGTTTATGAGCTGCTTTGTGTTGCCTATTGAACAATGAAGTTAATATTTAACGTATCTAGAAAGTGAAAATTGTTTTCCTGTATGAGGCATATTATATTAATGTATTTGAGATGCTATAACTATTTGCCAATGCATATATATTGGCATAATTGACACGGCTAAAAATGCCAGTATGATAGAGTTTTTGTTTTGGCTGAAACAGTGCAGTAGAGTTATTGCATAAATATTTACTTATTTAGGCATCTCTCTCTCTGTGGCATCTCATTGCAACTTCTGCACTGTCTAGGTTGAACCAAATGCACACAGGATTGAGGAACACCGTCGGAAGTATGAAAGGCTGCACAAGGAAAGAGAGGAGAGAAAGATTGAACGTGAAAGACAACGTCGTCGTGCCGAAGCTCAGGTAACCTTTTTTTTTTTTAATGTTTAGCTTCTAATAAATTTATACAGATATTCTTTTGCTACAAAACTGAGAATTTTCTTGTGCATTCTGTTGAAGGCTGCATATGAGAAGGCCAAGAAGCAAGAGCAGTCATCTTCCAGTAAACCTGGAGGCATGCCAGGCGGGTTTCCAGGGGGGATGCCTGGAGGCTTCCCCGGAGGTATGCCTGGAGGCTTTCCAGGAGGCATGCCTGGAGGTTTCCCAGGTGGCATGCCTGGAGGCATGCCAGGTGGCATGCCTGGAGGTATGCCAGGTGGTGTGCCTGGAAATGTTGATTTTAGCAAAATATTGAATGTAAGTTTCATGGGACTTGCTAGATTCCCCCCCACCCCAATATGTACCTTTAAGATTTTTGTTTATTTGATTCTTTTAACATCTTTCTTATGAGTATTATTGATGATGCTTTCTAGCTAAGTAGTGAGTAGTATATGTGAAAATTTTAGTGTTTATTGCAATTTCATCTTTGGCACCACCACTGAAAAGCAGACAATGTGAAAAGCTATGTACCACATTTGTCCTTTGTACTCATCCAGAGGGTTATATTGCATAATTGAGTATTTAAATTAAAAATGTTTTTATACAATGGGTGTTTGATGTGTATTTGCTTTTCATATTTTGTGTGTAGGACCCTGAACTGATGGCGGCATTTAGTGATCCAGAAGTCATGGCTGCTCTTCAAGATGGTACTTTTTCTACTATCATATTTATTTTTTTTATTTTATTTCACTATGATTATTTCTCTTTTTCTTGATGTGGTTATTTTTAGTCCTTTGTCAGATTCCCCCCCCCCCCCACCATCTTGGATTGAATAGATTTAACTAATATATATATATATATATATATATATATATATATATATATATATATATATATATATATATATCCTTTTAAAAGAGAGCTGGATCAAATAGATTTAGATTCTAGTCTATTTAAGTTATTCTGATTTTCCCCGATGATTTTATCCATTAATATCTCAAGCGTCTGCTACCAGTTGATACACGATTTTTCAGTTAAAATGCAAGTGCATCACCCCTACTCTTTCCTTCCTTTACTGTAAGCGTAAGCCCTTGCTAGCTTTTTGGGGGCTCAGTTCTTTTGTATAGTATATGTGTGCATGGGTTGTGTCCCGGTTGGCACTTGAAATGAAAGAAACAAGACTGTAATTGGGAAGATTGGAAATGGGCAGAATAACTCCACCACAGTAACCCTTTCCACCTAATTACGATCAACAAGAAAATAAATAGAAGTCCAAATTTGCATATAGCTTGAATTCCAATAAGATATATATATGAAAATTCCTTCTCAAAACCTAAAAGGAAACGTGCATGGTAATACACTATGGAGTGATAAGAAGCTTTTAAAGTCACCACTCTAATCATGAGAAATTTGACTAGAACTTTTACTTAGTAGGTGAAATCAGATTTGAGATTGCCTCAGTTTTGCCTTTGCAATGTGTATGGTATAATGCTACTGATAGTAGGGAGTGAATGCTAAGACCTCCTCATTAGTGAGATGATATAATTCTTTTGTGAGAGATTTCATGTATCTTGAGAAAAGAAATCCTTCTTTCTTTTGTGTGCTGGCCTTAGTTGTCTTTTTTTTTTTGTTTTTGTGGGTAAGTGCCACCATCAGTTGTTCATTGGGGATGTTGTAGGAAGAAAGTGGTTTTAGTAGGATGATTTACGAAACTAATATAATTAGATATTGATACATTGCATGACATATTTGAAGTTGATAAGATAACAGTAGATCAGCTTATTTTGGTTGGTTAGTAATGGTTATTACAAAAAAGACAGCATAGCAATGAGTTGGTATATCTCTTGAAAACATTCTCTACTGCCAAAAAAGGAAAAAAAAAAAAAAAACAACGAGACAGAAACCTGAAGTTGCTCAGAGAAAGCTACAAGGAATTATGTTTATGCAATGAGGCATGATGTCGAATGGTCTGATCAAATGTATGGCCTATACAAGTGTGGAATTCCAGTCAAAATAGGATTTAGTTAGATGACTAAGTACTAAAAATTTTCTGTGCATTGACATTATATTATACATGTGCTTTTAATCTTTTCATGTTGTATCTCTTTTGTCATCATGATTTAAATATTGAGTTTCTAAAAATCTTATTTTCTTAATTTACAGCTGAGTTAATTTTCATATAATACTACTTTCTTTTGAGCATGACATTGTGCATTGAATTTTGTCAAATTATGCTCATCAAAGGGCTAACTTTTCCATTCTGTTTGTGTGAGAAACCTACTAGATTTTGCATCATTGATATTCTTAAGACTAACCTCTGCCCTCAGAATGATGCTATATAGTCTGACTGTCCTCTCTCCTGTACTTGGCTTATGATTTGCAGTAATGAAGGACCCTGCTAATCTTGCGAAGCATCAAGCAAATCCCAAGGTAGCTCCTGTAATTGCAAAGATGATGAACAAATTTGGAGGACCAAAGTAAAAGATTTTTTACTATTGGGGATGATGTATGTGGATGATCAGGTTTCTGTAATTTAACGTGTTAACACTTAGGTGAAATTATCAGTTGGAGCATCCTTTTGGTGTGAATAATAAAATTTGGTGGTTTTTGGATTTAAAAAAAAAAGTTTAATAGAATTTTGATTTTGATGATCTGACGTCTATCTTGTTGTAGGGCTGTATGCACAGAGAAATGTATACTGTAAGTCTGTAACAATATACATGTTGGACAGACTCTATGTAGCTTCCGTTTTTGGTCAACATTTTTTTTAGATGGATTACTTAATGGGCGGGGCTGATTTTATGCAATGACATTTAGTCAGTCGCCCACGTCCAGCCCGGCCGAAGCTTGGACCTCTCTAAGCCTAATAGAGGCCCAAACTCTGCTATACCCATAATATATTTCCTTCCCTTTTTTATTTTTGGTGAAAATACGGTTTTTGGTTTCTATCTTTTGGGCCGATTTTTCATTTTGGTCTCTATTTTGATTTTGCTATTATTTCAGTCCTTGAAAAAACAGAAAATCAATTTTATTTTGGTTCTCGCAGTCAACCCACTAACAAAAAATTCATACATGGCAGGTAGAGTGTTATATTTGCACAGTAAATGCTGAAGTGGTTGATAAAATAATAATAAAATATTTTAGTTGGCAAATGACATGTCAGCATTTTAATTAATTTTTTTTAGTAAAAAGTCAAGTCAGAAAACTTATAAAAAAACCTTTAATCTAATTTAGTAAAAAAAAAAAAATTGCTACTTTTCATTATTTTTCGTAAGAACATTACAACTTGTTCTTTTTGTTATTCCCAGATCAAATCCAACAACTAAGAACTTAAACCCAGATCACAAGAAGGCAAAAAAAGGGTTAAATTAACTAATAACAGGAAGAATGAAGAACAATGAACTCAATCCAATCATCAAACCCAAATTAATCCAAATTCATCACAATCACCCAACACCATTAACACAATCCAATTACCCAAATTCATTAAACCTTGGAAAAATCATCAAACCTCAAACAAAACTCAAATTCAACACAAACCAATTGCCCAGCACCATCAGATTTACTACAAACCTCAAAGAAAACCCAATCCAATCAACCTAAAGCCAAAATCATCAACAAATCCAACTGACCAAAGAGAGACCAAACACAAACAAACCAATCAATCCACACCAACAACAAACCCACCACAACCAGCGAATCCTAACAAATCCATAACCACCACCACCACAGCCACCAACCAACCACCGATTTGTGTTTCACAACACCCATCAGTAACACTCCAAAATTTTCCAGTTGTTTTATCACATCAAGACTCCATCGCCTCCATGATCAAAACCTCGAATCAGTGTCTTGATCTGCTAGTTGTTGGTCGAGATTGGGTGTAAGGTTTTGAGCAGAGATGAGATTTTGAGATTAGAGAGAGTTTGGGTAAGATCGGAGGTGTGTGGTGGAGAAGAAGATCGAGCTTGTGAGCTCCGGCCATGGAGCTACAATGGGGAGAGAGAGAGAGAGAGAGAGAGAGAGAGAGAGAGAGAGAGAGAGAGAGAGAGAGAGAGAGAGAGAGAGAGAGAGAGAGAGAGATTGTTTTAAAATATGATGATTGATGAGGTTGAAGAAAAAGAAAAAGAATTAAAAAGATAATGATTTTTCATTTTTTTAAGAAATAATTTTACTTAAATTAGATTTATGGTTTTTTTTTAATTAATTTATTTTTTATAAAATTTCTGATGTGGCTTTTTGAAAATAAAATAAAATGCTGGCGTGTCATTTAAAAAATGCAAACTAAAATATTTTATTATTATTTTATTAGCCACCTCAGTATTTATTGTGCAAATAGGACACTCTGTTTGCCAAGTGAGAGTTTTCAGTTAGTGGATTGATGGCAGAGACTAAAATAGAATTGATTTTCTATTTTTAGGGATTGAAATAGTAGCAAAATCAAAATAGGGACCAAAACAGGAATTGACTTAAAAAATAGGAACCAAAAGTGTATTTTTGCTTTTTTTTTTCCTATTAAAATTTTCTTTTAAATCAAAATTCACAAATCAAACTGTGAGGGCCTCGGGATTGAGAAAATTACCTTATGAAACAATTAGATGTAGTGCAGCTTCTCTTTCAAAATACGTGTTCCTCATATGTATAAAGTGGATATCACCTCTTTGGATAGAGGTGTTTTGCCAATGGCTCTTCTGGTCGATAATATGGAAGGCCAAAAATTAGCTCTAAACCTCCAACCCATTATGTAGCGAGCGATTTATAAAGGCTATCTGTGTATATTATTTAATCAAGTAATTTGGACTTATTAAAAAGTCTTGTGACTAAAAATATACATAAATGACCTTTTCAATTGTCACATAATAGATTGGAAGAAAATAATTTTAAACTGGTTGGAGTTGAGCTTTTTTCAATATGGAATACGCTGACATGAAGATGGTGGTAGAAAAAAAAATAGAAGGAAAATTTATATATATTGTGTGTAAGGTTAGGTGCAAGTTATATCAAATTATCAATCACAACATACTAATAACTTAGGATTAATATTTTGTTGAAACTATTATTGGGTTATACGATTGTTCATTGTTCTTTTTAAATATGAAGATGATTAAAGATTAAGAATTATTTTAAATATGAAGATGATTAAAGATTAAGAATTACTTTGTTTAAGAGTTACTTAAAAGCTTATGTTTTATATATGCTAAATATGTTCATTGTCCTTATTTTTTCATTGTACTATGGAATCAAAAAAATATGATTTATTAGTATTATTATATATTCTAAATATCGAATAACTAAATAAGTTTTAGATATATTAATAAATTACATTGGATTAACACACACACACACACACACACACACACACACACACACACATATATATATATATATATATATATATATATATATATATATATTGATGCTATATTGGCAAACATTAGAAAAAATTATCTTATAAGATAGTTTCAAAGAATAGTATTTGAGAGCACATATTGCAAGCTAGTTGTCTTATGAAGTACCACATGCCATCTATCTTCGTTAATAATATGATTGTCTGTCTTTAGAAGAATAATAAAATGATTGTTAAAGTGTCAAATATGTGTTTGGCAAACATCTCTGTTTGTAATTGATTATTAAGGCTCAATATAGAAACAAAATCGAACATAAAGGTTCAAAATAAAAATTTTGAAACTTAAAGGGCTAAAATGAATACAACCTCAAACTTAAGGGTAAAAAGTACATTGTAGTCATAGAATAATTAAAAAAATATATAAATAGGAGTTAAATTTATAACTTTCACTCAATTATCCATAGTATAGTTGTTGTATAAGAGATGCTTATTTATTTGCTTTTTTTTTTTTTGATAGTTAGGTTTGGGGAGTCTTAAATCTTGGATACTAGAAAATATTAGTTGAATTACAAGACTTCTAACAAAGAAATGTTTATTTGATGACATAAAGTACAACAAAATCTTACCTTTATAAACAATAAATGTGTGAGCATCAATTTTTATTGGGTGCTGAACTGCATATACACTAAAAGTAAGTAATTTATAGGACGGTATTATAAAACTTATCTATTCCAGTATATTAGTTATATTACATATTGTGAAACTTATGGTGTGCCTTTATATTAGAATCCATTTTCCTCCCCTTGTGTGTGTGTGTGTGTGTGTTGTTTAGGGATGGCAATTTAAATCCGATCCGCGGATACCCGGTCTAGCCCGACCCTAATGGGCCGGGTTTTACCCGGTCCGATAAAGAATAGGGTCGGGTATGGATTTTTAAAAAAAAACCCGAAGCGGGTCTGGGTCGGGTCCGGGTTTTATAAAAAAAATCCAGACCCGACCCGGAACCCGACCCGGATAAATACCCGGTATAATACATTACTAAAATACCCCTAACCCCTTATATATATATATATATATATATATATATATTCTGATTTTGTATTGAAACCCTAGTCTCTACTCTCTACTCACTGTCACTGCACACACACACTCAGCCAGCCGCCTCTCTCACACTCAGCCCTACCCTCTCGCCTCTCTCACACTCAGCCCTGCCCTCTTGCCTCGCGGCCTCGCCTCAGCAAACAGCCCTCTCGCCTCGCAGTCTCGCCTCGCCTCGCCGTCTCGCCTCGCCTCGCCGTCTCGCCTCGCCTCAGCCCGCAGCCTTCGCGGCCTCGCCTCGCCTCGCAGCCTCGAAGTCGCGGCCTCGCCTCGCATCACGGTTTTTGTGTACCCGTGGCGTTGAATCAAATCAAGACCAGCCCGAAGTAGTGATGTAAAAAAAAGCTTGTATATTTGATTGATTGTGATGTAAATTTGATTGATTCTTTCAGAGGTAAAGTAGTGATGTAAAAAAAAGCTTGTATATTTGCTCATTTAATTTCAGGACTTGGATTAGTTGTTTTTTTTTGTTTGTTTGTTTGTTTGTGTGTTAGGCTATCCTGGCTAGTCTTTTGACTCTTTTGGATCCATAGCCAGCCTTGGATTCTGTGGTTGTTGCTGTTGTTAGATCAAGGGGAGAGGGATCATGTTGCACTGAGAAAAAAATTTAATGGGCTTCAAATTTTTTTTTTTTGGTTGGGCCAAATTTGGGCCCAATAAGTTAAACGGGCCCCGTGGGGCCCGCGGGGCTCGGCGGGGCGGGTCTGGGCCCCAAGAAAAAAACCCGATTATTATTCGGGTCGGGTTCGGGTTTTGGGTCTTGGCCCGCGGGTCGGGTCCGGGTATGCAAAAACCCGGCCCGAACCCGACCCGTTGCCATTCCTAGTGTTGTTTATCAAAAAAAAAAAAAAAAAAAAAAGTTTCACACATTGTGAAATTGTGGTTCTATAAGACCAACTTATATCTCTAGTATATGTGTGGCGGCCGTGGTATATCCTGTCAAGTTTCAATCAAGGACTTCAGTATGAAGTTCCAAGTGTGGTGTTGACTTGCTGCGCTAGTCGACAACGTTATGAACCTAAAAGTATTCGAGGGGGACCAAGTGGTGGCCCTAAAATATGGCAGCGGTGTACTGCACTGTTGCTCCAATCAAGGGCTGTTGTATGAACTATGAAGGCTAAGTGTGTTGTTGAGCTGGTCAAGAAATGTAATGACCCTAAAGAATCATTCTTTGACAATGAAATGTTCATGTACCTATCATTGTGACATTTTATAGACAGTCATACAAGGTTAAAGTCACAGTTTAGTAGTATTGATATCCTTTATGATGTTCGTTATGTCTTATGTTAGTTTTTAACCCGCTTACTTTTCTTTCACAATGATTTACCTAACAAAAAAGAGAAAATAGATCACTTAAACTCATTTCAATTTGAGTGAGTTCCATTTATAAAAAATGTCAAAATTTTTACCAAATTAGCAAAATTACTAAGTAAAATAAATTGATGTGACATGAAGGTTATTGGCGTCACTGTAACAATATAGAAGTAAATGTTTAATGCTTGGTGACATATTAGTTTGTAAGGCTTAATTATGTGATAACACTTGTAGTATCTCTAACTCTATAAATTGGATTGCTAGGTTGGCTCTTTGAGGTTGTAGATGGAGGATGTGAGCTGCAGAGGCTATTGTATTGCTAGGTTGCTCTTTGAGGTTGTAGATGGAGGATGGGAGATACAGAGGGTAGAGCTGGATAGGGGAAGGGTTCGTTTGGCGGGTTGGAGGGACAAGAACCAATGTTCGACCCAAAAAGACCAACTCTATGGATGATAGACTTGCTTCTGACTAAACCAATGAGCAAAACCGGGCGAAATGGGTTGGGTCTGCCCAAATGGATTGGGTGGGTTGAAATTTTGGATAGTCTACATAAAACCTATGATAATACTTGTTTTTTTAAGTTGGAGAAATGAAAATTTAAGCGGTAGACGTCTTCGTTTTGAACATTAGGAAGTATTAATTGAATTATAATAAGGCTCTTGGCATCATAAAAGGTTTGGTAGTCAAAAAAGCGTCAAGTGATATGTCATAAATTCATAATGTTGGGTAAGAAAGTAGAGTTTTTCTCATGATTCTACCAGTTCTCTCCTTTTTGGGAAATGCTTTTCTTTTACCGGAAAAAAAATAATACAAGAATAGACATATCCGTTCATTTGGCAGAAAAATAGGTCAATTTTCATTCATCTGTCAATTTTAGGTACTGTATAGTGTAGACATGCTCAAAATCTAGGTCCGTAGTACCAAAGCAAAGCTCCTCCCCGTACTGCTTAAGCAAGACTCAAGCTAAATTGCTAACATTGGGATTGATTTCGAACAATCCATTTTCAGACCTCAACTTTAACTTTATGACGTTGATACTTTTCTCCAGTCGGTCAGGCAAGGAGATGGACTAGTCATTGATTAGGGAGTTGCCCACCAATGATTCGTCATCTTTGATTTGAAAGAATTGCTAATTTCAACCAATTGTACTTTATTCATGAATTCATTATTTTGATTCAAATCAACCCCGTAGGTGAGCTATCTAGCTCAGCATTAAGTTCTGCGATCACTTATTAGCACGACCAAAACTCAAACCACGACTTAATAAGATAAATATAAAAAAAGTTGTGAGATCAAATTTTGCTTTCGTGGGTGTCATATATGTTTGTGGGGGAGGGCTTACATCTATATATCATGTAGTTTATTATCGTTTTCTGACCAGGAAAAGGAGAAGTAACTTTTCCATACCAATGAAGCCAGCCGAAGAAAATGAGAGCATACATTGTATCTTTCTCATTGAAGTACATACAGAAAGTATAAGCTCTCTCCTAGAGTCTATATCAATAACCTTAGCTTCTTGTTTGGTCATATTTGATTAGGAATTTTAGGTCCACAATTAACAAATAGACATCAAACTAAATTACACTCCAGCTTTCCTACCAACTCTTTTATCTTCATTAGACATTTATTCTACCTATGATGTGTCTTGTAGGACACAAAGGAACAAAATTTGGGCATTATCCCATATATCAAGATATTCTGTCCTTCAGATGTCTTATCCTTTTAGACCACTAGTTACGGTGTTGATTGTTTGGACCTATCAATTCCTAAAAAGTGGTCTTACTTCTAATGGAATGCTTAAATGTTTAAGTGGACTGAGACTTCTCAAGATGGTGCACGAGATTCGCTTAAGACTACGCTCATTTGCTAATCTCATTTGATCATTTCTGAAAACTTTAATTTTGGCTTGGACCTCAATGGCTTTTCTGTCTTTGATAAGCTTTCGTTTGGTATTTTCTGTATTTATTAATGTATTCCTTAATGACGACTGCATTACTCTCTAGTGACGTGATTAGATGCTTTAAGGAATTTTAAATTTGACTACATCATACAAGTATATAATTCAAATGTTGTAGAGAATAGTTGTCTCAACGTTTTTTTAATTTCTATTCGGTAGCTAGCAAGTCACTTTGATGTGTGCTTTGATGGTGCTTGAGTTATGATGATGTGACTTGGTCTTTGGCTGCTCGCTATCAACACAAAGTGGGACGGTTCATATAACACTGTAAAAATAGTTTTTAAAACATGAAAAAGGTTCAAAAGTTATTAACATTGTGTCGCAAAATAAAATTGCAACTCAAAACAAACGTGGGTTGCTAGCTAGGAGTCATCAATAAAATATTGAACTTCTTTGAAAAACTGATACCGTGCATGTATACTTTTGTTAACGTATACTTGAAATAAGGCATATGATCACTGACATTCTTTGTGTACAAATGATAGTTCTGGAATTGAATTTATCCATGGGAGATCTTTGGTTATAGTTACGAATGCTCTTATACTACGTTAAAATTAAAAGGAAATTAAAAAAAAATTATAGAGAGAGTGGAAGCAACAAAGAGGAAGATAGAAAGAATAACAACATAAGAGAGCTACGTGGTTTAACCTAATAGCCTTCGTCAATGAGATAAAACCCCAATGACTATATCTTTGATATATGATAAAGTACAATTATGTGTGTGTTTGACAAAAATTATAAAGCCAACTTATTTTTGCTACTATTTATAGGCCCCACTGCACTTTTTGATATTATTCATGGGCTCCACTGTACTATTTCAGCTAACTTTTGCTTTTATGTACGTTCAACAAAAAGTTTTCAGTTTCAGCAAAATAAGTGGATTCTAAACAGACAATATAAATGGAAAGAATTAAGGAAAATCGTTAGTGACATTTGCGCTATACCTCAAAAGGATCAATTGAGTTATAATGGAGGCTCTTAGTAGCTTTTAATAAAATTTAGATCTACCTAGTATATGCCCAATGTAGGACGCAACATACATTTAAACAATATCCACTCGATCTGAGATATCACAATCTCCCCCACTTAAATTCTTGACATCCTCATTAGGGTCCATTTTGTGGGATTTTGTCTTTGAGCCCACATGGGGTTACAAGACCGACTTTGATATTATTTGTAATGATCCAAGTAAAAGACCACATCTGCACTATCTCTAAAGGATTAGTTTTGTCACAATGGAGGCATTTTGAAGTTGTTAATGAAGCCTAAATCAACCTAGTATATTCTTGATGTGGAACTCAACACATACCCATACTCCACACTTAAACAATATCCAATCAAGTTGGGGCATCACAACAAAGAACCCTAGTTGGGCCAATACATAACAAACCAATATAATATTGCTTTGATAGTTGTATATTGAAGTGGAGTGATTGGTTAAGTGATCAAGTCCCAAAATAGGTAGTAGTGAAAAGAATAACTTATTAATATAATTGTTAAACTAAAAAGGATGGTAGTATATGTATTAAACTTCATGTAAATTGTATAAGGAGCTGCCTTTATATAAGAAGGCATACGAGTGACATAAAAGTGAAAAGAGTAAAGTGCAAGTAAAGTATAACGGGCTTTGGCCGTTGAGCTTGTACTGCAATAGCCTCCTTTAAAATTATATTGGTAAATAAGAAACTAGCTTGAGTTTGGGGATAAGGTCATGGAAGTGGCCTAGTGAAGGAGGTTTGCTGAAGATGCTAGCTAACTAATCCAACAAGAAGATAGAATGAAACAACAGTATACTTTGAAGTGGATGATGACGAATGAAATGACAATTTATCTCAATATGCTTGGCAAGCTTATAGAAGAAATCACTGTGGACAATCTAGATGACACTTTGATTTCATAATAAACTGAAATTGCAGTAAAAAAATCAACTCCAGGGTCTCGTAGGAGGTAACACAGACAAGGGAGCTTGTGATGTAGAATAGATAGCACAAGCCTTCTTAGAGCAGTAAGGGTGCTAAAGTCACGGCGTAAGATCAAAGGGGGGTGCCAATAGAGGCCATTAGGGCGATGGTATCGAATTGCATGAAATTTGGTAGGTTAAAGGGAAACAACATGCATTTTGATCCAAGCTTGAGAATCTCTTGAGCGTCGCCTTAATTTAGGCTAATTCATTTGTTAAGACCCTGAAAACAGTGTTTTTGCTATTTATAGTAATACTTATTTTTTCTTAATAACTTTTAGTTTAAAAGTAGAATAAGGCCCCGTTTGTTTTGGGACATCTCATAGAGATAGTATTTCAATTTATGCAATTATCTAAATTTTGCTATTTTTGGCAAAAATTACAATTTTGCCATCTAATTAGGTGATTAGTGCAAATTAGGGTTTCTGGGCATTTTCCTAGCCACCTTAGGGTTTCTTTTATTATTTAAACATATTGTAACTTTTAGGGCAGTTCAGTTTTTTCATATTTATAAAAAATATAAATTTTTTCTATTTCTTTCGGGTGGATTCTATAACCCTATCACATTGTGAATTCAAGGAATTCCTCATGGATTCGAAGTTTACATTTAGAAGCTAACATGTTTAGTTTCTTTCCCATTCAGAAAGTATTGAGTTTGTTTTCTTGTAGCTTCCACGACATTAGCTTGTTAGTGGTGTCTACGAGTATGCAATATTCTATTTTTGTACTAAAGTAAGCAACTATAGTCTACTTGCTACACCAAAATATTAGGGAGTCATTGAGTAGAAAACAAAAATTTGTGCTGGAAAGATGATTTGTAGTATGCATTTAGTACCGATGTAAGCTTGAAATGTTGGTGGCGACTAGAAAAGGAAGTGAAGTCCATGAAATAACATGCCCTTCAAATATCAAAAGGTTATGAAAACAATGATAAAAAGAGTTGATCATGGTGTTGTCAGGCATTGATTGACAATAGGGTTGCCCAAAGGTTAGCTCGGGTTGGTTTTGGACTCAACCTAAAACCCACTTGCTTAGGTCAGGTGGAAGATGACAGGACCTGTAATCGATTACCAATCAACACGGTTCGAGTTAGATCGGGCTTAGGCAAAAGATTGGTCAATTCAGGCGAAACCAATTAAGGAGCGGCGGTGGCAAAGATCTGAGCGGCGGAGAGCAAAACTTCGTTGGAATTGAGCAGAGAAGAGCACGATATCACCAGATTTAAGTGGAGAAGAGATCGACTTGGTTGAATCTAGCCAGATCTATGCCAAATGTGGTTAGATCTTAGCGTATTTGTGCCAAAAGTGGTTGGATCTTAGTGGAGGAGGGACAAACGTGGCCAAATCTAAGCAGAGGAGGCCTCATCGTTGCCAGATCTAGGTGGATTCAAACTTAGTTTGATGGGTTTCTTGGTTGGATTGAGTGGACTCGAGTTTTAGAAAAGGAAACCACCAGTCGATCTGCCAGAGTTGGTTTTGGAGGGTTGAAACTCGGCACCCGTCGCAGGCATTGGATTGGTTTCTGTCAGGTTGGTCAAGTTGATTGGTTTGCTAGGTTGCCTGGACAGCCTTAACTAATAATATGAACTGCATAGGAGATGTTTGGTCGATTAACATTTAGATAGACAAGACTCCTAACTAGTAGCTTGTAGAAGAGGTTATTTATCATGAGCGTTCAAGCAAGTGTTGTAATGAATGAGTGTATTAGTTATCTTGCCGTCTGTGATACCAACTCAAGAGATAAGGTTAGAGGTGTACTTGGCTTGATTATTATAGGAAACATTAGATGAAGAGGAAACTTCAACCAATAAAGTGCTTAAGATCCTTGCTGCCTTGTACATTATTACTAATGATAATAATGTCATCCACATATAGCAAGAGAAGAAAGCGTCAGATGTTACTGCTGAATCATAAGATTGGGCCAAAAATTCATGATTTGAGATGATTAAGGGTCATCAAATAACTCATGACCCACAGTCCGACCTAGAAACCCGGCAGTCCATTGGGCTAATGGGCGGTCCAGCCCGTTGTTATTGAAACCCATGAGTAGCCCACTAACCTAGTGGGTTAGGCCGTGGGCTAGTTTTTATGCCCATGGGCACCCGGTGGGTTAGCCTAGTAGCCCAGCTCGTTGGCCCAACCTGTTGCCCAGTCCAATAACTTAGAATTTATAATAAAAATATATAGGAGGTGTATGAAGGATTGATCTTGAGATATTGTAGAGGAATTTTTTAAGAGAACTCTCCCAACCACTAAGATACTTAAAGTAATTGTGCTAAACTTAGTTTACTAAATATATATTTTTCTAGTAGTCTAGCAAATTTGAATTAACCATTTGATATTTTTTTTTATTAAATATAAAAATAAAAAAACTATTTGAAACCTTAATAAAAAAAATTAAATAAGTTTCCATCAACAAAAGAAAAAATTAAATAGATTTGACTTTAAAAAAAATGTAATTAAGTACTAAATTCTTTGATTCTTTCCTTTAAAAAAATAGATTGATTATTCTATTAAAAATTGATTCTTTTTTTTATAAAAATAATAAAATAATATGCTAACACAATCCCATGGGTAGTCCATTAGGCCCAACCTAGTAGCCTAGTCCGTTAAAGACAAAATGGACATTGCCCATGGGCAGGGTCGTGGGCTGGAGTTTTCTCTTTCGTCCCAGCCCGACTCGGTCCGTTAACTAATTAATAGCTGATTATGCTCAATCCATTCTGCCCCTGGGCCAAGTAAAAATGGGCTGGGCCAGCTTTACCCGGCCCATTAACGACCCTTAGAGATGATAGAGCTGAACTTGGCAAACAATACACCCATGGAGCTTGCTTAAGTTCATAAAGAGCCTAGCGTAGTTGACATACTTTGTGAGGAGGATGAGAGAATCCTAGAGGTGGTTGTACTTAAACTTCCTCTGTGATCTCTCCATTAAGGAAGGTGCTCTTTACATTTATTTGAAATAATGACCTATTATAGGAGGTAGAGATTGCAATGAGAGGGCAAATAGAGAAAGGTTGGCTATTGGGGTAAATAATATAGTCAGTTTCATACTCTTGAATGAATTTCTTGGCTACCAAATGAGTCCTGTAATGATCAAGATTGTCGTTTGAGCAAGTCTTGATCTAATACACCCACTTGCAAATTGTAGCGAATTTGCCAACAAGCAGATCAACCCCAAGTCCTTAACTTAAGACATGTATCCAAATGTTTTTCATAACTTGTTGTCACAAAGGATCAGAGGAAGGCTCATAGAAGGTTTGAGGCTCATCAGGGTTCTTACCTAATGGGAGAGATGAGGATCAAGAGGGCAACATCTAAAATAGGCATAGTTGAGGGAGAGGGAGGAGACTTGTCGGAGGTGGGTGTAACTGTCTCATAACTCATTATGGTAGGACTCAATCGATGAGAACTCAAGGAAGAGGTTGGGAAGGGGATCAACATAAGGATTTCCGACTGATATAATTATAAATTTATGATTGTTGCAAAAGTTTAAATTATTAGGAATTGCTGAATTTAATCATTTAATGTAGCAGTTAAGGTGTTAAAGATATGATCGTTGAGGTATTCAAGAACTCATGCTACCGGATTGGTTGAGCTTATACCAACAAATTTTCTACCCTTCCAAGCAATGTCTCCCTTTGCTCCCTTGTTACACAACATGTTCATAAAATAAATAAATTACTCCATCTTGTAAGGTTATCTATCAACGTGAAGTTTTGGGATAAGAGAACTTCTACGTGGTTCAGTTTGCATTGATAGTATAGCTGGGAGATCATGAGCAAACAGCAAGTGTGCATTTTATAGGTGAAACTGCATTTAACATATTGAAGAACAATAGCAATTATGCTTTCCCTAACAATTCCCATATAAAACACAAATGACAAAACTCAAAATATACGTACAAAAAAATAAAACAAAAAAACAAAAAAATTATTAGTTGTAGTGGCTTGCAAGTCATATAATTTTTTCCATATTATGAGCTCAACATCTGGCACTGCGAGGAACATCAAGGTAGGCAAGGAAAACTTGGATAAGATTCGTTATATATATATACAATTGGTTTAAGAAGTAAAAGATCAAGGGTAGAAAATCAATCAGAGAGACTTCTGCTTTTAGACACCTAATGAAGTGCAAAACTTGGGTATTGTGAAATCGAGGGAAAAGGGTCCACATTTGAACTATACCCACCTACACTCCACAGATACAAGTCAAAGACAAGAAAATTGGATTAGCAACTACCCCCATTCTAGCCATTCAATACTATAAAATCTAACAACTTGACCATATTGTAGAAATTTCGTACATAGTAACGCCAAGGTGTTTGAATTAATTTGATTTTTTGGCATGGTGTTCGCATTTGCTTGATTGACACGTATTGCTGCAACCCTGAGATTTTACCATGTTAGTCTTAATCAACCAGGAGGGTTAGCAAAACTTGTCTTTTCTATATGTAAAATCAAAAATTTTTTTTTTAGTAAACTGTAGATTGTAGAATTGAAGATAATAATATTGACATTATCGATACTTCGCAAACTGGATTCTGAATCTAGCCAATTAGTTAACCTAGAATTGGATCTGCAAAATCGAACAATCTGGAATTATGTATACGTGGAAGATGGCCTATAATGGTACGTACCAGTATTAGTATAAATGCATGTGGTTCGTGTCAAAGACACTAAAACAACATTTAGGGTATGTTTTGCTAAGATTTGCACGCATGTGTATAAGAGTACGTGTGGAAGGGATTAAATTAAAGTATGATTTTTCTTACGAGCTCATCTTGTGGTTTTCATCAAATCTAAGTTCTGGCAAATTATTATTATTGTAACATTGTGCAGACTGCATGAATTTAGTCACCTAAGCTCTAATTGATATACTAATTAATATAAGATACAATTTAGGAATTTTGGATAATAAATGTGAGAGAATGTTTGAGGGTTAACCTAATATAGTAAGGGTGTATTTAGATAACCGCTTATGTTGCTGAAAACTGAAAATTGAAAACAGTGTAACAACATAATTTTTAAATGTGTGAATAATATTGTGTAATCAATTTTTAATGAAAGTTTTGGTAAAAAAAAAGGTTTGTGGGTCCAGTGAATAGTGCACGGGACCTACTGGAAAAGACAAAAACACGTTTTTTTTTAAAAAAAAAAAAACTGAAAAACGCCAAAACATGAAACTCAGTATCCAAACGGATACTAAGAATGATTTTCTAAAATGCGTCAACAAACAATTTTTTAATTTTTAATTTGTACGTGAGTGGTGAGAAAAGAAGTTTTGATTTCTGTTTTATGAGGAGTGATTTCAATATTTAATTATTTCAATTCTTTAAGATTTAAGAAAGCATGTCTACACTGTACTAAGATAAAATGTAGTTTCTTTGTCTAGTGTAACATTTAAGTGCGTGGATTTGTATTCTTTTGATTTTGATTTTGATTTTTTTTATTTTTTGCTTTGATTGAAATTTTCGTGTGTATTCTTTTGAATTTAATTGTGCGAGTATTGTATAGTCGTATATTTAATCTCACATTGGATTTAATAGTAAGATAATCTTAAACCACATAAATGATTAAGAGACCCCTGAATATAATATATAAAAATTAGTTCTTTTAGGATATTACACATGCAACGTATTAATGTTAACAAATGTGATGCCTCCCATGGGATTGGCTAGTTTAGATGTGACTAGTGCTTTCTTTAAGATTCACTAGTTCCACATCGAGCATATGGCTTGATTTGAGCTAGCATTTTTCCTTAGATCCCTTTTGTATATATAATTAGAGTTTTGTAAGTTTTATTAAACTATAATATGTATTTTTAAGTCCAAGATAAAGACTCAAGTTCAACTCAAAGAAAGAAAAGTTTCTAGATTCTAGAAAAATGTTCAAGAAGTTCTGATTGATTGAAAATTAATTTGCATTGATCGAGAATTATTCTAAATCGATTGAAAATCACTCAACTTGATTCTAAAAAGGCCTAGTAATTCTTCTATTTCAACCCTAATTAATTCATGCCCTATTTGCTAGACTATATAGTTAAGGACACATTAGAGACGGCCAAAACGAGAGAGAGAGAGAGAGAGAGAGAGAGAGAGAGAGAGAGAGAGAGAGAGAGAGAGAGAGAGAGAGAGAGAGAGAGAGAGAGAGAGAGATTTGCTACACAAATAAAGTTCAAAGCTTGTTTTTTCTCTCTATTTCACCATCATACCAGAGTTCAAGAAGTAGACCTAAATACGGTATTCTTGGAGATTACTGACCAAGGCTAAAGTCATGGCATTATCTCAGTGCTACTACTGTGGAGTAAAGCTTCAAGAGGTTCTAACTTCTAAGAGTCAGTTGGAAGTTTTAGAAGTGAATACATGTGCATCAACCATGAAGACATCCATATATTGATAAGTTCAAAGGTTTTGATGCAGTATAATATTTCTACTATAAGTTCATCTACGGGTTATAGATACTAGGTATAAAGAATTTATAGTAGAGTATGAAACTTCTCTTAATATAATGAATTGGGGAAGATTTTACTTGCAGTGGTTTTTCTTTGGGTTTTCCACTTTGTCGCCATATCGCTGCCTCATTGTGTTGATTTAGTGTGATTAGTGACATCATATTTGATATGCCATATATGCTTTAATTGCTTAACAGTTAATTTAATAAATTGGCATAATTGGATTTGATTAAGGTGTTAATTTGCTGCATAATGAACAGCCGGGTCTATATGTTCCAACACTTGAGATATGGTCACGTGACATGTCATCAAGATCATATGACGGTTTTTATTTTTTTGAAATAAAATTAAATGCAATATATTATAATCCATATACAAGTTAAAATGTATAAGGATTTTACTATATATATATATATATATATATATTTAAGATTATGAATTAATTTGAAAGTCATGATATTTATAAAGTTTCCAATTATGAATTTTAATTGTTTAGAAATTATGGAACTAAAATCGATTAAAATACACAATTCCTAAAGAAATTTTCCCATAAGGAAACTTCAAAATTATTGATTACATGCAGTACTGAATTGAACTTGAACTTCAAAATCACAAACTTCAAACTAGTTTGTGATTTTGTGTGTCTCGTGAGTGAATTGAACTTGACAGCAAACACTTTCAAGTTGGGACAATTATCATCTCTAGAATAGCATTCCAAAATTAGGCTCAAAGTCACATTGATTTTCTAAATATTAATTCCAACTCATTTTCCAACAATTTTTGTGATTAGAGGTTAAAAGAATAGTCCATGCCTCAACAAACTCATCAAGTTGATAACAAGATTAGTTGGCTAATTTAGTTTTCTTCAACATGAAAGCAAAACCATAGTTGATCTTAAGGCTTAATTCCTATAAATTAACAAGCGGTTCATGTTGTGTGTGCATGCCAACACTAATAGCAAGCAATTTTTTTTTTTTTTTTATAAATTTTTTTGGCTAAAAGACTAATTAGCAATGTGCAATGGTACGATAGCTTATTTTACAACAAGGACACGTAAACGTGGTGATGACGAAATGGGTGATGGAATGGTTGAGTAAGAGTGCAATCTGGGGGAGTGGGTTTGTGTAGGAAAATGGGAATAAGGAAATTTTTTTTGGATGCTTACATGTCTTGCGCTGCCCTTGCCCCTTGGGTCACCAATCTTTCACAATCATGCATTTTGTGTAGCGGGACACACCAGAACCCCCATTTTAGTTCCCACATCCCTTTCATTCACAACCCAATGGTGGTCCCACAGACCTCTCTCTCTCTTCTGTGCCCATAATATAATTGCCTTTTGAGTGTCCTCATATTATATATACAACAATTTTGGCTGGGAAAGGTGAGGGCTTTATATAAAGGTGGGTGTGGGGCTTTTGGGTCATTACAAGCTGCCTAAGTAAGAATTGTATTAGACCTTGTAATACTAGAGAGTGCTCTACTGCTATGGGGAGGCAACCATGCTGTGACAAACTTGGTGTAAAGAAAGGTCCATGGACAGCTGAGGAAGACAAGAAACTCATCAACTTCATTCTCACCAATGGCCAGTGCTGTTGGCGTGCCGTCCCTAAGCTCGCTGGCCTCAGACGCTGCGGTAAGAGTTGTCGGCTTCGTTGGACAAATTATCTTCGCCCTGACCTAAAGAGAGGCCTCCTTAGTGAAGCTGAAGAACAATTGGTCATTGATCTTCATGCGCGTCTTGGCAATAGGTCATTACTCAAATTTCTTTGTAATTTATTTGCTTCTTTATCACTATGCATTAATGTTGCGTTTGGAGTATTTTTTAAGCTTAAATGATGATTTAATTAATGATGTTTGGCGTATTATTTTTTTTTTTTTCCTGTGAACAAGTTTTTTTGACCTTGATGATATTTCAAATCTATTATATAATCTTATTGTGAGGTGCAAGCTTGGTTAAAACTTTCTTGTCTTCAATCATAAGGTTGAAAAAGATAAAAATACATTTTAAAATAAAGTACTTAATTGACAACTTATAAGTGAAGCGTTTGAAAAAAGCACACACCTTTGGTTTACAAAGTTTGATTTCCACAATACTTAAATTTAAATATGGGATGAGGAAGCTTGCGGTTCAAATCATAGTACTTAGACTGACGCACGTTATACTGTCTACTTGGCTGATGTTATGTGTTTGAAAGTGGACTTCTACCAACTAGGATAGCAGCCTATTGACTATACTCATGGTGATTATTTGCTTATTAATTTAATGTGTATTTTCCAATAATACATCTATTATCTTAAAGAGTCAATCAAACAATTTGCTTGCTTAAGATTAAAGAGAGAAAACCTTTTCATCAAAGCAAGTCATATTAATTGTACGTTATCAGCATTATTTAGTACAATATTTCTTGTGCTTATTGGTTTTATTCTATTCTATTCTTAATTAGGTGGTCCAAGATTGCAGCCAGATTACCAGGAAGAACTGATAACGAGATTAAGAATCATTGGAACACACATATCAAGAAAAAGCTTCTGAAGATGGGAATTGATCCTGTGACTCATGAACCCCTTAATAAAGAAGCTGTGTCCGACGAAACTCCATCCCATTTGCAACAATCTGGCAACCAGTGTTTGCAGGAAAATGATAGTGTCATCCACTCAGAGGAAAATTCAAGCTCACCCACTGAAAATTGTTCTAGTACTGATGATCATGATTCGCTTTTGTTAGATAATATTTGCAACAATGAATCTTTAATGAACAGCTTGTGGATTGACGAAGCTCCCTTAGTGAATTCATCTTGGGAAAACCAGACAAATGGAGAAAATATTGATCACCTGCGCTTGCCATCTTTGGAGGATAATTATTCATGGTTGTTGGATTGTCAGGATTTTGGTATTCATGATTTTGGTTACGATTGTTTCAGTGATGCTGAATTAAACGTGTTAAGCTCATTAGAGATGGGAGAAAAGCACTAGATCGTAGACTATATACTATACGTCTCTAGCTATACCCTACTGGAAAAATATCACCAAGAAGACAAGGAAGTTTAATTACTAAGCTTCTAATGTGTACATGTTTCGAAGTACCATGTCTTTTTCAGTCCATGTGCTTAGTGTTTATCTGTTATGTTCCAGAATATTCTTGGATGGTGGAAAGTGAACCTTGCCTCCTGTGATGTTCCGCACCAACAAGATCGAACAGTACGTATAAAAGCAAATCATTAAAATGTGATATTATTTGGTTCCTAAATGTTTGTACTCTTATGTTGAAGATAGGGACACGGGGGACACTGTCCAAATGTTTAGTGGGATTCGTAGATATGAATCCTTTTGTATATATGCTGTATTCTACGTTTAAAATAAAGGGAAAAGGTCCTTTTGTTTTGTTTAAATTAAACTCATGCATTCAGAAATTAACGAATAACTTTTGCTTTCTTCTAATTTGTTTTTTGAGAGAGAGAGAGAGAGAGAGAGAGAGGTGATTCTGAATTTATGATGATGGTGACAACAATAGTGATGATGTTCATGTTGGAAGAGAGCACGGGTCATATGAGGTCGGTCAGGAAAATAGATCAGGTTAATGTTAGTCGGTTTTGTCAATGAGGGAGAAAGGTGGCCTCAACAAGGAAAAGGAGTAAAAACGACACATGTTAAAGTAAAAATAGCTAGGGGAGTATCTACGGCTGTGTTTAGTTAGACTGAAATATAATTTGCATTTACCTCGTGTGGGGTGACGGAAAATGTTGGTCAATCAAAATTTATTTTTGGATTGAATGTAAAATAACGACATTTATGGAGAAAACTAGTTTACACTTTCATTTTTCGTAAACTATTTTTCTATAATTTCACCTAAAACTTATAAACTGAATCTTTACCCTCCACCTCTCGCTTTCACTGTCTACCACCCAACCACCACCCCTTACTAATGTTCTCGTGGCCAACCATTGTCACCAGTGGTCGTGGCCGCAGCTATCATTGGTACTTGATCACATTTTTTAAATCTAAAATTTTCTCTTTTTTATTTTTTATTATTATTATTTGTAGATGAGAAAATATGTTTTCATAGCATTTTAAAAAATGGAACTTTGGTGCGATGGTCATTTCACAAGTACAAAATTCTTGTGGGGTGAACTCGAGCCCCCTAGGTTCAATTGTTTTTTAGTTATTATATATTTTATTTTTGTAGTTGGCCCTCTTTTCAAAACCTTAGGCACCTTCTTTTCAATAAGCCTAACTAGCCTCATCCAAATATCAACTATCTAACCCAAAAACTTAACAAAAGTAATAAAAAATTCACAATGATGATTGTATTTTAGCAAAAAAAAAAAAGAAGCTATTTTACCACAAAAGAATCAGAAATTTATGTGTTATTGGAGAAACTAAAGCTAAATTTTTTGCAACTCCAGTAGACTGGTATAATATCAGTTGACTATAGTAAGTTGTTAAAAATAAAATACAATATTTTATTAAGATTATCTCTTCCTTCAATTATAAAACTCAAATTCTCTCTCTCTTCTTTTATTATTTTAATGAGTTGTTTATATTATTTTAAATGAAGTGATAAAAAAAAAATAACATTTGATATTAGATGTATTGTAAAGTGAGGTGGTAAAACAGATAAAGTAGCTTTTTGAGGTGCTAAAAGCTAAAATATTTAGCATTACCATTGTGAATGCTCTAATTTCAAAAAAAAAAAAAAAAAACCTAGCCAACCTAGTATTAAAAAAAACATTATTTTGTTTTTGTTTTTGTCTTTGTTGGTAAATGATTGCATATTAATATATTTAGAAACAATGATTTTGTATATTTATAATTTTTAAATACTATATGAATGCCTATTTAGAGTTTTTTTTTTTTTAACTTTATACTCCGGCCCCTATTAGTTTAAAATCTTAGGTCCATTCCTGAGGGCAAGAGTCGGGGGTCAAGTCTTTAGAAGGAAGACTCACATACATACATATACTTAAATTAGATTAGAGTAGAATTTCTATCTTGTATAAAAAAAAAAATACAACCAAGCACTAAAAAAATAATTTCCAAAGTATTTTAAAAAACACAACCAAATACTAGAAAATAAATTTAAAAAAAAAAGTATTTTCACTAGAAAATATTTTACAATCCAAATCAAGAAGGGGTTTCATTTGCCCCCAGCCCCGCCAAAATCCCCGTATACATTATTTCTCTCTCTTTTGTTACCTAATTTTGATATATTATTTTGTATATATTTCTTTTATATATCAATCAAGTTTCAATGAAAAAAAAAATAGAAAGAAAATCTTATAAATAATTTTTAAGATTCAAAAGATATAAAAGAAAAAAAGGGTTTTATTGCCCAAGGTTGTGAAACACCAATATCCGACAACCACAACGATGGGATTTATAAGTTCTCATTACCATTTTGTTTCTGTACTTATGAATTTAGTAGCCTACAATCTTGACTCGTGTGAAACAATATTTAAACATGGCAATTGAGAAAAAAAGTGATAAGCCGACATCCCTTTTATGTTTGTTTCAAATTATATAGTATTTCCAAATTCTAATGTCCTACATACGTGACAATTTGCTTGCAATGACATCAGTTTTTCATTTTTTTTTCTTTTCAAAGTATAATTATAAAAAGAAAAGTTCTTCATGATTATCTACCAAACAATGATATCATCCAATTCAGCTGCACCCAAATAAAAAATTTAAAAAAAATAATCCTATTATCACAAAGAATAAATTAAATACTATTATAATCAAGAAGAATATATGTTGGACGTATCAAAAAAAAAAAATATATATATATATATATATATGTTGGGAGTAAACATTTTGGAACAAAATTCATTGCGCTTTTACTGTTTATTTTGGTGATACATTCTAAATGAGTGAGCACGGAGTAAAACTTGAGTTGCAGGTTTTTCCCGGATACTTTTTTTTTTTTGGGTCAAAGATCATTGCCTTAGTGTATTCCCATATGGTGCTTAGTTCCTTTTTTTTATTTTTTATTTTATTTTTTATGAAGCTCATATGGTGCTTAGTTCCTTAAACATTAAATTATATATATATATATATATATATATATATAAATATATTCAAATCGTCCATGAAAAAAAAATCCATATTCTGCTCGCCACAAATATTCATTTTCTTTTAAAAAAAAAAAAAATGTTATAGTAAACCTTCAGAAGCAGCGAGAACTGTAGATCTTTTATCATATTTTTCAATGGTTTTATTCTTTCAATTTTTCTCCTTCTCTCTCTGATAATAAATATTTTGATGGAATGACTAAAATAATATGGAGTGAGATGTGGGATATATTTGAAAAGTTGGTAGTTAAATTAGACAAAATGGATTTCTCTGAAAATTGTCCAAGAGTTAAAAGATGAGATGCAAATGCTCCTTACCCAAAAACCTATAATTGAAAAGTTGCGTCTTAAATCTTCAAAGAAATTAAATATAGCTTTAGTTTACCATAAAATATCCCGTAAAAAAAGTGTACTAGGAACTAATTTTCATAAAATAAATATATTTTTTAATAAGTAAGAAAGATAAATATAATCCTATTTTCAATAGTTTAAGGCAAGGTTTATAGCTTCACAAAACTTTCATAAGAAAATGAATTTATAGACCATAAGTGAGTTTTCCTTGGTGGGATAATTGGAATAATTGGTAATACCAAAAAAAAAAAAGAATTTTTATGGTAAAAAAATTAAGATTTTGAGGTTTGAAGAAGACAATTTATAAATATGAGGAATCCATATATGAAAGAACTAGATCGTATGAACTCTCTCTCTCTCTCTCTCTCACATTTATTTTGTTTTTATTCTCTCTCTCATTGTTATTATTAATAATGACAATCAATATTACTTTTTAATATTATTCAATTTAGTTTGGAGTATTAAACTTTTTTTTTTCAATATTATTCAATTTAGTCCCTTTAATTATTAAATTAGTTTTTGCAATTTAAGTTTTGTCAATTTAGTTCAATAATTTGGTACAAATGAATCAACTGGTCATTTGTCCAAACTTTTTAGCAAACCACACTATTTAACAGATCCCTTTTGTTCGATGAATGTTATTTTAAAAATAAAATAAAATTGTCTAAATGACTTGCTAATCGAATAGGACAAAGAACTAAATTGATTGATACTTAAAAGACTGAGGGACTAGATTAAACCATATATATTAATTTGAAAATCAAAATAAAAGTGAAGGGGCTAAATTTAGCCTTCTTATTATTAATACTAAAGTACCCCAAAGCCCAAATACTTGTTTATATTTTCTATTATTATTGTAAAAAATAACGATTTAAAGTTCATTAACACAACTCTAAAGTTTCAACACAAACTATTCACACAAGTAAAAATCTGTAGGTATCATCAAGTTATTCACTCAAATCTACAAGTATTGATATTATGTAGTTCTTAACAAAAATCTAGAGATTTTTATCCAAAATAAAATCACACAAGTAAATACGAGTCAAAAATCTAAAATAAACAAGTCACTAACACACATACTAAAGTTCATTAACAAATATCTAGAGATTTGTACACAAAAAAGAAAATCACACAAGTAAATACAAGCGAAAATCTAAAGTAAACAAGTTATTAAAACACATCTACAAGTAATGATATGAAAATATCAACACAAATATAAAAAGTATTCTCTATTAACTTGAGTTCCATCTCATTTGGTTATTCTCTGTAAACTTCGGGTAAAATTTTGCATTGGCCAATATTTGTCATCTCATCAAATAATGGAAAATATTTTTTTTAAATTATTTTTTTAAAATATTTTCTATAAAAATAAAAAGAGCATTAATTGTAGGTTTCAAACTTCTAGTTAACTCAGCTAATTAAATCTTTTGTTGTTAAATAAGAAATTTGGACTTCGAACTCTACAACTAGTGTCTTGTTTGATGATAAAAAGTGATCACTATAGAGTAGTTGCCTTAAATTGAATCTCTCTCTCTCTCTCTCTCTCTCTCTCTCTCTCTCTCTCTCTCTCTCTCTCTCTCTCTCTCTCTCTCTCTCTCTCTCTCTCTCTCTCTCTATATATATATATATATAGAGAGAGAGAGCATTAATCATGCATTATCTATCACGAGTAGAATGTGTATGCATGTAGTACTTACTGTCGCTATACGAGTTTGATATTGTTTTTATTTTTTCTTCTTTTCAACGACACTCCCTCAAGGCATGAGTTTAAGATAATGCAAGCATGCTAGTAAGATTCCATGCACTTCTTGTTGTGCTACGCACTAACAGGATGCTACAACTATAGTTAGTAATAGTTTAAGCGTTCTCTTTGAAAAAAAAAAAAGAGAGGATAATTTAAGCAGATGACAAATTTTAAGGGGTGCATATTTTCCATTGGTGATTCTTCGTCACCTTTGTCATCATTCAATCGAGGGACCTTGGAGGACAAATATATATATATTTTTTCTTAAAAGATAAAGCATGCTATCCGCACTAAATTAATTGCACTTTAAGCAAAAATCTTGATCGTGTGGATCTCTCAACCCGGTATATATGACCAATAGCTTAGTTCTAAAGTGGTGCTTATTATAAGTTTCAAAAAGCACCAAGGGCAACTCATTCTGTAATTATTCTATTTAGATCAATATTATTTCATGAAAGTAACATTTCTCATAGTTTTCTTAACCTATCACCAACTGATTGGTATCTTTTTTTTTTTGATAAACTGATTGATATCATTTCTTGAAAGTAACATTTCTCGAGTTCTAATTGAAGTTTGGATGTTCCTTAAAAAAAAAAAAAAAATTTGAAGTTTGGAAGTATATGAAATTGAAATTAATTTAATACTTTTTTTTACTGTTTCTCCCTTTCTGTATGATTAAATGTTCTATTTTCAAAGAGAACTAGATAAGAATAACTCTTTTTTCTTTTTCTTTTTTTGCCCCCTTAAGGATCTCAAACCGGATAATTTCAAAGATTTGCTATACTATTCCCATTTTTGTTAAAGTATCAAATCCAAGTTGTGTCACTCTCTATGCATAGACACGTTTAATGAAAAACATAATAAAATATATATTAAAACTTCTTACTTAAGTTGAATACTATTGATCTTTTTTTTTTTTTTTTTTAATATTTGAAAAAACCTCGTTAGTATATAATTTGGTAGATTATAATTGTGATACAATAAATTTATTTCATGATTAAAAAATAATTCAAAAAAAAAAAAACGAAATTGAAGTTATTATGAATTGAAGGGGAACAAACTATATATTGTATACTTTTCCATTGAAATTATATACTAGAAATAATATTAAGTTTTTGTAAGAAAACTTAGATATTTTGAATGAGCTTTAAATAGAATTAGCTAAAAGTTGTTTTTTTAGATGCATTCGAAATAATTTTAAATGAAATAGATGTACTTTTATTTGAATTTTTAAGGGACACTTGATATAAGATTAGAGCAAGAGAAATCTAATTTGAATAACATTTGATACAAAATTAAAGAGTAATTAAAATTTAATTTGGGTCCTTTATTGAGTTCTTTTTACTCTTTAATACATTATATAGATATTGGAAAAGTCAGGAATTTGCTCTTAGAGACGCCAAATAAAATAATGAATAAGTATTTTTTTCTACATAAAACTATATTCTTACTTTGTTCAGTAGTATGAAAAAGTAATATTAACAATTTAAATTTTAAATTAAATACTTCATAACCCTAATATGTGTACTACAAAAAACAAAATTTATTATACTTGAAAAATTGTGTAAATGTTGACAAAAGAATTTGATATTTTTAACCTATATATCTTTTAATCAATAATATGTTGGTAGTAGACAAGCACATAAATAAACAATAATATTAGAAATAATTTTTTTTTAATTTATATTACAAGCCAAAAAGTGTAGGACTAATTTTTTTTAATATTATTATTATGAGAATCTACTAAAGACAAGTAAGGACTAAAACCTTTCCTTGTTTTTCCTTTATTATTTAGGATGATTGTTAGGAGTTAATAGAACCGATCGAACTGAAAATTTATCTTTTTTTTTTTTTTGAGAAACAAACTGAAAATTTATCTAATTGAAAGATTGGTTGAATTAGTGGTTCAGTAGTTGAACCATAAGTTTATTAATAATTAATTACTATATCATATAATTATAAAAGTAACTATACTAAAGTACAACTAAGTTATTCAAGTAAATAAAAAATAGAAAAATTATATCATATGACATAAATTTAGAAAATATCAGAAAAAATAAATAAACATACTATCCGATTCTTAAAAAAAATTCAAATTAATTTTTAAATCCAAAATTGAACCAAAGTAGTAAAAATGTCTTCCTCTTCTTCTTCTTCTTCTTCTTCTTTTCTCTCTCTCTCTCTCTCTCTCTCTCTCTCTTTTTTAGTTGAGAATGTTGTGACAATTAAATATTAACTACTGTGCAAGGTAGAGGCAGTGTCGGTGAATACATTTAAGATGCTACAGCTGTACAACCTAGTAGGTTTGAGTTATGGATTAAACACCCATAAAAATTAAAAAGTCCAAAAGTAACTTAATTTATATCTGTCAAAATCATGGTAACTTTTGCTTACTTTATGAATTTTTATTCAAGTAATGTCTTTTAATCATGGTGAAGACGATTTTTAATTGGCTTTTCATAAAAAAATTCAGTTAAAATGTATAACTTTTTTTTTTTTTTTGGTTTAAGATAGTTTCAACCTATGACGTTCGTTCTCTATGATATCTCTTTATCATCAAATTAAAACATTAATCGATTTTTAGTGTAAGCAGAAATTAAATCCAGATCTCTTATTCAAATATCAGAAACTTTATTAGTATAATTGCTTAAATATATTACAATTCATAATATTCGGAAAATATCACGAAACAAAGAAATTGCAATTTAAACAGTAATACGGTCCGCCAGTATGAATAACAAGATAACTTTATTTATAATAATTTTATGAATTTTCAATTAATTTAAATAAGTTTTTTCTTAGAATCATTAATTTAAGTAACTAGTATATATAACTTTCACTGTTGAAATTATGACTATATATATATATATATATATATATATAGTTGGGTTCAAGTTACATTTAGTGTAATTTTAAGAAATATTACACCATTCAAATAGTTGTTATAAAATTTATATTTTGAAAATTATACCGTTAATATTGATGTCAATTTTCATGTGATAAATAGATTTTAAATTATTTTTATATATTAAAGGATATATGTTAAAAAATTTGTACATAAGACTTTAAACTTTTGGAGGTCATTGCTGCCGGCACTAAGGGCTCTGCCAATGCAGATATAGACATTAGATAAAACAAAATTCATGAAATTCAAAAATGCTTAACAAACAAAAGTCGGCAATGTGCAAACAAAGTCGACAAAACAACTTTAGGTGCAAACAAGGCACGGGTCAAGTTTTACAGCAACTGGTTTTTGAAAGTCTTGATAAAAACAAACGTACAGTTGTGAGTTTGGATACAACTTATTTTATTAAAAATTAAAAATAATAAAAAAGTTATTGTTCATGCGTGTTGTACTGTTTACATGCCTAAATTCAGTGCAAGAGTTGCTCAGCTGAAGAAAAAAAAAAAAATCGCAAAACATGGCTGCAGACTCACTACCCAAACAATACCTTAGTGTGTTTGGATAGATTATTTTCTATCAGTTTATTTTACTATTTAGCTTATTTTTGCTATTATTTTTAAGCTCTACTATACTTTTTGATACTATTCATAAGTCCTATTGTATTATTTCAGCTAACTTTTACTTTTATCTACGATATTTTTAGTAAAAAATTTTTAGTCTCAGCAAAATAAGTGAATTCCAAACAGAGTCTTAGGTCTATTTTTTGTAAAAAAAAAAAAAAAAAAAAACGCTCTTCTCGTGCAGACAAACTAGTTAGTGGGATTTCCATGTACCGACAAGGCTACAATATATATTGTCATCCTGAACCTCTTTTTCTCTGTTTTTTTTTTTTGCTAAGCCTTGTCATTCTGAACTTTTTGGAGAAGCTTTGATGAGTACTTTTATAGAATATCAACTATGAGATAATATAATCAATATCTAATCTTCACTAGCTCGTGACATTTGATTAGACCTTTAATTTAGCAAAATAATTTTTCGTTTCAAGATTTACAATTGACATAAGATCGTTAACCAAGATGCACAAAAATTCAACGGTTGCAATTTAGAACAACTTGATACATGGTCACATAATCATGATATATGGGCTATTGTCAATATAAATCTCTGTAAATTTAAGGCAGTTAATGGGATGAAAATTTTACATCCAGGTTACATAAGCTGTGAACATTTGCAAAGTAATATGCTGTAAATCTAAAACTAAAGTAAACTGAAAGGACTCCGCAAGTATGAACATCTCCCTGCTATAGTCCATAAAATAATGCCACATAAGAATAAAATGTCTTTGTTGTGATGGTATTACGTACGTTGGAGATCTGAGTCCAGCAACTTGCAATTTGGTCAAGAAAGGAGTGGAAGATGTTATTTTCCCAATAATTTGTGAAACAAATACTTTGAATAGAATGAACAAAATAATAATAAAAAAACAATGTGCAAAAAGGAAGGGGTGAAGCGAGTGAAGGGGACCCTGCACCTAAGATTCCCAATCCCAAGTGCTCATGGTGGCCTAACAAAAAGGACAATTGCTGAGTGGAATGTTGCATCATGTGATTTTTGTGGCTTTGAATTCAAATGGGTCATGTTTTGTAAGCAATAGATTTCAAGTGGATGCCACTCCTTTCGAGTGTCTTAGAAAACATTAGAGACCATACCGTAAAAGGAGCAATAAAAGTGCCCAACTCCTATAATGTGGACATACCATATGACAAGTAAAGTGGAAAAGAAAAGTGGAAAAGAAAAGAACAAAAGGGGTCTCCATTAGCGACTCTTTCTCTATTATGGGTGAAAGAAGAGACGAAGCATAGATTTTGGGAACCCAAGAGCCTAGACTTTTTTTTGTTTCCCCATCTTCTTAAGTTCCTATTGTTGGTTCTAAGTTTGTAGCCAAACTTTGTTTTAATAGTCTAATGGTTATGGGCTCACTCTTAAGAGTTTGGAAGGTGAAAGTCCTAGTTTTGAATCCCGCAATGGAAAGCACTTGGAAATAAAATTTCATACTCTCAGCTCATGCTCAATAGCGTCTTCGAAGGGCTTAAGGGTTTGGAAGGTGAAAGTCCTAAGTTTGAATGCCGCAATGGAAAGCACTTAGAAATAAATTTCATACTCTCAGCTCATGCTCAATAGCGTCTTCGATGGGGTTGGGTGCACAGTTATGACTTATTCAGATCCCTTGTTTCCACAGCTCCTAACTTAGTGGATAAGGTGCTGTTATGGAAAGCCAAGAACTGGGGGTGGGTATTGGGTGGTGTGGAAATTTGATTGGTCACAGTAAAAAGTTGGATGGTATGAATTGATTGGTCACACTAAAAAGTTGGATAGTATGAAAATTTGATTTGTCACACTAAAAAGCATCCGCCACATTTGAAACTTTTATAAGAATTTGACGATGGCTCTAGTAACATAGCAAAAACCAAATAATAATAATAATAATAATAATCTTATCAAAAAAAAAAAAAACCAAATAATAATAATAAAATATTGGCAAACCAAATAGTAATAATAAAATATTGGCAATGGGCAACATTTTTTTCTTAATGGACAATTATTATAGAAAGAAAAAAAGTGTTATGTTTACAATATATTCTTAACAAATCATAAGTAGTAAGTTATTATTGGTTCTAATTCTAATTCACAACTTAAATTGTTTTTTTTGCTCACCTGTAACAGCTAATAATAACCTGTCACTTCGAATTTGTTATAAAAATATTGTGAACATAACATTCCAGATTATTAAAAAAAAAAAAAAAGAGGGGAGGAGGGATGAATCTCGTATCATTCTCATTTTAGTGGGGCTTTCAATTGACGCTTTACATATTGGGCCTTGAAATTTAGATCAGCACACCAATACAAATCCAATACATAAAATCTCATAAGATTTAACAAAGAGACTCGAAGATCCTCAGGCCCAATATCTAAAAACCAAAAATTTGTTCTTCAAAATTCCCAGGACCGAGAGGGAGAGAAAGATCGGCTCGGCTCCAGGAGGTTTACTCGGCGGCTTTGCTCCAGGGGGTTTACTCGGCTCCGGCCAATACACCTTTGGGTAAGTTCAGTATTCTCTCAATTTCTCTCAAACTATCGGGTTAGGGATTTGATTTTGTGGTTTGTATTTTTTTTTGGCCAAAATTAAGACAAATTCTTGAAGATACTTCTGTAGCAAGAACACGTGTTGTTTCGATTTGTGTTAATTTAGTTATGGAGGTTTCAAAATGATGGAACAACTATGCCCAGAGAGTATCTTAAAGTGATCTTTTATTCTAAGCAAGCAAGGATATGTAGTAGTCACCTCATGTTGGTTTCTTGTGATTCATCTCATATTGACAATTTTATGTTAATGTTTGAACTGTTTAACCTTGGGCTAGACTTGGGGTCTTAATGCGGTTCCTTTGATTTAGGAGTTAAAACTCTGGCTTTTTATGTTTGCATTTGGCTACCGATTGATGTCTTCGTCCAATGCTGAGCAAGCAAACGCCATTAGTTGAACCTCTCTAAAAAATTTGTTGAATGGGAAATGCTAGTCCATTCTGTCTTCCAACGTAGTAAGTGAAAGTGTGTGGGTCACTTGGTCCATCTAATGGCTCAATGTTTTATTTGCTGTTTTGAACGAGCTCTAATTCAAATGGCACCTCCTTCATTTATTAGAGTAAGATGGTGGTGAGGTCATGACCTATTAAGCATGGGTGCGAGACTTGGCAACTTTTGAAAAAGTAGGGTGTGGGTGCAGTGGGGTGTGGTGGTTAAAAAATTATTAAAAATATTTTTATTTATATTTTTATATATTGCTAAGCATACTTTTTCACATTATATAAACATATACTAAATTTAAGAGTAATATTAGATAATAACTAAAACATAATGTTCATAAATTAAATATAACCCACAAGTTTGAAACTAAAACATTCCATGATGTTTGGAAATTAGAATACGAGGAGGGAGGCAGAGAGGCAGTGAGAAGAGAATAAGAGATTTTAGGGTTTTTTTTGTTTAAAGATGTTCAAGTTCAAACAGTGCGTTTTGCACTTTTTTTTACAAAAAAAATTTTTACTTGAATTTTGGCCTGATTCAAAGCCAGTTTTAGCCTGAATCGGTTGGTTTCGGCCAGTTGATATGATCCGATTCGTCTCGATTTGGCGCGAATCAGCGCGTATTCGGAAACGAAAAAAAAAAATTCCGACATGGCGCCAACGCGCGGACAGCAGCGTCGCCCACCACACCCTGCATTGGTCGCAGGTGCGGCACCCCTGTAGCCGCGTCAGTGCTTTCTAGGTCATGACTTTAAGAACCACTAGGTTTTGTGTAGCTTTCCAATAAAAAATGTTTTATTTGTTGTTTTTGGAGTGTAAGCATTTGTCCTTTTAAAATTACATTAAAAAAAGAAAATGAAAAAAAAGAGCATCATAGGTTTTGCTTTCTCTTTGTTATTAGTTCTATTAGGGTACTGGTTTTTCAAAGTTGCTTATGCATTTGAGAATTGTGAAGTACTCAAGAAAGTGGTTTTCCCTTCATTGATTGGGGCATTTGGTAAGATCTTGACAATAGACAACCTTGTTGTAAGGAATATGGTATTGGTCCATTGATGTTGTATGCTTACAGCCACTGGTGAATTTGTGGATAATCTTTTGCTTCACTGCCACAATGTATTTTTGGTTTTTTGGGGTGCATTAGGTGATGCTGTCAAAGGTAATTGATGTCTTATTTTGCTAGATAGGGATGCATGGAAGGCATTGTAATAGTGTTGACTGTGTTGTATGAGCTGCAACTTCTCATTATATCATGTGGTTATCGTAGAGGGAATAGAATACTTGCATTTTATTTCTTTATTTATGGTCTGGAGAGATCTGTGATTGAACTTAGGTATGTTGTTCTTTATTTAAATGGTGTTTTATGATTGGGGAAGGGGTGTCTTGTAATTCTTTAGTTTTTTTTTTTTTTGATATGTTGTAATTCTTTAGTTAAGTTCATGGATAGCATGAATCATTGATTGTAGATGTTAGGCAGTTTTTCTTCTAAGCATACTTTATTTCAATAAAATCTCTTATTTATTATTTATTTATTATTAAGTGGTGATTTTTTATGATGTACAGTTGAAAATTTGTTAAAAACTTTATCATTCTTTTTGAAATTTGATATCCTCATACTTTTTACTTTTGCATTCTAAAAGGAGTTATAGGTTGTTTCTAAAAATATTTATACAGATCTATGGTTTAGAGTTGTAGAAGAAAAGATTAAAAATCAACTAGGGTTTTGTGAGACCCTATTTGATTTATTTGTAAGGTTAAGATTGTTTGGTCATATTAATCACTACAATAGTAAAAAAAAAAAAAAAAATGACATACTATAGCTTTCTCAAAGGGTTAAAAGCTTATGGGCTACTTAATTGCTTAGAGGAATAAGCTGGAGTGCACTATACATCCCGGCCCAAAGGTTAAAAAATAAAAAAAGAACAAGCACTAGCGTGAAAAAGGAGCCAAAGTTTCTTAAACTTAAAAGAAGAGGATTAGGGAGGCAGATAAAAAGGGAGCTAGAGAAGGAAGGAAGTAACAATTGATAAGGACCCCTTCTCCTCTTTATTTTCCAATCTTGTTTACCAAGATTTTCAATTAGGATGCTCTTACATCATACATTAATGTCTAAGAAGTTGCAATCCTTAGAATTTTAACACTAGGAAATTGTTATTGTGCAATATGTTGACATTAAGAAGCTAGGTTCTTTGGAAAAGATGATGAATGCTAAAGATCAAAGTATTCTGGAAATTTTGAGGCGTGGTTCCTAGCTGTTAGTTTAAACTGGCTGTCAAATGTTTTTAAAGCCATGGCAGTGTTTCAAGCCTCTTGATAGTTCAATTCATTATTGGATTGTATAGTTGTTAACCTTTGTAGAATCAGCCATAGGGTTCTGTGATAAAGCGATCATGATCTGGTGGTTCCTTATATATTTTTTCAATATGTGATTAAAGTTGACTTACTTGGGGTGTGATTCAATTTTTGGAACACAAAATGTATCCATTAGGATTTTTGATGGAGCCTTGGTGACCAACTATCTTTTGGACATATTCATACCCAGTGAGAATTATCTTGTCAATGTCATGCATTTGAGGTTTGGGAAAGATAAATTAAAAGATAAACATCTGGACCAATACGTTCAGATTTGAAGTGGTGGATGGAGACAAAATAATTAAAGTATAAATTAATATGTTTGATATTGAGTTCAACATATGTTAATCGATAAATATGTGAATATAGGCATCTAGTTGAGCTACTGAGGCAACGAAGTATGGTCTTTCCAAGGTTTTTCATTGCTAAAGTCATATTGTAATCTTTCCAAGTAACATTTACTCGGTGCGCTAATTTCCTCCAAACTTCATGTTTTTCCGTTTCAACTTCTAAACATTATTTAAAATACTTCAAGTACATATTTTTATTTGTTATCAATTAGTGTTTGATCAATACATTTATGAAAATTATTGTTGGAGAACTATTCATTCTAATATGATATCTGTTTATTGTTCTAGGGCCAAGTACTTATTTTGCTACATTGATTTGCTTAGTAATTTCCTCAATTACATAAATAAAGTTTGTTGACAAAGATTTTATTCTTAGAAATAGCCATATAAACTATTTTTAGTGTAATGATATTTTAGCTATGATCATGATACTATGTGAATACATTCTGAATCTTAGACTCTGATTACTCAAACTAGCTATATGATTTACAGTTTATTTGAGAATCTTTTTTTCATAATTGAAACTTGGTTGGCTATGGAGTCTGGCCCTGTCCATGGGGTTATAATACATGGCCATCCGTTGGTCACCAGTGTCATATGGCCCTGCCAACAGGGGTTTAAATATGTTGGCAATGTTCACCCTGTCCATAGTGTTGTAACATATTGCCATCTGTGTGCCCCATGCCTAACCATAATCTGTTTGACACTTTGACTACATTTATACATATGCATAATTATGATTGTAAAATTTGTTATCTGTAATTGAAATAGATTATTTTGTTAAATTATATTCCCTACTGGCCATTTAAAAGAAATTAATGTATCTGTTATTACTTCAAATGATTTATTGTAAATGTATCTCTCCAAATTTTCTTTATGAAAATATATCATGTATTTGGCCCTTTCTTTTTAGTACCATGTATTTGTTATTTACTGTGCTGTCTAGCTCATCCCATTCCCCTTTTACAATGAGGAGTTGGAGTAAAGATTTGACGTAAGAATGTTTGGGATGTTTGGAAAATTCATTTCATTATGTTTTGGGAGCCCTCTGACCTATCAAAAAAAAAAAAAAAAGTTTTGGGAGCCCTCTGGTTATGGATTTCAATTACATTGTTAAATTGGTTGAGACTTAAAGATACTTTTTACTTGTGTGAGGGAGACAATTTTTATGGAGGTAATTTATTCTGTGACTGTCATGTGGCTTGTATGTGCTCTGTTATATGTGGAATAGTTTTCACAGGTTTGACTTGTTGGTTTGGTCATGTGCTTGAGTTCATAAGGCTATGGATTTGGGTTGTGACAGGTTTGATGTGATTTTTATGCTTAATTGATAGAAAAAATATGTGGGGTTTTAGGGATTGATAGTTAAGAGTAAGAGATTGACTTAAGGTTGTAAGGAAGATTGGAAGAAGGAAAAGAGGGAAATTGTAGTGTTTAGGATGTAAATGAACTGCACTTGTGAACAGTAGCACAAGAAAGAGAAGAAGAAAATAGAGTAGAGAAATGAAGAAAAGACAATAAAAAGACATAAGAACTGTTTCTTATTCCAGTGATATTATTAGTTAAGTAAAAATCTATTAAGGTAATGAGTAATAAAGACTAACTTGGACTCAATAAAAAAAAAAGAATGCTTAAAATACTTAGGATTTCCTATAAAATTTTAGACTCGATAAATTAACTAAGATGCCCTATAATTTCTGCAATCCCTTCAAATTAAGGAATTTGGGGCCTTGAGACACCAAGCAGCTTGGGGTAAAGGTCTTACAAATGTTCCCAGAAATTTGGATGGAGGAATTGGTTTGGGAAGCATTCTTCGGACATTTGGAATTTAGTGCTACCATTTTTTGATGTGGTTAACGTGGAAGGAACGCAACTCTCAAACATTTAAAGACACAGAGAGATCCCTAGAACAATTAAAATTCTTATTGATTCATTCCTTGTTTAGTTGGTCTCGGGTTTGGGGTTTCACATGCTGTACTTCTATTTTTGACTTTCATAATTCTCTTAAGAGTTTCAGTTTGATTCTTTGTAATTTTTTAAAACACTTTGTGTTCATCTTCATGAACATGAAGTGATTCTCTTTTTCAATAGAACTTCTTTATTTACTTATCAAAAAAATAAAAACCCAAATTAGAAATTGTTTTAACCTAGGAGACATATAACTAGACTTTAAACCACATGACTTTTACTTCAATTGGACTTCACATGTGGATCCCATAAAATAAATCTTGAATTTGCGTAATAACAAATTAATCTTCCTTCCATGAATGCATCAAAATGACTTGGTAATAAATGCATTTTATTTACTCTCATAAATTTTCGGTTCTGAATTGTAGATTGTTATGTTGGGGAAGACTAATGGTGTAATATCCTAGCTCTGTGAATCATGAGACATAGGATACCCTCCGCACGCAGTTGCACGTGTAAACTGCCATTATATGTCAATGACAGTGCAGCATTGCCAGTTGACATTCATTTACCTCATGTAAAGTTTTGGTATGATATAACGTTCTTTTTTAAAAGTTTAGGTTTGATGGGGGCTTTCATCTGTCAGTATTTAACTGACTGCCAATAATTTTTCTTTCTTTTGTGAATTTAGAGACACCTGGATTATTTGACATTAAGTATGTGTTTGGATACGCGTTTCCACTACTGCGTTTGCATTTTCCTTCTTTTTTTAATTTTTTATTATTTTTATTGAGAAGCACTGGGATGTTGTCTGTCAGTGGGTCCTGTGCATTGTGCACGGGACCCACTACCTCTTTGACCAGCAATATAAGTGGTGGACAGTGCTTTCCAGTGGGTCCTGTGCACTGTTCACAAGACCCACAAACCTCTTTTTTCAACAACTTTTTCATTAAAAATGAGTCCTATAGAACTATTCACACATTTAAAAATTATTTTGCTACAATGTTTTCAGTTTTCAACAAAATAAGCAGTATTCAAACGCACCCTAATGGTCAAAATGTACATTGAGCATAGGGAAACATCAATGTTGGCCTCCTTTTGCCGAACTTACTGAAATCATTTTCTTTCCCAATTTTCTGCGGTCTATGTTTGATTGGATTTGTGCCCTAGGCAGCATCCCTTTGATGTCCTTTGTTAATTTTATTGATTTCCTTACTTTCTGATTTGTGTTCTTTGAAAAGGGTCTGTTCATATCTATTTATTTGACATTCCCTTTTCCTTTTCTAATAAGATTTTTTTCTTCAAAAAAACGGGGTCCTTTTCTTTCCCAATTACTCCTTATAATAGTCACCACTCATTGTGAAGTTTCCTATGCATTTTGTGGGCTTGACTCTTGAGCGCAGCTGTTAAATGTTCATTTTTCACTCTCTTTATAATATGAGCTAGATACCTAATGAAAGAAATCATAGCTGACAACAACAGTATGAAAAGCTTGAATTATATGTTTCTAATACAACACAATAATTCTTGAATGTTTTCAGGTGCCTTTTGTGGGAGTTGCTCTGTTATGGGTGAGTTTTCAATTCAGATTAGCAGTGACCTTCTTAATCAGCTTTCTGATGACACCGAAAAGTTGAGGAAGAAAACTAAAAAATCTAAAGCCAAGGTACCACGAGAGCCTAGACAGCCCTCAGCTAAGGCAAATCAGAAGCAGATTTCTGATGAATCTGAAACATTTAAGGGAGCTGCTACTGCAGGATGGCCACTGCAGCCTCCTTTATTTGTACCTGTAAATACCCCTGCACAATCTGCCTACACAGAGTTGGATGCAATTCGATCTGTCCTTCAAGATGGTGAGAGGGTTCTGGACAGGTTACAGAAAGAGGAGGAAAATATGGCACAGGAAGTAACACAAAGAGCCAAGGATCTCCGAGATAAGGAGTTCAAGCTTCCATACCAGAAGCCTATGCCTTGCTTGGCTGAGAATAATGCTTGGTTGGAATGCTACAAGGAACATGCAAAAGACATCCTGAAATGTACTCCTCTAGTTAAAAGCTTTGAAGATTGTATTCGCCGAGCTAGGTAGAACATGAGTTCAGCAGAGGCAAGAAATTTTTCTGATCACATACATGAGTGCAAGCTAATGTCCGGTTTAAGTGACCTAGATTTTTGTGGTACAAATAATTACACGCTCATTGACATCTCCATTAATGGATTGCATGGTTTTTCTTTATTAAATAGTCATTAACAATTTTGTTAAATCTTTCACTCCTTATTTCTAAGCTGTGTTGTTGTTCATAAGCATAAGGTGACATGTTCACTGGAGTTCGACCTTTATTTTAGACTAAGATGATTTCAAAAATGTTTCATTAATGTCTATCTATTTTAACCTAAGCCATCCAAGATTTGACTGTTATTAAATCTTTATCAGCAATTGTTTATTTTATCATATGCGATGATTCTCTAATCAGTTACGCCTTAATTCTTTGAATCTAATAGACAATTATTCGTCTGCCATTATCTTCTTTCTGAAATCTTATTTATTTATTTTTCTGTTTTATTATGTGTCAGATTTTTTTTTTTTTTTTTTTTTTTTTTTTTGAGGAGAAGATTGTTCTTGTGATTCAGCATCTCATGTATAGAACTGTTGTGCCTTCTTCTACTTCTTCATTTTTTTTTTTGGAATCAGTGTGGGGATGGGTCTTAAAACACCAGCCCCTGGTGCTGCTTTTTTGGTAGCAGGTAAAAATTTATTGTTATAGAGGGATCATGTGCTAAGAATTTAATTCCACTGGAATTTTGCCAAAATGTCAGCTAAAATTTCTATTCAGCAATCTTAGCAAAGTTTTTTTAAATTCTAATTAACTTCTGTCAATATTTGCTTCATGATGAGAAGGCTGAAATATGGACCAAGAAAGGAACAAATTTTAGGTGAAGTAAATCAAAAACTCTCCAAAGAAGTGTGAACTGCCATACGGCCATACCTATTTGAAGATAATGTTAATCTGTAGCTTCACTATTTCTTGGAAGTATGGATTGCATCACCGAATGCGTAATGCCATATGATACTAGATAGTAATGTCAAACAAGACTTTGTGAGGCTAGCCACATTGATTTAGTGGTGTCCTCAGGAAGTGGGTTCTCATGAATTATTGTGCTTGTGAACACCAGCCATCAGTTAGAGAAATTAAAATGGGAGATGCGTGGGAGTGAGTGTGATACCTGAGAGTCAGAGTATACTTTCAAGATCCTTTAATTATTTATTAGGAAATTTACTCTAAATTTTTTGAATCTACGTTTTGCACCCTAAATTATTCTTAGTACACTTTGTACCTCGACATCAAAGTTGTTAACTTGGATAGAAAAATATGACATCACGTGAAAAGATTTAATTGTCATGAAAAGATCTAATTGTCTATAAACTATACTTCTAATTATACTTTATCACCCTAAACTATATTTTGTATTAAACTTTGCATCCTAAATTTTGAATTTTCGTCTAAATTAACAGCAAACTTACCGTTGAGTACAAGTTGTAATATGAGTCATAGTTTATGGTGCAAAACTTACATTTAAAAAGTTTAGGATGCAAAACATGTATCAAAAAAGTTTAGAGTGCAAATTGTAATATAAGATATAGTTTAGGGTGGTAAAATATAATTTTTTCTTATTTATTTTATAAAAAAGAGTATACTTTCTAGTTTGAAATTATGCTTATAGTCTCACCCTCGTCCTCATTCTTTCTTACTAAGCAACAAATAAATAGAAAGTTGAAAAAGTGGAGCTAAAGGATTGTCATGTAAACATGTTTTTTTTTTTTGTTTTTTTTAAAGAAACTGTGATCTAAACAAACTGAGTTAAGTATTAAGATTTCAGATTATTTATTCAATTTTTTTTCTTTTTAGGTACAATTATAATTTTATTCATTTTATTTTTTAAACTTAATAACTCCTCCTAACAAGTGTTAAATAAAGTAATGGATCAACAAAATTATCAACAAAAAAATATCCCATGAAAGTGTTCATTGAGAAGTACTTATTTTCAATAGTTTATTTGTATAAAGCTGAAAGTTAAATTATTTAAAATAAAGTCAAGACAAAAAATAGCGTAAAACCCATTAATAATAGATGATTATAGTAAAAAGTTAACTTTTCAAATGGACATTGTTCTAGTTATATCATCTATCTGCCTGTTGGGTTCAGCTTTTTCAGCCAAAAATCACATTGCTTTTTCCATTTTTTTTTTTTGGGTAAGCATTTGAAAATGGTTCATTGGAAAAGTTGAGGATTACAAATTTTTTTACAATTTCTTGGCACAATTGTAATGTGATAGAGTGTAATTTTTTTTTTTTTTTTTTGAAAAGGAGATAAAAAGCAATTAGTAAAAAAATAAAAAATAGTTAATCACCTACGACTTGCCCCATCAAAATTGTTTGTGGTGAAAAAACTGTAGAAAAATTTATGGTACTATAATTAACCATGGTTCATTTTGGAATTCCATAATTCAGAATTTCAGACGCATTGCGTTTGCGTGGGTATCGCATTATTCCGGATGCCTCTAATTATTTTACCATTTTATTTATCTTAAAAAAAAAAAAAAAAAAAAACTCTGTGAGTGGTTGATGAGTTGACGTGAGAACATAAAGCCCACGCGCGGATCAGGTCACGTGAAATAGAATAGTAGACGATTTCCACGCCTCCTCCTAGTCCTCGGGCAGGCTGGCGAGTACCACAAATTTATCGCCGTCTTTTTTCATTTCCTCGGTTCCTTTCCTTCCTCCAAATCGCCGATCTCAAAAATTTCCCAGATTCCGACAACTCCAACTTTTTCTCTCTCCACTCTCAGCTCCCGACAACAACAGTAACAACAAATTCTTCCTCAGATCCCTCTAAATCTTGGTAAACTCTCTCTCTCTCTCTCTCTAATGCTTTCAACCACAAATTATAGTTGAGCTTTCTTTTTTCTTTAACACTTTCTTATTTCTGATTTGTTTCCTATTAATGGGTGGTTTGTTAAGCTGCTGATGATTTATAAATTTGGCTACGAAGGTATTAATGCTAACATGTAACTGCAAGTGATAGTTTAACTTAAAACTGTAAACTAGTATGTCAATCAAGTACTCAAAATGTGGATTCTCAAAATAAATAAACAAAAAGTTGACAAAAGTTGTAGTAACTTAGAATTGAGAGTTGTAGCCAGCTTTGTACTCAACTGGTTGGCACCTCCTAGAGTTTTCAACAGAACCATATAGGGTTCAAATCCCCCTCCTCATTGTAACTAACAAATTATTTAAAAAAAGAAAAAGAAAAAAGGAATTGAGAGTTGTATTTATAGTGAGAATATATTGAGGAACTTATCAGGGAATTAAAAAAATAATATTAATAAAGAAAGAAGACTATATCAAGAGGAAACCAATTTAAGGGGTGGAAACTCTTGCTAATTGGTAAGTTGGCAGGGAATTAAAATATATGAGTACAAGATACTGTACCTATTGTGATGGGATAATCCAGTATTTGCTATAATTAATGGAGTTTATTTTCTTTTCCTTGATCGTATCTCCATATTTATGTTATGGGTCTTTCTTACAATTATAGAAGTTTTTCTTAAGCATTATAATTGAAATTCTCTTTTTCAAACATATGTTTCTGCGTGTTAGTCTTTGTGCTTTGTGTGTGTTCACGGGCTAAATAGAGAATCTTACTGAATTTCTTACTTTCAAAGAAAATGGTCCGGGGAAAAGATGCCTGTTGGGAACATTGCGAGCTTGTTGATGCAACCAGACAGAAGGTTAGGTGTAATTATTGTCAGCGGGAGTTCAGTGGGGGCGTATACAGGATGAAGTTTCACTTAGCTCAAATAAAGAACAAAGATATAGTCCCCTGTACTGAAGTACCGGCTGATGTGCGGGACCATATCCAAAGTATATTAAGCACTCCCAAGAAACATAAGACTTCCAAGAAAACAAAGGTGGATCAGGCAGTAGCAGCCAATGGTCAACAAAATAGCTCTTCTGGTAGTGATGGCTTCCATCCTAACCATGGATCTAGTGGACAGAAAGGAAGCACCTGCCCATCTTTGTTATTTCCACCCCCTTCACCAAGTGGACAGCCTGCAGTAGATGATGCTCAAAAGCAAAAACAGGATGATGCTGACAAAAGAATTGCTGTTTTTTTCTTCCACAATTCTATTCCTCTCAGTGCTGCTAAATCCATGTATTATCAGGAAATGGTAAATGCTATTGCAGAGTGTGGGGTTGGCTACAATGCCCCAAGTTATGAAAAATTGAGATCTACTCTTTTGGAGAAAGTGAAAGGTGATATACATGACCGTTACAAGAAATATAGAGATGAGTGGAAAGAAACAGGCTGTACAATCTTGTGTGATAGCTGGTCTGATGGAAGGACTAAATCAATTATAGTATTTTCAGTTACATGCCCTAAGGGGACACTTTTTTTGAAGTCAGTTGATGTATCAGGTCATGAAGATGATAGTTCTTACTTGTTCGAGTTGCTTGAGCGTGTTCTTCTGGAAATTGGTGTGGAAAATGTTGTTCAAGTTATAACAAATACCCCAGACAGTTATTTTAATGTAGGAAGACGTCTTATGGGCAAATACAGTTCATTGTTTTGGTCTCCTTGTGCTTCTTACTGTATAGATAAGATGTTGGAAGACATTGGTAAACAAGAGAGGGTGGCTACAGTCTTGGAGGAGGCAAAGAGCATCACAAGGTACATATATAGTAATGCATGGACATTGAGTATGATGAGAAAATTCACTGGTGGAAGGGAGTTGTTTAGGCCAAGAATTACTAGATTTGTGACTAATTTCCTCACATTGAGGTCCATTGTTATTCAGGAGGACAATTTGAAGCACATGTTTTGTCATACAGAGTGGTTGTCCTCCATTTGTAGTAAACGTCCTGATGCACAAGCTGTGAAGTCGTTGCTCTATTTAGATAGATTTTGGAAGTATGCACATGAAGCTGTAAGCATTTCTGAACCACTAGTTAAAATTTTACGTATTGTTGATGGGGACATGCCTGCTATAGGCTATATATATGAAGGAATAGAGAGGTCAAAGGTAGCGGTCAAGGCATATTATAAGGGTAGTGAAGAGAACTACATGCCAATTTGGAATATAATTGATGAGAGATGGAATATGCAGCTTCATTCGTCCTTACATGCTGCAGCAGCTTTCCTTAACCCTTCCATTTTCTATAACCCTTATTTTAAGATTGATTTAAGTATTAGGAATGGGTTTCAAGAAGCAATGTTAAAGATGGCTACAATGGATAGTGATAAAATGGAGATCACTAAAGAACATCCTATATACATCAATGCACAAGGTGCTCTTGGGACTGATTTTGCTATCATGGGAAGGACACTGAATACCCCAGGTATGTGTAAACTACAATTGCTATCAAACTATATTGGTTAGAAAAGACTTGTACTTCTTTTTTTACTAGCCAGACACACATTAATTAGGGCTGCATTTCACTCGTCAGTAGACTTGTCCAATAATATAGGCTTAGTGATATAATAATCCTTCCAGCAAATAATAGTTTTCTTGTTGGTCAGAAAAAAATGTTGCTGTTGACAGTAAGAACATAAGACTACGAGAACATAATCTTTAAAATGCAAAATGTCCTACCTTCTACGGAAACTGACGGATCTCTGTCTTTCATCTTTGTTGAGAGAACATGCATTGATATTTCAAGGTAATGATTATCATTCACTTGGTATTGCACACTCTAGTACACACTGTTACGGTACAATTTTAGTTAATATCATAACATCCTTTTTAAAAAACAATTTCAAAAGAAGCATGTATAGAGTATGCAATAGCGAATGTGTAACAAGATTTTCCCTTTCATTTACTCTTAATTTGGCACCATGCAATTGTAGGTGATTGGTGGACCGGATATGGTTATGAGATCCCGACGCTCCAGAGAGCTGCAATACGGATACTGAGCCAACCTTGCAGTTCCCATTGGTGTAGATGGAACTGGAGCACTTTTGAGAGCATGCATACCAAGACACGGAACAGAATGGAGCTGGAAAGATTCAATGATTTGGTTTTTGTGCACTGCAATCTTTGGTTACAAGCCGTCTGTCAAAATAGGGATGGAAAATGTAAACCCATTATATTTGACGAAATAGATGTTAGTTCTGAATGGCCCACTGAGTCGGAATCCTCAGCTCCACTTTTGGATGATTCATGGCTGGACAATATGCCCCTTGAATGCAGGGGTAGCCCTTGAAAAAAAAAAAGAAAAAAAAAAGGATATATATATTGGATCAATGATTGTATGATTTTGTCTTATTATAATAATAATAATAAGAGGTAATAATTACACTCTTTTTTCTTGAGATTTGGAAAAATGACAATCCAAACTTGAAGGGAAAAACATTTTCCCGTTGACATTTGATTGACCAAATTTTGTTAAATTAATATTAAAATGTTGTGTGCTAATTTGCCCATTGCTTTAATGGTAGGTTTCAAAATTATCTTTTGTCAAAATTATAATTGATTTTTCAAAATTTTTAATTAAAATGTATTTTATAAATATTGTGTGAATTTACTTCTTTGTTTTCCCCTTTTTTGAATGGGTTATAGAGAGATATGCCATTGCAAGTGTTTTGGTGCTTGATAAAATTTTGTATTTTAATTCTAAATTTATCAGTTAACATTTTACTAACCCACAGTTAAACCTTTGTATATAGATTATTATAAAGATTTAGAATATTTCATTACTAATATAATGAAAGGGGGAGCGTTAATTTCTTTATACCTCAAGGGAGTGAAGTATTTTTTCCCTTCAAGTCTATGGTGGAGTGTCATTTCCCCAAACTTTAAGGGAGGGGAGTGTAATTACCCCTGTGAGGACGACGATCCCTAATCCAATTCAAATGGGCAGCCAAGATTATTAACGAGAATACACCTCAGACCTCAGGGACGAGCATTAGCTGTGTGAGGCGCATGAAGTTAAAACATCACAAAGGGAAGAAAGCATATTCGACACAAAATACGAGAAGGATGAAAGAAGAAGGGTGTAGAAGTCATCCCCTCTGCTAAATACGACAACCACTCACCTGGCTACATCAATGAGGACCATGAACAGTGGTGGCACAACTAAGATTGCAGGGTAAAAACTTACTAGTATGTTCCAAATGAGATAGAAGTCAAAGGAATGCAATCTCAACCCTCCAAGTGTAGGATTAGGATGATTTGTGTTTAAAAATAAAAGAAAAATTAAGATCCATATGAGGGGGATGGAGAAAAGGAAAGAGAAAAAAAAGACTTTGTAACCAAGAACTAGTGTAAGTGAGAAAGAATCACATATAAAATAGACATTCCTCGGGCCCGATCGAGGAATCTCTTTTCTTCATAATTTGTTGCTCTAGTCATTTCATTCGTTTCTTATCTCATTGTGATTAACTTTAACTTATTTAGTGATCAATATCCAACCCATTTTCTAACAAATTTATTGTGGTGGGCTTATTGGGCCACTGTCCGAGTCATTTTTGAGCTGTGGGTCAAGCTGTGCCCTTACAATTAGTGCTGTCTGTGGGAAATATTGAAGAGACTTGAGTTAATTGAATCATGATAGGTTTAGACGAGTCGGTGGGGTCGCAACGTCAAGATCATTTTGTGAATCTTGAGCGAAGGAGAAATCTTGAGGTTAGCGTGCACACAACTCATACCAGTAGGAGTCATTCTAGAAGTGGGAGCCATGTGTCTCATGGGGAGGATACTAGAAACATGTAGCTGGAGATAGATCATTTACGTAGGAAGTTATGTCAGAAGCAGAGGAGAGGGACACCATTAAGCATGGAATCTCTGTCTAATGATGATGACAGTTACATACCTCGATCAAGGACTCCTCCCAGTGAGTCTTTCTCCTATAATGAAGAGCGTCATCATAAGCAAATGGATAGAAGCCTGACTTAAAAAGGCTTGAAAAATGATGCTATGAGCAAAGCTTTGTGTCAAATCTTGAATTCCCCATTTACTCAGAAGATTGACAGGGCAAACCTTCCTCAACAGTTCATGCAGCCCACGTTTACTATGTATAATGGTAGAACAAACCAAATGGAGCATGTTAGTCGTTTTAACCAAAGAATGGCTATTCACTCAAGGAATGAGGCCTTGATGTGCAAGGTGTTGCCATCTAGCTTAGGGCCAAGTGCGATGAGGTGGTTCGATGGTTTGGAGGAAGGATCAATTAACTCCTTTCAAGAACTTACTAGGGCCTTTGGAGCCCGATTTGTCACTTGTAGTAGGGTTCCCCGTTCCTTGGACTCTTTGCTATCAATGATTATGTGAGAAGGTGAGACTCTGAAGACTTACTCGGATAGGTACTAAGAGATGTTTAACGAGATAGATGGAAATTTCAAGGATGTAGCAATAAGGACGTTCAAGGTCAGTCTGCCCACTAAATGTGATTTGAGGAAATCCTTGACTAGGAAGCCCGCCCGAAGTATGTGTCAATTAATGGACCAGATTGATGAGTATAAACGGGTGGAGGAGGATTAGTAACAAGGAAAGGGAAAAGCGAAGGTAATTCCCCAGGACCAAAGATATTTTAGGTTAGAAAGGTATAACAACAATCAGCCCAGGAGAGATTTATCACTTGCTCCATGACATTAACTGCCACATGCAGTTTTGGTGTTGATGTGTGAGTGTATTTCCTTATCTCATCCCCCTTCCCTTATATATAGGTGTGTGTGTGTGTGTGTGTGTTTCTCAAATAAAAAAGAACTCAGCATTGTTGAGTCATCCTACATCGGTAAGGTGTGATATTAAGAAGGGGTTTATCACTTGCTCCACGACACTAATTACTGCATGCAATTTTGGTGTTGGCGTGTGAGTGTATTCCCTTATCTCATCTTTCTTCCCCTATATATAGGTGTGTGTGTGTGTGTGTGTGTGTGTGTGTGTGTGTGTGTGTGTCTAAAAAAAAAAACAATCGGCCCAGAAAAGATTTTGCTAGACATGCTGGGCCTACTATTGCCCAGGTGGTTAACACAGTCTTTAGGGAGCCTGTACACCAAATCCTGAAAAAGATAAAGAATGAGTCATATTTCAAGTGGCAAAATAAGATGTGAGGAGACCCCATGAAGTGAAATCAAAGTCTTCATTGCTAGTACCATCAAGACTGAGGATACACTACAGAAGATTGTAGGACTCTACATGACTACCTTGAGCAGTTAGTCAAAGTTGGGAAGTTGAAGCAATTCCTATATCAACCCACTAGGTAAGGGAGTCTGATTGGATCAACACATCAAAGGGATGCTTCCTCAAGACCACCCTTGGGAACAATCAGTGTTATTCTTGTTGCCCTAAGTCAGACTGGTTCGTATCCATCAAGGGTTATGTCCATAAGAAGGCCACATACTCAGGATTTGATCCCTGATTCTAAGTGTGGAAGAATGGAAGTCCGACCAACTCTAAACTTCTCTGATGAGGACAAAGTTGGAACTTTTCAACCGCATGATGATGCCTTGGTGGTTACCCTTCGAATAGGGGGGGTATGATGTGAAAAAAGTCTTGGTGGACCAAGGCAACAGGGTCGAGATCATGTACCTTGACCTGTATAAGGGGCTCAAGTTGAAGCTTGAGGATTTAGTTAGCTATGATTCCCCTCTGGTAAGGTTTAATGGCAAGACGGTTATCCCAAAGGGGCCAGATTAGATTACCTGTTCAAGCAGGATCAGAAGTAGTTGAGGTAGATTTTATTGTGGTGGATGCATATTCCCCCTATACTGCTATCATGGCAAGGCCTTAGCTTCATGCCATGAGGGCTGTTTCTTCAACTTTGTACTTGAAGGTGTAGTATCCCTCGGGGGACCAGGTCGAGGAGTTGATTGGAAGTCAGGATATGGCCAGGCAATGCCTAGTTAGACATCAGTCTGAGGGTGAATCCTCGACCAACACAAAAAGGGATTTATAGCAACCAAAGGAGATGGAAAGGTCCTCAGACGCTGTAGCTGAGGGGGCGAGATGCGAAGAGTTGGAAAAAATCACTATTGATAATGATGACGATAAGTATTTTCAAGTGGGAGTTTAGCTGCCTCCTCAGGAGAAAGAAGAGTTGGTTGCTTTCCTTAGAAAGAGAATTGATGTGTTTTCTTGGAGTACTTATGAAGCTCATGGGGTGGATCCAAGTTTCATTTGTTACCATCTGAATGTTAATCCATCTGTAACCCCCAAGAAACAACCATCTCGGCGCTCTTCCAAAGAACATTTCCATGCTATCAAAGAAGAGGTGGTGAAGCTTAAGCGCGTAGGGGTAATAAAATAGGTTTTTTTTTTTTTTTTTTTTTTTTTTTTTTTTTTTATCCTGAATGGTTAGCCAACATGGTGGTGGTAAAAAAAAAGAATGGGAAATGGCGAGTGTTTGTAGACTTCACAGATCTAAACAAAACTTGCACCAAGGACCCCTTCTCGATACCTTGAATAGACCAGTTGGTGGACGCGACGGTTGGTCATCCTCGGATGAGCTTTTTAGATACTTTTCAGGGTTACCATCAAATGCCATTAGCTCTAGCTGACCAAGAGAAGACTGCTTTTGTAATGCCCATTGGGAATTATCATAACAAGGTGATGCCATTTGGATTGAAGAATGCTGGGTCTACTTACCAGAGGATGATGACTAGAATGTTTGAACCCCAACTTGGCAAGAATATTGAAGTCTATATTGATGACATGGTAGTGAAAGAAAAGCAGAGACCGAGCATGTGAATGACCTTGGAATTTTTTTTGAGGTGTTACGAAAGCATTAATTGCACGTTCATGCTTCTACATGTTCCTTTGGCGTTAGTTCAGGCAAGTTTTTGGGTTACATGGTTACCTATTGTGGGATTGAAGTTAATCCTGATCAAATTAAGGCAATCAATGACTTGCAACCTCTTTGGAATCCTAAGGAGGTCCAAAAGTTGATAGGAATGACTGCAGCCTTGAATTGATTTGTCTCCGGGTCCGTGGATAGATGTAGGCCATTCTTCTAACTCTTGCACAAGTGGAAGGGGTCTGAGTGGAACGAGGAGTGTACCCTAGCTTTTCAACAATTGAAGGATTACATTTCTTGGCCACCCATTATGTCCAGACAATAGGAGGAAGAAGTCGTGTTACCTACATTGCCGTGGCATCTCATGCAGTTAGTTTGGTATTGGTGAAGGTAGAGAATGGAGTACAGTGGCCAGTCTATTATGTGAGTAAGTCACTAAACAAAGAAGAGGTTCGTTATTTACCCTTAGAAAAAGCCATTTTGGCAGTGATGCACGCTACATGAAACTCCCCCATTACTTTCAGGCTCATACAGTTGTGGTTTTAACTCAACTCCCTCTACAGTCGTTGCTCCGAAAGGTTGATTACACAGGGAGAATTGCCAAATGGGGGACGATCTTGGGGGCATTTGACATAAAGTACATGCCTTGGACCTCCATTAAAGGGCAAGTTCTTACAGATTTGGTGGCCGAGTTTACTAAGTCTCCAATAGAGGGGGTAGACGAAGAACATAGCCTAGGAGGAAGGCAAGTTCAAGCAATTTCTCTATGAGGGCCCTCATCCTAGAAGTTGTATGTTGACGGTGTGGCAAATCAAAAGGGATCGGGGGGTGGGGTTGGTTATAGTGTCCCCAGATATGATCACCATTAAGAAATCTTTAAGATTAGGTTTCTCGGCCACGAACAATGAAGTTGAGTATGAGGCTTGGCTAGAAGGGATTGCTATAGTTTAGAAGATGGGAGGAAAGACTATTGAAGTGTTCTCGAACTCAAGGTTGATTGTAGGACAAGTAAAGGGAGAGCTAGAAGCTAGGGATTTAAGAATGCAAGGGTATCTGATTCAAGCTAGGCATTTGCGGTCAGGTTTTGAATTTTTCACCATACAACAGATCCCAAGAAGAATTAATACCCATGCTGACTGCTTGGCAACTCTGGCAACCTTTTCTAGACAAGACCTACCTCGGGTTATACTTGTTGAGGATCTACATAAGCCTGTTGAGGAGAAGAAGGGGAAAGTCCAAGTTCATCAGATCATGGTCGGGCCTAGTTGGATGGATCCTTTGGTCCTATTTCTCAAGGAGGGTGTGAGCTTGGCATTGGAAACCGATATTCAACTCTAGCCTATTCGCAAGGAAATGGGCAAGTTGAAGTAGTCAACAAAGTCATAGTAAACGGGCTTAAGAAGAGGTTAGATGAAGCAAATGGTAGATGGGTAAAAGAACTACTACACGTCCTTTGGACATATTGGACCACCCCTCGTCGGTCAATGGGGGAAACACCCTTTTCAATGACCTATAGGTCCGAGGTTGTAATCCCTCTAGAGTCTGGGTTTCCAACATTAAGGATGAGCTTGTTCACCCCAAATAGTAACGTTCAGCTATTGGAGAAAAGCTTAGACTTGGTTGACGAATGAAGGGAAGTGGCTATAGTTCAACTGGCGTACTACCAGAAGAAGCTTAAGCAGGGGTGTGATACTAGTGTAAGGGTAAGGCCATTAGCCCCAAGAGACTTAGTGCTGAGAAAAGTAGTGGGAACTACAAAGATTCCATCATGGGGAAAGCGAGGGCCCAATTGGGAAGGGTTATATCGCATCACTTCAGTACCTGGAATAGGTGCCTACTTTTTAGAAGGTCTAGATGAAAATGTTGTACCACGTCCATAAAATGTAAATAATCTACGAATGTACTATTATTAATGAAAGGCAATCATGCCATTTTCTATTTCAATCATTGTATGTTTTATCTCAGTTGTTCATTTAAGTGTTAAACAAAACTTCGGTCATGCCTGATTCCTCAGACCACATACCTTGGGTAAATTAACACTAGGTTTATTTTTATGTTAAACAGAACCTTGGCTAGGTTCAACTCCTCGGGTTACCTGTCTTGGGTAAATTAACACTAAGTTAATTTTTATGTTAAACAAAACCTTGGCTAGGTTCAATTCCTTGGGTTACCCGCCTTGGGTAAATTAACACTTGGTTCATTTTTATGTTAAACAGAGCCTTGGCTAGGTTCAATTCCTTGGGTTACCTGCCTTTAACACTTGGTTCATTTTTATGTTAAACAGAACCCTGGCTAGGTTCAACTCCTCGGGTTACTTGCCTTGGGTAAGTTAACACTAAGATCATTTTTATGTTAAACAGAACCTTGGCTAGGTTCAACTCCTCAGGTTACCTGCCTTGGGTAAATTAACACTTGGTTCATTTTTATGTTAAACAGAATCTTGGCTAGATTCAACTCCTCGGGTTACTTGCCTTGGGTAAATTAACACTTAGGCTATTTTATGTTAAATAGAACCTTTGGCTAAGTTCAAATCCTTGGGTTACCTGCTTCGGGTGAGTTAATACTTAAATTACGTTTGAAATGTTCAATCGAGCCTTGATTGTATTTGATTTCTTATATTTCCTACCTCGGGAAATAAAACCCCAGTGCAAATACTTCCTTATATATATAGACATGGTAACTGAAGAGTGAATCGTAGAAATATGAACATAAGTTAGAACAACAAAGCTTTAACAAAAGTTTTCCATTAAGCTAAATTCAAGGAAATACATATGGAAAAAGAGGCAAGTAAAGGCAAAATGCCTTCTACTTAAAAAAAAAAAAAAAAAACAGAACAACAAAGGTAGCATGAAGATCCACTGCCATATTCCTTAAAGCTTTGGGAATTTTCTGCATCTCTTTCCCTATAGTGGGTTGCACTTTAGAGGTTGGGGTTGGGGCTGAAGGAGCCATTGTGAGTGGTGCAGCACTTGTGGAGGAATCTCTTGCTGTTTGGGATGCTTTGGTTGCCACCTGAGTGCCCAAGGCAGCAGCTGTGCTGGGCTTAGAAACGGATAACTCAGTCTGTTTAGGCTTAATAGGAGTAGTGGTGCTGGGCTGCTGTTCAATGGGTTTGGCTTTGGTGGGAGCAGTGGTTTTGGCTGACTGGACGAGGTCTGATTGTTGGAGGGTAGAAGGCCTTCTCCAGATTCCTTAGCTCAGAGTTAGAGTCTACTCCATCAGCATTTAAGGCCTCAATCCATGTCTGGAGGCAGAAGATACGACATATGACGGGGAGTTGAGATTTGAGGTGAGCCTCAGTCTCCTTTTGTCCTTGGTTGTAAGCAGTCTACTTGACCTTGTCCATTTCCTTAGCCTTTTGGCTGAGCTCCTTCTTCAGCTCAGAATTAGTTGTCTGAGCAATGGCAAGCTGGCTTTCTGCCTCCCTCAATTGCATGAGTTGCTCCCGAGCTTGCCTTTCTGAGCTTTTAATGGAAGCCTCAGCACTCTTTCTGGTCTTGTCACACTCAGCCAACTTAAGGAGAGTCTCCTTCAGCTTTTTATCAGTTAGAGACTGAGACTTCTATGCAGCGAAGCACTTGGATTCCTCATCCTACAACTCTCGGAAAGCCTGGTTGACCCACTCCTCTACCACATGTGTTTCTTGGGTAGCTTGTTTATGAACAATTAACATAAAAGTTAGTGGGAAAGCATGCGTAGAAGGGATTTTAAAGGTAGAGAAACCTTACCAAAGCTAAGTTCCCCTTCACGGACAGGAAAAGCTCATGCTTCTTTAAATTTCAAAGCTCATCCATGTCCCTTGGGAGAAGAAGGGCTTGTTCCATGGCATTGGCTACGTAGCATGCTCTTCTGCCATCAAAATCGCAGATAAAAGCATCCTCCAGGAGGTGAGTCATCCAACTCAAAGATAGGGTTCTAGTTCAAAACCCGAGTCCTTCGCTCAGAGGCTACACTCGAGCTTGCCACTCCCTTTATTTGTTGGACATAGGTCATTTTGGTCACCTTGGTTGGCTCAGAAGGGGTTTCTTCTTAAACTTCTCCTTCTTTAATAACTCCCTTGCCTTCTTTTTTGTCCTTTTTTTTTGCTTTTGGTCAGCTAGTTCGGTCTGTGCGGGGGCAGGAGGAATTGGAGTTGGAGATCTAGGAATTATGGGGACCTCGGGGGCTGCTGGCCCAACGTGGGACTCTTGTAAAGAAAGCAAATCTGGCAGCTTTTTCTCTATCACCATCCCTTTGGGTACTTCGATATCCTTTTGGTCTTCACTAACTAGGGTTGTAGTTAGCTGCGGGCTGAGTCCTTCCTCCTCGGACACGTTGGTGTGGTAAAAGATTTCAAAATTCTCTTCTCAGATAGGATTTTCAATATCTTCCTCCAAAGTTTAATCCTCAGATTCTGTCTCGGATTCTTCGTCTGAGGATGTAATCTCCTCTATGACAGGCTGTGGATTTTCTAAGGCAGGGAGCTTAATTGGTTGAGGATCCTTGAAGGTAGGGAGCTTGACTACTTGTGTTCCCTCTAGAGGAGGTTTACTTATGAAGCCTTTGATGCTCACATCAACCAAAGCAAGGTGAGAGTCTCGGGCCTTGATCACGTGCTTGGATGTTTGGAAGCGATTGGATATGGGGGTGAAGCCTAGGATCACATGAACTGCGCTGAGCTGACCGTCCCGATGTATTAAGATTTTGAACCTTAAGACTCGGTTCAGTAATTTGAAGTTCACCAAACTTCGTCTCTTGGTGGTGGTTCTTTTCTCTAAAGAAGAAAAGTTAAGAATTCACGTTAGTTTGCAAGTTAGACAAGCCCAAATCTAAGCAAGTAAAAGAAAATTATACATACATAAAGGTAAAACGATAAACTGGCATGCAAAAAGACTGTTTATAGTTTCCTAAGCTAACATTGATTTTTGTTAAATGTCCCTAAGCCATCCCACCTGGAGTTCCATCCTTGGTAGGGAAATGGAGTCCGTCGTGCCACTCCCTTGAAACAATGAGGAAGTCCTCGTCCATGCCTTTCTTCATCTCAAGGAGACAAGAGATTAGCCTAATGGCAGGAACCCTAGTTTTTAAGTAATAACCCCCTTCCTTTGGCACCTTTCTAACAACTATACACCCAATTCACGTCGTGATGGGTAAGTTGTATACCCAACTTTTCATTTAGTGCATCTACATTACCTAATATTCTAAACATATTTGAAACGCATTGGGTAGGACATAGTCTAAAAAGATTTAGAAAATCCCTAGTGACTCTACCTATAGGAATCCTCATACTCCTTTCAATGAAGCCAATCATAAGAATTACAACAATACTAGTAGGTCTTTTCTCGTGCAACTTACCTGGGTTGCAATGTTGTAGGGACACATTGTTAGGAATCTTACAATACCTCTTAAACTTCTCTCGGTGTTCGGGAGTGTCAACCAAACTAAACAATCTACCCATTTTGGGAAAAAAATCTACTAGTGTGAAAGAATAAGGAAAGAACTCTGGTTAACAAAAATACACACTTACGAGTTTAGGGAAGAAGAACTCCTCAGGCGAGGTTACCAAGTGAGAGGAGTGTATTTATGTTCTTTTCTGCTTCTAGGGAGACAAAATGGAGAGAAAGGTCTCACATCTCTCTATATATAGGCTGGAAAAAGGAGGAGCGGTAAGTGAGAAAGAAACACACATATATAAAATAGACATTCCTCGAGCCCGACTGAGGAGCCTCTTTTCTTCATAATTTGTTGCCCTAGTCATTTCATTCGCTTCTTATCTCATTGTGATTAACTTTAACTTATTGAGTGATCAATATCTAACCCGTTCTCTAACATATTTATTGTAGTGGGCTTATTGGACCACTGTCCGAGTCATTTTTGGGCCGTGGGTCAAGCTGTGCCCTTAGAACCTTTAATAATAATAATAATAATTGCAGGGGCTTGGGCCTGAGTGACCAAGAATGGCCAATATGACCAAGGCCCAACATTATAGGGCTAGGACAAGTCCATTGATAAATGTGCAAGGGTCTAAGGATTAACATTCAGGGGGAATCCTATTGTGTTCGGGGCCTAGTTAGGCCTAAAACTAACTAATAAACCGAAGGGGGGTCTAACAAGGGGAAGGTCAAGTTTAGGTCGGTAATCGAGTACTGTTAGTGCTTTGGGAAACTCGCTACCGAACACTATTTGGCGTTTAGAACAAGTTTCAAGAGAATCTTCAGAAGACATGGTGATTCCTTGGGATTCTAGAGAAAGTGGAAGTACGTGTGAATTGGTGAAATGATAATAATGAGTGTCCCACTAATGAGAGACTATAAAAGAGATGAGAAGCAAACCAAGAAGGTTGGTTGGAAAACACTGGGGAAAAACATTTGGGGAAAATATAGGGAAAACACAGGGAAATGGGGGTAGATTGAAGTAAAGGAAAGAAAACATAAAGGGAGTGAGAGTGATTAAACACGGAGGGAGAAGAACGACTGGAAGGGGAATGTGTGTAGATCAAAAAGGGTTTTTCGGAGGAGAATACAACTTGGACTATCTAGCTGAAGTTCAGAGCTTTACATGTAGGATTGCAATAAAGCCCACAAATAAATATATTGGGGCCCAAATCCTTTGTCCAGCATCGTAGATCAAGCAGGTTTGGGGACCACAACAACAACAACAACAACAATAATAATAGAATGCTTGTTTTAATTTTGCAAAGCTCCTGTTGTGCCTCCTCATTATCTAGACATCATTCTATTTTTTATGATTTTATTTATTTTTTAATCAATATTAAATATAGGGAAGCATTATAAATTTAATTTATTTTGACTATTTTTTTCCTCATTATTTCTTATCTAACAATTATTTTTCCTCCAAATCTTCCCCTCAATTTTTGGCTCTTCTCTTCCCATTATTAATCACTTGCCTTATTGTTACTCTTCTTCCAACATTTCCTCTTTATTTTTGACATTTCTTCTTCACTTTTTCTTTTCTATAAATTTGCTATAACTCCTTTTGTACCTTTCATTCTTTCCTCCATGTTTTGCCCATTGAAAAAAAGGTGATTGCTCTCTCTCTCTCTCTCTCTCTCTCTCTCTCTCTCTTAATGGATTTAAAAAATAAAAATTATTTCTTACAACTTTACTTTTGGTTGATGAGTTTTCATATTATTTACAACTCTACTTTGGATTGATGTGTTTTAGTGTTTTGCTATTATGTTTTATAATTCTCCATCACATATCCCGTTTCTCCCTCTTATAAATTTGGATAAGTGAAATTTGTTAGTTGTTGAAATACCTATTTGTTATGTGAGTATTTTATATTAAAAACAGTAAATCATAATATATTATCTTCAATAAATTTCAGATAATAAATTATAAGTTATATTACTTTACAAAATAATTATATATTTTCGTGTGATGTATAGGCCTACGATTAGTATTATATTAAAAGTCAAAACATAATGAGGAATCCAAATTAGCTTTTAATTGTTACCTAATTTGATGTGAGGTATTCAACTCCAGGGATGAATTGAAAAAGAAATATTTATCGGTTCTACCTCCTATTTTTTATAAAGAGACTGACCAATGTTCCATTTTATTTTAAAAAAAAATTTATGGTACATACAGATACATTTACTACACTCAATAATAATATACACTCACCTAAGTATGGGTGTTCATCTGCTAGTATGGCCAATTTTGAATTACATTTAAACTGATAAAAAATTAAAGCATGTTGATTATGTGTGCTACGTGAAAAAAGCTAAAAACGTGTTCGATGTCCAAATTAATATAATCCTAGGATCTATCATGTGAACATGTGAAGAACATAGCATAAACACTTAAAGTATGTTATACCAACATTCAAACAAAAGCATGCTTAAATCCTACTTTCTAACATATAATTAAAGCAAACATGTTATAAATCTATACTAAACTACATACAAATTAAACATAGAAGGGAGAAGATTCCTTTTAGAGGTTGTTGAGGAGTGAGAAAACAAGTTACGAAGCTGCAAATCCAAGACCAAAAGGACTGGTGTTTACCCTAACTTTGCTAGACCAAAAGGACAAATCACAAGGTGTCTTCTTAGTTGCTTCCTCTAAAAACCTAAAATAGAACCAAAGTATCTCCTCTAAAACCTTTAAGGAGTGAGGTAATAAGTCCTTACCTATAAATTTGAGATCAAGAGGATTGATGTCCCTTCTAGTGATTCAAACACAGGAGGACCAAACAACCAATCACAGTAGTTGCTTTGCATTACGCTCAGGGTGTTCTAATAAACACCCTAGCTTGACCATATATATGAGTTTGGTTCAAGTTACGCCTGCTGGACTTTAAGTAATGCTACACCACCCAATAACTTGTTATTAAATTCATTTTTTCAAAATTCAACTGTTGAATTACATGTTCTATATGTACTTAACGGAAAATTATTAGGTACTCCCAGAGTACCATAAATGCATACTTCCCCTCTCACATGAATTGTGGGTCCCACCATGAATTTAATTAGTAGGACAATTATGTGAGAGGAGAGAGTATACATTTATTGTACTTCGGGAGTACTCAATAATTTCCCGTACTTAACATGCATGCCAATCGGATGTAATTTACCATATGATCCATAAACTTATCTTTTATGCATTTTTTTTTTAAACTACAAAAACTTGAATTTGAAAAATTTATTGATGATATGGCTATTGATCTTTGATCATCTATAAATTTTGTAAGCATGGCTATTTTAAATGAACGAAATGATATGGCTTTTGATCTTTGATCATCTTTAAACTTGAATACCTTGACTTAACAATCCCAAAAATTTGAGTTAAACAAAAATAATCTTAGCCCTTTAAACATAATCCTTAACTCCTAAAAAAACAATAAAACAATAAAAAGTAGCCCAAACAACAACAAATAAACAAAATATTCAACAAAAACCCCTTTAAAAATAATAACAAAGAATAAAAATCCCAAGTAATTCTTATTTGTAACTTGTTCAACACTTTCCATAAAATACTTCATAATTTTATTTTTATATTTTTTTCTAAAGAATTGGTACCAAGAAAGCGTTGATAGTTGATACCCATTTTTGCAACACATTTTTTACAAGCTCGAATTCCTTGTGGGTTCAATTTATGTATTATATTATATTTTGTTTTTTTGAGCATGACCCAAGCCTACGCGACATATTGGGGAAATTAAGAAAGTGTAGTTTAGAGGGTATAGGTCAGTTTCTTTCGGACTTTTTACATGAGCCCAGCCTATGCGTGCTATTAAGTGAGTAAAGGACATTGATAGCACCTCAAGCTCATGGAGAAGGTCTTGTACCCAAAATTTTCACCCCAAAAGAGCTTTTATGCTCTGGCTATCTGCGGCCCAAACTTTTTGGCCTGACCCATTTTTGCCTTTAAAACATAGTTAGCTCTCATTGGCCAACTCCAGTTGTTAGCCCTCATTTAGTTGAGTATTCCAATAATCTAAAATGGTTGACAAAAGGCAGCCAATTAGAGCAAACCCATTTATTTTCCAAAATTATGTAAAAAGCAACGAACCCATTTCCTAATTAAGCATAAAGCAAGCTACACCGAAATCATGGAAACAACACTTAAGAGGTCCAAAGCCTTGCTTCTTACCCAAAACCAGTCACTAAAAGCACCTAAAACTCAATATAAAAGGCCTTAATTAGATTCAAAACATGCCAACCAAGTTTTACTCACACAGTTGAAACTTTAGAGTAAACTCATTCAGCCAGCTAACATTCTTACAATTCTAAAACTAGGGCATGGAAATATGGGTATAGGGGAATCTTCCATCTCTTCTTCGCGACCTCTGTCAGTTTGCTCTTCTCACTGACTGTAGGTCGAAATTTCAGACCTATGGTTTTTATGCATTTTTCTGTACTTTTGTTATTAAACTTTATAGCAAAAGCCCATTCAGCCAACAAATATTCTAACAATTCAGAAGCTTGGGGGTGGAAATATGGGTATAGGGGAACCTTCCTTTTCTTTATCATGACCCTTCTCAATTTCCTATTCTCGTTGATTGTGGGTTGAAGTTTTAGACTTATTATGTTTTTATGCATTTCTCTACATTTTTGTTTCTGGCATTTTGATTTCTCTTTTGTTAAAGCACCATTAGTCTTTATTCACTAAATTTTGGAATTTTGGGCTTGATACTCTCCACAAATAACCACTCCTAAAGAAATCAATAGAAGATTTAAGTCATTCTAGCATTTTTGGCCCTTGCGGCAAAATGTCCCTGACAAAAAGTTATTATTGCTATGAGTTCTTCTCAACGACGTTGGTAACTCTACTTTCCTCAACTTTGCAATTACAGCTACTTTGCTCTCCTTGGTGGCTTGACTCACAGTCGCAACAAGTATCATTTGCTGCTCTCTCTCTCTCTCTCTCTCTCTCTCTCTCTTACTTTTTCTCTTTTCTATCATTATTTTAGCATTATTTCACTTTATTACCTTCATTTCAGTTCTCATTTTATCTCTCACAATTCTTTTATTTCCTTTTCATTTAATTAGTAAAAGAAAATTGTGCCATATATTTACGATATTTTATATATTTTTTTTCTTTGTGATTTCATTATATTCAAAAGAGTAGATTTATGGTCTGTTTGGATTGAGGGAGAGTTGAGAGGTGTAGAGAAAAGTTGACCAAAAATTAACTTATTTTTAGTTAACTCTACTTTACTCCCCTCCACTTTCCCTCCCTCTCACCTCAATCCAAACGGTCCTTTAATGACCAATGGGCGTAAAGCCTGTTGGAAAAGTTTCAAATTAAATTAGAAGAAAAAAAAATAAAGGATTAACAACTGGGTCATTTAAGACCCCAGTTGACTTCACATGAGGGTAGGTGAGTATTAAACTCTCCCCTCTGTTATTAGACCATTTGGTCCACCAAAAATAGAAAAAACACACCCCAAAGAAAAAAAAAATCATACGCACAAGACAGTATTTACGTGATTCAGCAATTTGCTTACGTTCACGGAGTTGTAGGGATTTCACTATTATCAGAGAAAAAATACAAAGCGCGGCCATACAATTTTTCACTCTCTCAAAAACAACAAGAAAAAACCTAATCACCAAAACAAAGGTTTCTCTATCCTTCGCTCCATGGACTAAGCCTTAGAAAATCTCCCATTAAAAACCACGCAACATTATTTTGGGTCGGGTCGAGTCGGGTCATCAATCGGATCAAACACAACTAGGCTCCACAAAGCCTAACAAATCTCCCACTTGGAGACTAGTTCAATCACCAACATCATCCGCTATCTTCCAAAAACAAGCCCTCATCCTTGCAACTCATCCTCCTGTGACTATTCGATACCTAGATTTATGACCATGACCGGCATGCTAATATCAAGCTTAAACCTGATATTAACAAGAACCAACTAAACTTTTACAAAACTTTTAGCAAAGCTTCCCTCTGTCTTTTCATTCTTGGTTCTTTAATTCTTGACATAACTTCTCACTTGATATTCATAGCATCTACATAGTACTTCAAAGGGTAACAAAAACCACCAGTTATTCAAATTCTAAATTTCACATAATACACCACTTAATACTTTAAGGTACATAACTTTCATTAGATCCTAAAATACACAATACTATAAAACTAAACACCAAATTGTTAATTTGGGATCTATACTTTTAATACTAAGACCAGCTCCTTCCAAAACTTGACTAAGTCTCCCTCTACTTCAAAATAAAACCTGTTGACTGAAAGAGTGGAAGGGGTGAGCTACACAATTCAGTAAAGGTAAGATATATAAGAATTTAATAAGAATGCATATCAAATCATTTCATTTTATAAATAATCCAATAGGAGAACATCTTTTCATGCATAGTATTTTATACTATGCATAATAATAACTTATACGCTCTTCATAGGAAAATAATTGTTGTTCCTTTTCTTATTAGAATAATATTACTAAAACCTTTCGGATAGAGTCTCTTTCATTTCTTACAAAGTCACCAAATATAATATTGATTGTTTAAAATCATGTACATACATATATATATATATATATATATATATATATATATATATATATATATATATATATATATATATATATATATATTCTCATTACAAAATGATCATTTTAACTTAAATCAGGTAATTGGTAATTTTGTCTTAAACTAGAAACATCTTGACGAATAAGAAAACTTTTCTTTATAAACTTCTTCTCGTAAAATATTATAACTTTCATAGTAATAAAACTTAACATTTCCTAAAGAACAGATATCTGATAACTTTTTAACATAAACTTGTACTTTCATCAGAAACTTTATCTTTATAGAGCACTAAAACCTTTTCATCAGATTCTTTATCTTTAGAGCCCAACAAAACTTCGGAAACTCTTATCTTTAAAGAACAACTTTTCTTTTCATCAGACACTTCTTTTCATAAAAGCTTCTAACTCTTTATAATGCATTTAAACAAAATCATTCTCTCATGATCAATAAAATAATATAGTTTATAACATATTGGTTAGTCCATATCTGATAAATTTTTACTTATTTGGGACGCTTCTAGCACCACCGTGCTAGGCATCCAGCATTTCCCACAATGCCAGGTATTCACGGGATCACATCATAATACATATCTTCAACCATGAGGGTAGGTTGACATCCTCCACAAGTTGGCCGTTACCAACAAGGGCGGGTACAGTAGAGCTAGTCCCACTTTTAATGGCCAATCAGATAACATTTTTTATGGAAAGCTAGTAATTTAACCCCTACTGACCGAGTTCAGATCGCCAGAGGACATAACCCGAAAACATTTCATACTTATACATCATACTGAAATTTATAGTTTGCATAACATTTCATAATAAAAGCATTTCCATTGTTTTCTTTAAGCATCGCGTTCGTGGAATTAGTAATTGCATCAATATGCTTAAATCATATACATATGGTTTTAAGAACTCATGAACATATCTTTGTCTAAAACATGATTATATGTCACACCTCTAATCAAAAACCTTTTAATGCATAATACACTTTAAAATAACCTCATGACTTACCAAATGCTCATATAACTTATCCCTTACTAGAAAATAGAGGAACCAAGAGCCTACGGTCAAAGAAGCTTAGACTTAGGTACTGGTAACACCTAAACCACATATCAAAGCCTATTACTATCAATTACTCCTTATCATAAACTTATGCATTCATCTCAAAACCTATATCTTAAAATCAAGGAAATCCAAATCCCACCTCAACGAGGTTCCCCAAACACAAGATACATTTATCAAACAATATGATGTACCAAATCAAAGAGAAACCATTATTTTAATGTTCATATTCAAATCATGTCAAACAGTTCTAAAATCAATTCAGAATGTGTTTGAGATCGGAAGCAACGGTGCATGCATAAACTTACACAAAGCAACATACAACATGTTGAACAAAATAGCTTCATAAAAACAAAAGTTGAGTGGTTTAGAACCCCTCTTTTGAGCACTAAACCTTGATCCAAGTTATACAAAATATATCTATGATCTAGACATTCTAAATGATAAGCATATTAAATTATAGTTCAAAACATTCAGCTTAACTTTAGAATTAAATCCTCAAAGTTAGAGTTATCATTTACTGTTTACTGCTCATTTCGGCAGCATATGCCTCATTTGTAAAATACGAATGGGCTATCTAAACACATTCAATCCTCATGAAATTTTACAGAGCCACTCCTTTGGATATCTAGTAAATTTCAGATTCAAAGCATAAAACCACGATTTATTAAAAATCATATAAGACAACATGTTCAAATCTGTCTTGCCAGAATTTCATGCAACTTAGAAATTAAACCATTATTTTTATATTGATCCAATGGCTGTGAGACCACTTCCATTAGAACCATATGTGTCTTAGCATTCATAAGAACTACTCCTAGTATCATAATTCACTATATACAATTTAATACATAATTTATCATGTGTAAACTCAGAATCTATCACAGTGATAGTTTTGAAACATTTTCTTGTAAAATTATAAAATGATTGCAAATAGTCTCATTATCATATGGGAATTTTAATACATTCATTAGACATGTTAGAAAACACTTATTTACAGTCATATAACCATTTATAGCAAAATTAAATATAACAAAAATCCCAGCAGTAACATCAAAAGTACTCACCCTAACTTTATCTTACTTCCTTAATCATATACCATCATTAATTAGTAAAAACTCTAATTTACCTTCAACAAACTATCAACACAGTTTCAAAGCATCTTAAAACACTATATATATATATATATATATATATATATATATAGAGAGAGAGAGAGAGAGAGAGAGAGAGAGAGAGAGAGAGAGAGAGAGAGAGAGAGAGGTAAAATCCTCTCTTTGAAAAAATCATGGATTCTAAGATGAGAGTAGCTAGAACCCTTACCAAGTTTCTTGTTCTTGAGGGGAAAATAGGAATAGAATCACTCTTGCATAAAAGGATTTCCCTTTCCTAGTGGCTGGACCTGAAAGTATGAGAGGTAAAGACCTTGAGAGAGTTTTCTTTCTTTTGGTGTTGGACCTGTGGGTATGAGAGAGAGCTGAGAGCTTCTTGGAAGTTCTAGTTGTTTTGAGAAAGTCAAAGAAGAATGAGATGAGGTGCTACCGATAAGAACAAAGAAAGAAGAAAACAATGGAGTAAAGAAAGAAGAGTGGTGTAGCAAAGAAGTTAAGGAAAATATCTTGGGTGGGGCACGTGTATGCTAAGGGGAATAGTGAGTTGATGACTCACTTTACAACCTTTTAAAGTTTACTTTCCACTCCCCTCACAAGCTTAAACACTTAATTAAATACTAACAACTATATATCTAATAACTTAACCACTTAATATAATTTTGTACATACTTAGTATACATTATAATACAATTAGCCATTCAATTATTTATAATTTTTTAAAATTCTTATTCAATGGCATTTTAAAATAATATGTTTATTAAATACTCTTCTATTAATTATAGAAAGGAAAAATGGCTTAAAAAATAATAATTAGCAACTTGAACACATAGGTTAACTATAAAGTTGGGCTGGGGTGTTACACTTAGTCAACATGTCTGCCGAGTTCTTAGATCCACAAATCTTCTCAAGTATTACCAGCTTATCTTCAACAAGGTACCGAATAAAGTGGTATTTTGTTTGTATATGCTTCGACTTTGAATGAAAAGCTGAATTTTTAGCAAGAAAAATTGCACTCTGATTGTCACTATGTAGAATGCCTATCTCTTGCTTCTTACCCAATTCATCTAAGAAGCCATGTAGCCAAATCATCTCATTTCCAGCTTCAGTTGCTGCAACATACTCAGTTTCTGTAGTAGACAAAGTAACATTCTTTTGTAAATTTGAAGCCTAAGATATAGTTGTACTACCTAGAGTAAATACAAACCTAGTAGTACTCTTTCTACTATCAATATCACCACAAAATCAGCATCTACATAACCTTGCAATTTCAAACTTGCACCTGTGAAGCAAAGACATGTATTTGATGAACTTTTCAAATATCTCAGAATCCACTTGACTGTCTCCCAACGTTGCTTTCCTGGCCTACTCATGTATTTGCTCACAACTCCCACTGCATGTGCAATGTCTGGCCTTGTACACATCATAGCATACATCAAGCTGCCAATAACTAAGGCATAGGGCACCTTGCTCATACAGTCCCTTACTTCTTCTGTCTTCAGTGACTCTTCTTTGCTTAGTTTGAAATGACTACTCAAGGGTGTGCTCACTGGTTTAGCTTCATTCATGTTGAATTTACTGAGAATTTTCTTCACATACTTTGACTGTGAAAGCTTCAATATACCATTAGCCTTGTCTCTAATGATTCTCATACCAATGATTTGTTTTGCAGCTCCCAAATCCTTCATTGCAAACTGTTTTGACAATTACCTTTTCAGATTATTAATCTCCTTAATGATAGACCCTACAATAAGCATATCATCCACATACAACAGTAAAATGATGTAAGAATTGTCAAAAGACTAAACATAGCAATAGTGATCAGCTTCACATCTCTTAAACCCAATTTTATGCATAAAACTATCAAATTTCTTGTCTTATTATCTAGGAGCTTATTTTAGGCCATACAAGCTCTTTCTCGGTTTGCAGACCAAATTCTCTTATCCTTGAACAATGAACCCTTCTGGCTGAATCGTGTAAATTTCTTCCTCCAAGTCACTATGAAGGAATGCCGTCTTCACATCTAACTGCTCAAGATGTAAGTTTTCTGCGGCCACCACTCCTAGTACCAGTCTAATTGTTGACATCTTCACAATTGGAGAAAATATATATGAGTAGTCAATGCCTTTATTCTGCTGGAACCCTTTAATCAACTAATCTGGCCTTGTAACGTTTGCTACCATTATGCTCATTCTTTATTCTGTATACCCACTTGTTGTGCAAAACCTTCTTTCCTACTGGCAATTTAGTCAGTTCCCATGTCTAATTCCTCAACAAGGAATCCATCTCATCCTTCATGGCTAACTCCCACTTGCTTGAATTCTCATCTTGCAAGTCTTCATCATAACACTCTGGCTCACCACCATTAGTCAACAGGAGATAATTTAAAGCGGGTGAATAATGTTGTGGAGGTCTAATGGTCCTAGAAGATTTGTGGACTTCAGCTATAGGTGTACTCTGATCTACCTGTGAGTCTACATTCTCCTTATCTTCTTCACCCATTTTCTGGACAGTATATTCAGTCAATTCATCTAAGTTGACAAACTCAAATTTATTTTGATCTATCTTTGTAACATCTGACACTACAGTTGACCTGTCCTTATACATAACCTGTTCATTAAATATCACATTTCTACTTCTGATGATTTTCCTGTTTCGTTCATCCTAAAACCTATAGCCAAATTTCTCATCACCATAGCCAATGAAACATATTTTAGACTTTGCATTAAGTTTACTACAAGAATCAGAATCAATATGAACATAAGAAACACAACCAAAAACTTTTAAATAGGAAAACTTTACCTCTTTACTGCTTCAAACCTCCTCAGGAAGTTTGAACTCCATGGGAACTAATGGTCCTCGGTTTATCAGGTAAGTTGCAATGCTAATAGCATCAGCTCAGAAAGTTTTTGGTAGTCCAGCATGCAACCTCATACTCCTAGCACGCTCATTGAGAGTTTTGTTCATGCGCTTAGCCACACCATTCTGTTGTGGTATCCCATGAATGGTCTTTTCCATCCTAATTCCTTGTGTAGCACAATATTCACTGAACCCTCCATCTATCTACTGATATGCATGAAATATATACAATGAAGTACCATAGATTTGCATAGTTAGCCTTATTTTTATATTATTTTATGACTAATTATATATTATATTTGTTTTGTGGAAAATAAAGGGTATTCACAATTGAGAAGCTGAACAAGTCACAAATTGAATGCTAGGTGGGTCATGCTGATTATAAAGCCAATTCAAGAGAAAAGAGCTTGCCATGAAGTAAAGATTTAGCCCAAGTAAACATCCAGCCCAGGCGTGAATTCAAAAGCAAAGAAAGAAAAATAAGAAGAAGCCAAGATGCATTCCAACGTGTATGAAGTTTGCAAGGAAAGAAACTCTAAAAGCAAGCACAGGTGTCACAAAAGAAAAGCACAACCAACATGGTGGGCTTGGGCTTGAGAGTCCAAATTTGTTAATTGTTGGTGGGCCTCTCTATTTCTTATTGAAACACAAACACTCTTGGGCTGGTCTTTGGTTTCGGCTGGGCACAACTTGAAGCATAGCATGTGGCTTACAATCCTAGTCTCACTTGTATTAGGAATTTTTATAGAGTCAGGCGACTTCTCTTTGAAGTGCGTGTGTCTTTGTGTGATATGAATAGGAGCAAACAGAAAAGTAAGGGAGGGTGGCTAGCGCTGGAACTAAAGGGCAGGCAGCAGCACGTAGTTTCTTTTATAGCTTTTCTCTAGCACTATGATTATTTCTTTCTCTATTTTATTTGTCTAGTTTAATGTTTAGTATTTTATTTTTATGTTTTCTTTTAATTACTATGAGTAGCTAAATTTATAATTAGGGCTAAGGATGAAACCTTGTTAAGGATTATCAGTAATATTTATGTGATTTGATTTTTCCCACAATAGTTGTTCTTTAATGATTTAAATTGTTCTTACTTCATATCAATTGACTGAGATGAAATTCTAGATATGAGTTCAATCATGTTTTTCTCATGATTTAGGATTTGTTTTAATTAATTGAATGCTTGGTTTATTAATTCTTGATTATGAAATTGGATATCGCTTATGATTTGTTAGTTAATGGATACAATTTATGATTTGATTTTTAGAATTGGATATATCTTGTGATTTGTTTGGCTACGGATATAATTGATGATTTGATTTTATACTTAAGAAGTGAAGAAGAACATGCTTTTGATTTTTAAAATAAGAATTTTAATGAGAATATTTTCCATGATAGCAAGATTGATTTCTAGATTATCATGTAGTGAGTTGGGAAAAATTAATGATCATAAATATATGTTGATATGACTTACAAGGCGGATTCCAAAACCTTAATTCCTTTCCTTTGATTGTTTACATCTTTTTAGTGCTTTATATCTTTTGCTTAGTTTAACTATTTGCTTAATTTGATTTTTTGCTTAGTTTATTTAATTTCAAAACAACCAATTTTTATTAAACTAGATTAGGATTAATTTGGTTAAGATTTAATTAATTTTCCTACGTTCATTCAAGTCCCTATGGGTTCGACCTCATTCTTGTCAAACTATACTTTGGTACGGTTCGTACACTTGCGAGTATTTTAAAATTTCACAACATCTACTCTCTTCCATTATCTGATCTCAAACATTTTACTTTTAAACTTGTTTCTGTCTCAACTATGGTCTTCCACTTCTTAAAAGTTTCAAATACATCAGATTTATTTTTCAGAAAATAAACCCATACCTTTTTGCTTGAGTTATCAATGAAAGTGATGTAGTATCTTGAACCTCCAGGGGATGCAACCGGAGAAGGCCCCCACAAATTAGTGTGTACTAACTCTAATTTTTCAGCTTTCGAAGTCCTACCAGTTTTCAAGATGCTCACATTTTTTTGCTTTCCTAAGATGCAGCTTTCACACATGTCAAAATCAATGCACTTCAATTCTGGTAGTTTTCCTCTTGACAGTAGCATCTTCATCCCTTTCTCACTCATGTGACCAAGTTTTCCTCTGGACATCTCCCATACTGACAACATCCAAGGCTACGCCATCAACTAAATACACCTTATCAAAATCGCATGCAACATAATTCTGTATGATTTCTCGATGTGGAGTGGTATGAAATGAAGCTCTTGAGTCCAAAACCCAATCATCAAGTGGACTGTCTACTGCAATAAGTAATGCATCTTATACCTCTTTTGTTACAGTATTAGCAGAATCATCTTCATTCTTCTTCTTAGGACTTTTGCATTGTCTCCTAAAGTGACTTGTTTTCCCACAGTTCTAGCAATGTATTTGTTGGCCTAATCTAGATTTACTTCTGTTCCGATTAGAATTTCTGGATTTTTATCTTCCCCGATTAGAATATTTGTCATTACCTTTGCCTCTTGTCTCAAGGTTTAGGGTAGAACCAGATCCTGAGGTTTCACCTGCATCTCTTCTGTGAATCTCCTTAGCCAGAATTAAATCTTGTATGTCATTGTACTTTAGCTTTTCTTTTCCTTGTAGAATTGCTTACTGCCATCCTCGTTGCCTCCTAACTGTTTGGCAAAGAAGCCAAAATGATCAGTGCACGGATCTCATCATCAAAATCAATTTGTACAGACGACAATTGATTTGTGATAGTGTTAAATTCGTTCAGATGTTGTGCTACTGATGCATTCTTTGCCATCTTCAAATTGAATAGTTTCTTCATCAGCTGCACCTTGTTGTTTGCTGATGGCTTTTCATACATACCAAACAAAGCCTTCATCAGATCTGCTATGGTCCTTCCTTTACAACATTGTGTGTAACAGACTTAGACAGAGTTAACCTAATGACTCCTAGTACCTGTCTCTCAAGAAGAGCCCATTCCTCATCCTTTATAGTTGTAGGTTTTTCCCCTAAAAGCAGCAGATGCAACTTCTTCTCATAAAGATAATCCTCGATTTGCATCCTCTAGAATCCAAAGTTTGTGCTATCAAACTTTTCTATTCTAGACGCCTTTCCTGTTTCTTTTGTCATTGCTCACACTCAAACCTAACCCTAGGCTCTAATACCAGTTGTAGGGAATTAACACGAAATTCCCAAACCTGTGAGAAATAAAAATAGAGAAAACACACGCTAAAGAAAAAAAAATCACATGCATAAGACAGTATTTACGTGGTTCGGCAATTTGCCTACGTCCACAGAGTTGCAGGAATTTCAATATTATTAGGGAAAAAAATACAAAGTGCGGCCGTACAGTTTTTCACTCCGCTCCATGGACTAAGTCTCAGAAAATCTCCCATTAAAAACCACGCAATATTATTTTGGGTCGGTTCGGGTCGTCAACCAGATCAAATACAACTAGGTTCCACAAAGCCCAACAATTTTCACCTTAAAACATGCTGTTTCCTTTGCCTCAACACAATCCTAAATACATAGCAATCAATCTTTAATTCTGTAGCTACAAAAGGAAAGCTTAAAAGGAGAAATTATAAGGGGGCGTTTATCACGGCAAATTTACAAAGATGTGTTAGTCAACCTTTTTATATACCTATAAAACCAAATGTAATGATGTTTCTTAATACATACGAAATAGTAATAAAATTCCTTATTCTGTGTTTTACTCTTCCTTCAACTTTTGTGGGCATTAATATGAGTTCAAAGCTTTGGTTTGTGGGTGCATACAACCATAACTTCAAGCAATTTCTGCACCAAGGATAAATTGCATCCAATGGGTGCAAAAATCACATTTTAGGATAGTAGATTGAGTTACACGCCTCGGCTCTCTCTCTATCATCGATAAATTTCCTCTAATCTCTAAAATTTACTCTAGTGGATATGTTTTGTTTTTGTTTTTTGTTTTTTAAATTTTTTATTTTATTTATAAAGAATCGGGTTTTGTTAATTAGGATGGGTTTGGATTGGGCTGAAACGTAGTGCATCTGCGTTTCAGGCCCCCCCCCCCCCTTTTTTCCCCTAGACGCGCACCTGTCATTGTTCATTGGTCATGAACAGATAAATAATGTTTTGAGGCGTGAACAGTATTTTTACACATTAAAAAATTATTTTATTACAGTGTTTTTTAATTTTTAGTTTTAATTTTCAGCTGTATCCAAACGCTAAGGGTTCATTTGGATAGAACTTATTGCTGAAAACTAAAAAAACTGTAGCAAAATAATTTTTAAATGTGTGAATAGTGCTACGGGACCCATTCTTAATAAAAAATTGCACAGTGCACTCATGGCAGTTTTGGCCCGGCAACATAAATGAAAAAAAAAAAAAGAAAAAAAGAAAAAAGGAAAATGCAAAACACAAAAACGCAAAAAAAATAATTCGGATCTAAACGCATTCTTAGGGTCCGTTTGGATAGAACTTATTTTGCTGAAACTGAAAATTGAAAACACTATACAAAATAATTTTTAAATGTGTGAATAGGACTATGAGACCAATTTTTAATGAAAAAATGGCTGAAAGTGAAATGTGAGTCCTATGAACAGTAAACAGTGTACTGTTTACAGTTGAATTGGTCAAAAGTTGCGGCTACTAAAAAAAAGAAAAAAAAGAAAAAAAAGAGAAAACGTGCTGAAGAAAACACAGACCCACAAAAGTTGGATCCAAACGCTACTGGTCGGGCGGCTACTGGGCTACTAGTCTCAGATGTTTCCAACTACGGACAGACTGAAATTTTCGGGCGGCTACTGGTCGTATTTAGGAATTTTCGGGCGGCTACCTTCGTAGAATGGTAGTGTTTAGGAATTAGGAGTAGGGGTTAATTGAGCCTGAGGTCATGATATGAAAAAAAGGATCGAATCGTGAGATTCTAAAACACATGGTAGCCATTAGCCAACCTTATCGTGAGATTCAAGATACCTTTAAATATCTGCCAATGCGTTACAGGGCTTACCACTCAAATCACGATAGACTCAACACTATCACTACCCCATCCACAACCACCATCAGTCACCATGGCCCTCATCTCTGATTTGCTCCACACAAAGGAACTCCCACTCTCACCTCTCACCCTCCTAGTTCTTCTCATCTTTACGCTCTCTTGGTACACATGGAAGAAGCAAAGGACCTCGCTGCTGCTGCTGTTGCCTCCAGGTCCACGTGGCGTCCCCTTATTCGGTAACCTCCTCTCTCTAGACCCAGAGCTTCACTCCTACTTCGCTGGCCTAGCCCAAATCCACGGGCCCATATTCAAACTCCGTCTCGGCTACAAGCTTGGCATCGTCGTCACCTCACCTTCCCTCACTCGCGAAGTTCTCAAAGATCGTGACGTCACCTTTGCCAACCGTGACGTTCCCGAAGCTGGTCGGGCCGCCACCTATGGTGGCTCCGATATTGTATGGACCCCATATGGACCCGAGTGGAGGATGCTGAGAAAAGTTTGTGTGATCAAGATGCTGAGTAACACAACGTTGGACTCTGTTTACGAGCTTCGTCGTAAACAGGTCCGAGAAACAGTTGGGTACTTTTACAGGCGGGTCGGGTCGCCGGTGAACATTGGGGAGCAGATGTTCTTGACTGTGATGAACGTGATTACGAACATGATGTGGGGTGGAACAGTGGAGGGGGAAGAGAGGTCTAGCCTTGGGGCTGAGTTCAAAGAAGTGGTGTCGGAGATGACGGAGCTTTTGGGGAAGCCCAACATCTCGGATTTTTTTCCGGGTTTGGCCCGGTTTGACTTGCAAGGCATAAAGAAGAAGATGGATGGCTTGGCCAAACAGTTCGATCGGATCTTTGATGTTATGATTAATCAACGGCTGAAGATTGATAAAGAAGGTGGGAGCAAAGACAGTAAAGATTTTTTACAGTTTTTGTTGAAGTGGAAGGATGAAGGTGATTCCAAGACACCTATGACCATGATCCACCTCAAGGCCTTGCTTATGGTACGTCCTTTTCATTCACAGTAAACACATTGTCTTAGGACCCTTTACTTTTAAAGCAATTGTTAAAAAGTAATTGGAAAAAGTATAGTTATAAAACTGGTTACAGTATAAGTTTATAACTTTAGTCGATAAAATTCTGGATAGCATTAGCAAAACTGGAAATAGGGTGAGCAGCCCGGACCTTACTCTTGGCATGTTAGAGAGAGAAAAACTAGGTTCCAAATTCCAACCCCAAGCATAATTTTTTCTTTTCTGCCAAAAAAAAAAAAGCATTAATGTTCTTTGTATTTAATTTTTTTCCCCCTGCAGTCCTGCTAGATTTATGTTTTTCTATCACACTTTCCCCACCTTTTGGTCCAAAGTTCACCAGAGGGAGAGAAAAAGTTTGTTTGGCCCTTCAAGATCCTTGGCACCTAGGGCCAAAGGAAAAATAAAAAATAATGAACGAGAAGATGAACATTGTTTGTCACTTTGTTAATTGTTTGCTTGCTTGTTTACGGAATTGTAATCTCCATAATTTTAAAATGTGTATATATATTGCCGTTTGGATCCACGTTTGAGATGCTTTTCACATTTTAGTTTTTCCTTTTTTATTTTAATTTTTTTTTATTCACGCGCAACCACTTTTAGGAGGAGATAGTTCACTGTTCATGCACTGACAGTGCATTGTTTATTACTATTTGTATGCTGTTTGTGCTGTTTATTAGAAAAAAAATATTAAAAATAAGTTTTATGTTAGTATTCACATTTTTAAAAATTATTTTGCTACAATATTTTTAGTTTTTAATTTTCAATTTTCAATAATAAGTTTTATTCAAACCAACCTATACTATTTTAAGTGTAATTAATTATTGGCGCTGCAGAAAGAGAAACATATTACAATATTCCAATATTTTAACATATTACAATATTTTGATATCACTAAGCACAGGGGCCCCATATTTCACAGGGATCAGTCTCGGTAGGCAAGACCCTCGCTAAAACACCGTATTATCTTTTTAGTTGCAGCATTAATATTACAAGAAAAATGTTAAAACCATATTTTATTTTACAAAATATTTTATAAACTGTTCATATGATGAGTAATTATTGGTAAGTAGAGAAAAAATATTAGTGGTGTTCTGGTAAGAAAACCAGTAAGAATTTGCTAAATACAATTTTTTTAATTTTTCGTTTGGTTTGGTAGCTAAATTGTCTAGTCAGGCATTTGCATAATGCCATAATCTAGTGATATTGTGAACAGGATATGGCGGTTGGTGGGACAGACACAACCTCCAATACAATCGAGTTTGCCATGGCTGAAATTATGAACAAACCGGAGGTGATGAGGAAAACCCAACAAGAATTGGAAGCTGTAGTTGGCAAAGATAACATTGTAGAAGAGTCTCATATTCACAAACTACCATACTTACATGCTGTGATGAAAGAAACATTGCGCTTGCACCCAGCTCTGCCATTGTTAGTTCCTCATTGTCCCAGTGAGACATGCACTGTAGGAGGCTACACCATTCCAAAAGGGTCTCGGATCTTTGTGAATGTATGGGCGATACAAAGGGACCCCTCTATTTGGGAAAATCCATTAAATTTTGATCCAGAGAGGTTCTTGAATAGTAAATGGGACTACAGTGGAAATGACTTCAATTATTTTCCATTTGGGTCTGGCCGAAGAATATGCGCTGGAACAGCAATGGCAGAGAGGATGGTGATATATTCACTTGCAACACTTTTACATTCTTTTGATTGGAATCTGCCCCAAGGAGAGAACTTGGACATTACAGAAAAGTTTGGGATTGTACTTAAAAAGAAGATCCCTCTTGTTGCAGTACCTACACCAAGATTATCTGATCCATCTATGTATGAGTAAGTTAGAAGTTTATATGCTCTCGATATGATGAGTGGAATTGCAACGTCCATAGTCCATACTACCATAAGAGAGCAATAAGTTCACGGGCACAGCTTTTTCCATAATGGCTGGCATGCCTTGATGTGATTGATATATAATAAATGTGGTGTATTCAATTAAAAGTGATATTACTTTAATCCGACTATGTCAACAATGGTGAAACATTGCCCCTAGTATTACTTATTACTCAAAAAAGAGTAGTTTTCTTGGCCTTGTCTTTTGAGTTTCCAAAACTGACATACACTTCATAGTTTATACACTAATAAAAAATTTGAGACGCCTCTAGAGAGTTGGTGTGAGCGTTTTAGACAAATATTTTATTATTGTTATTTTTATGTTGATTAAAAGTCTGCTTCTTTTTTAGTTTGTATATTCTTGTGGCTTCTTTTAGTATCTTTAGATATTGGGATTTGTTTGGTGATTGGATCTTATTTCAAGTTGGAGGGTTTTTTGAACCCAATCCAACACATCATATGTATAGAAACTAATCCAACTTGACCCATGGTGGGTCGGACTTAAATGTTTCATTTTTTGTAAAAATGTGTTTTCATCAGTTATCTATGACATCTTTTTTAATAAATTATTACAACTTTTTTAATATTCTTAAAATATATATACATATATATATATATATATATATCAATTATCAAAATACCAATATATAGGAAAAAAAGTGTAATTAACTTATATATAAGTCGGGTTGAATTGAAAAAAACTGTCAATCAAAATCTAACCCAACATGAGTCTTAAAAAGAATTCCAATTCCACCCATTAACTAGTGAAAAATTAATATGAGGCATTGTGTTGTGTTGGGTTAGGTTAGTTTTGTTAAGTTTGTGGATTGGATGCACACCCCTAACTGTTGGGGGCTTTGGACTGCTGGGTGCTTAGCATCCTTGGGAAGCTAAGGGCTTGTATGGTAAGAGATTCTAAACAACAATTTTCAGTGTTTAGATATTAAAAACTATGGGCTAAAAAAAAAAAGGCGTTTGGTTGGAAATTTCATTTAGGAGTATTTGAGTTACGTTTCTCATTTTAGGGTGTTTGAATACTGTATTTAGAGAACTCCTCCATACCAATTTTCAAATAACATTGTTTAGTAGTACTTTTGTAAATATGTTAAAAACTGTAGGCCCAACTGATAAAATTACACATACATGTACCAAACTGTAGGCCCCACTTAGTGAGGGAATTTTCTCTCTCTCCAAATAAAATAATAATACTTTTATTGTACTCATTAGTTTTTTTTTTAAACACATACACATACCAAACAAAAAATTATGTTTTTTATATTTTAAAATATTTTATTTGGAACATGGTACTAAACACATTTTTTGTATTATAAATACTTTTAATACGTATTTTTATAACACTTTTTAAACCACAATTTTCATATCATTTTAAACAACAATACTTGAAATTTGCTATCAAATAGGCCCTAATACACTATGTGGTTATTTTGACCAAGCCAAAAGCTTCTTAGACACACCACTAGACCATTTTACATTTCTAGCTTCTTCTCTACGTATTCTTGACTCTCTCACATATGTTGTTTTCTGGAAAAGAAAAGAAAAACTAGTTTCTCTCTATTAGCATGGAACAATAATTTCAAAAGGTTGTTCTTAAACCTTTGTATACTGTGTAATCCCTTTGGTTGTGTAATAACCTTTAAAGAGAACGCTTTCAATTGATTTTATAGTTTGGTGGCATTTGTTCTTAAATTTGATCTAAGTTTATGATTAAACATTATTTGTGATTTTTGGAATATTTACAGTTGTCCTTTAGAAAAGGAAAATATTATATATTGTCCTTCTTGTTGATTTATTGGATTAAACTTTGTTTCTTTGATTATTGCATTATCAATATTTCTTTCTAACAATTTTAAAGATTGATTTTTCTTGTATTTTGGTTGATACACAAATTCTTTTGAAGGCAACAAAAAATGGACATGTTAATGGAAATAATTTTAAATGTTGGCAACAAGAGGTTCTTGTTCTTTAAGATTTTACTGACATCTCTAGTGCTTAAAATTATTGATAAAGCTTGAACTTTGTGATTTATCAAAAGAAGGATTTAAAAATTTAACAAATTTGGAATTAGCAAATAAATTTTGTGTAGATACAATTTTAAATGGCCAATGAATTGTTTGATGTTTAGAATCACTTTACTATTACAAAAAGATAATATTGGGTGAAATAATGGGTACATATGCATTCAAGGATGAGTGTAACCCAAATTGAAATCTTGAAATCATGAATTTTTATATTTCTTAAGTATTCTTCAATTACTCTATCATATTTGAATGATGAATACTTCACCATCAAAATCAACACAAAAAAGAATTTGTATTAAAGAAATTAATAACTATACAATTTATATAAAGATACAAAACGTCAAACAATTTAAAAGCAAAATCACTCAAACAAGGGCAAATAGAAATTTTCTTTACAAATAAAGATCAATAAAAAATTAAACATTGTGAAACATATCAAGTCTCAACGTGTACATTACACCACTAAGGGAGATGGTGATTTTCTAGGGTCAGCAACTATGAGAACACCCCTTATTAGTTGAATGCATGTTGGACAACCTTAGAGACACGTGTATCATTCACAATATTCATGATATCTCTCTCAATGTCTAGGACTTGTTTCACAAGTAGTGGCAAAGTCGCCTAACCACGGGTCCCAGTGTCATGTTGGCGCAATTTTTATTTTTTAGTCAGTAGATAATATCACAGCTGTGGAAATGTCCAAAATAGAGAAATAATAACTTGACACAAGTCTTTGTACTCAGCCATATTCCTCAAACTATAAGAGGAACATGCAGCTGTATTTTTAGGGTAAGAACCCAAGTAGATATTTAGAGAAGAGGGTAGAAAGTTGATAAGATAAGAAGGTAAAAAACAAGGTCTCTTTTTAAGGAAGAACACCCTTATTGTATAATAGTGACCTCTTTTCCCCACCTAATACAAATCTGAGCATAGCAAGAACATTCTATTCTTGTTCAAATCGTGGTTTTTGATTCCTTTTCTAGTGTTTTCCACATACATCTTGTGTCCTTTTACGTTCTTGCTATCACTTTCTTTTTCTCTAACCTATGTCATGTCAAAGCTAGCATCTTTGTCACTTAAAAGCTTTTTCATGTAGATATACTGTTAGAAAACTTATTTTATTCCTCTATATAAGCTCAAATCTAACTTGCACGTACACAACATATCGTGTACATTGTGCAAGTGTATGTAAAACTTTATTACTTTCTCTATGGAGATTTAAGGAAACACAACTTTCAAAGCTTAAAAGTAGTTTCCCATCATCAATTACGTGTTTGGCAAAGGTGTTTAAGTATTATTGTTTAAAATGATGTGAAAATTGTGGTTTAAAAAGTGTTGTGAAAAAAGTGTTTAAATTATTTATAATGCAAAAAACGTGTTTGGTATAGTATCATATTTCAAATAACATGTTTTAAAATATGAAAAAAATATTAATTATGCATTTGATATGTGTATATGTTTATATATATATATATATATATATATATATATAAAGGCTATTCAACAATGTTACTTGAAAACTAAAAAGTAAAAACAGGTATAAATGTGTTTTCAAAAAAATATGTTTCACCCTAAATTAAAAATTGTGACTCAAAACACTTTTTGATAAAAATAACTCTTACCAATCACATTTTTCTGTTGGGCTTACTATTTTCAGTGTTTAAACCATTTTATTTGGGCTTACGTACCAAGCAAGCACTCCATTATTAGCGTCAGGTCGTGGGAGAGCTGTCATGAGCACCTTAGAATACTAGTGTTATATTATTTTTGGGTTGGTCAGTTTTGTTGGGTCAACGGGATGGATGCACACCGTAAGTCTTAAGGGCTTTGGACTGTTGGGTGCTTAGCTTATTTTGACCAAGTCAAAAGCTTCTAAGACCATTTCACACCCCTTCTCTACACGTTTTTCCTGGCTCTCCCACACACGTCGTTTAAAAAAAAAAAAAAAAAAATACTAGTTTCCCTCCATAAGCACATAGAGTCAGTTTGGATAAGACTTTATTGTTGAGAATTGCAAACTAAAAATATTGTAATAAAATAATTTTTAAATATATAAATAGTATTATGAGACTTATTTTTAATGAAAAAATTGTTAAAAAGTGAAGTTTGTAGGTCTCGTGGATAGTGCACTACAGGAAAAAAGTCAACACGGCTTAAAAAAAAAAAAAAAAAAAGAAAGAAAACGCGCAAGAAAAAATCGCAGCCGTGAATAAGTTGGATCCAAAAAATCGAGTCCGTTTGGATAGAACTTATTTTGCTGAAACTGAAAACTAAAAACACTGTAGTAAAATAATTTTTAAATGTGTGAATAGTATTGTGAGACCCATTTTTAATGAAAAAGTTACTGAAAAGTGAAATTTGTGAGACCCATGAACAGTGCATTTGTGCACTGTTCATGGCTGAATAGTCAAACCTTGCGGCTGGGTTTAAAAAAAAAAAAAAAAAAGGGAAGCAAAACGCGACGTGGAAACACAGAAGTTGTATCCAAACTCCACCTTAATATCAAAAGATTGTCTTTGAACCTTTGTATTTGGAAGTCTATCGTAGATGCTATAGTTTAATACTGAGGTTTGATAGGCCAATCAACTATATATGTATTTTGCACTGAATAATCGCTTTGGTCGTCTGAGAGCTGTCATGAGCATCTTGGAATACTAGTGTTATATTATTTTTGGAGTTACTCAGCCTCAGCTGCCTCAACTAATCAACTTCTGTCTTTTTTTAGCTGGTTGTTGCTATGTTTGTCTTCTTGGTCGGTTTGTAAAAGAATAAGATGTTATGTTTCCCAAAGCAAAAAAACCTATTATTTATTCTTCTGCTAGACTTACTGGGGGAAGGTGATAAGTGATAATAACTATGACAACTTCAAAAACCTAAAAAAGTAAAAGAATAAACGGATCGGCTCATGAGATTCCTAATCATATCAGAGCAAATGATCCCTGTCGTGACGCCTATTTGACCTTCTTTAAGAACCATTGAATGTCTATCGATCAATGGCAAGCCACGTACGTACATAAGCTTGCCATCCTTGAATCCATCCATCGATTGATCACAAACCAATACCAACATGACCCTCATCTCAGATTTCATCCATGCTACTCTTATCACCGCAAATGAACTCTCACTCTCACGCTTACTTCTCACTCTTCTTTCACTACTTCTTGTCATCTTTACGCTCTCTTGCAACTACGCATGGAAGAAGAAAAGAACCTCGCTTTTGCTACTGCCTCCAGGTCCACGTGGCGTCCCGATATTCGGGAACCTCCTCTCTCTTGACTCGGAGCTTCACTCCTACTTCACGAGCTTGGCCCAAATCTACGGGCCTATATTCAAGCTTCAGCTCGGCAACAAGATTGGAATTGTGGTGAGCTCACCTTCCCTGGCTTGCCAAGTTCTCAAAGATCACGACGTCACCTTTGCGAACCACGACGTCTCAGCAGCGGGCATGGCTGCCACCTATGGTGGGTCCGATATTGTATGGAGCCCATATGGGCCTGAGTGGCGGATGTTGAGAAAAGTGTTCAAGATGCTTAGTAATACAATAACGTTGGACTCCGTTTACATGATTCGTCGTAAACAAGTCCGAGAAACAGTTAGGTACTTTTATGATCGGGTTGGGTCGCCCGTAAACATTGGGGAGCAGATGTTCTTGACTGTGATGAACGTGGTTACGAACATGATGTGGGGTGAAACAGGTGAAGGGGAAGAGGGGGCTAGCCTAGGTTCGGATTTCAGAGAAGCGGTGTCGTTGATGACAGAGCTTATGGGGAAGCCCAACATCTCGGATTTTTATCCGGGTCTGGCCAGGTTTGACTTGCAAGGCATAAAGAGGCAGATGGATGGGTTGGCCAAACGGTTTGATCGGATCTTCGATGTTGTGATAAACCAACGACTGAAGATTGATAAGGAAGGTGGGAACAAAGAGAGTAAAGATTTTTTGCAGTTCTTGTTGAAATTGAAGGATGAAGGTGATTCTAAGACACCTCTCACCATGATCCACCTCAAGGCCTTGTTCGTGGTATGTTCTTTTCATTTACAACGTTGTAGTAAATATTATTCCTAATTTTAACGGTCCAATTAATGTAAACGTGTGCAGTTAGGATATATATTAATTATCTATTTTAAGAATTTTTTTTTGAAAAATTAAAATATTATAAAAATCAATTACTCTTTTATTATCTCATAAAATGTTTTTCAAAATAGTTTTACTAACGTATGCCTTAAAAATATATGTTATGAATTAAAACTTTATTTTGAAATGAATCACTGCACAGAAAGACTTATAAATTAGAGAGAGTTGTAGTACAAAGGCTCTTACTTAAAATAATATAGTGATTACTGTTGTACACGATGTGCTACACAATATTATCATATATACTCTAGTTGATATCATGTTTTGAAAGCATGATTTCAATTTTTTGTACCGTACAGATAATGTTTAACCATCACCAATTAAAATAAATATTATATTTCTAGTTCTGGCATTAATATTACAATCGTGTGGAGTTGTTTTATTTGGTAGCTATATTGTCTAAGAGACCTCCACATAATGCCATAATCTAGTTTATAATGTGAACAGGATATGATGGTCGGTGGGACAGACACATCCTCCAACACAATTGAGTTTGCTATGGCTGAAATCATGAACAAACCGGAGGTGATGAGGAAAACCCAACAAGAATTGGAGGCTGTAGTTGGCAAAGATAACATTGTAGAAGAGTCTCATATTCACAAACTACCATACTTACATGCTGTAATAAAAGAAACATTGCGATTACATGCAGTTGTGCCATTATTAGTTCCTCATTGCCCAAGTGAGACATGCACCGTGGGAGGCTACACCATTCCAAATGGGTCTAGGATCTTTGTGAATGTATGGGCAATACAAAGGGACCCCTCTATTTGGGAAAGTCCATTGAATTTTGATCCAAAGAGGTTCTTGGATAGTAAATGGGACTACAGTGGAAGTGACTTTAGTTATTTTCCATTCGGGTCTGGTCGAAGAATATGCGCTGGAACTGCAATGGCTGAGAGGATGATGATGTATTCACTTGCTACACTTCTGCATTCTTTTGATTGGAAACTCCCCCAAGGAGAGAAGTTGGACCTTACTGAAAAGTTTGGGATTGTGCTGAAAAAAAAGATCCCTCTTGTCGCAATACCTGCCCCAAGGTTATCTGATCCATCTATGTATGAGTAAGTTAGAAGTTTATATACTCTTAATATAATGAGTGGAATTGCAATGTCCATGCTACTATAAGAGAGCAATAAGTTCAGGGGCACAACTTTTTCCATAATGGCTAGCATGTCTTGGTACATAATAAATATAGTGTTAGTGATGGATCTAATTGAAAGTGATGTTATTTTAATCTCAATAGACTATATCAACAATTGTAAAAACATTGTCCCTAATATTACTTATAACATTCTCAAAAAAAAAAAAAAAAAAAAAACTTATAACTCATAAGAGAGTAGTTTTCTTGGTCTTACTTTCGAATTTCCAAAACTGACATCCACTTTATACACTAATAAAATTTTTGAGACGCCTCTAGAGAGTTGGTGTGAGTGTTTTAAACAAATATTTTATTATTTTTATTTTCATGTTGATTAAAAGTCTGCTTCTTTTTTAGTTATATATATTCTTGTGGCTTTTTTTGGTATCTTTAGATATTGGAATTTGTTTGGTGATTGGATCCTATTTCAAGTTGAAGGGTTTTTTCAACCCAATCCAACACATTATATGTATAATAACCAATCCAACTTGACCCATGGTGGGTTGGACTTAAATGTTTCAAGTTTTGTAGAAAATGTGATTTCATTGTTTATCTACGGCATTTTTTTTTCAATAATTTATTACAATGCACTTAATATTCTTAAATTATATTAAATCTCAAAATACCAACATATAGGGAAAAAAGTGTAATTAACTTATATATAAGTTGAGTTGGATTGAAACAAATATCAACCAAAATTTGACCCAACATGAGTCTTTAAAAAATTCCAATTCAAACCCATTAACCAGTGAAAAATTAATATGAGGTGTCATGTCATGTTGGGTTAAGTCAGTTTTGTTAGGTTTATGGATTAGATGCACACTCCTAACTGTTGGGGGCTTTGGACTATTGGGTGCTTAGCATCCTTGGGAAGCTAATACACTAGGCCGAGTTTAATCCTGAGAAAAAAAAAACCACAAGTTTAATCCTGAGGTTTAATAGGCCAAGCAACTGTTTTGCACTGAGTAATTGCTTTGGTTGGGTAATAACCTTTAAAGAGAACGCTTTCAATTGATTTTATAGTTTGGTGGAATATAATTTGTTCTTAAAATTTGATCTAAGTTTATGATTAAACATTATTTGTGTTTTTTGGAATGTCTATTATTGTCCTTTAAAAAAGGAAAATATTATATATTATTCTTCTTGTTGATTTATTGGATTAAACTTTTGTACGACCAAAATCTCAGCTTAATTATGGGTGATACTAAGCAAGATAAGGATTACAACTAATTCATATTATGGGCTAATATTGATCTACAATGGGAAACTTGGATGAGAACACATCAATAACTGCATGAAAAATATATTGAAATGAACTCCTCTTTATTTAATCTTCTAGATTGTGTTACAAAGATTTTTCTCAAAAACATGGATACTTTCTTTCTCTCTCTATTTCTTTTTTCTAGTCCCTTCCTACTCTAGTGTATTTTTTGTGCATGTTCAACTTTATTACATTCTCTTTGGACATTTGAGAAAACATAGCTTTCGAGGCTTAAAAGCAATGTCACATCAGCAAGTAAACCTCCTTTAGTGACAGGATTAGCATCCGGTTGTTGGAGAGCTGTCATGGGCATCTTGGAATACTAGTGTTATATTATTTTTGGATTAGGTCATTTTTGTTGGGTCAATGGGGTGGATGCACACTAATTGTTGGGGGCTTTGAATTATTGAGTACTTCACTTCCTTTTAAGGGGAAATTCTTCGGTGATCCGGGACTACAAGTCTACAAGATCCCAGTCAATAGAAAAGAAGCATATCAACAAAAATAGCTGAGATTAGCTTATCTACCACGTCACTTAAAAACAGTTACATATTTAACTTCCGTTAGTCCAACAATTTTAACCCTCTGTTGAAATTCAAATTTTGATTTGGAAATTGGGCGGGTTAGTGAAGGTAAAAACTGAAAATAAAACTTATCATTTTCAATCTTCTTAATTTTTGGAGCTCTCTCTCTCTCTCATCACCACCATTTGGCTGAGACTTCCTTCCATCTCAACATTGGCAACATTTCTGCACCTACACAGTTCCAATTTTGTTCCCTTTTTAGTGACACAGAAAGTGCTTGTTGAAATGCTTCATAGAGGTTCTTTTTTCCAAAATTCTTGTTGTTGCGGCCTTGTGATCTGATTATTAGGGGCTTTGGTTCTTGTTAGTGTGGTGTTGAAATTTGATTTTCTTTTTTTCTTTTTTGGATTTGATTGGTTAGATCGAATTTGATATGGACAACAACTATATTGATATGAGGTGCTTGCACCCAACGTAACAAAGAATAGGGGGCTGGTACTTTGCAACAATACCAGAATCTAGAGTTAGAAAAAAAAGAAAAAAAGCAAATATTTGTTCATTAGTTGGGTGTATCTCAGTTTCACCTTTTTGACCCTATCTTTTTTAAGGGAAATTTGACGTGGGTCATTGCCATAGAACTAAGAGCATCTCCAATAGATGCTCTATATCTATTTTTTGAAGCAAAAACACCACTATTCACACTTCAACAGATTCTTTATCTTCATTTTTTAGATTAGAATTGCTACAGTGTTTCTCTATAAGTAGAGAACGCTGTAGCTTTTACTATTCATCAAATGTTTTTTTCTATTATAATAATTAAATATTGAATAAAAAAAATATTGGAAGATGTGTAGTTGTTAAAAAAAGAATAAAAAATGAATGAAGAAATAATATTTAAATATGATAAAGAAAAAGATAAACCATGTGGGAGGGTTCTCTAACCGATGTGGGACTTGGTGTCAAGCCTGCGATTACAAGGCCAGCCCTTGGTTCGGGTGAAAATCCTACCTACACTCGGGGACGAGGACAAAACCGTAAGGGACTGACTCCCCAAAGAAGACAATAATCGATTAATTGGAGAAGTGACCTCACAGTGCTAACATAAGTTAATGAAATTTCTTGTCTTATATCATGTCAAATAATTTTAAATTATTTCACTTTTCTTTTGTCTTTTCGGTTTGTTTTGTGATTTTGATAGCACTTTATGTGTAATTTTTATATTTCAACTTGATGTATGAGGCTTCAGCATGTATGCAGCACGGATGTGTGAGGCTTTTGCAAGCTAAGAATGATGATGAGGATTAACATCATCAATTTAGCGTGGATGGCGTGAACATCTTGCAACAGAAATAGAAGATGCAAATGACTAGCAACATGGATAAAAGTATATATGAGTAATAGGTGGAGTGGTTCCTTTATCCAAGGGAGCTGTTAGTAGTCGATTAGAGTTAGAATTCAGGTAGAGCTATCAGATTGAGTTATTAGATTATTATATGTTCAATTATCTTATCATTGTAATTCGGTTGATAATCAACTTTGAGATTTGAATAATAAAGCAGGCATATTAATTCCAGAAATTCTCCTCTTGCAGGTTGCAGCTAGAAGTGTTGGGGAAGTTAAAAGTTGTTTGGGGTTTGATGTAGACGTTATATATATTGTCTTTGCAAGGTCTAGGTATATCCTTTTGGTTCTTTTGTATTTGATATTATTTTAGCTAAATCGCACTTAAATAAATCACATTTATAAATAAATCTTTTTTGGCCTATAACAAGTTATTTAAAATGTATTATTTTACAATCTATTCAAAGAAAAACTATTTGTTTTTGCCTCTATTATGCAAATTAATTTATTTTACAAGTCATTGGAAAACTATTTTGAGTGTTCAATAAATCTTTTAACACTAAGGTCTGTTTGAGATATGCTTATTTTGCCCAAATTGAAAACTTTTTGTTGAAAATATTGTAGATAAAAGTAAAAGTTAGTTGAAATAGTATAGTGAGACTCATGAACAGTATCAACAAATACAGAGAGGCCGATGAATAGAAGCAAAAATAAGCTGAATAGTAAAATAAGCTAACTTTTTAAGTTGTAGTCAAATGCACATTAAAATATCATAAATTTTCTCATAAGCAGTCTAATATAAATGTGATAATTTGCCTTAATTCTGCCTGTAAAAATAAACACTCTGCCAACGACAAGACACTTTTTTTTTATAACAAATTTAAAAGTAATTAAAAAAACTCTTTCGATGTGTCGATTAGGTGTCTTGTTAAAATAATGGAAACCTAAATAGTAGTGCCAAAGGCCTTGTAACTGAATTAGCACCTCCCCATGCGCAAAGTACTTAGAGGTCTAGGGGGGAAAGTGTTTGAGTTGCGGGATTAGCAAGATGTTGTAATTATCTCTAAAAAACAAAAGTAAATAGTAAGTTTGTTTACAAATTTAAAAATAATATTAAAAAAAAGTTCCACCAAATGTCTTCAATAAATTGAATTAGAATTAGATCCCAATACATTACAAGACTATTCAAACCATCCTTCCGAGTTTAAGCACATAAATGCAGTACATAACTTTCAATTGGCCCTATGTCAAAATGATTACAAAGTGAACAAATGTAATAGATAAGTCACATGATAATTTTAAGTACACAGTCTCAACTATCATGTAATAATAATTTTTGCTAGGGTTGTACACGGTATAGTGCGGCCGGTTTTCATGGCTATTTCTGCACCGCACTAGAATCTTCGGTTTCCTAAAAACCCGAGCCACCGCCGCGCCTAAGGAACGGTTCTCCGGCAATATCGGTGGCAGTTCAAGTTTGCGCGGTGGTTGATTTCCACCTGTCTATCACATATAAAGAGGAAGAGAGATCTAAAACCAAAATCAAACCCAGAAAACTCAAGGATTCAAACCACAAATCAAAACTTAGATCAAATCTAAATATCAAAAGATCCAAAACTCACTACAAACCCAAATATTAAAACCCAAACAAAGTAAATATTCTTAGGACTAACTATCGATTGACTCACCTATGAAGTCTAATCGACCACCAGGTGATGGAAGTAGAGACAACAACTTGAAGATTTGACCTAGGTGTAAAAATAGAGGTAATTACGAACGTGATTACGAACATGATGTGGGGTGAAACAGTGGAAGGGGAAGAGGGGGCTAGCCTAGGTGCTGATTTCAAAGAAGCGGGGTCGTTGATGACAGAGCTTATGGGGAAGCCCAACATCTCGAATTTTTATCCGGGTTTGGCTAGGTTTGACTTGCAAGGCATAAAGAGGCAGATGGATGGGTTGGCCAAACGGTTTGATCGGATCTTTGATGTTGTGATAAACCAACGACTGAAGATTGATAAGGAAGGTGGGAACAAAGAGAGTAAGGATTTATTACAGTTCTTGTTGAAATCGAAGAATGAAGGTGATTCTAAGACACCTCTCACCATGATCCACCTCAAGGCCTTGTTCATGGTACATTCTTTTCATTCACAACGTTGTAGTAAATATTATTCATAATGTTAATGGTCGGAATAATGTAAATTTGTGTTATTAGAGTATATATTAATAATCCATGTTAGGGAAATTTTTTTGAAAAATTGAAAAAGCAATGAAAAAAAAAGTCAGACATTTTTTCATTTTCTGATAAAAGGTTTTCTAAAATAATTTTATTAATGTATGCCCTAAAAACATATGTTACTAAAACTCTATTTTGAAATAAATCATTATGTAGAAAGTCTTATAAGTCAGAGGGAGTCGCAGTATAAAGGCTCCCACTTTAAAATGATGCAGTGATTAATATTGCACACGATGAATTACACACTATTGTATATTTCTAGTTGATATCGAGTTTTAAAAGCATGATTTTAGCTTTGTGTACCATACACACAGTGTTTGGCCATCACCAATTAAAACAAATATTATATTTCTAGTTCTAGCATTAATATTACAATCATGTGGAGTCATTTTATTTGGTAGCTAAATTGTTTAGCAAGGCCTCCACATAATGCCATAATTTAGTGTATAATGTGAGTAGGATATGGTGGTCGGTGGGACAGACGCTTCCTCCAACACAATTGAGTTTGCCATGGCTGAAATCATGAACAAACCGGAGGTGATGAGGAAAACCCAACAAGAATTGGAGGCTGTAGTTGGCAAAAGATAACATTGTAGAAGAATATCATATTCACAAACTACCATACTTACATGCTGTAATAAAAGAAACATTGCGGTTACATGCAGCCGTGCTGTTATTAGTTCCTTATTGTCCCAGTGAGACATGCACTGTAGGAGGTTACACCATCCAAAAGGGTCTCGAATCTTTGTGAATGTGTGGGCGATACAAAGGGACCCCTCTATTTGAGAAAATCCATTTAATTTTGATCCAAAGAGGTTCTTGGATAGTAAATGGGACTATAGTGGAAGTGACTTTAGTTATTTTCCATTTGGGTCTGGTCAAAGAATATGCGCTGGAACCGCAATGGCGCGCTGAGAGGATGATGATGTATTCACTTGCTACACTTCTGCATTCTTTTGATTGGAAACTTCCCCAAGGAGAGAAGTTGGACCTTACTGAAAAGTTTGGGATTGTGCTGAAATAAAAAAGATCCCTCTTGTCGCAATACCTACCCCAAGGTTATATGATCCATCTATGTACGAGTAGGGCTGCCCAAGGACTAGGCCTGAGGCCCCCACCACAAAAAAACTTCTACCCCTTCATAAAGAAGGCCCCATCGCCCATTTTATAAAGACCCAAAATTTATAATTATAATTTTTTAAAAATGGTTCTGCATTTTATTCTCATGAGTGATGATAGAGATCCTATAAATTTTACTATAGGCTTACAAAATGGCATGCCAATAAATAAAAATTAATTAAAACATTCATTAACTAGATTTTATTTCATTAACAATGTCTAAAGAACTATTACAACAATTCTTAGTCCCATATTTTTGGAGTCAGTTATGGATACTCAACAAATTAGTTAGGGTCAGTCACATATATGAGATGATTAAATCTAGACATGGCAAAACGAGTCAGAATTCGCTAACCTGACTCAAACCTAGTTTTTTTGAACTGAATAAAAAAACAGGTTGATTCATGAGCCGACCAGTTTTTTGTGGGTTAACCCGAACTGACTTGACTAACACGTGACATCCCAACCTCTCTTTTAAAAAAATATTTTGGATAAAATATAATAAAATTAAGACATAGTTGGTTTACTTGTTTCTTATGGGCTTTACATTACACAACCCAAACACAATTGAAAAATTAATATAGAGTTCATGTTTTTTTTTTTTTTTCAAAAAAAAAAAAAATCAAATTTTGAAAAAGAAAATTGTTCAATTCCATTAAAAAAAATATTTATATTTAACATCATTCAAATACAATGACCTCAAGAAAATGATTGAGACTTTTATATAGTTGCATGCAAATGAATTAAAAGATGATTATTGAGGCATTCTTGCTTGCTTGAGTAACTGATAAGTAAAGATTTTTAGATATGAAATGACAAAATACATACAAAAATAATTTGGTTGCAGTAAACTTAATAACATATATTTGAAATTATAAACATATATGAGAAGAACTTATAAGCATAGAAAGAGTAAAGTCAAAGTATATCGATGAAATTGACATAAATTATGGATGCTTAGGCCTACTTTTTAACAATCCATAGCCAAAATAAAAGGTTTTTAAAAATAAAATATGATATTTTTGGAGTGCATATTGCTTAACAATAACATGATATTTATAAAAGAGATCATGTATTCAAACTTTGATGTATATTCCCAAATTAAAATAGAATGTCAATCACAATGCATCTAAAATTAAACACGGATATCAGATTCTTTTTAGGATACTAGGTTATGAAATTAGTTTTCAAGATTTTTAAAATTTTATATGTTTTATTCTTCACAATATATCTAAAATTAAACACGGATATCATTTTTTTTTTTTTAGGATATTAGATTATGAAATTAGTTTTCAAGATTTTTAAAATTTTATATGTTTTATTCTTTATCAAATTAGGTATCGGCATTTGTAATTTGTTTTATATTTTGGGATGTTGATATTGTGTAGTAGTGAAATTTGAGTGTTTGTTTTAATTAGATTTTCAAATGGTAGACTAGACTCCTTTGTGTTTTTGCTATTTATTTTGATTAGTAATATTGGGATTTGTATAATTTTATAATTTATTGAACAAGTATAATTTGTTGAGCTGAACGCTTTCATGAAATGGGTGGTAAATTCAAAATAATGCATTTCACAGGAAGTAATTTGCTACATGACTTATCAAGTGACAAATACATGTTTTTTTTATTTTTTAAATAAACAAAATATTCATGTGAAAGATAAAGGTTAACCCGACCAACTCATTTTAGCCCGATTAAAATGACCCATTTTGTTACACAAACATGTTTTCAACCCAAACCCGATTGACCCAACCCGTACCTAACTTGACCCGCCTATTTGGCCACGTCTAACTAAAACATCGTTAAGTAGTTTAAATTCATTAGCTTATTTTTTTTGTTAATATAAAAATATAACTACATCAAAGAAAGAGAAGTGCTACCTTTACAATATTATCACAATAAATTGAAGGTGATAAGTTGCTATTGGTTCTAATTTAAATTCATCATTAAAATTACTTTTTTGTCCACTAATAACAACTAGTAACAACTTGCCACTTAGAATTTATTGTGAAAGTATTATGAAAATGTTATGGACATAGCATTTCTCAAAATGAAAATTAAAAATTAAAAAATTTGTACTTAAACAAAAGTTAGCTTAAAATCTCAAATTTTCTTATTTAGAAACAAGAACTTGATTTCATTTATATTATAAAATTGCAGATACAAAAAACTCTTTCAAAATAATAATATACATATAATCAAGTATTTTCCTATCCAAACATATTCAGACTCGTTACAGTCTGCTTGATGTTTCTAGACCTTGTTTTTGTTTTTTGGTAATGTGGGGGGATGAATTTGAGCTTGGGCAGAGAACCAAGGGCCCAACAGATTATGTCTAAATAGAGGGGCTCAGCCCAAAAAGATGGGTATAAGTAAGGAAACTCGAGAGATAGAATACAACTCCCAAGAACAAGTCCTATGGAGGCTTGAGGTAGTTGCCATTACGAAGGTCCACTCCCGAGGTAATAAGCAAGGCTCTTCCCCTAGCAGACATACATGGAACCACAGGTAACCAGTGCCCCTCTGACCTGAGATGTCATTGTCATCAAACTCGCCTTGAGAAACTCCATGAAGAGATAAGGACCACAAAGCTAGTCACTTTCGCATTAATGAGATGTTCTCTACCTAACCTCTTCTACATTAAATGCTTATAGACAAGCTTGAACAGTAAAGACACTCCCAAAAGTCTTGTTTCATGATGAAATAATGACAAAACAGAAGGGTGATGGGACAAGCATCCCCTGGATCTAGCTGGAGGAAAGCTAGCTGGGGGGATAAGGAAGGGAAATGTGCCTATAAAAGGGGGGGGGGGATGTGTAGCAGGAAGGGGGTTTAGAAAAATAGAGAGAGAAGATTTAGAGAAGAAACAGAGATAGAAGCAAAATAGGACTTAGAGTTTTCTAGCTTTCAATCCAACCTTTTGTACCTCGGGAAAACAATTTCCATATCAATAAACAACCATTTTGTTACTGGTTGCCTTGTAATCAGTTATTTAGATCTCACATTGTGGAATTTTCTCCCTTTAGTTCTTATAAATATATTGTGTATGTCATCTGCTAAGCACCAACCTTCTTGAGTGTTCGTTATTAACGCCCACAAGTAATATAAGATACTAATATTCATAAAAATTAAAGAAGAACATTAGCAGGCACTCCATGCCTATCACAGTACATGCCCAAATTGTCTAAACATAATTAAAGCTACATCAGAAGGGGTTCATCTAAAATTACAAAGTGTTGCTCTACCTAACACCCTTTTTGACAAAGCATAGGTACATTTGTTTGAATTTGCTTCTATATAGTTGTGCATGATCACCTTTAATAGGAATCTCCTAAGAATCTCCCTGTAGTCATCAACAAGTAAAGCAAAATCTCCTAGATGTTCCTTGGAACTATTCATACACTACGAAAAACATGACCTATAGTGGCGTTTGTAAAACACCACTACAGGTCCAAAAAACGCTACTATAGGCTGAAATTGTTTTTTTTTTTTAATGCTATAGTAGCATTTCAAAACACAATAGTGTATGACTTATAGTGGCGTTTCAGAAATGCCACTATAGCCAAATTATTTTTATTTTTATTTTTTACCTATAATAGCGTTTGTAAATGCCACTATAGGAGTGACCTATGTAAAATGCCACTATAAGGGTGTACCTATAGCAGCATTTGCAATTGCCACTATAGGTCAAGAATGGATTTCTAACCAATTGTCTATATTTGGCGATTTACAAACGCCACTATAGGTCCAAAAACACCACTATAGTAAATTTTTTTTCTATTACAAAATTAAAATAGCTAGCTGGGTCCACAAACGCCGCTATATATACATGCACACATATTTCACTTGTCCTAGGCAAATCACAAGCATAGGATGCACAAAACATATCACCCTTTCTAAGGGTACACAAAATAGGCCCTAATATTCACCCTTTCTAAGGGTACCCAAAATAGGCCCTAATATATATATATATATATATATGTTTTGTGTGCATTCAATTAACTACATATGGAGAAGTAGGACAATAATAATAACTCCATCAAAAAAAATATGTCATCACCATCATCAAGAGCATCCTCATCATCAAGTGCATCCCCATCATCAACATCAGCATGAGCATCATCTTCACCTTGAATAAGATGGAGGTAACATTATAATAAAGAAACAAACAAAGCCAAATATTGTATCAACTAAACTTGATACATGCATACATATATATATATATATATATATATATATATATATATATGTGTGTGTGTGTGTGTGTGTGTGTGTGTGTGTGTGTGTGTGTGTGTGTATCATGCATTCAATTAAACTACATAATCAATATAAACACATGGAGCAGAAGGATAATACTCATAACTCCATAAAAAAAACCTGTAATGACCACCATCATCAAGTGCATCCCCATCATCAAGTTCATCCCCATCATCAACATCATCATAAGCATCTTCTTTACTCTGAATAAGATGGAGGCAACATTATAACAAATCAACAAACAAAGCCAAATAGTATATCAACTTAAGCTTGATACATATATATCTCTATATATTAAGAGAATTCACAAAGTTAGTTATTGTCTTTTCTAATTTCTAAATTGCCCCTAAAATTTGAGAAGCACATCACAAAGTAATCGAGTATAAAAGTAATTTTTTTGGTAAAATGAAAAAAATAAGCCTGCAATATATTTTTCTCTATTTCACTTCTAAAATATGACACAAGGGTATAAACAAAATCGACATACCCAAATCTACCCTTGAATAACTCCCACTCATCAGTCTCTAACTGATCACAACCTTCCCACTAACACATACATAATAAAATGACCTATCTTTAAGCCATTTTTCAACATAAAAGCCCAAGTCAAGTGCTGAAATGACCTATCTTGTCCTTGTATGCATTTGTATCAAAGAGTACCAATGACTAATACATGAAACGACATTAATAAATTAAAAAGCTATACCTGACTTTGCAATGCACGCACATGCTGGCTAAATGAATCCATCATTTTTTGGAATTGGGCGTCTCGTTCTATCCTTTGAGTTCTCTCAAGTGTTACTAATCAGGCTAGTGCCTCAATTTTATTTGCATCCTTCACTCGAGCTTGGGTCAGTGCATCTATTTTATTTCCATCCTCCACTCGAGCTTGGGTTAGTGTCGCTATTTGATCCTCCAACTCCACAACCCTTTGATCATTGGCATAAGATTGTTGCGGAGTAGTACTGCACGGCAAAACGTCTTTCGCCTTTCTACCGAATGGGGTTGGTCCAAACCCTACTCCACATATGCGTTCATGACGCTCTTGCCCCATCACTTGAGCATAGGCATCATCTGGTGCCCAAAGAATGCCTCCACCATGACTATTCTCTCCTATTAATTGGGCTCCTGCATTCAGCAATTCTTTCATCCTCCTCTATTTTCATAATTTTACCAAATGACTTATTAGATTCTACCTATAGTGCAAAAAAAGTAAGTATATTTATAAACATTAATTTCCTTGTCAGTTTAAAAAATAAGCAAGTCACAAATGATTAATAGAGAAAATACTTACAATGTTTTCAGCAGCTTTATTTGTTACAGGTGTCCCATCTTTATCTCTATAAGCTTTATTATATACTACAGCATGCTCCACTGGCCCGCCTGTTTCATTTTCCTAGAACACGTTCATTATATCCATTAATTATTGTGCTAAGTAAAACTCTTAACATGTAAGACAACAATAAAAAAAAAAAAAAAAAAAAAAACACAAAACAAGACAAACCACCTTATTTCTATATGCCACAAATCTAAAATCTTTAAGAAACAAATATGTGATGCAAATTGCAATGCTTATATATTGGTTCTAAGCTCATGCATGCTTATATATTGGTCCCAAAAGTGTGACTATATGTCATTTATGGACTGATTCCTAAATTTTTTCCAAGGGAATAAGTAAAAATTCTTTTCTTTAAAAGAAAATTGTTTGCTAAGTAATTATGGAGGAGTCGAGGAGATGAAGGCCTTATGATCTAGAGCTTATATTGTCTATAATTTCCTAATGTATTAAGTAATCCAAGATTAATAAATCAAATTTGCAACTATGGCTGCTAAGAACTTTTCTTTTTTGAAATTTAATTCAGAATTTCACAAACCAATCTCTAATAGATGAACTTGTATCAACTAATGCTACACAAACTATAGTAGCTCTATTCATAATATGCGTAGCCCAAGATAAGGCTTATGAGTGATGAACCATGATATAGCTTTATAGCAAGGCCACAAATAATGAAGCAATGACTTTTTCAATAAAAGTAACCTCTTTAGTAGATTTGCTTTTTGATATGCTTATTATGGTAGAAAACTGAATTGTGAGAATAGCATAAGAAATATATAATTATATATTTGCTTTTCAATATATATAATTTGTAGCACTAAATCTCATATTTAAATCAATAGCCTATTTAGCATATTTGGTTTTCGTTTTTTTAAAGAAGTAATGTAAGAGGTAAACATCATACCATGATAGCAACTAGTTGGGCTAAACTTCTTAGTCCAATTGTAGGTATTTCTTCTTGGAATCCACGGCTAGCCTTGTTTAGCAGAGCCTTGTCCTATATGCGGTCACACAAATCAACACCAAACAGCATCATCAATCTAATATAGTACGTAAAGTCTAATAATATCAACCAAGTGTTACCGCAAATAATTTCAATAGGCAAAAAATGTTAGTACCTGTACTTCCTTTGTAAACCAATATTCCACCAACTTCTTCCACTGTTCTTCATTAAAATTATTTGGTATATTGTCTAAAACTTATTGTGGACTCATACCTTCCAAACAACGTTTCTTCTTTAAGAACATCCTGTGTGCCCTTCTCAAGTTCCCCAATAGTTGCATTGCTCAATCCTCTTGTTCCGCTAGCGGGACTTTGTCTACAGGGATGGCCCATCGTCTCTAGAAAGAACACACTTAGTAATATACATGTCAAAGTTGATCATTGTTGAAATTATAATTACATAGCTAATCATAATGATACTCTAGTCTATATTACATCATCTAGCATAACTACACATAACCATACTTATAATTTGATAATATTAAAGCAACATGCCAAAATTGTTGTCACTATTACCTCAATCTCCCCCCAACACTCTCGTTTATACTGGATAGGTAGTTCTTGCCAATCAGTAGGCACCACTAGGCACATATAGTACTTTCTCGTAATAGTGCCTACCCACCTTTTAAATGTCGCCCCGCTTTTCCCAATTGGTTGGCCTTGGCCATTCAAATATAGTACATGTTTTGTTCGTGGTGATAGATTCCAAATGTCTCGCATTAGTGTACTACCACTTTTTGCACGTGGTCCAACATTAGCAGGGGCTGCAATCACGTCATCTGTATATAGTGAACCACAATGAAAAACTACTTTCCAATATTCACATCACAACTAGCACACAAATGGAAGGAAGGATTTGAAAAGTAGAGTTCATACCTGGAGGTTGTGTGGCATCATCGTCATATGTAGCACCATGTGGAATGTCTTCCTCCAATGCAGCATCACGTGTCTCTTCTTGTTGGCTCCCTATTGCATGAGAAGAGCACTGCCACCTTTCCACTAACTCTATCCGCCGTTTTCTACCCATTCCTCCCTCCAAAATCTGAAAAACACAAACATAATAATAGTTATACAACAATAATTGCATTGAAAGGAACTGTGAAAGCTACAATGCTTATAGTAACAATCAATACTTATAGTAACAATCAATACCATGTAATTATTTAGGATATACTTCAAGCAAGTAATCATCTACCATTGGAGGAAGACAATCATTACAAAATACCATGCGCTAGATTTAAAGGTTTGAGCATAAAGGGACATGCTATCAACAACTTAAGAACGCATGGGTTAGTAAACTATACATACAAGTTACTCAATTATATCTACGGATCATTAGTGTTCTCATAATCTTCTTCGTCATCAATAACATCATTCTCGTCTATGTCATCCCATCCAGAAATGGCTAAGTCCCCAATGACTGAGGCATCAATTGTCATGCCCTCTATATTATCTGGAGCCCAGCCTTGGTTGTCATTGGCATCACCTAAATAATTGTTCGTACTTATATTGTAAGGAACGTGCTAACAATATGTATATGCATCATCATCATCATCACCACACTGTGGACCAGTACCAGCATCAAAAACATCTCTCGCTTTAGTTTTAACAACAACATACCAATCTTTCTCCATTTTGTCTGCAACATAAAAAACTTGTGAAGCTTCAGATGCCAAGCCAAATGGTTCATTAGTCATTTTATCCCCACGATGTATCAAGAGGGTTAAATTTACCATAGGAAACCCAAACTCATCAACCTTGTATCCCCTAATACTATGAACATCAACCCATCTTCATTTGAATAAGACGTGTCTAATTTGGTCACTATAATTTAGCTCGATAATATTAGTTAAGACACCATAGTATGTTACGCCACCTTCTGTGACAACACTAACTCCACTATTTTGGGTTTTCCTATGTGCCTCATCATCCACACATCTGAATTTCAATCCATTTATTAAATAATGCTTCATCCGCTTTACTGTCTCATATGACCATCTAGATAGTGTTATTATTGTATCACTCAGTCTCGCCCTATCAGCATCAATCATTGTCACCACCTAACAGAATCAAGCACATTAATTATTAGTAATACAATAGTAATTATTACAATGTTATGAATAATTAAGTTACATTTTTGAAACGTACGTGACGTCTAAGCCTACTACAGAATTGCTCCATGTGGTGCTTATTTATAATATCCTCAGATATACGACGGTGGGCATTTTGGAGTTCTTCCTCCACCAATTTTCTATGCATCCTGTGAAGGAAATTATGTTAGTCTTATGACTAGCTAGCATTATCGGATTGACATGTAGCGATATCGGTATACTTCTCTATTACTTACTCAATGAACTTGGTAATTTCTTTGCTCCATGTGGTGCTTATTTATAACATCCTCAGATATACGATGGTGGGCATTTTGGAGTTCTTCCTCCACCAATTTTCTGTGCATCCTGTGAAGGAAATTATGTTAGTCTTATGATTAGCTAGCATTATCAGATTGACATGTAGCGATATCGGTATACTTCTCTATTACTTACTCAATGAACTTGGTAATTTCTTTGCTACTAAATAGAATGCATTGATGAGCTTGGGTTAATTTGATATTCATTAGTTGCATACTCGACACAACCCTTGTAGATCCCTCAATCAACCTGGTTGGTCGATTGAATATAGTTTCAACTCAAAAGACCATGAAAATGCAATCAAATCAAATCAATCATACCTTATAGTTGTGCGTTTGTGGGTGGAGGATGAGGTGGAGGCTGGCAATGGCAGGACGCCTTGACGGTGACAGCTGTGAGAGAGTGAGAGAGCGAGAGAGAGAATGAGAAAGAGAGAGGAGTTTTTTTTATTATTATTAATTTTTTGAGTAAAGAGAGTTCAGATGATAGTGGCTAGGGTTTTTCATTTTTTGGGGTTGCTATAGGGTTTTTTTTTTATATATTTATTTAATAGATCCTTATTAATATAAAAACAAAACCCAGCCCAAAAGACAGAACGAAATAAAAAGGACTCTCAAATTCTTATTCTTTGTGGGTTGGGCTGTAAGTCCTTCTTTTAACTTTTTTCTTTATAGATCTTATATATATAATAGATCATTATTAATATAAAAACAAAACCCAGCCCAAAAGACAAAAGGAAATAAAAAGGGCCCTCAAATTCTTATTCTTTTTGGGTTGGGCTATAGGTCCTTCTTTTAATTTTTTTTAGATATATATATATATATATATATTTATTTATATATATATATATATATATATATATATATATATATATATATATTAATTTAAAAACAAAACCCAGCCCAAAAGACAAAACGAAATAAAAAGGACCCTCAAATTCTTATTCTTTTTGGGTTGGGCTATAGGTCCTTCTTTTAATTTTTTTTTAGATCTTTTATATATATATATATATATATATATATATATATATATATATATATATATATATATCATATACTATATAATAGAAGTCTCATTTAGAAGCACTGGTTACGCCAGTAACTTCACTAAATTGTAGTGGATTTTTTAAATTTTTCTTAAAAATAGATATAATTTTTCTTCTCCTATAATTTTTAAGTTGATAAAAATCATAATTGAAAAAAGAAAAAAAAAACCAGCAACATAGTACATGTTTATATGATTTTAATTTCTACTATAATTTCTAAGTTGATAAAAATCATAATTTGATTACAATCTAAATTCTATTTTATAAGAAAAAAATTTAATTAAAAAAACTAGCAACATAATACATGTAAGTTGAAAAGAGAAAATCTTAATTAAAAAATAAACCAGCAACCCAGTACATGTTTCTATGATAAAAAATAAATAAATAGATATAACTACCCTTAAAAGGAAAATAGCAAATAAAAAAAACATATAATAATAATACCACACGTAAAAAGGACCATAATTTTTATAAAAACCAACAACATAGTAGACATTTATATGATTTTAACTTCTCCTGGTGTGACTAAGTTGATGAAAATCTTAATTTGATTACAATCCAAATTTTATTTTAATTTGATTTCAATGTAAATTCTCTATCTAATCCTTTATAAATTCTTTATCTAATCCTTTATATATAAAAAAATTACTTAAACAAAACTTGCAACATATATAGTACACGCTTGAGTGGCCGGAAAAAAGATCTTATAAAAAAAAGTTGAAAACAAAATCTTAATTAAAAAAAAAAACTAGCAGCATAGTGCACGTTTATATGATTTAAAAAAAAAATCGATATAACTGCACTTAAAATGAAAACAGCCAATAAAAAAAAACATATAATAATACACGTAAAAAGAAAACAGCTCTACAAATGAAGTTTCAATCCAAGAGAAATTGAGTTCAACTCAAACTCTACTACAACTTTACTAAATCTACTCTACTTTACTATTTAAGAATGCTAAAATCAATGAATAAATAAACCAAAATTAAGTGAAGAACTACTAAATGAAGGATTTGGCTTTTTTAGTGAGAAGAGCTATCTTCTTTTTACTTTTTATTTTTTGCATTTATATTTTTCTATTAACGTAGCTCAATTATTGCTTAAATTCTATGATTTTTTTTAAAAATATTTTACATAACACAATTCATCTTTTTAAGTTGGATAAAAAAGAGCTACATATTTTGTAGGGGTGTCAAATGGGTGGGTTAGGGTGGGTTTAGAGTGGACATAATTGGGTTGGGTACATAAAACCCATTTACCCATTTATTGCCCATCTTTATGTTTGAAATTGGGGGGGGGGGGGGGGGGGGCAGGGGGTATTTTGGTAATTTTTTAGATTTAGTAAGTGTTTTGGTCATTTTTTAGGTTTAGGGAGTTTTTTGGTCAATTTTTAGGTTTCGAGGTTATTTTGCTCATTTTAGGTTTCAAGGGTATTTCATTCATTTTGAGGTTTAGGTGGTATTTCGGTTTCGGGGATATTTCGGTCATTTTTTAGGTTTAGGGGGTATTTTGGTAATTTTTAGTGGTTTTGGGGTATTTTGTAATTATGATAGTTGGATCATATTAGGTCTAATTGGGTAAAACCCAATAAACATTAATGTTAATCAGGTTTAACTGGGTTAATATCCATTTAATCTAATTGATTGGGTGGGCAAATGGATGTAGGTTGATTTTGTCTCCCCTAAGTTAATTAAATTTGTTAATTTATAATGACTTTTTTTCCTTCAAAAATTTACGTTTCATAAGTATTTTTTATGTTGCTATAGGTCTTCTTTCTCCTCTAGCCCTTATTAAAAAAAAAAAAAACCGGAAAGGAAAAAATAAATTAAAAAAAAAACTAAAATAAAAAGTGCCTATAATGGTGGTTTTCAAATGCCACTATAGGTCTTTCTTCCTCCTCTAGCCTTCATTTAAAAAAAAAATGCCTATAGTGGCAATTATCAAACTCCACTATAGGTCATACTCTTACAAGGTCCTATAATGGCGTTTCTCAAATGCCACTATAGGGCAGGGCCTATAGTGGCATTCGTCAAACGCCACTATAGGTCTTTTTAGCCCTTAAAAAAAAGTCCAACGGAAAAAAAAAAAAAAAAAAAGTGCTTATAGTGGCGGTTATCAAACGCCACTATAGGGTAGGGCCTATAGTGGCGTTTGATGAATGCCACTATAGGTCTTTTTAAGCCCTTATAAAAAATGTCCAACCAAAAAAAAAAACGAAAAAAAAGTGCCTATAGTGGTGGTTGTCAAACGCCACTATAGGTCCTTGGGAACACCACTATAGACCCATTGTTTTAAAACGCCATTATAGGACGACCTTAATGCCACGATAGGGTACCTATAGTGGCGTTTTTGACAAACGCCACTAAAAAAAAGGCCACTATAAGCCCAATTTTTTGTAATGATAAGACGTATCACAACTTTTGAATCAAGTTCAATTTCAATGGTAGAAAAGTTTAGTTGAAAGCAAAGCAATAAATCATCATTAAGACCCCATAATTCAGCCATGATCCTAGAGGTAAAGCTCAAAACTCTTTGGATTGTGAGAGACCGGACCTATAGGGGGGCTTTCAATCAAAAGAGAAAGTATTGACACCTCTCTTTAGGGGTTTTGATTATTGTAGAGTCTCCACTTATTTTTTTTTTATATTACAAAAAATAAGAAAAAATTAAAAATAAATACAAATTACATGAATAACATCGAGTTCTTTTTTATTTGAACATTTACAATTGATAAAAAGAAACTTTACATGGCTATGTTTCCTAGTTTACAATCTATAAAAAAGTTACGTGGCCTTGTTTTCTAGTTACAATCTACCAACAAAAAAGACTAATCTACGAAACTAAGATCTATGGTTCGGGGGCTAGGTTAAAGGATAGGAAAGTGTTAGGCACCCATTCTGTCTAGACAAAATCTAGTCTTCTAAACTCTAATGATCATTTAAGTACCCATTCATGTATAGTGATGAAAGGCAGCATGTATTTAAATAATAAATTTAAGATTAATTCAAGAAGTGAGATTTATGAATCTACCCTTTTTAAAACGAGGGGAGATTTTGACAAAGGTATTCAAGATCTGGTTTTATTTATTAGGACATAAGAGATTTATTGAGAAAAATCCAGATCTATTTTATTTAGAAGAAAAATAGTAGATTCTAAGAAGAAATTTCATATATGTTTTTAGTTGTTGTACAAAAATAGTAATTTTAAGGAGAAAATTTAGATATATTTTTATTGTTCTAGGAAAATAGTAATTTTAAGAAGAAAATTTAGATCTTTTTTTAGTTATTAAGAAAAACAGTAATTTTAAGAAGAAAATTCAAATCTGTTATATTAATTTTAAGAAGAAAATTTAGATTTGTTTTTATTGTTGTATGTAGAAAAATAGTAATTTTAAGAAGAAAATTCAGATCTATTTTTATTGTTGTAGAAAAATATAAGATTTGATAGAAAGAGTTATAAATTCATAAAAAGAACTTCATAAACCATCTTAGATCTATTATGCATGAATCATATGATTATGAGATGAACATACTAATCATAAAACACGAAAGAAGTACATCAATAAATGTAGACATGCATGCAAACAAATATATGAATCATGGAAACATTGAAAGGAAAGGACTTACAGACTAAGAACTTACTTGCATGAATTTACTCCATGAGAAGGGATTACTTTAGAGATCAAAGAGAATGAATCTCTCTGAGATCTAAAGTATGGTTACTTAACAAAAAATAAATTCCTAAAGTATGGCTTCTAGAATTTCTTTAACATTAAGGGGAAGAGGGGAGCTGAATTTTGAGTTTTCTCCTCTATTTATAGAGTGCATTGCTTAAAAATAAGTTAGGGTTGCTTTAGAAGTCAGCAGACACGAATTGGGCCATACCTTATCCATGAAAAATCGAATATGATGAGTTTCAACCTAAACAAAACATATCTGAGCCTATTCTGCAGTTTGTGCCAATCAGCACTGTTGAAGTGCCGAATGGCACTCCTGACTGCTTCGCCCAGTTGCGTCTGTTGGCACGTTTTAGACTCTTTTTTGGGCATTTTTCTGAGTTGGGAACTATACTTGTACGTGTCTTAGACTCATTTTCTGATAAAATTCACCTTAATTTGATAATTAAATCTTTCAAATAATTATCTCAAAGATAATAATCCTTAAAACTTAATTATCAATTCAATATTAATATTATCAAATTATTCTTTTTATTCCCATGCAACCAGACTTATTTTAATTAAAATAAACTACCAATCACAGAAATTCATTTAATTAATTTTGATTGTCGACTAATCAAAATTAATTTCAATTAATTACGTGTGATTAGTTCCACTCAAATGAATGCATGCCGACCATCAAAACTTGACTTGTGATATCTTTCAACCCGACGGTTCGATTTGGAAACCGAGCATATCATCATGATCGTTAGAATCACAAGATCATTTTTATGATATGTGATGAATGACTTAAGACATGAAATGTAACCATGATTTTTGGATACTTCGAGTAATTATTTGGTCATCTTTCAAGGTTAAATTATTGGCGTAAAATTGAGTGTCTACATGGATAACCTTTTACCCAATTCCCTTAACGTGCCAAGACTTTTAAACCTTAATCATTGCCGGTATCAGGTATGATAAGTACAATTTTATTTTTTTATGAATCAATAACTATGGATTTTTTTTTTCCTTTTTATGAATCAATAACAATGGATCATTATATGGAATAAACTGGCGATCTTGTCTAAAGGGTCATCTAAAGTATGTTAGACCGTCTAGGATAGAAGAACGTTGCCTACTACCACAATAAGGTCACAGTGAGCCGCCATTGAGTGCTGGTCATCCACTCTTATAGTGCTCGTCCGTATCAATTGCCACTCAACAGTTAGATAAATTCAACGATGCTTATATCACAAAATGGAATCTATCCCACAAGTCTACTACTTCAGAATGTAAGAGAAATCTCAATGTAATTCGCTCCTACTATCTCCACCTAGCTAACATGTCTCATATGAGGAGAGTGGCATAAAACAAGAAGACTCATTCATGATTTCCTATATAAAGGCCAAACCTCACTCAAATCAAGGTACATGAGAAAAAACTTAACTCTTATTATACTTTTTAGGTTCTTGGAGATCTTTATAGAATTCTAACATAACTATCGGAGGGACCTTCACCATTGCCACTTCAATAGTATCACTTTTCTATCTTTTCAAGTCTTCCATCTTACATTGGTTTGGAAAATCAGTTCATTGATATCTTGCATCTTCATATTATATTATTTATAATGGACCACAATGTTTGAGGGTTTTACAAAATATTAGAATGTGTACCCCTAATATTATAGAACATGATTGTAGAGTGTTTCCGGGTGGGGGAATTGTTGTTAATTTTTAGAACTTGGCATTGGCCCTTGGGAGTTGGGAGTTGGTACTTGGTACACGGAAGCAAGAAACTATTCTTTGGCACGATAATTGGCAATCATGCACGAGCTGAGTTATGGGTAAATAGTTTAGTTTAACATGTGCTTGCTAGTTTTCTCTCAAAAAAAAAAAAAAAAGTGTTTACTAGTCGATTTAGTATATATATAATCACGTTCATGCATGTGAACTGCTTTGAATTTGACGGGATTTGTTGGGTTGGATACTTGGACACTTGGATAACCATAGGACACATCGAAACAAATGATCTTTGTCCCTTGTGGTGTCATCTTTGTCCTATTGACTTACTGTCTGTCTAAGCCCTTTGCCAATTCCATGCCTACAAAAGCTTTATATATATCGCCAATACCGGTTGCCTTGAATCATAAACCAAAACCACTACCATGACTCTCTTCTCAGATCTTCTCCACGGTCTTAGCCATGGAAATCACCAACTTTCATGCTCACTCCTCACTCTCTTTATTGTCATCTTTACGCTCTCCTGGTACGCATGGCTTTACAACCCCAACAAATCTCACAAAAGGACCTCTCCACACCCACTGCCGCCAGGTCCACGTGGCGTCCCGTTATTCGGCAACCTCCTCTCTCTCGACCCAGAGCTTCACTCCTACTTCGCTGGCCTAGCCCAAATCTACGGGCCCATCTACAAGCTCCGTCTCGGCAACAAGCTTGGCATCGTGCTCGTGGTCACCTCACCTTCCATGGCTCGCCAAGTGCTCAAAGACCAAGATGTCACCTTTGCAAACCGTGACCCGACCGAAGCGGGTCGGGCTGCTACCTATGGTGGGTCCGATATAGCATGGACCTCATATGGGCCGGAGTGGCGGATGTTGAGAAAAGTTTGTGTGCTCAAGTTGCTTAGTAATACAACGTTGGACTCTGTTTACACGCTTCGTCGGAAACAGGTTCGGGAAACTGTTGGGTACCTTTATAGTCGGGTCGGGTCGCCCGTGAACATCGGGGAGCAGATGTTCTTGACGGTGCTGAACGCGATTACCAACATGTTGTGGGGTGGAACAGTGGAGGGGGAAGAGAGGTCTAGGCTAGGGGCAGAGTTCAGAGAAGTGATGTCAAAGATGATGGAGATTTCGGTGAAGCCCAACATCTCGGATTTTTATCCGGGTTTGGCCCGGTTTGACTTGCAAGGCATAAAAAGGCAGATGGATGGGTTGGCCCGAAGGTTTGATCAGATCTTTGATGCTATTATTGATCAACGGCTGAAGATTGATGAAGAAGGTGGAAGCAAAGGCAAGGACAGTAAGGATTTTTTGTCGTTTTTGTTGAAATTAAAGGATGAAGGTGATTCCAAGACGCCTCTGAACGTGACCAAAGTCAAGGCCCTTCTCATGGTACTTTCTATTTTCTATTCTTTCACAAATTTTGTGAAATAAAATTTGTCAATGGTTATATACTTATATTGATTAATAAAACACAATTTTTATATATTATTAAACATAATTAAATTCAATATAATTATAAAGTTTGAATCTAATAGAAAATCTGATGTTACATGTTTATTGAAACACTAAATTAATCTGTTACAATGGAACGACACTGAGCTCCATTTATCTCACAACAATGGTAGATATATATATCTACCATTGTAGTAGTAGATTTTGCAATATAGTAGTAATAAAATATGACAGTCAAGCCTATTAAAAAAGGTTTGATTGTTTTCCATAAAAAAAAAAAAATAAATAAATAAAGGTTTGATTATTATCTCAATTAATTACAAATATAAATTTTTTTTTTTCAAGAGTGAAAACAATTTCTCTTAAAATAAATGCTTCCAAAAACTCACATTACAACTGTGAAAATGTTGGTTATATATATAATTGAAATAAAAGTATTATTCAACTTCTATTTTTGATTGTTTTCTACGTTCTTTTATTTGAATCGAAGGAAAATATGAAAAAAATAGTCTTTTAAATTCGAAAAAGTTGATCGATTAAATTAAAGAGTGGGTAAAAGTCATAAAAATAACAACACAATTTAATTCGAAAAGTTTCCAACCCGCAATCAATCAGGTCAACTTCGAACACATCACCCAACTCGATTGTAAGTTAATCGTGTACCACATTGGAAAATCTCTAAGTTTAAAAGGAAATACTAAAGCAACTCTCAATTTTACTACATAAAATATAGGGGTGGCAATTCGTATTCGCGTGTCGGGTTCGTGTCGTATCAAGTCATGAGTATTCGACTACATAGGTCAACACTAACCCAACATGTTTATTAAACAGGTCAAGATTCCTCAACCCTAACACGACCCATTTATTAAACGGGTCAGTCGTGTCGACCTGTTTATCAGATTTTATCAGAATGAAAAATAAAAATTAATGAAAAAACAAACAAATAAATATTTTTAATATAAAATTCAAAACTAACGAGTAACTGCATCACAAATAATCATTCAAAATTAAAACATATCCCAATATCACAAATAATCAATCACAATTTGTCAAAGAAAATAAATCACAACAACTAATAAGTTTATATACCTAGAGTTTGAAGGGTATATTGGTAAAATATCATTTAATTAAACGGGTCAAACGGGTTCTATTGTGTTCAACACTAACCCAACCCATTTATTAAACGGGTTAGTCGTGTCAACCCGAATATGACATGAACCCATTAAGCCTCAACCCATAATCTACTAATTTCGTGTCGTGTCGTGTCGGGTTCGCGGGTCGTGTCAAATTTTGCCACCCCTAATAAAACATACTTAAATTGACATGGCAATTAATGTGTTTGGTGAATTTCAATTAATGTCAGAATTATTTTTTTTTTTTGTTTGTTTTATTTATTTATTTTTTTTACAACTGAATTTTTTTTAATGCATTTTGGGAACAGGATATGGTGGTTGGTGGGACAGACACATCCTCAAACACAATTGAGTTTGCCATGGCTGAAATTATGAATAACCCGGAGGTGACGAGGAAAATCCAACAAGAATTAGAGACTGTAGTTGGCAAAGATAACATTGTAGAAGAGTTCCACATTCACAATTTACCATACTTGCATGCTGTGATGAAAGAAACACTGCGGTTGCACCCAGCCTTGCCATTTTTAGTCCCTCATTGCCCTAGTGAGACGTGCATTGTGGGAGGTTACACCATTCCAAAAGGGTCTCAAGTCTTTGTGAATGTTTGGGCAATACAAAGAGACCCTTCTATTTGGGAAAATCCATTGAATTTTGATCCAGAGAGGTTCTTGAATAGTAAATGGGACTATAGTGGAAGTGACTTCAATTATTTTCCATTTGGATCTGGCCGACGAATATGTGTTGGAGTAGCTATGGCTGAGAGGATGGTCATGTATTCACTTGCTACGCTTCTACATTCTTTTGATTGGAAATTGCCTCAAGGAGAGGAGTTGGACTTCACAGAAAAGTTTGGTATTGGACTGAAAAAGAAGATCCCTCTTGTTGGGATACCTACCCCAAGGTTGATTGATGTATCTTCGTATGAGTAAGCGAGGAGCTTGTGATGTAATGAGTGGAATTGCAATATCCAATACTCCATACTATCATATAAGACAGTAGCCTGTTTGGGTACTATCTTTTGAATTTCCGAAACTAATTTCAAATTTACAGACTAATCAAATTATAATCTAAGGGGTGAAACATTCATTTACAATCATGTTCTCACAAAATTAATTAGAATAACAAAAGCAAAAAAATTAATAACAAAAAGGGGCAGAGACACCAATCAGACCCTATCTTGGTCGCATGTCCTTGGTGGAAGGGTGAAGGACTGAGGTAGAGATGTTGCTTAAGAGGGGAAGAGTGCAATAGAGATATTGTCAATGGAGGGAACAACAGGAAAGAGGCTTGGTGGTTTTACAGATGGTGGGCCTTGGGATGATCTAGCGATGGAGTGGACGAGGTGACATTGTGTGGTGAATGCTATTATGAAAGCTGGGCGAAGATGGAGTGGAGTAAATATTTAGCTGGGAAGTAAGGAAGAAATTTAAATAATTATTAGAAATGAAAATAATAAAAATTATCATTTAAATGAAGTAAAGAACGGATAGAGAGGCTATTGAAATATGTTTGGAAAAGTGAATAGATAAAATAGAAAGTGGGTTTTTTTTATCCAATTTGGGTTAGAAAACAAGAGCATCTCCATGGTTCTTCAAAGCCAAATTTCTTTCCAATTTGGATAGTGAACCCACAAGTTTGATCTTCAATAGACTCTCTATCTTCCTGATTTTTTTTTTTAAAGAGCTACTGTGACTCTCCATGCATGAAGAGCCATAGTAGCTCCATACAAAAAATTTTGGGACAAAATATTTAACATATTTTTTTCTTTAAATCTTTCTCTCCCTACCAATGTCCCTCTCTCTCTCTCTCTCTCTCTCTCTCTCTCTCTCTCTCTCTCTCTCATAGAAGTATAGAACAACTTCCTCCTCTCATTAAGAAAAACAAAGCCCAAAAAAGGAAAAAAAGAAAGATATCGATATGGACCATTGTTATTGATTCCGTTCCGTTCCGGCCGGAACGGCCGGAATTTTTCGTTCCGGTATGCAAACCGGTACCGGGATACCCAACGTTCCACCTCGGGCCAGATTTCGGGCCATTCCGGTCCATTCCGGCCATTCCGGCCAATTCCGGCCGAGATGTGAATTCCGGCCGGTACATGATTTGGCCTATGGAAAAAAAAAAAAAAAAAATTTTTTTTTTTTTATGGCTAATATTATGTTATAAATTTTGTTGGCTTATTAGTTATTAATTATTATGTGCTTATGTAATGAGTAATGACTTGTTATAAATCTTCTTATTGTTTGATGTTGTATTGAGGTTTAAGACATAAAAGTTAAGACTAAATATTTTGTATTATTTGATGTTTAGTTATTGTCTTGTAAATCTTCTTATTGTGTGATGTTAAATAGATGTTATATTGATGTTTAAGACTTAAGAGTTAAGACTAAATGATTTGTATTATTTGAAATTTAGTTATTTATTTATTAGAATTGACAATTTTATGTTTTACAAGAATATATATAATTTAATTTTTAGGAACCCGAAACACCTTAAAACGGTACGCCGAAATCGGCCGGTACCGAAATATTCCATTCCACTGGACAAACCGAAACGGGGTCCGAAACGGTATTAATAACAATGATATGGACTAAGTGCAATGGTTGTGTTGACAATATGATTCTCTCTCTCTCTCTCTCTCTCTCATCTAAGTGGATGAAGAAGACGTTGAGGAAAAACTCTTGGAGAGAAAATGAATGGATAACAAATTGACAGATATTTGAAGAAAAAAGTAATTTAAAAAATGAATAAAAATGATTTTTAAAATAAAATAAGGAAATGATAAAGAGAGTGTTGGAGAGAGTGTTAAAAAAGTGGTTTGGTAAAATAGAAAAAATAAAATCTTTAAATTTGGGTGAAAATTTAAAGATGCTCTTCAAAATTTTTTTTTTTTTTAAAGGTGGTGTGTGATAAATGCTCTCTCTCTCTCTCTCACACACACACACACACACACACACACACACACACACACACACACACACACACACACAGAAGTATAGAACAACTTCCTCCTCTCATTAAAAACACACACACACACACACACACACACACACACACAGAAGTATAGAACAACTTCCTCCTCTCATTAAAAAAACAAAGCCCAAAAAAGGAAGATATCGATATGGACTCAGTGCAATGGTCGTGCTGCTGATAGGATTCTCTCTCTCTCTCTCTCTCTCTCTCTCATTTGAATGAGGAAGAAGGCATTGAGGAAAAACTCTTGGGGAGAAAACTAATGGATAAAAAATTGACAAATATGAGAAGAAAAAAGTAATTAAAAAAAGGAATAAAAATGATTTTTTTTAATAAAATAAGGAAATGATAAAGAGAGTGTTGCAAAGACGGTTAAAAAGTGATTTGGTAAAATAAAAAAAATCTTTGAATTTGGGTGAAAATTTAAAGATGCTCCTCAAAAAAAAAAGGAAAAAAAGTGGTTTGTGATAAATGCTATGCTCTCTCTCTCTCTCTCTCTCTCTCTCTCATTTGAGTTGGTGAAGAAGACGTTTGAGGAAAAACTCTTGAGAAGAAAATTAATGACTAAGAAATTGACAGATATGAGAAGAAAAAAGTAATTAAAAAAAGGAATAAAAATCATTTTATTAAATGAAATAAGGAAAAGATAAAAAGAGCGTTGGAGAGTGTTAAGAATTTTTTTTTAATAAAATAGAAAAAAAAAACTTTAAATTTGGGTGAAAATTTAAAGAGCTCATTTTTTTAAAAGTGGTTTGTAATAAATGCTATGTTCACATATCTTTACAAACATTTTCACAATAAATTTTAAGTGTCATGTGGTTACTAACTTGTTACTAGTAGGCGAAAAAATAATTTTAGTGATGGATTCAAATTAAAACTAGTAACTTACTACTTAGGATTTATTGTAAAAATAGTGTAGATGTAACACAAGTGCAAAGAATTTATATTTATACTATATATAAGAGGATTCACCTCTTTCAACTGGATTTTTATGTGGTTCAAAAATACTATTATTAATTAAGGGTAACTTCATTTAAAAATATGGTCATAAATCTTAAATAATAAATTTTATTTTGAATTCAAAAAGAGAATTCTTAAAATTTAGAATTTTTTTTCTTCAATGTTCAAAAAGGAAATTATAGTTACTATTTATCTCTAAAATTTATCATTTTTATTTGATTGAAAAATAAATAAAAAATATTTCTAAATTATAATAGATCCTTTATTAACAAGTGGATCATCAGCACACCGCCACACCCATTATAATTATATATTTCCGGAGTATATGTTCCTCGACAAAGTTTTGATGATGACATTCTCAAAAAAAAAAAAAAAAACAAGGTTTTGATGATGAGTTTATCTTCCACGACAACGTTGTCATGATCTCAAAGGAGACACTTGACACCATTTTACAATCTTGGGGACTTTTAAACCTCCAAAGAAATGAGGTTCACATCTAAAATTTTACTCTCTACATTCCTTGAATTGACGGACGCTTCTTTTGTGCTATAAGATTCATTATCTTTTTCATATACTTACTTTAATCTATAGCCACTAATTTCTTTTCATGTTAGATTTCTGTCTAGTAAGTGCAAAACACATACCAGCAGAAGTATCTGATCTCCTGCCTAAAATAAATTGAAATTTGGAGACTTCTAATTCTTGATTCTTTCATTTCCCTTTTTTCCATTCACAAAGCCCTGAATGTTGGATACAGTCTCCACCATGTGGTCGTGGTGGGATGCTAACAACGACAAAGAAATCAAGAAACGTAATACCTCCATTGCCACCAGGTCCCCGTGGCTTGCCAATTATTGGGTACCTTCCACTTCTAGGCACCGAACTTCATAGGAAATTTGAGGAATTGGCAGGGGTCTATGGACCAATTTACAAGGTTTGGCTTGGACAAAAATTATGTGTAGTGGTAAATTCACCATCACTATTGAAAGAAGTGGTTCGTGACCAAGACACAATATTTTGTAACCGTGACCCTCCCATAGCTGCACTAGCTGCCACTTTTGGTTTTGGAGGAGCTGATATTGCATTTTCATCATATGGTCCTGATTGGAGGAAGCTGCGCAAGATATTTGTGCGAGAGATGCTAAGTAATGCAAATCTTGAGAGCTCTTACACCCTACAAAGGGAAGAAGTTCAGAATTCGATTAGAAATGTGTATGACAAAATTGGCACCCCCATAGATTTCGGGGAATTGGCATTTGTGACAGTGATAAATGCCATGTTGAACATGTGGGGTGGCACGCTACAAGGATAGGAAGGGGCTAAGTTTAAAAAATTGATAGCTGAAATGGTGCTATTTGGAAAACCAAATGTTTCAGACCTTTCCCAGTGCTTGCAAGGTTTGATTACAAGGGATTGAGAGGCAGCCAAAGATACTGCAATTGAAAAGCGGATGAATTCCAACGAAGGCAAAGAAGATGGGACAGGAAAGTTTGAACAAAAGGAGGACTTCTTGCAATTTCTGTTGGAACTAAGGAGAAAAAATGACGCTGCAACATCAATTAGCATGACCCAAGTCAAGGCCTTGCTTTGGGTTTGTCCAATTTTCTACTCTCTAGTTTGTACTAAATTAATTCAAAGCCAACAAGGAAGAGTCGACCTAGACCTAGACAATCTAAAGTAAAACCTTGTTAGACTAAGTTCAAACTGTTATGATAAATCCAGCCTCCATAGTTAATGTCACATTCTTGGTAATTCCTTTTCATTTTGTTTATTTTGAGTTAGTTCATAGTTTCTAATGCATGGCACATGATAATTTTTTATATTACTTGAACTTCTAGTATTACATTTCTCAGGCACTGAAACGTTGCTTTAATATTCTGCTTGTGCCATCCAATGAATACCTTAAGTTGTTAAAAGGTAAGAATGGTTCATATTCTGAATTAGAAATAATATTGGTCTATACTCTAGAGGTCTTGTGGGTGAAGCCAAAATGGGGAGAGGGGGATTAGGGTTTAACTGGATGCACTATAAATTTGTGGATGTAGGCACACTGTTGAACCACTGGGGATTAGGGTTTATCTCTTTTCTCTCTATACTTTTTACTAATATTGATAAGATCCGGCTTAAAAAAAAAATATTGATAAGATCCGAAATTTACAACATAAGTTTTTAACAGGTCATAATGGTGGGTGGATCCGAGACCACAGCAACCATGGTGGAATGGGTGATGGCAGAGCTAATGCAGCATTCAGAAGCAATGAGAAAAGTCAATGAAGAATTAACAGAAATTGTGGGATCAGACAGCTTAATAGAAGAATCCCATTTGCCCAAATTACACTATTTAGATGCTGTCGTTAAGAAGACATGCCGCTTGCACCCTGCGCTTCCCTTCTTAGTACCTCGTTGTCCAAGCCAATCTAGCACTATTGGTGGGTACTATGTACCCAAAGGTACTAGGATTTTATTACATGTTTGGGCTATACATAGGGACCCAAATATTTGGGAGAATCCCTTGGAATTTCAACCAGTGAGGTTCCTAAATGATCCTAGCAAATTTGATTTTTTTGGCAATGATTTTAACTTTTTAAGTATATTCCATTTGGATCTGGGAGAAGAATATGTGCAGGGATTCCACTAGCAGAGAGGACTCTAACATACACCATAGCTTCGTTCTTGCATTCGTTCGAGTGAAAATTGCCACAGGGTACAGAGCTAGAGTTCTCAGACAAATTCGGTATTGTTGCGAAGAATTTGAAACCAACAGTTGCAATTCCAGCACCAAAGTTATCCAAGTTTGAGCTCTACACAAAATAAAATTTTGTACGTGTGAAAGGTAGTTTGGGTTTTTCTCTTATTACCTCCGCTTGAATTTTCCTACCAATATATATGGCATTTTATGTACTGCAACATAATCTCTATTAATTTCTTCGAGTATAAATAAAGCTGAGATACTTTCTACATAATCCTGGATTGCCTGTGAGCATGAAGGCTAATGCATTTATTTGATTGGAGATTTGCGTTACCTTTGAAGTTTAGCCTTTCCAATCTGATCAAAACTCTTCCAACAGACTCCCCAACTTGTTTGAAACTTGACTCATCTTATCACCATCCAGTCTTAAGTTATTTAATGCAAAATTTCAAATCATAATCTGAAGTCCAATCAATCACGCTATTCTATAAACTCTCGTAGAATAGTGCAAGATTAAGAACGCAGGCATTCAGAATATTTGCTCATTGGCTTTGGAATCATCTAATTTTATCAAACTCTCTCTAATGTTATGAAGCACGGGTGCGTTTCCGGATTTGGATTCGGATGCGGGTGCGGGTGCGGGTGCAGGTGCGGGTGCGGGTGCGGGATTTGAAAATTTTTGAAAAAGTTGGGTATGGGTGCGGCGATTAAAAGATCATTAAAAATATTTTTATTTATAGTTTCTATATATTTTTACTATTAAAATATTCTTAAAAAACACATTACTATGCCTTGATTCACAAAACAAAGAAAGAAGAAGGCAAGAAATACAAAACAAAACACAAAAGAAGCAACAAATATTTAGAATAAAATTAAGGAATGACAGATTTAGGATGTTTGGGCCTCATTCAAAGCCGATTTCGGCTGTTCTGGCGTAATTCAAGGTAGATTTTGGCCTGTTTCGGTCGGTACATTTCGGTTGTTTTGGTCGTCGGCCGATTCTGCCGATACGGCTTGATTCTGGCCGAATCTGCCCGGTTCGGCCCAAATCAAAGTCGATTCAGCGAGAAGCGAGCCAAGTCAGCGCGAATCCGTGAAAAAAAAAAAAAAAAACTCAGACACAGCACCGACGTGTAGGCAATCGCGTCGGGCCACATCGGACTCCGGTGCGGCACCCTCCCAGCCACGTCCGTGCTTCATAGCTCTAATGCTTTGTATAAAATCATTCATTCAAGCTTTAAAAAAAAAAAAAAAAATCTTTGAATTTTCATGGGTTCCAAATTTCATGATCTCCTTTACACTTAGATGTCTGATATGCATTCTCTCTCAAGGATTCAGTTCATATGTTAAAAATTGAATGTCATATTCTCATTGAGGGGAGTATCACTAGAGTGGGGACTCCGCACAGAGTAGATGTGGAATTATGGGATCCCAAAAAAATTGTGTTACGTTTTAATATTCATGAATTGTGCCTAACTATTGAGGAATCTGTCTTCGTTGGATTGTCTTCATGACAAGGAAGGACTAGACCATCAAATTGAACCATGTAAACTTTTGTTTTTCTTCTCTTTCTTCTTATTATGTCTAGCTCTCACAACAATTTTATATATATCTTTAATTTTAACAAAGGTCATCAATGTGAGCCATTAATTTTTAAGGCTTTGTTTGCAAGTTCATAAAAAAATAAAATGAAATGGAATATAATAAAATGGAATGTATTATTATTATTATTATTATTATTATTATTATTATTATTATTATAAAAGAAATGAATGTATTTAATTAATGGAAAGGATAAAAGAAAAGAAAATGGAATTAAGTAATCTTATTTCAAAAAGTGAATCAAATAGTGAGGCTTTCATGGAGTTAGTATGGAATTTTCCTTAAGAAAATAATTTCCCTTTCTTATATATAAAAGTTGAAATGTATACGTAATATTTATTATTATTAAGCTTCTGTTGAACTACATTAGCAGCCGTATCAATATTTTTTTTCCATTAATAAATAAAATTATTTTTTCCCATTATTTTTCTATTAGTCTTGTAACAGTTCTACAGTTTTCACTTTAGTTCCATAGCACCCCTAACTCCATCTCTACATTGTTTTCAACTTCCCATATAAGCTTTTTAATGCCTTACACTCTCCATCTCCTCATTTCTTGCCTTTTTCTCTCCTCATTGAACTCAACCAGTTCACACATGTTCAGTAGCCATCACCCCTATAAAATCAAAGAGATAATATATGATATATAAAACTGTTAGACATCCTCAGTTGTCTCTTTAAATGGAAGGGGAGTGATTTCAGATTTAGCTCTTGCTAGAAAAGAATAAACAATACAAAATCATAATAAACTATCTAAAAATTGTGACTCTAATAATAATAATAATAATAATAATAATAATAATAATAATTATTATTATTATTATTATTATTATTATAACAAAATCAAAGCCCTTTCTAAAACGATTCACCAAATATAGAAGTCATCAAACACTATAAGAATAACTCTTTGTTTTCCTAGGTAATATAGATGTATGACCCAATGAGCATGTTCTCAATTGTTTTAATTACTTTAAATGAAAATTAATTGTATTTTCCTCCATTATATTAAAAAAAAATGTCTTAGGTTTTAATTATGTGATTTATTCAAATAATAGTTACATTCTTACTCACCTATACATTGTTTCAAACTATTGGTTTTAATTATGTGAATTCAAATTTTGAAAATCCAACCGTTGAAATACATGTTTTATATGTTTTTAACATACATGCCAAATTTCATGTAAATCAAATGTAATTTACCATTCGATTCACAAACTAATCTTTTATACCTTATTTCAAACTACAAAAATTGAATTTAAATAATTAATTGATGACATGGCTATTAATCTTTGATCGCCTTGAAATTTTACAAGCATGGAGAATATACAAAGATAATGTAATCTAACGGTGGATTTATCAAAATTTGCATCCAATTAAAAACTATTGGTTGGTGTAACATTGCTTAGAGTTACACCAGGTATAACTTGATCCTAACCCTATTATATATATATATATATATATATATATATATATATATATATATATATATATATATATATATATATATATATGAGATGAGTTCAAGTTACACCTAGTGTAATTCTAAACAGTTACACATTTTTTAAACTATTGGATTTAAGCAAATCTAACAGTCAAAAATAAGATTCCCATTAATGCTAGTATCCTAATTGATCTCATTTATTATCTCTTATTTAATACATTTTATACTTATTTCTAAGCCCAAAAAATTTATACGATTGACTCTTTCTCTCTCCACTTCACGTCTCTCTCTCTCTCTCTCTCTCTGTGCACCTTTTTTCTCTCTATCTCCTCCACGGTCAGCTCCTCGGTAGCAAAAAAAAAAGAAAAGCCACAGATGGTGCAGATTCAATCTATTGCAGACACAAAAATATTAAACATGCAATATATTTTAGAATGATTGACAACTCAAATAAAAAAACAATGTATCCATTCATAGTTGGCTTAACGTGCAAAAAGGTGATGAATCATCAAGGCATTTCGTGGAATACTATGGCAGGTCGGTGTTGTCAGTAGTGTTGGCCATAGCTCTTGTTCTTAGAGCATTTGCTACAATGGAGCTAAATAGCTATATAGTTATTTTAGCTCCACCAAAACACAAGAAATTACCTTCCTGCAGTGGAGGTATAGGTATATTTTTTTAGCTTTGAGATACAGTGCACATGGCCTCAGCCGGCCTTTATCTGTATAGATACATGTGCACTGTAGCTCAAAGCTAAAAAATAAAATAATTTTTTATTGCAGCTGAAGATTAAAATAATGCCACTTGCTCTTTTTTTTCTTTCTTTCTTTTATCATCTCATCACCATGCCTTTGTCTCTCTCATTCACTCTCATCACTAAAGCTCAAGCTCACTCTCTCACTCTGTTTACCGCCGCTGGACTGACTTATTGTCAATGTCGTCGCCACCGATCCACCAGCCGTCCCAAGCCGCTGATCAACTTAAACCCACGCCGCCGATTCGCCTCAAAGCCGCTTTTTTTTTTTTTTTTTTCATTCTTTAATCACACCGTGCCTCTCTCTCTCAAGTTCACTCTCTCAACTTCGGTCTCTCAAGCGCACTCTATATACCGCCGCCGGACTACCTCATCGTTAATGTCGCTGCCACAAACCCACCAGCCGTCCCAAGCCGCCAATTAGCTCTAACCCACGCCGCTGATCCGCCTCAGACCCACTTCTCTTTCGTCGATCGACTTCAGGTCAGTTGTCTCTGTCTTCTTCATGTGGATGCTTGGGGATATAGAAATTGTATTGGAATGGACAAAATGTATTTGTATTAGAATGTATTGGGAATTCTCTGTTTGCAGGAATTTGTTGTGTGGGTTTCTTTAAGTATTTGTGCATAATCATGTTCTACTGTTATAATTCTAAGTATTTTAATTTTTGATATAAATATTAGTTTGGGAATTTTTTGTGTGTAGGGAACTCTACATTTTTTTTTTTTTTTTGGCTTTTGATTCAGAGCATCCATGAATGGACACAATGATTTTGTATTGGAATGTATTGGGAATTTTCTTTTTGCAGGAATTTGTTGTGTGGGTTTCGTTAAGTATTTGTGCATATTCATGTTCTATTGTTATAATTCTAAGTATTTTAAGTTTTGATATAAATATTAGTTTGGGAATTTTCGGTGTGTAGGGAATTTTACATTTTTTTTTTGGCTTTTGATTTAGAGCATCCATGAGGTGGTGGCGGTGGCGGTAGCTATTGCGGTGGCGGCGGTAGTGGCGGCGGGTGGTTGTGATTGTTGTTTATTATAATAGATATATTATTTTATTGTAGTGGATATATTATTTTATTGTGATGTTTATATTATTTTATTGTGTTGAAAGCTAAAATAGATCCACTGCTGCAGCATGTTTTGTAAAGTGAGTAAGTAAAATAGATAAAGTAACTTTTTGTAAAGCTAAATTTTTAGCTCCACTGCTGTGGATGCCCTTAAAAAGCCAAATGGAAGAGTTTTCAACTTTGATGTGGTTAACAGATCGAGTTGATAATGTTGCTTGCTTTCTTTTCTTTTGATTAATTTATCATATCATAGTGGCAGACAGATCAATGAAAGAGGAAAAAACAAAAGCATGTAAAAGGGAAACCACATGTGCTATTGTATTTGTGTTTGGAAAACTTTCAAACCATATACAATCTGGAAAATTAAGTGGTCAATGGTTGTTAGAGTTCCCAATTAATATTTAATTTTAATGTTCAAAAATGACTAAACAAGAGTTGTTCTTTTTTAATATTTTTGTGTCTGCAATAGATTGTGGCTTTTTCTTTTTTGCTATCGGGGACCTGATCGTGGAGATAGAAGAGCCGTGGAGGAGATAGAGAGAAGAAACATGCAAAGAGAAAGAGAGAGAGAGAGAGAGAGAGAGAGATGCAGTGGAGAGAGAAAGAGTCAGTCGTATAAATTTTTTGGGCTTAGAAATAAGTATAGAATGTATTAAATAAGAGATAATAAATGAGATCAATTATGATATTAACATTAATGAGGATCTCTTTTTGACCGTTGGATCTACTTAAATCCAATGGTTTAAAAAATGTGTAACTTGAACCCGTCTCTCTCTCTCTCTCTCTCTCTCTCTCTCTCTCTCTCTCTATATATATATATATATATATATATATATATATATATGAGAAAACCATAGCATGGAGTCTACAATTATGAGAGTAATATTCAACCGCAAAAAAAAAATTACATAAAGGTTTGTCTTCTTTTCATTTTTCTACTTCTTTTTCTTATTATTTCAATTTGAATTCATTGTTTTTATAAAAGCCATGTTTACTCTATATTATATTTAATTATGAAGTTTCTAGGATATGTCATATATTTGATGGCTGATTTAAATGATTTCTTGATAAAATTTTGTTTGAATAATTTGATACATTAGGTTATATATCTTTGGTTTTTTTTATATTTTTTAAAGTAATGGTAGTTTATTAACTTATGTGGTAAGAATTTGTTTTGGTGATTCATAAAATAATCCATAAATAATTATTTTTATAAAATTATTACTTTCAAATAAGTTTAACCATAAAATAATCATTAATAATATTCCCATGTGGCTAGTGATTAGTAATAGACAACCATATATTTAAAAAGCAATGCTTATTATAGACAAAAAAAAGAAGAAGCTATGTGTAACAATGTAAGGTGTGTGTAAGAGTAATTGATGAAGCTCAGAATCAACCTTGTCAGTGCCAATGGGCGAGCTTTGGTACCTGTTGAGAAAATAAGGGATAGAAATGAAGGACATCAGGGTGGCACCAGCCAAATACCCTTCGATACTTAAGTTAGATAAACTCTAGTATATACTCTGTAATTAAATGTCTCTTAGGGTATTTACCTGAGCTTATTGGCTTTATATAGCCTAGCCTTGAGTTAATGCGTTTGCCCGTTGCACCTGAGTGATTTATGGCATTGATGGCAATGAAGTCTCTTAGTGAATAGGGGTTTGTAACGCCAAAACGACTCATTAAGGCTATTGTAATGGCTCGCTTGCCGTTTCCCCATTATTAAAAGGTTTAATGGAGTTTATATGTCTTTAATGTGTCTGTTTCCATCTTTCCCACTGATGATCAGAATGTGCTTACGGTCGTCCATACTGATGGACGACTATTTACTCACATATTCATCAGTTTCCCCCTATTCCATTCTTGTCTATGTCATGGATGAGAACTGGAATATGATTAGAGGTGATGGTTCGTATCTCTTCATTTCCCAAAGTTTTACTATTTGCAATAAATGTAATTTGACTTCCTTGCTAGATGACGAACATGTGTCCCTATTCTATTTGTGGCGTGTAAGAATTTTTCTTGGTTTTGGCGCGCCTTAATTTCAGTTTCTCCTTTTTTAGAAAAAACAGTTTCCTCTCCATCTACCTTATTTTCTTTGCATTTGAAGCTTCAGAGGATTTTCAAATTTCAAAAATTTTTCCTGGTAAGGTCCTTCTTCATGCTTACTTGATGGTTAATTTTAATTTCTTTAGACAGGAGTGCCCCTCGATTTCTTTTTTCTTTGCCAGACTAGGAGTTTTTCTTGAATATTCTTCTGGTTGGCGTCCCAAAGTAAGTCTGTTTGTGTCTCATTTTACCGCACTCAAACCTGTTTTACTTTCCCTTTTTCCCTTGATTCACCATTCCTTGATTAAACACCATTTAGGGATGGCTACCATAGAGTATAGGGAAGATGATGTTAGGTCGAGTGAGTTAGGGACAGGGTTGTCATCAAACGCTAAATCCCTAGGTAAGATGGTTGATACTGCTGCGTCGAAATTGCCCTCGTCTTCTTCTTCGCCCCCTTTGTAGCCCTTTCTAAAACTTGTTCCTTGAAAGAGAATCATTTGAACAAGTTTCAAAAAAGATTCCAGTTTCCCAAAGGCACTTGCATTTGTTTGCTCCGCTCTAGCGAAAAAGCTTGTAGCTTTGCCCACAGGGAAGTGTGCTTCTATGAAGCGAATTTCCTGTGTGGTCTTCACTTTCCCTCCACCCGTTCGTTATGTAACTTCTTCATAATTTCCAAATTTCCCTTGGTCAACTCATCCCTAATGCCTGAAGGATGATCATAAGTTGTATGTCGATCTAGGTGTCCGCCTGTGAGGTAGATATGATAATGTTGAACGAATTTTTGCATTTGTACCACTTAAAACCTTCCACCTACAATGGGTATTTTGAGCTCTTACCCTGGGATAGAAAGTCTAGGGTCGTCTGTAGGTTTCCATCATCCTTTCATGACTAGAAATCACTATATTTTTCATTTATGGAACTGGTTGGGAAACCGTGTTTGATGACTTCTGGGGGGAAGTCCCAAGATTACTACGGAAATGGGAAGTCCCTGCGCTTGGTGTGTATTTTCATCGTTTTTCTTAACTTTTCTTGATGGAAATATGCATGTTCGCAGCGAAAAACAAACGGATCTACTTCATTCATAAAAGTTAACATATACTAAACAAGTTTCAGAATTTAAGAACAAGAGAGTGTACCTTAGAGCGGTGAATTTCAAAACCGAAGATCAGAAGCACTTGGAAACGCTTTCAATCTTCACTCCAATTCCACTAACGCCCAAGATGTGTGGTCTCTCAATCAGTTCCAAAGGGAGAATGTCAAGGAGTGTCTAACACTTCTTACACCACTTCACAATAGTGTTCTCTAAAAAAAAAAACTTTACAGAAAATTCTGTATATTTTTCCCTTTGTGTCTAACCGATTATCTAATTGGGCTGGCCTTTTGGGTCTTTCCAATTGGGCTTAAGTGTGTGGCTTGGAGTGGGACCAAAAGGGACCAATAAGACACTAGCTCCAATGAGTCTTGGGCTTTTCTGTCAACTCTTGACAAGTCCAAAGTTACCATTAACTATATTTAATACCACTATATAAACATAGTTGCACTCTAGGCCTTATCAATAAATTATATCCCAAGACTTTATTGTACACGCAACCCCTTCATTAAAATATTTATAGTAACACAAAGTCATAAATGTAGACTGCCACTTTGTAAATTTCATCTTATCCTTGAGTACCCGGTTTAATTCTTTAAGTTATTCATCATATATTTATGAAATCCAATTCCATAAATATATACTCTAGTAACTATTTACTAAAGTAGTTAGGCCTAACATTCTAAATAACAAACCTATTAAACTTATCTCAAGGGAATATTTTGTATCTCCGCTAAGAGACTATAAATTCCATCTTGAGAATATATGTTCCATCAATATTAAATGTGGTTGCCCAACATAGTGAGGTTTTGACCGTAACTCTAGATCTCACTCCTGATATATCAAAGCAACCTACACCTCATAATCAAGTCCATTATTCTCTCAGGATTAAGAGTTCATGCAAATATAAGTCGTAAGTTTATTATTCATTTGACAGTCGTTAGAAGAATAATAAGTCTCACACCGGTCCTGTTCAATATGTTTTAATTCTTAAAACATATCAACCAGAAATCTCAATTTTCATGATCAAGACGAATCATCTTAGTTGATATATTATAGTCTTCGTAGATCAAATGCCCAATTTTCATCACTAACTATGAACTACATTTTGAGTTTACAAGGAACTTGTGATTTACATCTTCTGTGACTAAATCACATACAATGCATCTCATGGACTAAAAGATAATGTCCCAATATTCATGTTACCATTATTTTTAGATATTAATAAAAGAACTTTATTAAACATAACATTAAGTCATACATAATGTCATAAATAATAATATACATAGCATCATACAATAGGATTTAAGGGCATTAATCCTAACAATCTCCCACTTGCCCTAAAGACTATTATGCAATAATCTAATTCCCATCTCCTCTAAATGTGACTCGAAAGTTCTTTGGAGCAAGGCTTTGGTAAAGGGATCCGTTAGATTCTTTGCACTATCAATCTTTGCTACAATCACATCTCCACGAGCAACAATGTCTTGAATGATGTGATACTTTCTCTCTATGTGCTTTCCTTTCTTGTGATTCTTTGGATCCTTGGATTATGCAACCGCTCCACTATTGTTGCAGAAGAATGTAATGGGAACTTGCTCAATTCTCACAACACCAAGATCATAATGGAATTTCTTGAGCCAAACAGCCTCTTTTGCTGCCTCACAAGCCGCAACATATTTGGCTTCCATGGTGGAGTTGGCAATATAAGATTGCTTAACACTCCTCCAACTTATGGCTCCACCTCCCAAGGTGAAAACACATCCTGACGTGGATTTTCTGAAATCTAGATCCGATTGAAAATCCGAATCTGTATAGCCAATGGGAATCAAATCCTCACAATGGTAGACATGCATATAATCTCTCGTTCTCCGTAGATACTTGAGAATATGCTTTACAGCTTGCCAATGTTTTGGTCCTGGATTTGATTGACATCAGCTGACCATGCCAATTGAATAACTAATATTCGGTCTAGTATAAAGCATGGCATAGATGAGACTTCCCACAGCAGAAGCATAGGGAACTTGTCTCATCATATTTTTCTCCTCGAGTTTTAGTTTTTGGTCATCAGACAGAGGAACTCCATGTCTAAAAGGAAGTAATCATTTCTTGGAGTTTTGCATACTAAACTGTTCTAGAACCTTATCTATATATCCAGCTTATGACAAACCTAACATCCTATTCTTTCAATCTCACCAAAGCTTGATCCCTAGAATATTGTTAGCTTCGTCCAAGTCCTTCATATCAAATTGGCTTGACAACCAAACTTTAACTGATGACATTACTCCTACATCATTTCCAATGAGTAGAATGTCATCAACATAAAGCACTAGGATCATTACAATTTTGTCTTGATGTCTTTTGTACACACATGGTTCATCAAGATTTTGTTCAAAACCAAATGATTTGATTGCCAGATCAAATATGATGTTCCATGACCTAGATGCTTGCTTAAGTCCATAAATGGACCTTTTCAATTTGCATACCATATGCTCTTGGTTCTTTGCTATGAAACCTTTCAGTTGCAACATATAGATTTTCTCTTCAAGATTGCTATTAAGAAATGTAGTCTTGACATCCATTTGCCAAATCTCATAATCATAATGAGCAGCAGTGGACAAGAGAATTTTGATAGATTTAAGCATGGCTACTGGCGAAAAAGTTTCATCATAGTCAATGCCTTCTTTTTGTGTATACCCTTTCACCACTAGCCTTGCTTTAAAGGTTTCAACCTTTCCATCTATCCCTCTCTTCCTCTTGTAAACCCATTTGCAACCAACAGGTTTAATGCCATTAGGCGCCTCTACAAGATCCCAAACTTGATTGGAATACATGGAATCTAATTCAAATTTCATAGCTTGGACCCAATGATGTACATCTATATCATTTATTGCTTCATCATAAGTGTAAGGATCCGATTCAGCCTCTTCTGAGATAGCTTTATAAGTTTCTCCCAAACTTATGAATCTCACAGGAGGCCGAACAATTCTCCCACTACGACGAGGCTCCTATATACTAGACATCTCATAAGTAGTATCTTGCAGTGTATCTAATACAACCACATCATTCCTAGTTTTATCCAACGGTTATTGATTTATAGATTCATTCATTTCAGCCAATACAACTCTACTTCTAGGAGTAAAATTATTCATGTAGTCATTTTTCAAAAATCTAGCATTTGTACTAACAAAAACTTTGTTATCATTTTGACTATAGAATAAATGACCCCTAGTTTCTTTTGGATAACCCACAAGCAAACACACTTCTAATTTTGGTTCCAACTTATCAGGCTTCCCCTTTAGCACGTGTTCTGGACAACCCCAAATGTGGAGATATCTCATACTAGGCTTACGCCCACTCCACAATTCCATGGGTATTTTAGGAACAGATTTTGATGGAACTAAATTCAAAAGATGTATTGCTGTATCTAAGGCATACCCCCAAAAAGAAATTGGTAAAGTTGAATAACTCATCATGGACCTAACCATTTCCAAAAGAATCTTATTCCTTCTCTCCGCTACACCATTCTATTGAGAAGTTCCAGGTGCAGTCAATTGGGATATAATCCCATTTTGAATTAGGTAATCCTTGAAATCCCCAAGAAGGTATTCGCCACCTCGATCAGATAAAATGGCCTTTATGCGTTTGCCTAATTGATTCTCAACTTTAGCCCTAAACTCTTTGAACTTTTCAAAGGCTTCAGACTTCCATCTCATTAGACACATATAACCATATCTTGATAAATCATCCGTGAAAGTGATGAAATACTCATAACCTCTTTTTGCTTGGGTTGACATAGGACCACATACATTTGTATTAACTAATTCAAGCAACTCTTGGACTCTTCTACCTTATGCTATAAAAGATCATTTGGTCATTTTACCTTCCAAGCAAGATTCACAAACTAGAAATTCATCAAAGTCCATTGGCTCTAAGAGTCCATCTTTGATCAATCTTTGAATTCTATTTGAATTAATATGACCTAAATGCAAGTGCCAAAGATATGCATCACTAAAAGAAAACTTTCTCTTTAATGATTTTACATGAGAGTTATCATCTAATTCAGAATTATATAATTCATGCTTATCAGGAATTAAAATATAAAGACCATCCACAATATTGCCAGAACAGATAAACATGGCTTCTTTCTTTATTACAACATTGTCTTTAAGAATAATACAATACCCATGTTTACCTAAATAAGTAGCAAAAATCAAATTCCTACGAACATTAGGTACAAACAAACAGTCTTCCAATATTAAAACCCTAGAATTAAAACACAAATTAAGCACTTCAACAGATACAACTGGAACTCTACTCCTATCCACTAAGGTAAGAAACAATTCTCCTTCATTCAGCTTTCCCCAAACCACTAGCACTTGTCACATCTCTCAACGACCTAGATGGTATCATTCTGCATGGTCGGCCAAAAACATCCTGCTAGAACTGCTTTCCTAACGAGTGATCATGGGCCCAAATGATATCCACAAACACCTTTATGGATTTCTCGTAGTGTATGTGGCATCCTTAGAATCTAGGCACTTCAAGTAAGTTTGGGAAAACCCCCTCTTGTACAATTTTTCATCTAAAATCTTGAATCTAGACAACCTTACTCTGATCTTCCTGGCCTTTGATAGATCTAGCGGGAGTTTCCCATCTCTGATGTAAGTGAGTATTGGGTCCATCCAGCTGCTTTTTGGTTGGACATAAACTACATCCAACTCTTCTATGCTTAGGATGGTTTGCACTTCCATGTATAGCCCTGGTCACCCTGTGCCACTGTTAGATGAGGCTAGCCTAGCCACTTTGTCTACTTTGAAGTTCTCCTCCGTTGGTACCTGGCTGATCCTGACATCATCAAAGTTAGAAACTAACTGATCGGTCAGTTTTAAGTACCTTTTCATCCTATCTTCCTTCGCTTCATACTCCTTGGTTATCTGCCATACCACCAGCTTTGAATCTGTATTCAGCTTCAAATTTATGATTCCCAAGGCCTTCGCTACCCTTAAATTGGTGAGCATTGCTTCATATTCAGCTTCATTATTTGTTGCTGAAAACTAAAGCTAGAACTCGTATTTGAGGATGTCTTTTTCAGGAGAGAGAAGTATCACACTTACATCCCCAACACCTGCAGCTGATGACCCATCTGCATATACCGTCCAGTATTCTGCCTCTGGCTCTTAATTTGTCATAGTGAACTCGGCGACAAAGTCAGCTAATGCCTGAGCGTTGATAGCAGTCCCTGACTTGTAGTCAGTGTCAAATTGACTTAGTTCCACAACCCATTAAACCATTCTCTCTGCAGCGTCAGGCCTGCTCATGGCTTTCTAGATGGGTTGGTCTAATCATGACAAAGATGGTATGAGCTTGGAAGTACAAAGGAAGCTTTCTAGATGTACAATTAGAGAAAAAGCCATCTTCTCTATCTTCAGGTACCTTGCCTCTGCACCTTGGAAGGCCTGGCTCGTATAATAAACTGGCCTCTGAACTTTGAGCTCTTCGCGAACCAATGTCGAGCTTACGGCTGTTTGTGATACAGCAAAATAAAGGAAAAGGTCTTCTCCTTCTATAGACGGACTTAGGAGTGGTGGTTTGGACAAATACTCCTTGAGGGTCTGGAAAGCCACTTCATATTCTTCTATCCACTGGAAGGCTTGCTTTAGCGTTTTAAAGTATGGAAGGCACTTATCTATAGCCTTGGAAAATGAACCTGTTCAGGGCTGCGACCCGTTCAGTCAGCCTTTACACTTCCTTCACATTTCTTGACGAGGTCATGTAGAGTATGGCCTTAACTTTCTCCGGGTTGGCCTTAATTCCTTGTTGGGAAACCATGAGCCTAAGAAACTTTCCTGACGAGACCCCAAATACACATTTTGCCGGGTTTAGTCTCATCTAATATTTCCTCAAAGTATCAAAAGTCTCCTTGAGATCGTCCAGATGTGAATTTTCCCTTTTGCTTTTGACGAGCATGTCGTCCACATAAACTTCCATGTTTCATCCTATCTGTCAACTAAAAATTTGATTCACCAGCCTCTAGTAGGTAGCCCATTTATTTTCTAGTCCGAATGGCATGACCTTGTAGCAATATAGCCCCTGGCTAGTGATGAATGCCATTTTCTCCTGATCTTTCTTGTTCATGCAAATCTGGTTATAACCTGAAAATGCACCCATGAAAGTTAACAATTCATGTCCAGTTGTGGAATCTACGAGTTGATCGATTCTGGGGAGAGGGAAGCTGTCTTTTGGGCAGGCGTTGTTGTGATCCGTAAAAAAATGATGCACATTCGCCATTTTCCATTGGACTTCTTGACCATGAAGACATTGGCAAGCCACTCGGGATAATAGACTTCTCGAATAAAACCAGCGGTCAAAAGCTTCTCCACTTCTTCCATGACGGCCTTATTCCTTTCAGGGGCAAAAACCCTTTTGGTTTTGCTAGGTGGGCTTCTTTGTTGGATCGACATTCAATCGATGCTCTATCACCTTGCTGTCAATACCTGGCATATCCTTATGAGTCTAGGCAAAGATGTCTAGGTTCTTCTTCAGGGATTCCACTATCTTCTCTTTTATTGGTAGATCAAGTTCTCAACCTACTTTGGTGACTTTTGAAGGATCTCCCTCCACCAATTCTACATCTTCCAGATCTTTAGCTGGCTTTTTAGGCTCCTCCTCAACCATCTAGGCGTGATTTTCTTTTAAGGCTAACACTTCCTAATAGCATTCTTGGGCTAATAACTGGTCTCCACTCCAATCCCATGTGGGGTTGGGAACTTGACTTTGAGGTAGTAAGTCGAGGTTGCAACTTTGAGTCGATTTAGCATTGGCTATCCAAGGATTACATTATATGATGATAGACAATTGACGATCAGAAAATCCACCTGCTTTGTTACCTGAGCTAGATGCATCCCTATGGTGACTAATAGCAAAATGATGCCTTTTGGATAGATACGGTCTCCGTTGAAACTGACCAAAGGTGACTTGAAAGTCCAAAGCCATTTAGGGTCTAACCTCAGCTACTGGTATGCCGTCATGTACATGATATCTGCCGAACTTCCATTGTCAACTAATACCCTTCTTGTGTTGAAACCTTCTATTTCCAACATGATGATAAGGGGGTTGTCATGTGGTTACTTGACCCCGTTAGCATCTCATTCAAAAAAAGTTATGTCGTCATTGTCTGAACGTACTTTGTAGAAGGATGCTTGATGTAGATGCTGCTAACCTGTCTTTGATACGCCTTCCACAAGGACTTGTATAATCCTTCGGATACCAGTCCGCCAGTTATCATCGTTATTTCCCCCACTGCCTGCTTTGGATGATCTCATCCATCGTCCCTATTGTTGTCGTGAGACTTGTCTTCCATCCTTGGTCGAGACTGGTGATCTCTCTTAACAAACTTCTAGAGTTTTCCCCTCTAGATTAGTTCCTCATTTTGTTCCTCCAAATCATGACATTCTTCAGTGTAATTACCGTGATCCTTGTGGAAGCAACAATATTTCTTCGGATCTCGTTTCCTAGGGGACGAGCTTAACGGCTTTGGCCACTTCAGGCCAAGTTCATCCTTGATTTGCATTAGGATCTTGTTCACAGGCATTTCTAGCGGGGTGAAGTTCAACCTCTTCTTCAGAGTCTCTAGGCTGCTCTTACTAGCCTTGGTTTCCAATGAATGGTCTTTTCGATCCTTCTTCGTACCATGGGAGTCATTAACTTCTTCCTTCTTTTGTTTGCCAACCAGTCCCTTTGCATTCAAAGCATCCTCCCCATTCATGTACTTCTGAGCCTTGAACAGCAGATCTGCCATAGAAGTTGATGTTGTCTTTCCTAGTGAAAAGACGAGGTCGTGATTGTTGAGTCCAACTTGAAAGGTCGTCATGATAACCCAGTCATCAGCCTCATCAATCTCAAGAACAGCTTTATTGAAATCTTTCACATAATCTCTCAAGCTTTCCCTTTCCTGCTACCTTATAGTCAACAAGTAAAAGGTTAGCCTTTTGTGGCACTGACCTCTAGTGAAGTGTCGAACGAACGAGTCACTGAGCTGTTTGAAATTTGCACTTGATGATGCTGGCAGTTATTGAACCACACCTAAGCAACTCCCCTGAGTGTGGTGGGAAAGGACCTGCATACTACTTCATTTAGAGTTTGCTGGAGATTTAGAATTGTCTTGAAAGCCCCTATATGGTCAAGGGGGTCTTTTGTGCCATCACAGAACTCCAGTTACGGGAGGCAAAACTTTGGAGGCAAAGGGCATTCTAGAATGCTGGCGGTGAAGGGCCATCGAGGTTCATTGCCATCTTTCCCTTCATGGCATTCTTCACCTTGTCCAATTCCCTCCTCAAGCTCTTCATCATATGATCGTTACTGTGCGTGGATTGCTAGGTGTGCTCGGAAGCGTCTCTTCCCCTGCTATTCTCGAGGCAGCTAACTTCTTTGTCATGTTGGCTATGGTTACGTCACTAAAGGAAATTGTTGCTGCTCTCAGGACACGCTTGACGCTTCAACTCTTCATTCTATTTCATTAGCTCTTGCACATTAGCGGTTAGAGCTTGGATCTATTGTGCCATTACCACTGGATCCGGGGGTGCTGTCGTAGCTGATTCCATCGGTCTTAAGGAGCTTTATCGATAGAGTTACAATGACTTGTCGGAGGTTTCCCATAGACAGCGCCAAACTGATGAAACTCAGAATCAACCTCGTCAGTATGCTCCTCGTCAGTGCCAATGGACTAGCTTTGGTACCTATTGAGAAAACAAGGGATAGAAATAAAGGACACCGAGGTGGCACCAGCCAAATACCCTATGATGCATAAGTTAGATAAACTCTAGTATATGCTTTGTAATCGAATGTCTCTTAGGGTATTTACCTGAGCTTGTTGGCTTTATATAGCCTAGCCTTGAGTTAATGCGTTTTCCCATTGCACCTAAGTGATTTGTGGCATTGATGGCAATGAAGTCCCTCAGTGAATAGGGGTTTGTAACACCCAGATGACTCATTATGGCCATGGCTCTCCTGCCGTTTCCCCACTATTAAAAGGTTTAATGGAGTTTATTTCTATCTTTAATGTGTATGTTTTCGTTTTTCCCACTGATGGGCAGAATGTGCTTACGGTGGTCCATACTGATAGATGACTATTTACTCACATATTCGTCACTAATGACCAAATTTTTTAAAACATTTCAAAAAATCTCGAAAATCGTGGAGTAGGTTGATGTTTACGTTTTTCCTTGAATTTTATTTTATGGATAGGTATTTTTCCTTGAATTGGTAGGATTTCTTTGTTCCACGTGGTTCAATATTATCTTTGTGATAATCTTATCTTTATCTATAGCTACTAAATGCTTTTCATATTAGTTTTTTTTTTTTTTTTTTTCCCAGCATGGACAAAATATATGCAGGAAGTTTCAGATCTTCTGAACAGAAAATTCCAAGTTCATCGATCTTGTGCGTCCACAAAGATATTGCCACGAAAAATGTAATATATTAGCTGTCAACTTAGATGAAAAAGATATTAGTTCTGATGCCAAAAGAGTTGTTTTTGACATCAACTTTCATCACTTTGCATCAACCAAATAATTCACGTTTTTAGCGACAACATATTATTATTTTGCGTCGAAGTCATTTTTATTGTAGTGTCGGTTAATCTTTGCAATTTAAGCGGAAGGAACTCGCTTGGGAGTGCGCATAGAATAGCTGCAAGAAAACAAAAGGTCCCAACTTCCAATAATGAAAGCTGTGTAAGATAAGTTTGGCACACCAAGAAACACTTTACAACAAAAAAAATAGATCTTTTTCAACAGGATCCGGATTTTAAGTCAGCAAAAACTGGAGTATAAAGAAAAAATTCAATTCATATAGTATTAAAAAATTATAAATACTTAAATTTATTGTTTCTGGATACATTAAGATACAATCATTTATTAAAAAAATAAAAATAAAATAATATCTTTTTTTAATACTAAGCTGACTAGGATTTTTTTGTTTTTTGGGTTGAAGTTAGAGCATTTACATTAGTGGTGATAAAAATTTTAGCACCTCAAAAAGTTACTTTATCCATTTTATCATCTCACTCTACAATACACCTAATATCAAATATTCTATTTTTTTTATAACTTCATTTAAAATAATATAAATAATTTATTAAAATAATAAAGGAAGCAAGAGAATTTGAGTTTTTTAATTGAATGAAGAAATATAATCTTAATACAATATTGTATTTTATTTTTAACAACTTGCTATAATCAACTGATATTCATACCAATTTATTGTAGTTGTAAAAAATTAAATTTTGGCTTCTCCAATAACACACGATTTTTTGGTTCTTTGGTAGTAAAATAGTTTTTTTTTTGCCAAAATACAATCACCATTGTGAAGATTTTTATTAAGTTTTTTGGTCGGATAGTTGTTATTTGGGTGATACTTGATGATGTATAAATCCTCAGTCAAGTTGGTTCGTCAAGATGGTGTTGAACCCTCGTCACTACTCCTGCAAAGTGGAACAAAGGCTCTCTTAAGGTGGTCATCGGTGTGGTGTCTGCCACAACGTCTCCAATGCCAAAGTCAGTATGTAGAAATCTTCTGGGAGAAATAAGAAGGTTCTAAATATCAAAGATATCTATGTAAAAGTATTTTTTCTTGGGTGAGAATTATGTACCTTCTGTGCCTCTAATGAGTGTGTATATATAGCTTTGTGGTTTCTAGCCATTGGGGCCTTGATTGTGGTTATAATCCTCTTCTTGTAACGCCTTAGGGCTTATTAATGCAGGTCTTGATAAGCTTCTAATGGTCTAACAGCTAGCTGGTAACTATCAAAGGCATTGAATCCTCTTATTAATGACTTGTCTGCCCTTGTCCATGCCGTGTTGCAGGTGGACGACGGTGTTTCACGAGGTTGTCCAAGGAAAGTGGTCTCGTCAGTCCGATCAACTACCCCCCAGGTTTCATGGTTGCCATGGTATGTTAGGACGACCATCAGAAGATGAAAGGTTTTCTAACCAAATGTGGCTATTGGGGTTTTGCTCCACATTTAATGCATAGTGGCAGTGCCACACGCATCGTGGCCACATGGCGTGTTCTGACCAGTGGAGTTAATGCCCCAATTGTGTGACTCTTAGTTTTCCCGCTGAATTTCAGTTTTTTGTGCCTAGTTTTTAAATCTTCTCCCTTTCCTCTTTCCACTTCACTTTTTCCAACTCTCAATCATTGCTCTGTGTATCTTCTTCTCCAACCTGTTCTCGTGATTTTCCTCAAGTTTTTTGTGTTTTGTGGTTTGAGCTTTGGCATTCTATGGTTGCCCCCGTCAAGGTATGCCTATCTTTTCTCTCTTTCTTTATTTTTCTAACGCATAGAATGATTGTGTTGGGTTTTGATTTGATATACCTTTTTTCTTTGGGGGCTTTCAGGATTATCTTCTCTCCCCCTCCGTTTTTTGGTTTTTCATGGTTAGTAGCACGGAAGTTAGGATAGCTTGCCCTTCAATTTCATTCATTTTTGTGCAATTAGTGGCAGCCTTAGGCATTTCGCGCACTTTTCTCCCTTTAGTTGAAAATATTGTCTTTGAGGGTAGTGATTTAAGCGTTGCTTTGGCTGACTTGGTCCCCTTGCTTTGTCAGTCAATTGATTGGTTTGGGGATTTAGTGAATGAGCGAGGGGTGATGTCTAAGGTAAGATCAAGCGAGCTTGAGACCGGGTTGTCGTCTAGCAATGATCTTGTGGCGGTGGAGGAAGATACAACAGTCTTCGTCCCTCAGGAAGTTAGGGCTTTCCGCGCCCTTAGGGAGGTGTGCAATTTGGACGACGAGACGTTGTCTAGGTTTAGAGAGAGATATTAATTCCCTAAGAGGGTTAAGGTTCGTCGTCCTCATGAGGAGGAAAGAGCTTGCCACTTCTCGCCTGGGGAAGTATGCTTCTACGAGGCTGCTTTCTTGAGCGAGCTCAGATTCCCCATCCACCCTTTCATCATGAAACTTCTAGGCCATTTCGGCATTGCTCCTGGGCAACTTATGCCCAATTCATGGAGGATAGTGGTCAGTTGTATGGAAATATGGCTGACCGTTACTAAAGGGGATATAATTAAGGTAGACGAGCTTGTGTATTTGTATCATCTAAAGGAGTCCAAGGAGCACGAGTACTACGAACTGGTGCCTTGGGAGAGAAGGACTAGGATCCTCAGGCACGAGCTTACAGTGGAGGGCCGCGATTCAGGAGCTTGTTAGTGTGGGGTTCGCTGTAGAGTTCATCCTGGATCATCTTTGTGAGACCGCTCGTGCCTTTTTCATGAGGAAGGTTCAGCCTACCATGGATGCCATCGACACACGCCTTGAGGTTCTGAAGAAGGAGGTGGCAGACTTGGAGGGTCGTCGTGAGCACCTTCTTTCCAGCATTGGTGGTTCCAGCCGTTTTGGAGACCAGGCCCTTATCTCTGGACTTCATTGATGATGATGTGGTTCCCTTCCTTTTCTATCTAGTACCCTTTATTTTTCCCTTTTTTTTAGCAGTCATTTGGCAAGTTTGCCACAATTTAGGTTTTGTAACTATAAGATGCTACACTTGGTTACTGTTTCCCTTTTTTTTTGCTACTGCTATGAGATAGAATATTTTATAATACTTCATAAATTTTTATTGCATATTTCATGAAAGCACGTTACAATTCTTTGTTTTGTGACATAGTCATTTGAAAAAAAAAACAAATGGGAAACATAAGACTCATTAAACAAAAAATGGTGATTTCGTAACCTCTCATTCTTTATCATTCTACGCATAATAACACTTCAGCCACTTCCCATTGATGGGATCCATTAGGTCTTTGCCATCCATCTAGGTCACACGGTAATACCTAGTGGGATGCGCCTCTCTTATCACAAAGGGTCCTTCCCATTTTGGTGCAAACTTAGACGATCCTGCCATGCCTCGCCTGACGTAGTCTGCCACCTTTAACATGAGTTGTCCTTCTGCAAACACTCTTTCTTTAGTCCTCTTGCCGTAGGCTTCTGTCATCCTTCGTCTAAATCTGCAGTTGGGCTCCTGAGCTTCTTCTCTCTTCTCGTCGAGCCCTTCTAAGTCCTCATACCTTTCTGCTGCAAAGACCTCCTTCTCCTTTTCCTTCTCCATCATTTGCATAACCCGTAAGGAAAGGGTCATTACTTCTGCTGGGCTCATCACTTTTATTCTGTAGACTAGAGAGAAGGGTGAGAATCCTGTGGCTGACTTCGGCGAAATTTTTGTAGGCCCAAAAGGCGTCAGGCAGATGCATTGCCCATCCTCCTGTATACTCTTGACTCATTTTTCTAGTGATTTTTATGAGGGTTTTTTTTACGCCTCCACTTGCCCATTTCCTTGCAAGTAGTAAGGTGATGATCAATGGTATTTAACCTGATAGAATTCCAGCATCTTCCTCACGTCACTGTTGACAAACGGCGTGCCATTGTCGCTGATAATTCTTTGAGGTACCCCGAACCTTACAATTATATTTTCCTTAATGAAGTTTCTCACTGCTTCTCCAGTGGCTTTGCAAAGTGGCACTGCCTCTGCCCACTTAGTGAAATACTCTATAGCCACCAAGATCCATATGTATCTGCGAGATGGTGGGTTAACCGGCCCTACCAAATCAAGCCCCCAGGTATGGAATGGCCATAGGGTAACCATACTGTGTAGATTCTGCGGGTGGGTGTGAATTAAGTTGGCTTGTACTTGACAGCTGTGACATTTTTTCACGAATTCTGCCGTATCCTTTTTCATGACAGGCCAGTAATAACCCATCTGCAGCAGGCATCTATATAACTTCCTCTTCCCCTGGTGTTCCCTACATTCTCCCGCGTGCACTTCCTTTATCATATCTTTTGCTTCCTCGGGGCCCAAACAGCGTAATGGGTCTCCATTATACCCTTTCTTGAAAAGGATCCCTTTGTGTAAGAAGTAACATGATGCTAGCCTCTTAAGCTTGTACCGTTCACTATGCTTTTGTGGCAGGATGCCTTCTGCTAGGTACTGGGTGAATGGTTTTCTCTAGTCTTCACTGACAAACACAGTATAGCTTTCTTCCCTATCTGCCACAAGCTGGCAGGTCTCGCATTGGACTTGGACTTGGACTTGGTCCGCATCTTTTCCCATACTCGACCAATAAAAGCCTGCTCTTTGAAGTTTACAGTAAAGGTTGATCTCTCCACTAGATCCACAAGTCTTATCATGCACTTCCCTCAACTTTCTTTGAGCCCCCTCTTGCCCCATGCATCTAGACAAGACCCCACTTGGCATCCTGCGGTAAAGCTCTCCTCTTACTAAGGCGTAATCCTTTAGTACCTTTAACTCCGCAGGTTCTCCTTCCTTCATCAAGATCTCCCTTGTAGGATTCCGCCAATCTTCTTCACATTGTTTCTCCTGGAACTTTTCTTTCAATACTTCGATAATAGACTCTTTCCTCTTGCTGACTTCTATCCTGGTGCTATCACCTTCGAAGAATATTTGTGAGCCTAACGCGGCCAATGCATCTGCGAACCGGCTTTCGCTCCTCGGAGTATGCTCTATTTCAAAGGTCGAAAACTTTTCCTTCATCTTCTGGGTCATTGCCCTGTATAGGGCTAAACTGGGTTCCTTTAAAGAGAAGCTTACTTTGGTCTGGCAGACCACTAGGTTTGAATCTTCTATTACTCTTAAGTGTTTGACCCCCATTTCAAGGGCCGTGGCTAACCCAGTTAGATAGGCTTCATATTCTGCCGTGTTGTTTGAACAGAGGAATTCTAATTTGAATGATAATGCCACAACCTTGTCTTCCTTATGATACAGAACTACTCCCACTCCCCTTAATTAGGTGGTAGAAGACCCATCAAATTTCATTACCCACCATTCACCGACTTCTTCTGCCACGGCTACTTCTCTTTGGACTTCATCATCTAGCGAAAATTCTTCTTCTCTTGGGAACTATGCCAACAGATCCGCTATAGCCTAACTCTTTACCACCCTAGGTGTTCCCGCCTTCAAATCATACTATGTCAATTGTAACAACCACTGGGATATTCTGCTAGAGAGAATCAGCTGTTGTAATAAGGCTTTGATGACGTGGGAGTTAGTCATTAGTCATACCTTGTAGGCTAAGAAATAATGACGTGACCTTTGCGAGGCATACACGATAGCCAAGCATACCCTCTCTGCCCTTGGGTAACGAGTTTTTGCGTCTTTTAGAGCTCGATTGATGTAATAAACTGGTTGTTCCATACCATCTCCATCCTCTTGGGCGATCAACATGCCTATGGCATACGGGCTGGTGGCCAAGTACAAAAATAGTGGCTTCTTACGAATTGGAGCTTGCACAATAAGGAGGTTCATCATAATCTGCTATAGCCTTTTGAAGGCCGCTTGCTGTGCCTTTCCCCATTCAAAATTTTGCCCCTTTTGAGCAGTTTACTGAAAGCCAAGGTAATGGATGCCAATCCGGGGATGAATCTTCAGATATATGAGACCTTCCCCTAAAAGCTTTTCAATGCCTTTACTGTGGCTGGAGGCTTCATAGTGGCTATAGCTGTAGCTTTGGCCGGGTCTACGTCTATTCCTCTACTATGAACTAGGAAACCCAAGAATTTTCCTAAAGACACTCTGAATGCGTACTTGAGAGGGTTCATTCTTAGCTTGAAAGTTCTACATCTTTCAAATACCTTCCTTAACACTTGGACATGTTCTTCTCGCTTCTTTGATTTTACCACTATGTCATCCACATAGTCTTCTAATTCTTGCTGCACCATGTCATGGAATATAGCCATCATTATTCGTTGATAAGTTTCACATACATTCTTTAACCAAAATGACATTACTGTATAGTAAAAG